>NC_045709.1:65621454-66221454 GCF_009834535.1 Camelus ferus
CTGTTAGAGCTAATTTTGGCATTTTGGAGGTTTGTATTAGCAGCTAACAATTAAATTAAAACATGGGACTCACAGGGTTTCTTTTCCCCTAAAACATCACTTTGTAAATTTCAGAATACCTTAACTATAATATACAGCTTTGTTATCAGCGCAAAAGAACAGCATGAGAAACTTTCAAAATTACATGAAAACATGGAGAAGTTATACCAGAGCATAATGGGGTACTTTGCCATTGACGTGAGGAAGGTGTCAGTGGAAGACTTTTTGAGTGACTTGAGTAACTTCCGAACTATATTCATGGTATGTTAAAATTTTTCATCTGTTTTTTAGAAAGTATTTATGTCTACACTACTTAATCTACTGTTACTCTTACTTCATTATCCATCCCATTCCTGATGTCTGTAGTAAAACCTACCTTCTCTGATGTTGAAAGTTAGCTTTAAGAATTTCAGATTTTTAAATCTATTGAAAAATGTGTGTTTTGTTCTCTTTTTGGCCTTCCCAAAATTAAGCTGTAATCAGAAATTTTGATTGAAAAAGTGACAAATTTTGAAGTTTTTCATAAAAACTCCCCTCCTGGCTGATTACAAAGCACTTTTGTAATAAGTTTTTGGCTATGAATTTGTTTCTTTATACTTAAAATCAATTTATATTTTTGTGGTATAATTTTACCAAATTCTGTGCAGCTCTTGTGAAGCTTTTTTTCCCTTTTCTTTTCTTAATGCATTGTACAATGTGCTACCTGTGATTTGCCTTTGAATGAGTTTTACATTCCTAGGGTTTCCTTTAGATACTTTAATAGGGAGGTGAGGTCTCTGATGTAGAATCTTTTCATTTAGGCATTAAAAAGATCTTTTGAAAAGTATTAGCTGATTAGATGGGGGAAGAAAAACCCCATATGTATTAAAGTGAGAAAGCATTGTTGCCTCCCTGGGGAAGCTGGTGATACATTTCTACAAAGAAAGATTATGTTATTCTTAATAGATGGGTAAGTCATTTTTGTATTTCAGCAGATGTTTGTGGGGATTAAAAAGTTTTGAGGTGTAAAGAAAAAGAAGGTTGAATTTGAGGAGCTGGTTCTTTTTCATTTCAGGAAAACTTTATTGCTGAATTTATTGAACTTGGTTATAGTCACTTGGTTGTGATCAGATAGCCTTTTCATTAAAAACTCACTATTTTAAAGGAAAACTATTCTATAATAAGTACACATTTGCTCACAGCTCTAGTTTGTTTCCTCCACAAATTCAAAGTGTTTTTTACATTATTTTATCACTACTGGAAATAAATTTGATAATTAAATATATTTATCATGTGCCTTTATGTGTGATATATTGTGTAATACACTATTTTAGTTTTTCTAATATTTTACGAAGCAGCATGGCTTAGTGGAAGTAGCCACAGCTTTGCAGTTTGAGAGAGCTAAGTTTGGATTCCACACTAGTTACGTGGTTTGAACACTCTTGAGCCTTCCTGAGTTTCAGTTTCCATCTTTGAAAAAGGAGATGTTAATTCCTTTCTCATAAGAGTATTTAAATATTAAATGAGATAATGTATATTAAGTATTTATCATAGCTCCTGGCACATGGTAGTTGCTTAATAAATTATTACGCAGTGAAAGGTTAACTCAGTGAGCTTGAGGTAGTCAAACCCTGTGCATTTCAAAGAACGTACTGGCCTTTGGCTCTGGAAGATGACCCTTAAGTCCTTGGCAAATCCTGTCTGATAAGGCTGTCTTTTGTATACCTGAGGCCTTGGGCCAGGCTAGTTTATGTGAGAAGTGTGATTCATGGTGAACACCTATTTTTGTTTCCTGGGGCTCTGGGTCACACTGGGTTGGTTTGTCCTCTGTGAGGTGCTGGAGACTGAGTAGCTAAAGGATTGTAGGTCTACATTCATGCCTACATGACTGACCTCCTCAGTAAGACTCTGGACACCAAGGCTTAGGTGACCTTCCTGGTTGGCAGTACATCTTATGTGTTGTCACACATTGTGGCTGTAATAATGAAACTCCACTGGGAGAAGACAACTGTGATTCTAATCTGTATCCTTTCACTGTAATAAACTGTAACAGTGAGTATGACAACTTCTCTGAGTTCTGTGAGGCCTTCCAACAAATTATCAAACCTGAGAGTGGTCTTCGGGACCCATGACAGAATTATGCATGAAATTTTGAAATGCATATATAAAATAATAATAACCATCAGATATTGAGTATTTTCTATGAGCCAGACATTTTTCCAAATGCCTTATGTGTATTATCTCATAATAATCCAATCTTCATAATAAGTCTGTATCTTTTTGTAGATTTTCTTCATGAATGTAGACCTCCCTTTTTGCTGTTACTATGCCTCTGTGACAAATGAAGAAAGAGACCAAGGTCTCTTTGTTTGTAAGTGATTGAATTGGGATTTGAATCCGGATTTAATTCCTAATCTTCCTGAGATCTGGTGGGAGTTCTGTACGTAACGTGGCATTTCTGTTCCTAAGTGGTGGGCAGTGAGAGAAAGTGTTTGAATGGGGAAAGGTTGAAAATGGAGCGTAACAGAGTGACAGCTATACTTTGTCTATTTCAGAGTTCACATGGGTCCTACAAGTAGCTGCTATCACATACACACACACACACATACTTAAACACACTCAGATACACATTGTACTAAATTAAAATTTTTAGAGGTAAATATACAAAACACTTTAAATAATTTGGAAAGGAAGTTTTCTTTAGATAAAAAGACTGTAAGGGAAGTGCAGTTTCTCAACACAAATTTTTCTTCCTTTCTTTCTGGCAAATATGGTTATACAGCTTGAATTTTAGATGCTGTATCTTTAAAAAGACTGACAGAAATTACCGACAAATGTCTTTTGTCAATGTCTTCTGATCTCTTAGGTTGCTATTTAATTCCATACTATTCAACCTTGGAAACTACATAAATTTCAGTGAGCTAGTATGAAATTGTTAGGAATAGATGTGGACCTTTAATTTACCGAAGGTCTGTTCTGGAAAGCCACATTAATACAATAGGCAAAAATATATATTTTCTCTTAAGAAATTACTGTTAAATTATGTTTACATTATTAAATATGTTTGATAGGTTAACATGTTTACATTGTTGCTTCATCTACTGGCGTTCATGACCCATGGTCATGAGTGAGCAGCCCATTTTACCATAAAGTATAGGTCCGTTTTGTATTTCATATAAGGAGTTGGAACACTGTCCTCATTGTACACCTGCCCTCCACTATGGCAGCCTTCCATGGAATGTTTTCTCTCAAGTTCAGTCCTCTCTGCTTGCTGTTCCCCATGCTTGGAGCACTCCTTCCATGTTTTGCCCAGCTAAATCATCCTGCTCACCCCTCTGATATCTGCTCAGACTTCGCTTCATCTAGTGACAGATGTGTCCATCTACAGTGACTGACATTCTCTTAGAGCTAACACATAGACTGTCAACCAAGGGCCAGGTGCTCTTTTCATTCACTTAATCCTTACAACAACAAACAGATGTGATATGGGTACTGTAATTATTCCCATTTTACAGATGTGGAGACTGAGGCTTTGACTGTGACTTGTGTGTCATTACACAGCTAATAAGTGACTGAGCAGAGATGCTAACTCAGGGAGTCTCACCCCTGTTACTGGAATCTCCCAGCTAATTTGTATAGATATAGCTGTTCAGCATTTTTTTTTTCTTTTTGTTCTCTGAGCCTTTTTACCATAGCTCACGAGGGAACATCTGTTCCAGTCTGCTGCCTCAAGCCATGTAGACCAAGGGAGAGAGGTTTCACAATCTTGTAGCTCCCTCTGAGGAACAGCTGTTCATTGTGACAGCAGTTTAACTCACCTCTTTGCTAACTGAGGGTTGTCCACTGGGAATTAATGAGTGATTCTTTCCATAGTCATTCTCACAGTCTACTGTAGGTAGTATGCTCATTGGGACTGATTTCTGTTTAGAACGATTGATCAACTTCCAAGAGATAGGGAGTAAGTTTATGTTTAATTTTTTTTTTCAGCTCTTTTAAATCACCATCTTCGGCAGGACAAAACCAAATACACCTGCCACTGATGGAGTTGCTAAGACCCTGTGCTTGGTGCTATACGTATGTTATCTCCCTTTGTCTTCACAACATCTTTGTAAGGTACAGAATGTTACCTGGAGGAAACTGCAAGGCAGAGAAAGAAACTCTGTGCCTCTGCTCAGTATGGGCAGGATTAAGTGAAACCCCGCCTGACCCCAAAGCCGACACTTTATTTTTTTAACATTCCCAAGTACATTGCTGCTCAGAGAGTTTGTAAGAAAAGTCAAAATGTTGTTTTTAAGGGTGTTTTCTGATAACTTACTGAAGGGAACCAGCACACAGGATACTTTATTTCCTCACTACTTGATAGAATAACTTTTTATTTATATTGATGGGCTCAAGATAAAGGAATGTTTGCAGGTCTGGTTCTATTTTGAAGCATAAAATATTGTTTTTTAACATTAGAGGCCTTTTCATATCAGGCCTTGTTGCTGCGGTGAGGGTTAAGGTAAGGGGTAGGGAGTCAGCACCTCTCTGTAATAGATTTTTATTTCCTGCAGGGCTCATGTGAAGCGTAAAGTTCAAGTTGGAGGTACTAGGTGGAAATGTTTGACCTCACACTACAGGCTGAGTAAATTGGTGGCCCACCAGGCATCAGGCTTCACCAGATGAAGTTAATGCCTTCAGGCGTGCAGTGTCGTATGACAATAATCATCGTTTTCCACTTGCATCGCACATCCCTGTCAGGTACCCCAGCCCAGGGAGGCTCTCTCCTGGTGGGCACCTTTTGGAAATGACCGAGTAACCAGACTGGTTTTTGACTCATTATTTTATGCCATTACCAATGTACCTGTGATTAATAGCGATATCATGCTTCTGCAGGATGAAGTGAGTGCATTAAGGAGTTTTTGTTGCATCTTGCAAGGACCCTTTGTCCCCCTATATCGTATCCAACAGCTGTAGCAAGCTCATGTTTGTTCTTTGAGTTTACATCTAATTTTTGCATCTCTCATTGTTCACTGTGGCTTTGAAGCATATGTATGTCCTGGTCCCACTTCCAGTCACATTTGTGTTAGAGTCTGCCTCAAACTGCTTGTGCTTACATAGGCCCAAGTTACGTGGTTTCTTCTCCAGCGCTCGCATGTTTTGTCTGGGTGACACTTCATTTTTTTATCATTGGAAGACCTTTCGCTATTTTATTTCTTTAACCAAAATTATTAGCACAGCTTGCAAGAGCAGTCTTAACTCCTTAAGCAAATTTCATCTGACACCTTATTTATTACGCTTAACTAATCTCATTATAGAGAAATACTTCCAAATGCTTTCACCTCTTAGGATGCCTTTGTTATTTCTCTCCTATGAGTAACATGTTTGAAAACAAGTTTTCTACCAAATTTTGCTTATTAGAAATACGTCATCTTTCTGTTTTAATTAGACATATGTAACCATGTAGACCCTTTGAATTTACAATATTGTATATTCACGTATAGAATTGATGGAATTACACTTAAAGAGGTCAGGCTTTTTGGTTTATGTAGCTCTTCTAAAAATTTTTAAAATTTTTTTATGAGGGGAGGTAATTAGGTTTTTGTTTATTTATTATGGAGGTATGGGATTGAACCCAGGACCTCATGCATGCTAGGCATGCACTCTACCACTGAGCTATACCCTCCTCTTGTTCATGTAGCTCTTATCCTGAGCACATGCACGTTTTCTGTTGGGATTTTTAAGTACTGGAAGAATTGCTAGACATCCTTCTTTATTGAGGGGTTTGAAAACCCAGCATATCTGGACCCTTTAGTTTAGCGTTAGGATTTTGAGGGCAGTAAAAAGTAAACCCTGCCTTAAAAGGAATTTGTTACTCTTGCACACACGAAAAGGGGGCAGAATTGGGTTTTTTTGTATTGTAGGGTTTTTTTTTTCTCTTTGTACACTGGGTTTACATATATGTGCTGAACTTTGCAGTTATTATTTTCTAGTTCATAAATTCCAGTTTGTTCCTCCCTAAACTTTGTTTCCCACGTACACCCATCCGGATTATGTGTAATGACAATCAGAGAGAGAGAATTCCCTCTGATTTCTTCACAACTTAAGTGATTTCTGAAGTCTGCCTATCTATGATAAGCCACACCCTTTGTTTTTTTATTTTGTTTTATTTTTTTGTTTGTTTTTTTCCTTTGTTTTGCTGTCCAGCCCATTACAGGCAAGACAGCAGTGGCCAGGAGCACAGGCTCTGATCACTAGTTCCTTGGGTCCTGTGACTTTGGCAAATTACTTAACCTGCTGAGCCTCAGTTCCCTGTTAATAACAGCTTGCATTTCTTAGGGATGTTACATTTTGAAGATCAAATTAGGTAATGTGCATATACCCTCAAAATAAATAAGCATAGATACAGAGAATGTAAGTAAGTTTCATCTTTCCCATCCATTATTACAGATCAACATTTTAAGTATTTTACCTCTTTTTTATTTTATGCTTCCACATAGAATACTTTGAAATAAATAGATATCTATTTTTCATCAATAGCTCTGTTTTTAGATTATGTCTACGGTTTTGTTAAAGCTATGTTTCATGTAAAGATTCATCATTCTTGCTATTTGCAGACTTTAAGTTGATTTTTGGTTCATGCAATTGAAATATACTGTGTAGTAAACAGATATACAATCAGTTATAACTCATTTTATCTTGCTGCCTGTGTTGATCAAATACAATTCATCCTGCTAGTGAATACTCAGACTCAAGTAGTGAATTACCAAAGCAAAATGAAATCATCCAATGAGAGAATATTTTTAGTGTAAAGTTTTCTTCATATAGAGTGCAGCCAGAACAAAACTCATTTTACCAAATCATTTAAATTACCCCAGTTTGGTTCTTGTCAACTCTAAATGTCATTTCTGATGACTTCTGTATAGACCAACGAGGTGACCAGCAGGAGCTCCACGGCACTGAGCGTTCTCTGCATTCTCCTTAAATCTTGTAGTTTGACTCATTTTGTGTTACCAGAGAAAAGAAAATTATGTAGAAGTCCTGTGGTTGGATGTTGAGCCAGTTTATGTAACTATAGTAGGAAGTATCATTCATCCTTGCCGATCTTGGTGAGCTTATGACTTGAAAATTGTCTTCATTGGGATCATTGTTACTCTGAGATCATACTTAGAGGTATAAAGCTCCAGACCTAGAACAAAATAAATATTCTAACTATAGGATCTTCTTTTCTTCTTATCCTTTAGGACCTATTTCAGGAATTAAATCATTTCCTGGTACGAATATTTAGGTTTGCAACCTTGAAAATTATTTCTGTTACGTTCTTCTAATCTTTATTCTTTAGGCTTGTCACAATAAAAACACACCTAGACTAATTGGCTTAATTTTTCTTTATACTGATAAGGTTTATTCTTACTGTGCATTGCTCAGTGGGATAATAAATTCATTTGGCTGACTAGTGATTGGTATTTCTCTTTTACACTTTAAGTATTTTGTTTATTCACTGAAATCACTATAGTGAAAGGTAAAGTCTGGATTATTCTAATAAAGTAATGAGAACAACAATTGATAATGGAGGAAAAAGAAATCACCTAAATTAACTAATACAATATAATAAGTATATCAACCCATGTAATGGAAAAGACAGCATTAAACTAGAATATCACAAACAAAATCAAATGGCATGTTGTTTGTAGATAAGATATATTGGTCTTCTGTGTTCTGGACAAAAGAGAGAGAAAGAAAAAACACTGTTGGCTTAAGGCTACTTTTTATATTATGTTTTAACATTGCCAGGCTTACATGGAATATTGTGGAGCTTTGGTTGGACGTTTTCCTTGAAGAGGTGATTAGCAGTAGCTCAAAAAATAATGCTGTCTTGTCACCAAGCTTACCTTTAAGAACCATTCTTCATGGCTGCCATCTTGTGCTTAACTGTGCCTTTATTTAACCTCACAATGGGGAGATAAAATGGTTATTTTTATAATATATCACTTCAAGACACAAGGGAAGAGAATGCATTTAACAGAAAATCAAGTTCTACTTTGAAAAAACCTTAATTATGAAAATTTCATGCTTTATTTGTTAAAAAATCATTTTTGAATAGATTGAAAAATCTCATTTGTTTGAGAATTTTATGAAGTGCTTGGAGAAATCGCAAACAAACTCACAGCATAATTGTGAAGGGCCAGTAATGTTAAGTCCCTGGTGGACTAATAAATAATTTGGTGTTTCATCTGAGACTGACTTTACAATGAAGGGCAACTTGAAGCTGAAACAGTTTAATCATCAGCACCTGCACATCCTTTGGGGGCATTCTCAAAGGATACTTTTCCATTTTCGTAAGTTTCATGGGTCGTAAAAAGTTCAGCTAATAACACCTTGCATTAAATGTTAAGATGATGAAGTGTTTGTGTGTATATCATGCTGTCTTGTTCTGACTAAGCATTTATGTATGGGACTTGGTAATACCAGAGAAATTAATCCGATTACTTTTTACTGTCATTCTAGATTCCTTTCTAAAACATCAACCTTGTAATTATTGCAAATAGAGATTTCTAAGAATAAACTTATTTTCCATGAGGTAGTTATAATCTATTTAGTTACAAAAGAAAAAAATTTTGATGGAAAACTGACTAGTAGATCATACACTTTTTATATTTTTAAAGACTTGTATGACGGGCATTAATTATTTAAAAATTTTTTCTTCCATGTTCCACTATAGAACTATATACAGGAGTACAGGAATGCATTTTTAAGGTAGTCATCATGACTATGTAATCATTTCATATGGCTGAGTGTTGTCTCTTCTCAAAGTTAAGTTAACTCCTAACAAGCATTTAGTGGGAATGTGTTGGACTCTTATGTGGTTGTTTACTTTAAGAAAATTAGCCTGTGTCTTAATGGTCCTAACATCCAGCTTTCTGGAAAGCATGCAGATTTAAATTCAGTTTGTCTACTCTTCATTTTAGGGACTTGAGACAAATTGAATACTTAGGCAAGAAGAAAAGAATTTGGGGTTTAGTAAAAATTATACTAAGAGAACCCTGGCTTACATAATTTAAATATCTATTAATGTTGAAAGAAATATAACTCTGAACAAGAAGACATAAACTTTTTAACATTTGTTTTTCATTTAATAAAATCTCCACTAACTTTCTAAGTTACAGAAATATACAGGATATTATCTTATGTTTAAAAATGTTGAGTTAGGCAGATTAAACTATTTAAATAGGCTAAGACTCAAATAGAGAAGTACTATAAAAAAGTCAGGATCTGTGGAAGCCTGCTTGTGTCTTATACACAAATTTGTACATTTTATTACAGTTTTATAAAACTGATATATTCATCAAGTAAAGGCATATTTGGAATATAGACTATTTCTTAAGCTTTTGGAAGAAGGGGTAATACGCACATTGACTTTTATAGTTTTACTTTCTCGGAAAAATAAAACAACTATTACTTATATCATGGTGAAATGTTTTAGGTTAATTTATCAGGAATGTCTGATTTCAAGTGTGAGGAATACATTGGGGGAAATGAACACGGGAAACTGAACTCTTTTCCAGAATAAAATCTCCTAAACCATATTAGATTTAAAAGTATTAAAAACAATGTCTTTCTCTCTCTCCCAGTCTGTGTGTGTGTGTGTCTGTGTGTGTGTGTGTCTGTGTGTGTGTGTGTGAGAGAGAGAGAGAGAGAGAGAGAGAGAGAGAGAGAGGGAGAGAATTAACTCTTTAGAGGTAAATAGCTAGACTAGAGGTCAAAAGTACATCTAGTCCTCCATATTTAATTCACCTCTTTACCTTTTCTGCCACGTAATCCAGCTGTATTGGATGCGTGCTTTGTTGGTACTTCCTACCAACTCAGTGTGTCAGTCATACCAACATCTCTGAATGGAAAGCATTTATATTCTTATAGGATCTATGAAAATAGCACTACCCCATATGCTTGATAGAAACATATATAAATGATGTAAGCTAGAAAGTGGCTCTTCCTTGATTTGTTGCTGGATAAATCATTGTGTGTTGGAGGCACTTGATTAGTGACATAGTAATAATGAAAATAATATTATTATAAGTTAGTAATAATATATTACTACTAATAATATTAATAATTGCTCACATCTTAACTATGTGCCAGGCACTTCTGGAAGCCATTTACATGTATTAATTCATTTAATTCTTATAGTATCTCCATAAAGTGTTATTTTTCTTATTTTACAGAACAGGAAACAGATACAAGTCACAAAGCTATTTAGTACCAGGTAGAGATTCAAAGAAAGACGAAGTAACTTCAGATTTTTTCCTCCTAACCATTATGCTTTTTCTAATATGCAATAACAATTTCAGATTTTTATTTTAATAGTTTCTAAAAGTAGTGAAATGTCATACTTACTGTATTTTTGAAGACATTCTTGATTGTCAGTTCAACAAATTCTTTTGAGTACTTACCTTGGACTGATTTTATATGGCTGTGCAATGTTAAATTGTTTACTTTTAGATTCTAAAACACACATTTATAAAGTACCCAGGAAAAATATACAGTGTATAAGAACCACTACATTATGCAAAAGTATTTAAGAAATGAAGATCTATGTGTTGGTCAACCTTATATAAGAACACACTTTTGAGGATTTTGCTTTTTGCAATATGGTAATAGGGACTCTTAAAGCTCCATCCATTGCAATGCAGCAAAGCATTTTAAAACATGGCTGTTTTGTGAGAAAGCAAGGAAAATCTCCAAGGGCAAAAAGGGTTAAAGAGAAAAGAACAAAACTGAAACTTGCACATTGAGCGTAGGTATACAAAGGGGAAATCCAGGCTTGCCCTGAGATCAGGCCAAGATTAAGATCAGGGTCACATGCAGGGTAAGTATACTGAATAAAATTTATATAACAAGCCTAGGACAAAAAGAAATTAAACTTATCCAGGTTACAAATGATACCTGATTATTTACAGAAGCATATTAAAAGCTCTGCGCAGGAGGCAATTACAATTCAGAGCCTCAAGATTCTCACAAATTAAGTTTAATCAAATAAGAGCACTTAATCCCAATCAGCAAACACCCAAAGAAACAAAAGATTGTAATGGTGAAATGATCTTGAAAGACCAAAACAATAGATACAAACCTCCAAGACTCTAGATATTGACTAGCAATATGCAAAATGTTTCAGGAAATAACAGATGAGATTAAAGAGAGAGAAAGAAATGAGATTACCAAAAATGACCAAGCAGGATCTGAGAAAGAACCAGATAAAACTTAAGGAAGTAGAAGCATGATGGTTAAAATTAAACCTGGATTAAATATCAGACTATACTCAGCTGAAGGAAGAAATGGTGAATTGGACAATAGATCCAAAGAAATTGTCCAGAATGCAATCCAGGGAGACAAGAAGATTAGAAGTGTAGAAGACATGTTGAGAAATGTAGAGGACAGAGTGAGAAGGCCTGCCACTTATACAATGAAAGTCTTAGAAACACAGACTCGAAACAATGAATGAAAGGGAATATTCAAAGTGATGGCTGAGAATTTTCCAGATCAAGAATCCACAGAATAGGACATGTACAGACTATACCAAGTCAGATGAATGAAATGAAATTCACTTGATAGAATATTGTAGTGAAGCTGTAGAACACCAAAGACTAAACTTTAAAAGCAGCCAAAGAGAAAGTCTATGACCACCATTGCAACAGTTAGATAGAGATGACTCCTCATTAACAGAAAATGGAAACCAGAAGACAGATATCTTCAGAAGTTAAGGGAAAAAATAACTGTTCTTTTAATTTTGGGGATATTCAGCAAAAACTCTTTATAGAACAAGGACAAAATTAAACTGCTTGTAGATAAACAGATAATAATTTTCCATGAATATCTCTGTTAAAAGACCTTCTAAAGCAGAGATTGGCAGACGTTTCAGTGAGCCAGATAGTAAATCTATGCAAGCCAGACAGTCCCTGTTGCTACTGCTTAGTTCTGCGATAGCAATGCAAAAACAGCCATGGGCAGTACGTAAGTGAATGGATGTGCCTGTGTTCCAATAGAATTCTATTTACAAAAGTAAGTGGCCAACCCTGGATTGTAGTTTGCTCACTCCTGCTCTAAAGGATGCATTTAAAGAAGGAGAATTTTTTTTTGAAAAAGAAAAATTAGAGAGACAAGAAGGCATACCTACCATGAAACTAAATGTCCAGTAATGAAATACACAGTAAAACAATGTATAGCATGTTTTATAGAGAAGGAGAGACAGAACTTAATTCACTGTTGGACAAATTGTTAAATAGATTGAAAGAGATATTTGGAGTTCAGGTATTTTATGTTTCCTGTATTGTTCAAAGGTCAAGAAGGAAGGTAAAGATATCAGTAACCTTTAAACATTGATTTGTGTGATAAAATTACAAGTATAACCAGTAAAAGAATAGACATATCCAGTAAAGTTTCAAACTGTAGAGGGAGAAAAGGACCAGGAAAGACATATGAAGAAAAAACAAAACAAAAAAGAAAGGAGCATAAATAAAGCAGGACATTAAAAGAAATAACATAAGGTGGTGGAAACAAGTATTTTATAAATCACAATAAAACTTTAAAAGACCATAGGTTGGTTTAAAAACAAAATCTAGTCTTAGGCTGTTTATAAGAGACCAACCTATAACCCAAGGTTATGGAAAAGTTTGAAGTAACAAAACAATTAATGAAATACAAGACAAATAATATTTAAAAGAAAGAGGAAAACTATGTTAATAACAGGTACAATAGACATAAGGGAATATTACTTTATGATGATAAAAAGCTTAATTCACCAGAAAGATACAGTTCAGAAATCTGCATGTGCATTATAACATAGCACTAAAATAAACATGTAAAAAATGATAAACTATAGGAATAAGTTGACAGATTTAGCATTATATTGGAAAACTTTGACAGTCTTCTAATTTACTGATAAGCATAAAAATACTATCAAAGACATGAGAGCTTTAAACAATGAAACTTGATTTTATACATGTATATAGAACCCAACTCAGTAATTAAAGAATATACATTCTTTTCAGTCACAAGTGGAACTTTTGTCAAGTTAATCACATGCTAGAGATTGTGAAACAAATTCTGATAAATTTCTAAGTTTCAGCTTCATTCACTAACCACAATAACATGAAGTTAGAAATTAAAAAAAAGATGAAATTTTAAAATCGTTTTAAGAAAATTCTAAAAAACATACTAAATAACTCATGTATCAAGGCAGAAATCATAGGAAGAAATAGACCTGAACAATATTGAAAATTCTCTATTTATATCAGAATTTGTAGGGCACAGTAATAGTGGTATAAAGAAATTTATACTCTAAGTGCTTATATGAAAAATCTGAAAGACTAATAAAGTAGGCATCTGACTTCAGAAATTTAAAAACAATTATACAATCCTAGAAAAAATAAAAGAGAACTGAAGGGAAAAAATTACTTGAGAATATTTAAAATCTTTTGAAAGGACAAGTTAATTGGATAAATTTCTGAAGAGATTAATCAAGAAAAAATACTGAAAATATAAGAAAGAATATAACTACAGATAGAGTCGATACAAAAAGAGAAAAGCATACTATAAAAATTTGTAGGCCAGAATTGGAAAGGTTGATGAAATGTATAAGTTCTTAGAAAAAAATACTAGATATTGAGACTGACTTTAAAAGAATTAGAAAGTTTAGATAGGTCTATATCTTATTTTTATTTAATGACTTCTCAGATCTTCCAACAAATTAAATACTTGACCCAGAAAGCTTTACAGATGAGTTTTCCCAAATTGTAATTAAATGATTATTCCAAACTAATATTGTAAAAAAAAATTATTATCAAATGTTCAAAAAGATAAATTCTTCATGTCCAAGTTAAGTTTATCTCAGAAATGGAAATGTAGTTTAATATTAAATATCTATAAATATAATTCAATACATTAAGAATGACTGAGGAAAATATTGGATAAAATTCAACCCTTGTTCAGATTTTAAAACAAGAACAGTAAACTAGTTGAACCATTTATCCCTAAATAAGAAATGGTGAACAAAGGGAATCCTCTTCACCTAATAATGAAAATTTAACTCGTAGCTAGCATAGTTTGATAAGACAAGAATGAAATCAAAAGTATAGAAGCTGAAAGGGAAGAAACTAATCCTTCATTATGTTGTCTATGAATATTACAAAAAGACACCTACAAGGGGGAGGGTACAGCTCAATGGTAGAGCACATGCTTTGCATGCACTAGGTCATGGGTTCAATCCCCAGTACCTCTGTAAATAAAAAGTAATAGATCAAATAAATAAACAAACAAACAAACCTAATTAGCCCTCTCCCCAAACAACACAAAAATTAAAAAAAAACATTTTAAAGGAACCTACAGGAAAATTGTTAAGAAATTTTATCAATGGAATACATAAAAATCAATTACATTTTTATATGTGTTATAAAATGTTGGAAATGTTTTTTTTTAAGACATTATTTATAAGAGCAATAGAAAGAGAATAACAAAAGATGTCCAAGACCTGAAAGAAGAAAATTATTTTTTCAATAGACTTTTAAAAAAATGACCTTAATAAGTCTATTCTGAAATATAGATGACAGAGTAAAGACACAAGAATAGTGAAGTCATTTCTAAAGAAAAAAAATAAGTCTTAAGCTATAATAATTAAGGCAGAGCGTTATTGGTGCAAACATGGAAGCATTGGTCAAATGGACTAAAGCAGCCCCCAAGCACCAGCATATATATGGACACTTGAAATCAGGAGAGGTGGCCTTGTAGATCAGCTGGGGAAAGGATAGGCTAGTTGTGAAGTCGTTATGGGTCAATTCATTTTCCATATGAAAAAGGTAAATTGGACCCCCAACTCATAAATGTTCATAAATGTTGATTCCAGAGAAGTAGGTACTGAAAGGTGAACAACATCATTAGAACTTTAAGAAGCAAATATGGAATATTATTGTCCTTGATCTAGGAAACAATTTTTTAAAATAATATATTAAAGGCACTAGTAATAAGGGAAAAGAGATTTTTTGACTACTACATAAATTTGAGAATTTCTCTTTGCTGAAAGACAAGATAAAATACAATGACCATTACAATCCAGGATATATTTAAAAAGCATAAAGCTAACAAAAGATTAGTATCAAATATTTAAAGGACTACAAACAATTAAGAAGATGATAACCTAATGGAACAGTGGGTAGAAGAAATGAATAGGCATTTCACAGAATAGGAAATACAAATGTTTTATTATGTGAGAAGATAATTGAATTAGGAGCCATAGATATACCAGTTAAAACCACGGTGTGATACTATTATATACCTGCCAAACAGGTAGAAGGCTGATGAGAACAGTTTTGGTGAGTATGTAGGCAATGGTTATGTATTGATGGTAGGGGGTGTACATTGGCTCAACCACTTTGAAGACACTTTAACATCATCTAGTAAGACTGAAGACAAATCTCTCCTTTTCATTGATCAACTGCATTCCTATCTTAGAGAGTCATGGGTTTCAAACTATTTTCACCATAACCTTAATATAGTAAAAAATAAGATTTTACATTGGGACCCAACACTCTTATGTTTATGTATTTTAAGAACAGAAACAAAAGCATCAACAAACAATACTTACCCTTACTGCTTATGTTATGCTCTAAAATGTTTTGTTCTCTTTCCCTTAAAGAGTGTCTGTCAGCAGTTTCTAAACAGATTTAAGAACCAACTAATGAGACCTATCTTTAAAGAACTTACACAGGGAGATGTACAAAAATGTTTGTAACTGTATGGTTCATCATAGCCAAAAACTGGAAACAACCCAAATCCCACTGATAGGAGAGTGAATAATAAAACACAGTTTAATATTATAAGCAATGAAAAGGAATAACAATTTATACATAAAAATATGGAACATAATCTTAGAAACATAATGTTGAGTGAAAAAGCAAATCCCAGAAGTTTACAATAAAGGATACTGCAAAATATAAAAATACTCAAAGATAATGTTTATGATAACAGCCCTAACTTATGGAGGATTACACTCTGCCAGACTTCTAAATTTTACATACATACACATATACACATGCGTTTAAATTTACTGGTTTTGGGTTATTTTGATTTCTCTGAGAGAAATAACGTATAATGCTGCAATGTGTATTTATTTTTTATCAAAATTTTTTTTATTGAGTTATAGTCAGTTTTACAATGTTGTGCCAATTTCTGGTGTACAGCACAATTTTTCAGTCATACATGAATTACATATATTCATTTTCATATTTTGCAATGTATATTTAAACAAGTTGTGGCAAGATTCTTGTTACTACATTTAGTTATGTAGAAGACATAAATTATAGGAGGAAAACAATTGTGAACTTGATGTATTTAACATACATGAACACATACACACATACGTGTATTAACATAACTATATTTTTGTACATGTATTAATATGCCTATGTATTTTTATAGATATTTTAGAATTTTCTATTACTATAAAAACCAGGTGAGCCTTAGAACTCAGGTAAATTATTGATCATGCCTTTGAAATGAACAGTCAAAAATGTGACTGAAGTTTTGAAGCCCTCTGTGGTCGTTGCTCTAGACTGGTACACCCATGAATCTTTTAGACAAGATCATGAACCAGGCATGTGTCTGGAAGTTCTACAAGCACTCAGAATTTCTTTTATTACATAGATGAAAGTAGTTGCTGGCAGTGCAGTTTATCTACCAATTGACTAAATAGAAAACCAGGTCAAGAATAAGATGATTTAAAGAAAAAAAGTTGTTTTCTTATAGCTAACTATCTATATGTACAGTTAACCCTCATTCTTCTTTTCTGGTTTCAAATCTAGAACTGAAGTAACTAAGAGGCAGTTGTATCTAGAATAATGTGGTTCTCTAACTATTCATCTTTTCTGTTTTAGGCTACTTTAACTTCTCAAAATTTAGGGTAAAACAAACCCCCAAATTGACCATTTGATCTGAGATACTATTTCCAGACTAAATACCGATTTCTGTGCTGTCTGTTGGTATTTTTCCAGCTAAAATTCTTCTCCTGATAGTTATAATGTCAGAAAAAGATATGTTTTAAATGAGATAGGTTTTTAAATGAAAATCAATAGTGCATTTTCCATAAAACAAAATAGCTTTAAGAACTACTTCAAACCTTATTTCTAAATGTAAACATTATTTTTATAGGTCCTCGGGAGTAATTTTGGCTTTTTATTGCCCAGTGGAATACTAAAAGGGTGTGACAGTTATATCTGGTAATAGGTGGTGTATTAAATCTTCTCATCGAAATGCATCCAGTCATTAAAGTAGAAAATTCATATTTGAAAATTGTATACTTTAGTGAAGTTTCATAAATACGCTACGTGATACATTTTTTATCTCTTGCTGGTTCCTCTTACTCATTTCCCTCACAAGAAATACAGCTTAGATTCCTGAATATTTGCCTATACTTTTCTCTGCCACAGTTCGCCTTTCCTTACTATCTCCCTTTTACACATATACATGGGTGCACATGCACACACACATGCAGATATATACACTTGCCTTTGAAACCACACTTATTTTCTACTTTTAGGTTACCTTCTCCTGTTTTGCTAACTTGTGTTGATTTTTATAGCTACTGTTGTCTTATAGTTGGTGCTACATTCATAGGAAGCCGCGTGGTAGAAAAAGCTTAGATTGTCACTAGCTTTCAAGTCTTGCTTCTGCCTCTTACTGCTTTCATTATAGTGAACAAGTACTTAATCATTTTGAGCTAGAATGGAGGACTTAGAATCCATTTGAGGGAAGGAGAGATTGCATGTTAAAGTATATGTTAGTACTGGTATTTCATAGTTTAGCAATAATAGTCAGTGTTAATATGTCTTGAACTGTGAAGAGTGTGAGAATTTACCAGTTTTCATAGTTTCCTGAATGTTAGTAGAAGACACGAGACTGTGGGGTCAGAAATAAAGAAGAGTTACTCACAGCAGATAGGAGTAGCCAGAATAAACAATTTTGTAGATTCCTGAGCCCAGATTCCCACAGGGCAACGTAAAGAGGGCCAGTTTTAATACCTACACACAAAATGGTTTGTATTACTAGAGGGAAACCCTGAACTTAGGGGACCCAATTATTCTCAGAGTTAATAAGACTGCCCAGTTTGCCCTGGTTTGTCATACTGGACAGTAAACAAATCCATTTGCTTAAGAGGGAGACACTACCTCTAGCTTCCAGGACGGTTCATTGAAAAGACAGTTTGGAACAAAGGTGCTTGATTAGTACTTGTATAGAGTCCTTAGTTTTGCACTCTCTTACTTGAAAATCTTCAGTTGTTTTGTAATTTCCTTAAAGGAAAGTCTAATCCCCTATCTTGGTCTAGAAGACTGTAAATGATCAGGCCTCCGCATGTCCCCTGACCTCGTCTAACACCACCATACTGGCCTCCTCCTTACCTCTCAAACCCACCAGCAGCATTTGCATTTGTTTTTCCCCAAGTTACTCCATGGCTATTAGCTTCTTGACTTTCAGCTGGAATCAAATCAGTGAGGGAGGCCTTATCTGATCACTTAATGTAAAGTAACTCTCCAGGCATTCTATCACATCACTCTTTTGATTTTTTTAGTACTATATTTATTAAAAATTTTAATTGTTTATTGTCTGTCTTTGCCTTCTGCCCCACCATATCACATGTAAAACTACTTTAATAGCTATGTGTGTATCTCCCTAGTCCTTAGAATAGTACCATTTACTACTCAGTCTATCAGTAAATATTTATTGCATGGATGGTTGGATGGATGGATGAGTTAGTATTCCCTCTGTTCTATGCTTTTTGTTCCTCTTTTTTTATCCCCTGATAGTTTTCTTTTCATTGTTTTGATCAATAATATTAAACTTTTTTGTTTGATTTCTAATGAAGAACTTACACTATCTCTAGGGTAAAATATATATATATATATATTAAAGAAGAAATTAAAGCATCTCCCAAAATAACATATGCCACCTAGTTGTTAAAGTTTAATTATACACTTCTCTGCTTAATACTGTTAGTGATAAACTAGCAATGAGATAACCTGTTTGGATTCACTGGTACTGAAGAATACAATCTTCACAGGATATTGTAACACCATGCCATGCTGTTTGTTGGCACTTTGAAAAATCAATGTTTGCCTACTAATTCCCACAAATGCCACATGAGAGGGATTTCTTGATTTGCATAAAACTTTTTAAAATAAGAGACAGGCTAATCCCATATCTGTTGAGATCTTCTTGTGGTTCACATGGCATTACTGATTTTGATGAACAGTCAGAGGGCCTGATGTTGAAATGCCAAACATTTCTTTAATCATCCTTATGACACTTCTCTCTGTGTGAAAGAAATTGTTAAATGACTGATTGTAGAATAACGCAGCCATTACAAAATTTCAGCTCTTTTCTATCATTTCTTCAACGATTTTTTTCTTGTACTCAGGAGTTTACTTAGCATAGGAGGAATGGGAGACTTAAACATTTGCTAGACACTCTTTTGGGAATATGTATAGGAAACTAGTTTTGATTTGTAAATTAAATGCTTTTTTATTTTTAGTTTCTGTCTTCCTTCTCTTAGTTGATTTCACTAAGATGCAGGTGCTTTAAACATAACAGTTGTATTTTTAGATACATAACATATTTAACAAGGGTTCATGTGCTGATCTTTTAAAAGACTATGTTGCTAATATAAGAAATAACCATTACCAAAAAGATATTTAATCACAATTCTACAGATTAATAATTTTCCATTTGCTCTATGGAATCACTGGTTAAAATTGATCATTTTCCAAAATTTGTTATAGCAAGCAATAAAGGACAATTTCAAAAAAAGAGAAGCAGAAGAAAAAGAAAAACGTGCCAGAATAGCCAAAGAATTGGCAGAGAAAGAAAGACTTGAACGTCAACAAAAGAAAAAGCGCTTATTAGAAATGAAGACTGGTAAGTACTACCAAATTTGCTGTTTATTCTGTCTACACCAAGATTAATACTGGTTATTTTATCTGCAGTTTAATATATGTCCATGAAAAAGGAAGATGTGATGACTTATTTTAGAGTTAAGCCATAGAGGAATTCTTTTTTTTTAGTGGAGTTACTGGGGTTGGAACCCAGGACCTCGTGCGTGCTAATAAGCATGCACCCTACCACTGAGTTATTACCCTCCCCCAACACCACCACCATCCCCTCTCCCCTTTAGCAATTTTTTTTTAAATGAGCTTTACCCAGTTTAGTTTACTAATGAGAAATGTTTTCATTCTGACATTGATCATAGGTGATTTTGGTCCTCTGGTGTACTGCTGTAGTTCCATTATATTAGCATTTCTTTCACTACTACTTAAATAACTGATCTGTAATAATTTATGTCAATTAGTAAAATAACAATTATAGGAAACTGTTTATGGGAAATTCTACAGGACAAGTAACCTGTTTTCTTTAACAAAATACTCCAAGGAAGGAAAAAAGTGATAGAGGGGAAACTTACTGATTAAAATAGACTAAAGACACATTTCAACCAATTGTTATAAATAGAATTTATGTATAATCCAATCCAAACAAATGTAGGAAAAAGTAGTCTAAAAAATCTGAATACTCTATTTTTTCTTATAGACGTGTTAGTCTTGTTGTGGATATGTTTTAAAGTAGCTTTTAGAGACTCATGCTAAAATTTTATAGACAAAAAGATATGATGTCTGGGATTTCAGTCAAAATAGCCTAGCATGACTGGGAAGTAAGCAGGTGTATAGACAAAGCAAGATTGACTAAATAATAATTGCTGAAGTTAGGTGATGGGTACTTGGAGGGAAAGGTATGTTCACTATACAATTTTGTCTGCTTTTGTGTATTTTGAAATTTTCTTTAATAAGAGGTTCTTGGAAAAAATTAAAAAGAAAAAATAAAAAATTTACTATTTTACAGAGACATACATATGTATTTTCCAAAGCTAAAATATACCACTAACTTAGATGCAAAAGAATTAAGTCAATTATAGTTATATTTTTACCCCCTAAAAATTCTGCCTTTTCTACCTCCAAGCCACTAAGGATTGTGGAAGACTTTAATTAAAATCCTTCAGCCTCACTGCTAAATTACTGTAGTTTATATCTCAAGACTGCAAATTCACCTAAGGTTTCCCTGAGGGTAAACTGAGATGCCTTTTTTGCCTTCTTTACTTTTACTTTTACAGAGATATTTTACCTTTAATAAAGCAAACTGAGTACCTTAATGTATCAGACATATTTCTTCTAGGAGAAAAAATCACCTAAGCACAATTTCTTGTTTATTAAGAATTCAGAAAGTGTTCTCAGAAATACCTTAAAGTGTTAACAAATGGGGATTAGAAAAGTTTGGCATTGAGTTTTTTAAAAGATGCTTCTGAAAGCGTTATTTTAAAATAATGTATTACTGCCTAATTACCAGACATTCTGGGATTTGAACATGAGCTCAGTTGTTGTTGGTTAACAAGTCATGTATAGATGAGTTACTGGTGGCAGATTGGCTGTGTATTGTTTGTGGATTTTACCTAAGGGTCTGCCTCTTAGCAATTCTCTATTATGTCAATCTGGAAAGTTGAAACCTGACAGGAAGCCAAAATTTTAATGAAACTTCACATCCAATGTAATCTAATAATGGTTTTGTTTAAATTTATATTTCTCCTGAAGGAAGTTTCCATTTTAAAAAGTAACAGTTTATTTTATTTTTCCAATTTGAAAATAATATTTTTGTGTTATAGGAAACACCTAAAAAAGTAGTAGATCAAAACTGTTACCCATAATCCAAGATTCACTGTTGATATTTTGGCACGTTTTTCTTTCAGTTTTAAAAACTTCTGCCTTTTAGTGATAGCTGTATGATCCTAGTGAACATGTATTTCAGTGTCTCACTTTATCTTGCTGAACTTTCTGAAGCTTTCATGTTCTGTGATTTTTAGTTTGTAATTGTTAGTATCTTTGTCATTGTGTCCACTGGATATGCCAGTATCTAATTTAACTCACATTAGTCAGTGTGAGGTCATAGAACAATAGTTATTTTCACCTTTTCAGTGTGATACTTATTTATGCATAACTAATGCATAAATAATTGAAAATGTTTGTAATTGTTAAGATATGGGATAGAAAAGGATAAATATTACTAAGACCTTTGGTGCATGTTGCCAAATTGCTTTCCAAAATTATTGTTCTAATTTCAACAACTTTTAACATTAGTTTATGAATGTGCCTTGATTGAGTATTCTCATTTTTTAAAGATTTTTGGTGTTTTGTCATCTTAACTTGCATTTCTTTTGCTACTGCTGAGACTGGACATTTTTTCAAGTTTCTAGTGCATTTGTATTTCCTCCTTTGTGAATTGTGTTATCTTAGTCTTTTTCTTGTTGATTTACATGTTAGCTTATTGTGCATCAGTATTCATCTTTTAAATAGATCTTTTGACTTTTTATTTTTATATCTTGCAAAATAAAAGTGTTTCATTTTTGTTATATAATGACTTATAATCATTGCTTTTGTGATTTTTTTTATCAACTTTTAAGTTTAGAAAATCATCCTCTCGGCAATTTCATATTCTGCTTCAACTTTTTTCTAATTTCAGTTATTCATAATGCTGTTCTGCTCCATTTATTTCTAATTCTTCCTTAATTATTCATATACTTGACAGACAAATTTTAATATACTAGGATCTGTTTTTGAATTCTATCAAAAGTGTTCTAATAGTTAATAGTGGTTAACAATCAATCGGTTTGTGTTGTTTTTAGATAGGTATTTTATGTTGAGGGTGTTACTTTTCTATTCTTATTATTCAAATAAATTTGATATTTTTTTATTTTTGAAATAAATATAAGGAAAAGTTTCCGCTGCACTTTTTGTTAATCAGAGCTCATATTATTTGACCTACTGGGTTATTTTATAAATCTTTTTCTATACCATCTCTTCCCAAACATGGTCTGGAAATTATCATAGATACATCTCAGATAAATGTCAGACTCTCACTTGGTAAGAGTTCCCCAAGCCTTTATATGCTGAGGTCTATATGTGCCATACATTTTGACATTTTCCAGGAGAGTGTTCTTCAAAAGATAGTCTGGTTAACATTGATTTATCTAAATGATATCATATAAACACTTTAAAATAACACATCAGTTTTCTTCTTTTTTTTTTTTTTTTGTCGAAGTATAGTCAGTTTGCAATGTTGTGTCAATTTCTGGCGTACAGCATAGTGTTTCAATCATATATATACATATGTATATTCCTTTTCATATTCTTTTTGATTATAGGTTACTATTTTTAAAATACTATATATATTATATGTGAATATTTTAGTAGATCGAGTCAGTCATTTGATAAAAGGTGATACAACATTTGATACAACAAGGCTATGATGTAGCTCTTTGAAAAACATTTGAAAATTTAGAAAGAGGCTTTGAACTATTTTTCTTGTAGACTAGAGAATTTTAAAGAATCTGGGGCTATATCCCAGATTTCATGGCACCTAAATATATAGTTTTCTCACCAAAGTAAAAGACCTCTTGTAAAATCCCAATAAGTGATGATTATTCTGAATGGTCTTTAGTTTTCCTTTGAATATAGCATGATTATTAGCATAGAATAACAAAATATTGTCTCAATATTAATGTAGCTCCTATAGCCAAGTAATTCATATAAGTATCAAATATATTACTGCTTATTTGTTGATACTTCTTCATATTTAAAAATAGTATAAATATGCAGTCACCTTTTTCTTTCCATGTTAGCTATAGAATATACTTTTTGTCAGTAAAGACCTTGTAATATTATGAAAAATGTAAATGCTGTGGTCTTCTATTATTATTTTATTGGTATATAAAAAAATTAATAGGTAGGCTACTTTTGTTTCTTTAATTCATCAACAGTTTTTTTTTCCCCTATATGCTGGTATTAAAGTGACAAATAAGGATTAAATAAGTAAGCAATTTTATGGTTACCAGGGATAAGGGAGTGAGCAATTTTATGGTTACCAGGGATAAGGGAGTGGGAAGGGATAAATTTGGGAGTTTGAGATTTGCAAATGATAACCTCTATATATAAAAGTAGATAAAAAGCAATTTCTTCTGTATAGTACAGGGAACTATATTCAACATCTTGTAGTAACCTTTAATGAAAAAGAATATGGAAACAAATATATGTGTGTGTGTGTGTGTATATATATATATATATATATATATATATATATATATATATATATATATATATGCATGACTGGGACATTATGCTGTACACTAGAAATTGACACATTGTAACTAACTGTACTTCAATTAAAAGAAAAGGATAAATGAGATTCCTGTTATAATGAACTTTAGAACTCTAATGAGTGAATCAGACAACCACATATATACGATAATTTCAGATTATAAAAAGTTGTATGAAGTAAAGATGGGATAATACGATGCAAATGGAGACTGGCTGAGTTGGGGGGTGCTGGTGACAAAACTTAGTCTTAGAGAACTAAGGAGAGTATTAATGTATACCACAGTTATTAATTTAAAAATATTGATTATAAAACTCTTTAGAAACTGATAGGATAACCAGGCTCATGGATTTTTACTATACTATATGTGCTAACATAGTGAATTTTTTGAAACATCTTATTGTGAGGATCAGATAAAGCTTTATATTATTTTTCTTTCTGGGTGTTATATTTTAGTACAGAACATAGCATTGCTCTCATCTTTGTAGAAGTTGTCAGCCTGGATTTCTTATTCTCAAAAAAATGTAGAAGGGCAAATTGTTGAGTTTATAGTAGTGTTTTATCACCTCTCTGAACCGGGAACTTTTGTCCTATTTTTGTATGTGGTGCACGTACCCGTGAATGATAGAGGAGGAGAAGAATCTTCACATAACCCTGCCATAAACCCACAGGGAGCTTCCTTCCATATATTTTCATGACTTTAGTGTTTCCACCATGCAAATAAGAACTGTGTTTTTTCACAGATGCACAGATTCGTGGATCACCACCTGAGGTAGTAGAGTAAATTAAATCCCTGCTCTTTCTTATCCATCATAAATCATTACTTGCCCTTGGCAAGAAAGCAAGCAACTATTTTCCAGTCTACTATTTATTATCACTATCATTTGAGAACGTTATTTTTTAATAGAATGACAATAAAGCCAGAATAATGAGCTAAGATTCTCTAAGAAGAAAAATTAAGCATTAAATGTCGTCTTGAGCAGCAACCCTAAGAAGCACAGCACCTCGGATTATCGTGTTACAGCATTTAGAGGTCACTTGTGTCATTTTTGCTTCTTTAAAAATGATGAGCGTGAAGGTCTCTTAAATATTCACATATGCACTTTTGGTTACTTCTGTTAAATGACTTGGTATTACATTAAACAAACAAGCAAATTGACTACAGTTTCATGATGTCTTTGCTTAATTGGTATGTGAATTTTGAGTACATTTTCTGAGGATGATGTTTAAATGAGAATTATTTTAGTTTAGAAGATACTGAAAGTATTAACTACCTGATGTAGGAACTAGTAAGTATCAACACTAGTATTTATTTAAAGTGCATAGCTGTCTTTATGTGTCATCATTCCCAGTAAGACAAATAGTGATAGTGATTTTATGTGATTATGTACAACTTTTTCAAATCTGCATTTCTGTTTTCTCATCGTGGAAATGAGTAGGGCATTTGATACTAGAATTCAAACATTATGCTTTAAGACTTCCTGAGTGTGTGAGTTGATTCACTTAATTTTTAAATAGCACATCAGAATGGTCTTGAAATGGACCCAGTGTTGTATAATTATGTTTTGTGGGGGAAGTAAATAAGAGTTTATTTAATGGAGCAATAAAAACTATATGAGCAGCTCCTATATTTTAGTCTTTAGGTTACAATTTGTTTATTATTTATTAGACTTAAATGTCTCATTTGGTACAACTTCAGTCTATTAAATAAAGAGATAATTAGCTTTTAGAAATCTGTTGTTTACCCACATGGCCAAAACTGCTTCTTTGTTTTCCATTCTGCAATTTAGAATTACTAAGCAATTAGACCTCCATTTTAGAGGAGATGCACATTACAGAAATACTGCTTGGGAATATGTCTGCCAATCTCAGTAGATTTGCAATTAATGTGTCTACTTGCTTTCATAAAGGGTTGACCATTACCCTATCCTCTACATATAATATAAAACTTAGATTAGTTTTCATAATTGCATATATTTCTAGTTTTGTAGAGTAGTGCTTTCAGTTTTCTAGCAGTCTTTTGGCCACTGATGCATGTAGGCCAGTAGTTTTCATTATTTCTCTACTTAGAAGAATATAATAAACTAGATTGCATTGGCATTGATATATTTCTCTTTTCTTACGTCCATCTTTTATGGAATAATGATGAAGATGATGATGATAAAAGCAGCAACAACATCCAGTCCTACTACTACTATTACTACTACCACCACCACCACTTTATTGATCACATACTATTTCCAAGCTCTGTATGTGTTCATTATTGCATATGATACATACAGTGGTCTTAGGAAATATCAAAGAATCAGTTCATTTCTTTTGTACATGGTCATAGATTTAGCAAGCAGTGAAGCCAGTACTGAAGTTTTCTGACCAGAGATCGTATTTTTTATTTCTATTTAAAAAAAATTTTATTGAACTATAGTTAACTTACAATACTGTGCTATTTCAGGCTAATCAGCTTCAGATTCTTTTCCATTATAGGTTATTACAAGATAGTGAATATAGTTCCCTGTGCTATACAGTAGCTCCTTGTTGTTTATCTATTTTATATATAGTAGTGTGTGTCAGTTAATCCCATACTCCCCATTTATCTCTCCTCCACCATCTCTGTTTGATAACAATAAGTTTGTTTTCTATGTCTGTGAGTCTGTTTCTGTTTTGTAAATAAATTCATTTGTATTATTTTTTTTATTCCACATATAAGGGATATCATACAATATTTCTTTCTCTGTCTTACTTCACTTGGTATGATAATCCCGGAGATGATGTTTTTAACTACCATGTGTTTTTAACTAGCAGTGCTTCACTGCTGATAACTTAGCCGTAGTTCAGGAAAGAGGGACCAAAATGAATTTTAGTAGTTGGTGACTGACACTAGAGCATGCTTATGTATGGAGTGAGAATTATCTTCCCTGGAAATCTTTGAGAGGGACCACTGTCTCTTTGACACTGTATCAATGGTTTTAAACTAGATAGCTTCTTCCTTTGTCTTGGGACATTTTAAGAGAATTGCCAAATTAGGAACGCTTCTCTACCCTGGTTCAGGTCCAACTTTGATTCCAAGATTGGTTATCCTAATGCCTAGAATTAGGCGGAGAATATCAAGCACCATCCGTCCCCTCATGAAGGAAGTTTTCAACATCTGAATAGTTCTGGAACTGACCAAGTAGCCAGAGCTCAATTGCTCTGAAGAGAGTGGAAATGTTTTCAGTATTTTCATTGTTTGACCCACCTAAGAAGTTAAGACCCAGGGAATTTGCAGTGTAGTATTTGTGGAAGGGGCACAAACACCTTAGTGTGCTTTACTGAGAACAAGTGCCCTGAGACCACCCCCATCCACACCCCCAGCTCTACTGTGTGACTTGTTTTTTTATTTTTAAGAGACTGAGACTCCATGAATAGCATCAAGGAATGTCTGGTGGGAAATTTTTCTTAGAGTCTCTCTAATAGTTACATAGGCTTTCATTTGTGCACAGGAAACTCTCTTAGTGGAAAACACAGCTTCAGTTGTGAATACTTGCTCAGAGGCCACCCTTTGTGTGCACTAATAGATCACTTCTCTCTGTAGCTGGGTGAGACTCACACATTTTTGTCTCCTTCCAGAAAGCCCCAGAAAAGAGAAATTAGGAGAGGGGGCTCTCAGCTTTCTCCAGCACAACATTATCTTGAAACCTTGATTATTTTTCTTTTCCTTTTTTTTTTAACTTTGAGTTGTAGTTTGTTAAACATCATATGGTACATCCTCATACTAATTGGTTTAGTGCTCATCCAATGTTTAAAAACCATTTTCGTTGTCTTTCTTATGACTATTATATAATATTAACTACATGTCAAGTAGAAACTAGACTCCAGTTCTTGTTGTTTGTTTGTTTTGGAGTGAAAGATTAAATGCTATCTGTCATAAACTTTATTTGGGGCAAAATAATTTAACTCTTTTGGTAGAACTAGGATTTACCTCTTAGAAGTTTAGCAAAGAAATCTTTATATTAACATCATTTATTCAAAAACTTTACTATTACTAAGCACAGATTTACCCCGTTCATATTCTAGGCAGAAATCTTACCAATCAAGAGTTTTGATCTCATTACAAAATGAAGAATGTTCTAACTTTGATAATATCAGCTGCATTTATTATTTTATAGTTGAGGACTCAATTCTTTGAACACAAAGAAGTGGCATCCTCTTTGTATATAACACTGAATACTCCTTAGATAACTGTCTCCCTGATCAGTAGTTATTTACACAGTGTACACTTCCCACACTAGTGGAGTGTTGTCAGAATAAGCCCTTCCATGTCAGATTGCCAATTCTGAGTGGAATTTTTATCTATATTTAATGGGAAGTTTTTCTCTTTAATTTCAGAGGTAGACAGTGAGTGATGTCTTATTTCCAGAGATAACCACAAATCCCTCCATCTTTTAAGAAATTAAATTATCTAATGTATTCTCTTTAAACATTATGTAGAGGGGTAGGGTGTAGCTCAGTGGTAAAGCATGTGCTTAGCATGCGCAAGGTCCTGAGTTCAGTCCCCAGTACCTCCATTAAATAAATAAATAACTCTAATTACTTACCCCTCCCCCTTCAAAAAAAAAAAACCAAACAAACATTATGTAAATCTCTGTTTTCAGCATTTACCCTGAGAAACAGGCCTCCATAAACCTCCAATTGTTTTATATCCATTGGGGATAGACTTTTGAACTAGTTTGTTACCTTAATAGAGTCCAGTCTAACACTTTCCATATATATAAATACATATAAAATGGTTGGAAGATGGGTGAAATTTATACCATTTCTGAAGCCTAATGTTCAGTGGTGCCAGTCAAAAAAAACGATAGCAACCAGATAAAATTGCCGCCAAAACAGAATTGCTTAGGGCCACACGGCAGCTAAATCCACTGTTTTGTTTACTACACCTTTTACAGCTTAAGAATGCAGAATGCTGTGAAAATCGAACATTTTTAAGAAACTTTAGTGACCAAACTCATTTGATGCCAAACCTGACCTGAACTGATAGGAGATGCCTCCCATCAACTATAATTATTCGTGCTGCAGAAATAATAAAATTTTTAATTAGTGGATGCTGCCCTAGGTTGCTCTGTGTGTGTTATGATTTTACAGCATATACACCTTTTTAGCCTTTCTACAGTCTGAAAAACTTCGATTCTGAAATATCTGACTGCAGAGGTTACAGATGAGAGACTGTGAACTTGAACTTCCCAGTGACTGTCCTTTGTTTCTGCTGGACTGGTTATACCATCCACTCTCTACCTCAGGCACAGGCTTTCCTACTTCTGTGCCTTTATTTCTGCTTTGCTCTTTGCTATAAATCCCTTTTCTCTAATTCTTAACTGACCAAATCTAACAAAATGTGATTTAGTTCAATTCTTG
The DNA here is from genome assembly GCF_009834535.1 of Camelus ferus. Taxonomy (NCBI): domain Eukaryota; kingdom Metazoa; phylum Chordata; class Mammalia; order Artiodactyla; family Camelidae; genus Camelus; species Camelus ferus. Next base: position 65,651,074 of record NC_045709.1, read on the forward strand.
GATTCTCCAAAATATCTTCTCTGAATATTTGTCCTTGATAATAGACAGTCTCTCTCTTTTTTTTTTTTTATAAACTATTATAGTCTTGCCATGTAACTTATGTATTGAATACTTGGTTGTGCTTGTCTTATTTGCTTTAGTCTTGTGCTTCTAGTAGATTGTACATTTTATAAGAACAAGGCCTTATGCAATCTTTATCTCATAGGACCTAGCCCACTGTGTGCACATATTAAATACCACAAAAGGCAGTCATAAGATTTGTCAAACAATTGATAAAAATTTAACTGGTCGAAAGACATCTCTTCCATTTTGTGTTCAGTTTAGCATGTTGGTTTTCAGGTGTAAAGTAAAAATGTAGATCAAACTACAACTCTCAAGCCAAATCAGCCTGTACCTTGCTTTGTAAATAAAGTTTTATTGGAAAATAGTCACACTCATTTCTTTACACATTGCCTGTGGCTGCCTTTGTGCTCCAAGGGCAGAGCTGAGTAGTTGGGACACAGACCATTTGTCACATATTTCCTATCTGACCCTTTACGAAAAAAGTTTGCCAACTCCTGATATATATCAATAGTCTCTACGGATGTTTATGACATAGAGTAAAAAGCTGTTAACTTTTTTCTTGTCTTCCTGTAGCCAAAGTATGCATTTGCAAAATGGCTGATCTGTGTTGCAAAATGAGAATCTAGGAGTTAAATGAGTAAACATATTGAGAAAAATAATGGTAATTGTTAGGGAAAACTTAATCTGTCAGCACTCTTCTACCCGCAGAAAATTATCTGAGTTTTAGATTCTGTTCATTTGAAATGGAAAGTTGTTGAGTTGAACTTGTGAAATGCTAGCAGGGGCCTGAGCTGTCAGTTGTCCCAGTGACCAACCTGGAACAGCCATTGTGCTCTTTCTCTTTTATCCCAGCTTTTAGTCCCCACTATTTCTGTACTATTGTTTGTATATCTTTTGAGATGAAAATATCAATGTGTCAAAAGGTCATAGAGGAAGCCAGGTTTTTATTTCTTTACTAATAGGCTGTCTCTTTTCTCTTCTTATTTCTGGTCATTTTGACATTATAGCCTTAAAGTTGAAGGAAATCCATTCAATGGTGTTGAACTTGGTCATGAAGGTTGCTTAAAGTCTCAAGTGCTATCTTGCTGAGTGAAAAAGGAATTCAGTAGCATTTGGCTTTGATGTTGAATAAGTTTACCCTAAGGCAGACTGGGAAAATTAAGCAGAGAAATGGAATATTTATGTGTGATTTGAAAATTGGTATAAATAGGCATTAGTGTTTAGATGAAATTAGACATTATTTCATAATAAGATTTTAAAATACTGTTTCCTGGATAGTTTCCTTCCTCCGATATCCAGTGTTCTTCAAAACAATTAGAAGTGGCATAATATTAATGAAGTTAACATTGAGGACAGCCTTAACACAGGCTAGGATGCCCCAAGGCAGGAAGAATTTGACAGACTAGTGTAATACAGAAAATAGATGACTGACTGTTTTGGGAACAAGCAATTCTTGGGAGACATTGCTGGCTGGAGTGAACTGTCACCATAGAACTTCCACCAATAATTATCATTAATGCATAAAAGTGGCAGTAATTTTAGTTTAATATAATCCTTTGAATGTTCATTTTTAAACTGTTAGTGCTATTCATGCAGGAACTCTTGCAAAGTAGAAACATTTTTTGTCAAATTAGTGTTGAGTCAGAGGCTTCATCACTAACTTTCCAGAGGGTTATGGAAAGGATCACTGCATTAGTAAGCGGGTTAGTTTCCCTCCAAAGCTATCCCAGCTCTGATCCTCTGTGAGTTCTGAGCTTCTAAATGTGCCACAGTTCCTCTTTTTAACTTAACTGCAGAGTGGCCTTCATATATCATCAAGTCAAGAAGACTGGTGAACAAAAAGGACTGTCTTTATTCTCTATTCAAAAAGCCAAGAATTAAAAAAAAGGCAGTTTTTCTGTTACACTTCAGATATATTTTATAAGTGTCTATTCTCTTCGTGCTGAATTGCGATTATGATCTCTTGTTTCCAGTGGATTTTCTCGATGCTAATTAGATTCTATTTTCTGTTGGTTTCACATATGAATAAAAGGACTTTGTTTTTTCTTTTTCTTTGCCCTCCATTATTTATTCTAATATGGAGCAATGTTGATCTCTCAAAAAAGCAGCTTTTGATAGTAGTCAGTTTCTTGATTGCCTGGAGTGTTTTTATTAAATGTTAAATTGGTCATTAAATAAATCTATTAAACATTTTAATAGATTATCCTATCATTTTTCTGTGCCTCTCTTAATTATACTCTCATGTTAGCTTTGTTAGATGAAAGTATCACTTATGATCATTGGACACACCTTTCATTCTTGCAAAAGGACCCTAATGTTGCTCACCTTCCTTACCCGTAGACTGCAATCTTTGGAGACCTTTACCACAGGATGCTAAGGAACGTGGTCCAAGGAAACATGGGGTTTGAGTTTTAGCTGTGTGTTAACTGATGCCTCCATTTCAGCACTTGAAGGTGAGCAGCATTACAGTCTGAGGAAGTGATGTTCCCTAAATCATATCTGCTGACATTGAACCGAAAATATCTTAATGTTATATTTGGAGGCATAGTGGAGAACTTATGAATTGTTTTCTTCTCTGCCTGGGAAATTAGAAGAGCCCAAGTGATACCAAGCTTTGTTCAGAACTACTGCACCCATGTGTTGGGGAAAAGCTTGGAAAGGAGTGTTGTTTTTCCAATCTTTCCTCTCCCCCTTGAGAAAATTCCCATTTTTTATTTGACACCATCCTATTCCTTAATGAGTGGACTTTGATATAATAGAAATAGAATACTGACTCAGTTGCCATCCATCAAGTCTAAAAGGGGAAAAGTAAGAAGAGAAGAGAAAAATACTTGCAATAGGGGTAGTGTTGTTAGCATCTGAGGACCTCTTGGAGGTATAAAAATTCCCATCTGAGTTTTACAGCTTAGCTAAAGGAGGCACACGCATGTGTGCATGCTTTTAGCCTGCTCCAATTTGAGGTCAGTTAATATTGAAAATCAAAATCAAAAGTTTTGAGAATTTGGTGTAATTCCTCCTAAAAACTTACCAGAGGCCTCTTTGGAGCAGAAAGGTTTGTCTCATTTCAATAATATGATGATTTTTTTAATATAAAAAAGAGGAAAATGACATGAAACATTTACTATAGTTATTTTAAAGAATACTTCAATTCATGTTAGGATTTAGCTATAAAAATTTGCTTCTTTCTGCATGAAAATCAAACATACTATTATGTCTCAATCAATTCCATAAAAATAAAATTCTTTCATGCAAAATTAGTCATGTTTAAAAAATATAAACCTTTCAAAGTTAGCTATGGTTTCTAATATAGTATCTTTCCATAGCAGGTGTTCAAAGCACCTTTAAAATATTTATGGAATTCATGTCTGTGGGACAAAAATTCCTCAATGGTACATATTCTTTTTGAGTAGACTCACTCAAAGGTAAATTGACCCAAATCCTAGGACAAGATATGACATCTGTCAAGTTTGGTTTTTTGCTTTTATTTTATTGGTAACAAATAGGTATTTCACAGTCAAGAGGACAAATTCAGGTATGCAAAGATGTAGCCATTTCTGTAAATGCAGTTTACTGCCTGACTCTGAACCACCAGCCTAACAGAAAATGACTTGGTAGATTCTCTGTCTCTGTGTTTTAGCTCAGTAATTCCAGTGTAGAAGTCAGTTATTCATGTTTGAAATTCCCTTCCAAGCTCTCACGCCTTATCTTCCTTTTCCTTAAAGGGGACCCCAAACTTGAAAGTGGGCTTGGGGCACACTTCTCAGTGTACATTCTTCCTGGTTCATTTCTGTCTGAGTCCAAAATACCCTCCCTACTTCAACACAGTTTCTCCTGTCTGCTTTTGGTGAAGGTGATGTCTGTTTTGCTCTTGAATGGTGACACAGGAGATCTATTGGATTGCTCTTAGATACCTCCTCCGCTCCCTGACATTGGTGAGCCTCAGAAGTGTCTCCATGTTCTTTGGTTGAACTTGCGTGTTCTCGCTAACTTCTTTTTCTCCCCAGCCAGTGCCTAGAGGGGGTTCCTGTGCTCCTCCCACAGCTCTCAAGTGCTGTGAGGGCTTCTGCAGCCTTCTTGTGCCTAGATGTGTTCCCTGGCCACCTCTTGGGAGCACATGATGCAATGGCACGATGTGTCACTAAATCTGCCGTTCTCCCAGATCTGCATGTTGGATGCGAGATTCTTCTGCTCTTGGATTTCACTCTCTGTGACTCCATGGGAAATTCTGCCCAGTAAGTCCCATTTCCTTCTGGAAAGAGGAGCAGTGTACTGGGCTCCTACACTGCATGGAATCTCCTCCCTTCCCAGTCTCTCTCCCTGCAGATGAAAGCATCTTTTTCATGTATAACCCAAGCACATGGTATACTTTCTCTCCTTCGGGGATAGTTCCTATATTGTGAATGGTCCTTTTGGCTTCCACATTATGGTGGAAAAAGGAAGAGGGAGCTGGCATCTGAGCAGTAGTGCTCACACATCTGCTGGTCCTTTGAAATGCAGAATCTTTTTTTTTTTTCAATCTTACTGAGTTATTGTCAGTTTACAATGTTGTGTCAATTTCTGGTGTACAGCAGTTTCTTAGTCATACATGAATATACATATATTCATTTTCATATTCTTTTTCACCATGAGCTACTACAAGATCTTGTATACATTTCCCTGTGCTATACAGTATAAACTTGTTTATCTATTCTATATATACTTGTAAGTATCTACAAATCTCAAACTTCCTGTCTGTTCCTTCCCACCCTTCTCCCCCCGGCAACCACAAGTTTGTATTCTATGTCTGTGAGTCTGTTTCTGTTTTCTATTTAAGTTCATTTGTTGTCTTTTTTTTTTTTTTTTTTTTTTTGAGATTCCACATATGAGCGATCTCATATGGTATTTTTCTTTCTCTTTCTGGCTTATTTCACTTAGAATGACATTCTCCAGGGACAACCATATTGCTGCAAATGGCATTATGTTGTAGTTTTGTGGCTGAGTAGTATTCCACTGTTAAATATACCATAACTTCTTTATCCAGTCATCTGTCAATGAGCATTTAGGCTGTTTCCATGTCTTGGCTATTGTAAGTAGTGCTGCTATGAACATTGGGGTGCAGGTGTCATCCTGAAGTAGGGTTCCTTCTGGATATATGCCCAGGAGTGGGATTCCTGCATCATATGGTAAGTCTATTCCTAATCTTTTGAGGAATCTCCATACTATTTTCCACAGTGGCTGCACCAAACTACATTCCCACCAGTAGTGTAGGAAGGGTTCCATTTTCTCCACACCGTCTCCAGCATTTATCATTTGTGGACTTGAATGATGGCCATTCTGACTGGTGTGAGATGATACCTCATTGTAGTTGTGATTTGCATTTCTCTGATAATTAGCAATACTGAGCATTTTTTCATGTGCCTATTGGTCATTTGTATGTCTTCACTGGAGAATTGCTTGTTTAGGTCTTCTGCCCATTTTTGGATTGGGTTGTTTTTTTTTCTTATTAAGTCATATGAGCTGTTTATATATTCTGGAGATCAAGCCTTTGTCAGTTTCATCTTTTGCAAATATTTTCTCCCATTCTGTAGGTTGTCGTTTTGTTTTGCTCTAATTGCAGAATCTTGAATTAGGTGAATACCACATGAACATAGACTGAAATAAACCATGGCTTCCAAGCTTGGGAATCCACTGGTCTGAGTAAATTAAGACACAGAGGCATGAAATTCATATTTGGACAGCCACAAATAATGTAGCAGACTGGGAATGATCTTTGGGCAGAGCTGTAGGAGAAGATGATGCTAAATTGGAAGACGGGAGAATGTGCTGTGTTTTGGATTTTGGCTTCTCCAGATAGACACACTCCAAGGGCATTGCGCAGAGCAGTGATGGTGTCTTCTTTTAGAGAGTTGGCTCTGATAGCAAAAAGGCAGATGGATTCGAGGATGTAGGGGGAGTAGAAAGACCAAGACCAGTTAGGAGACTGTTGCAATTTTGCAGGAGTTAAATGTCAAAGGCCTGAACTAGGATCTACGGAGGAAGGAAGACAGGATGGATTGGAAAGGCGGTTTCGAGGTAGTACCAGTGGCCTTTGTAGCTGACTGGGTGGGGAGGCAGGGAGGAACTTTCATGACCTGGTTCATTATGCCTATACAACTTTAGGGCACGTTGATTTTGCATCTCCAACTTAAAGCCTTTTTATTTGGAGCGGGGGGTTGGTAATTTTACCTGGAAAGGCCTGGCAGAGGATATGAAACACAACAACTGAACATAAATGTCAGCTTCTTCCTTAGAGGAAAGAAATATACTTCTTTGCTAACAAAGACAGGTTAGGCATTGTACATAACTACACTAACCAAGAACATTGAAAAACAAATCATGTCAGCTCATGTGGACAAGCTGGGGGCGGCCCTACCCTGGAGTCTGACTGAGGCTTGGGATGCGGGTGAGGTAAGACAGAGACCATGTCCCCTTATCCCCTTGAAGGAAAACGAGACATCAGCTCAGATACTCAGTTCCAAGGTGGTGGGATTCTCAGGATTGAAATTTGCTTTCATGTTTATTACCTGGCATATGGGATGTTTTAATATTTTGTCCAAAAGACATTCCCAAGGCTCCTTGTGTGATTTGCTCTTATGGTTTTAAATTTCTGAAAAAAGTTTATAAAAATTGGCATTGGAGTGCTTTCCTTCATTAATAGAATTATGACTGTAATGGTGAAAAATATCCTTCCTATCAAAATATTTCCTTTACTTAACAGATTGAACACATATTACGTCACAGCACTACCCTAGGCCCCGGGGAAACAGCAGGACACAAAATGAGAAAACATCCCCTGCCCTTATGGGCTTATATCTGACGGAGAAGACAGACAGCATGTAAGATAAACATATGACAGGGTTAGAAGTCAGTTTAGTTCTGAGGGGAATAATATAAAGCAGGGGTGGGGGAGAATGGAAGTGCAGGGAGGAATGACGTTTTAGATAGGGTAGGGTTTTCTTTTGCCAGAATTCTTGATGTTTGGGACAGTGTTCTTACCCCTTGGAGTACGAGCAGCATCGTGTAGTGAGTTCTCCAGCCTGGGGTCGGGGCGGCCTGTCCCAGCCCCGCTCTACCAGCAGCTAAGTGACAGGGAGGAGGCCAGTTAGTTTCCCAAAACATAGATCTTCTCATCCCTCAAGTCAGCTTTCTTCAAACTCTGAACATCTCATCTGTCTTCTGTAAATTAATGTTTAAATAAAAAACATGCTGTGCTAGAGCCCAAGCAATCAAAATTTGTTTAGTTCTTCACTTACTCAATAGCACTGTCTCCTATTAAAATGCAAACTCTGTAAGACTCTTTATTTGGCAGGAAATAGAAGTCCCTCTCCATGTGCAGTATGATTTTGTTTTTGTTTTTGTCTTGTTTTTCATTTTGTTATAGGACAAATGTATTTGAGAGTTAAACTGTTTATGTTGTTTTCCCCACATTTTTCATCAGTGAAGAAAAGACATGGGTTTAGAAAAAGTTATTGATACGGGGAACTTAGGGAAACACATATGGTGGACAGGTATGTATGTATGTGTATGGACAAACTTTTCCAGGAATGAATTGTGTCGCGTCAGTTACTAGTTTGTTTTGATACCATCGTAATTTTCTGAATGGAACATGTTTATTTTGCATGTAGAACAGACACGGAAATGTCATTTACTGTAGAATCGGTTGACCTTTTTACAGATTGACAACTTCTCACTTTCCCTGACATAGAGTCAATCAGCACTTCAGTCTATTAAGAGCAGAGCTCATTAACATGCATAAACTAGCAGCCAGATCTAGTTATAATGCATCTTTAATGCGTGACTTCTACAGCGTAGCGTAACTGCTCCGTCTTGTAATAAAAAGTAGAGTGGCCTCCAATGATCAACAAGGTTCCGAGCTCAATTTAACCTGGATAAAACTTTTATCCATAACAACTGTCATTAGGAATGACTAGCATCGCACTAATTAGCCCACCATTTACAACCCATAAGCTTCTCACAGATGGTAAATGTTTATCAACACCCACAGATGTGTGCACAGCTGACTCCCAGTTATCCGCAGGAGTGAGGGACATAGATAATTTAGATTCACTTACGATACCCCTCATTTTAGCTAGTTTCAGCCTCCTTTATCTTTGGACTTTTTACCACAGCTGTTAATGAAGTAGCAAATTAACTAATCTAATTTCAACTTCTCTTATTGATGCACGTACCCCCTAGTGACAGCACTAACATGTACAAATGTGGCCACAAGATGGCGGGCATGAGGGTGAAAACAGGAAGCAGAAGCTCAGATAAATATATTGAGCAGTGGAAATTGTTCATATTTGCTTCTAGCTGTCAGTCGAGTAAGAAGTTTCGAGTTGTGCTAACACAGCAAGCTTCCCATTTCCACGATGTTTTACATAAACTCCCGGGAAACAGAAAGGAACATCTCCTTAAATTTGAAATAAAGAAAAAGACACCATTTCCCTTGACCGTTTGGTCCTGTGTTAATCATCTCTTTTCAGACAATTCTAACTTGGTCTCAAGTGTTCTTTGTAATGTCGGCCCAGCTACTGTCTGTTACTGAATGAAGATGAAGAGATGTAAATATGATAACCTGAGTGCCATGAAGTTATTTATTTGCCTTATTTCTTTGGCCTAAAGAGTTTTGGGTCTTACTCTTATCTTGTAGGTTCTTAATCTAAAACTTTCATTCATTCTCCTTTGCACAGTAGGCTGAATCTCACTTATCCACGCAAGTTTAAAGGCAATCTTTGTTAAAGTGCCCAGAGCCAGGAGCTGTGTAGAGATAACTGAGGTCCGCAGGCCATTTGCAGAACCAACTGTGAAGGGCAGCCATTTTGCCTCCCGGTGGCCTGCAGGATGTGCACCGAGCCTTCAGGCTGAGGCATTCATAAGTTAATACAAGTTGTTCCCAGAGTTTCCTTACTCGAGGAACATTGCTTTATTTTAGCTTATTGAAGAGGCAAATTAATCACTCCATAACAGCATATTAGAAATATCCATTGGATGTTTAAAGAAGAAATCTTATAAGACTAGATAGTGGTCAAAATTAGTGTCAGGAACTTGAATGGTTGAAGAATGTGGCACTGAGGAAAGAAATATTTTACCACTGGAGTGCTCCAATAGATCTGTGCCATTTCAGGTAAATGGTACATTAGTTTTTGTTGTTTTTCACTGAGGAGAATTTGTAAGTGCTAACATGTTGTATAAGAATTCTATTGGATATTTCCCCAGTAAGAAAAGTGGGTGGGAACTCACGGCTTTCAGACAGAGAGATCCTTCTATACATACTTGCCTTCAGCAGTTGCCATCTGACTTTAATAGGTGGTATACCATTCACTAAGATAAGGAATACCAGGAGGATATGAAGTTTGGGGGAAATGGTGATGAATTTAGTGTTGTAGATGTTACGTTTGAGGTATCTGTAGGACACCTGAGTTACCATGTCTAGTGAATGCCTGGGTAGGGGCTAGGGTAACTGACTCATTCCAGTTTGCCTGGAACTTCCCCAGTTTTAGCACTGAAAGTCCTGTATTCCAGGAATCCTCTTAGTCTTTGGCAAGTGGGGATTGCTGGTCGCTGCAGTCAGGGCTCAGGTGTAGAGCTTGTGCTGGTGATAGAAACTTGGAGTTCTCAATATGCAAATGCCAATGGAGAGTATGAGGAATGATGTAAGCGTAGGCAGTGGAAGAGGAGCCAAGAAGAGAGGTTGAGAGGGACTCACCATGAAGGTATAGTAGGGGAATTAAGAAATTCTGGTATCGTGAAGCCCAGGAAAGAGACTGTTTCAAAGGACAGAGTGTCATCAGTGTTGTCAAATGCTGCCAAGAGATCATATAATAAACCGACTGGCAATTGTTTCATTAACTCCAACTCAAAGGAGAGGGTAGAGGGTTGATAAATGAATATGGGAAGTGAGACTGGGATGTAAGAAGGGTAGTAACTAGAGGAGGTTTGAGGTCAAGGGAAGGCAAAGCAGATGTTTGAATTTGTTTAAATTTGATTGGGGAAAATGAGAAAGGAAGGGGAGTTGGGAAGGAATGATACTCTATGGAGCAAGGGCCTGAGATGGGGCAGGACAGAGTGCAGAGGACAGAGGGAATCATCACAGAAATCAACATGCTGTACTGTTGTAATGGGTGGAAGCGGGCAAGACTGGGCCCAGGTGCAGATACCTTTGCAGATTTGATGGTAGGAAGTTAAGGGTCTTTTGATCAAATGGTTTCTATTTTATATCTGAAATAGAGGAAGTCCTCTGCTGGGGAGGGCAGTGGTTGGTTGAGAGCCTTGAGGGAGGTGAGGAAGCATTGAAACAGCCCCTATCAGGGAGTGGGAGTGAGAGCCTCAGGTGAAATATAGGCGGGGTGTTAGGTAGTATTACGAATCCAGTTGAGGTTGGCAACTGTGGTTATGTACCAGCCCTGATCCTGCAGTATTATTTTTCATCACGATTATTCAGCAGCTAGTGTATAGTGCCAAGAAGATTGAATTTGAGGTTCATTTAAATTTTAACCCAGAGTCTGAGAAGGACTCCAATAGAGGAGGGAGTTAAGATACCGTCCGATGAACCATGGTCAAAGTGAAGAACCACAGAATGTAAGTAGGATAGGCAAGGAAATGAAGACAGTGGGAGAGTTCCATGGGTAGATGACAGACCTAGTGAGAGAGAATAAGGACACATGGCTTGTATGAATTTAAGTTAATAGAAATAAAATAATTGTGCGTGGTAGAGATGCAGGAGATCAAGGCACTCATTTGCTATTGGATTAGTGTTTCACATGGACTTGAGTTCATGCAGGATAATGTCAAGACTGGGCTGGAAGAGGAAGAATGAATTAAATGACAAAGTCTGTTTTGAATGAGAGGAGAGACTGGTGCCTGGTTAGATGACATTGATTTAGAGGGATGGCAATTCATAACAAAAGACACGTGTCTCAAAGGAGAGGGTTTTTTTGTTGTTTTTTTTTTTAGCTAGTCAGATGTAGCAGTAAAGATCGGGGAGAAAACAGACACTCCCCTCTCCTCCACCTACACCCCGAAGAATTTAGGCACATAATGCATGAAAGGATGAGCAGTGTCTACTAGAAGAGGGCAGGGAGAGCTTCTCTCCAGTTTTCACATAGTGGTAGAAGGAATGTTCGTTGAAGACATCAAGGCAGTAGAGAAGTGGCTTATGTCAATAAATACTAGACAAAATAGAGATCAGATAGGACTTACCTCTTGGACTTGGTGACTGAGAATGATAGTGGCAGTGGTTTGGCTGGCCTCTAGGTTTTAACCCAATTGTAGCAACTGTCCAGTAGGTGACTTGTAGGGAGGAACCAGGAGGCCACTGCAGACTGGACTGATTCCAGTATTTCCAGATACTCCTGGTCTGAGGAGAAGGAGGATATCTCTGGCCTTTCTCTTTGAGGGAGAGTCATCAGTGACCTGCAGCTCATATATTGCCTGGTTCTGGAGAAACGCATCTGGCTCCCAGTGAATCTGGGGAAACCTAATCAGTGCTTGTGGGCTGAGTTCCCAGCTATAAAAGCCACGGTCTCCTTGGGCCTTGAGGCATTTCCTAAAACACCTCTAAGTACAGTTCAGCAAAGCAATAGATCTGAGTACTTCTCAGTTATCACACAGCACAGATGCAGAGTATCAAGAGTGTCACAATACAGAGTGTCAAGAAAAGTCTCTATAATGGAGAGACTGTCATCTTTGGAATCAAGAAGATACTTGTTCAACCCTTGCCTTTGCTACCTACCTGTTGTCGGGCTTCGGGCACATCACCTTGATGAGTTTTGGGTTCCCTGGCTTTCAGATGGATTTGATAATAGCTACTTTGCAGGGGTGGAGTGAGACTTAAATTGGAAAATGTAGGTAAAATGTTCCACACAGACCTTAGCACATAGGTATTCAGTCAAAGTGATGGTTCCCCATATATCTAACTCACGTTTAGATTTATTTTCTTTTCCTCATGCGTTCCTTTTTTTCTAAATAAAATTGTTCTCAAACTTACCTAATATCAGTTTTTATTTGGGGGCTTCTATATTCACTTCGTCAGCTTTTTGTAGTCAAGGAGAAAATCTATTGTTCTTTTGAGAGAGTTTAGCACATTTTTTGCCTCTGGTTTCTTTGCGATTGTTAATGAGTTCATTAAAAGTTCAGTTGTCTTCCATTTTCATTTCTTTTCTGTGTTATTTGCTTTCCCCCAAAGCATATGTCAGTTCCTTTTCCTCCCCACTTTCCACTCACTCAGACTTGCCTTACTGTCTTTGCTGACTTCCTTTCTTTCAAAAATGTGTTGCTGTTACTCTGATTAGGATTTTAAAGTATCTTCAGTTTGTAATATTAATGCCACAAATTCTGCATTTTGATTGGGGAAAGAATAGCATATTTGTGCAGAATAAATCTGTATTTCTTCTTTGAAATGAACTGAAAAAATAATGAATACTTAATAATACTTTGAACCAAACAGAAACAGACTCACAGACAGAAAACAAACTAATGTTACCAGGAGGAGAAAGGGAGTGGGAAGGGATAAATTGGGAGTTTGAGATTTGCAGATACTAACTACTATATATAAAATAGATAAACAACAAGTTTATACTGTATAGCACAGGGAACTATATTTAATATCTTATAGTAACCTACAGTGGAAAAGAATATGAAAAGGAATATATGTATGTATATGTATGACTGAAACATTGTTATACACCCGAAATTGACACAACATTGCAAACTGACTATACTTAAATAAAAATAATAATTGAACCACAAATTCATGTTAGAAATGAGTGAAGAACTTGAATCTAGTAAAATTACTTTTTTGGGCAGGGTTGGCAGTAGGGATCTGGCATTTAATTAAGAACATTCTTGGCACCCAAAATGCTAATACACAAATTTCCACTGTTTACTGTGCTTCCTATTAGGTCGTGTATTTTAAAGTACAAATAAAACCTGTCTTCGGAAACTTAAGTGCAAATACAGGTACAGGCATCAAAGAATAAACCCTGAAATCATCGCTGGGCAACCACAGCTGTATCTCTAACCTACTGCCTCTGTATTAAGCAATTTCATAGCACTTTGCTTTCTTCTTTGGAACGTTCACTGTACAGGTAGTCACAAATTATGTGTTGAAATTGCCCTTAGACTGTAAGTCCCATGACAACAGGGCAGGGGCTGATTTCAGTGTCTGCCACTGTTCCTTAGTGTGTATTTATAGGATCAAATTGAGCCACAGACTTCATAGTTTTATATTTCCACTTACTTCCTGGGCAAAATAGTTTGAGTATTCTGCCAGCACTTCAAAATCAGTTCATCTAAAACCTAACTGATCATGTTCCACATAAAACCTGATTTTTATGTTCTCATTTTGGGTTAATGAGACCACCGTTTTCCCAGTCACCCAGGCTTGACACCTTCACACTGTGCCAGCTTTAATCACAGTGAAGTACAGTTCTGATTATTTCACACCTTTCAAAAACATTCTCTGACGCTTCTGCAGCCTTGAATCCAAGCTCCCTCAGCCTCCCTTCCTGACCTTATTTTTCCCTTTTTCCAGTGTGCACCATATGCTGCTGTCAGAGCATGACTCTGGGGCCCCTTTGGGCCTCATTCAGTATTCCAGCTACCGCTGGTTGAGAGGGGCCCCTTATGACTTCAAGTCTGTTTATCCCATCTTCTCCTGAAAGAAAATTCCTGTGAAACCACTTCCGTTCCCTCATTTAGCCTCCCCTGGATTCTTGCTATTGAATTAAGCATTTTTATTTTCTCTGTCTAAAATCATTTCATTCTTTGTTCAAAAACTTAGTGAAGAACCATGCCATTGAAAAGTCTCTTTTAAAATTTTTCTACTAATATATGAAAATATTAAAATGAGTTTAAAATATATCCTAATAAATTTTCAACAGGAAGTACGGAATTGCCAAACTTAAGCTCTGTCAGGCTTATTTCTCAGAGTAAAATGAAGCTCTTGTGGGTGACAAGTTAAGCTTCTGCTTAGAATGGTGGAGTTATGCCTTGTAATCAACCTTTTCCTCTCTGGGTTACTGAGTGATTAAAGAGTTATAGGTGTTCACTTGTGTGAGAGTCACATCTTGTGAAATGTCATTATCATTTCACATCTACATATATATTTAATCAGATACATTATTTTTCCCCTGACATTCTGTACTTTTGCATCTGAAGGCATCTGTTCAAACTCCTAGACTTGATAGAACACACAAAGACAACTCTGGTAGCATTCTTTTTGCCAGGGAGTCAGTACTGGTTTTAAATTTTCTTTTCTTTAGTAGTTGTTAGAATATGTCACCATGAACAAGCTAATCAGAGTTGGACACTTGAACACTTAAATGGGAGACACTGAAACAAACATTTAACACAGAAAGAATGATGAGGTAATGCCTTTCTTCCACATCATGTTGTGGAGTAATTGCTAAGCAGAAAGTCATGAAATTTATCCGCTGCTTTGTAGCTAATAGCTGTGAATGGTCATAGAAATGTCTGTATTCAGTGTCCTTATTGATAAAATAAGTGGTTGGCTTGTTTCACTTACTATATTTTGGATATGGTCCATATCAACAATGTAAATATGCTTCATTATTTTTTCTCATATCAGCATATTTTAGTATATGAATGTCATAGTTTATTTAGTCTGTCTCTTATAGATGGGCATGTAGGTTGTTTTCAATCTCTTGTTATTATAAACAACATTGTAATGAACATCCTTATTCACATGCTCTTGCACACGTGAGTTGTAAGTAGGATGATTTTCTTAGAAAAAATTATTTCATCAAATGGTATGTGCCATTTTATTTCTAATACAGATTGCCAAATTGAGTTCCAAAGAGACTGCATTAATTTTATATTTCCACTAACAGTGTGTGGAATGACCTGTTTTTCCAACCATTACAATTTATCCTCATTTGTTACTATTGCCATGCTGATAGGTGAAAAATGATCTCTCATGATGTCTTTGGAATATCTTTAATTATGAATGAGGTTGAGGAGTATATTTTTTTTTATAAAAGCCCTGTTTATTTGCTTTTATGATGGTATTGCCAAAACATGGCCTCCATACCCTGCTTACTGAATTGAGACTCAAGGAAAGTAGAAAATGCAGTTTTATTTCTTGGCCAGGCAAAGGAGGTCACAGTGAGCTAATGCCCCTAAGACTGTGAGCCTGCTGAGGACAGAAGGCAGGAGGTTTTATAGTAAACGTTCAAGAGTTCAAGGGGCAGAGCTAGTGTCCATAGAAATCATATATAGGGTAACTAATTGTTGTAAAAGTTGTTCTTGTTTTTGCAGATACAGTGGGCCTCTTTCCTCTGCTGGGTATGAAGTTCACCTTTGGCTTTGGGACTCTCTTAATATTCCTGTAGCTAGAACAAAGGATGCATACAAAGAGGGTCTGTGGAAAGGAGTTCTAGGGGAAAACTTGTGCAGTTTAAAGTCAGATTCGTAAGTACTTTTAGCCTTTTAAGCAGGCTGAGGTCTTCTGTTGCAGGCTGAAGTCTCCTGTTGCAGGCTGAAACCTGTAGTTCGAACAACAGGAAAACAGGAAACCTCAGGGGGTCAAAAGGAGGACACTGGGAGCAAGAGCAGGGCACTGAGCATGATCCCTGCATGAAGCACCACAAGGGGGTTGGGCAGACCACCCAAGCCCTCTCCTCTCCAGTCCAACCCTGGTCAGCAAGAGCAAGAGGAAAACCCTTTAAACTATTATACAATTAAGCAGTTACAAACACCTTTACAGGTATCAGATGGTCATCAGTGATGACAGCAGGGTTCTACTTGGTTACAGTGATTTCCTGAACATATCATTTGCCTGATTTTTTTAAAATTTTTATTCTTGAATTGTTTTTGGTTTGGGTTTTTTTTGTTTGTTTGTTTGTTTATTTTGCTGGGTCTTTAATGTTCTTCATTTCAAGCAAATCAGTTATAGGGAGTACTTGTTTTCAGGTGTTTTTTCTAATTTCTCCATTATTGTTCTTTTGTTTGTTTGTTTGTTTTGGGGTTTGTTTTGTTTTTGTCTGGATTATTAGGTTTTTTTAGTTAATAATTTTTTTAGTGGAGGTACTGGGGATTGAACCCAGGACCTCCTTCATGCTAAGCACTCTACCACTTGAGCTATACCCTCTGCACTCCTTTCATTTTTTATATGTAGATTTTGTTCTTATTATTCTTGTAGACATTTATTGTGGTACAATCTGTATGACATTTGAGCATTCAGATTTTATCTAGGAAGATCTTCCCATTCCAGAACTAATGAAAAAATACTTTTCCATACTGTATGCTTACTTTGCAATTTAATTTTCTTAATGTCAAAATATTTGATCCACTTGGAATTTATTTTGGTGTAAGTAGCAGGGTAGTATCCAAATAAACAACCATCATCACAGTAGTTATGGAATATTTTCTTATCCTCTTCTGATTTGAAATGCTACATTTATCATGAATCATGAAGTGAGTTTTTGTGTGTATTCAGTATGAATTGCCAAAAGCAATATATACTATACATTATTTTCCAAGTTTATTTGATCACAGAACCACCCTACTTCCCCCACAGTATGCACACACACGGACACATACACAGACACACGGACACACACACACACAGCTTCTCATGGGACTAGTATTTTTGGGAACGCTAGTTTGGGAAATACTGTCTGACTTATTCAAGTTGTGTTTTTTTGTTTGTTTGTTTGTTTGTTTTAATATTGGATGTCTGTTTAATACAACCCAACTAAGTTTTCGCTATAGTATTTTCTAATGACAATCTCAGTCACTGATTATACAGTTTCTTTAAATCTTGTGCCTTAAGTATGTTTACACTACAAAAGTGGTTGTACCCTTTTTATCTGAGAGAGTTAAATTTGCAGACAAGTAACTGATTTTTCTAGAATTTTGTCAATTGTTTACACTAGTTTTAAAAATAAGAGAACTTTCATAAAAAATTCCAGAAGGTAAGTTAGATATCATCATGATGCCAAAATCATTTTCCTGCAACAGAATCTAGATCATAAGAGATTTGGAAATTAAAGGTTACTAACAATACACTTTGATTTATAACAGTATATTTATATTACCATTTTTTCCTGGCTGTTTATATAATTAAAATAGAACCATGCTTTATACATGGCATCCAATAATGGATTTCTTTTTTTAAGACTGGAGAGTTCATGTAAGAAAAATTCTTTATTTTACAAATATCACTATAACTCTTATTATAAGACATGAAATAATTTAGATTCCAATTGGGATACAATGTAATAAATAGTATAATAATTGTGGTTTACACATTCAAATGTATCTGCAAAATAATTTTCACTCAAGCTTAGAAAATATAGCCTTGAATTTTATCCAGAGGAGCTGAAAGAATGGCCATGTGGTCTGTGCTCAGAATTACGACGACTGTCACTGGTCCAAGCGTATTCAAGGTAGCAAGGAGGGGTAGCAACGAGTGATGGCAGCCCAGGCTGTCACAGCTCCAGTAAACATTCAGGATAGGAAGAAGAGGGAGAGAGGTTATCAACATATGCCTCTTCTATTCCTACAGACACCAGAGCAGATGATCATTTATGCTTTATCAGTCAGAAATGCCTCCTGCGGCCACCCTCAGCTTCACTGCAAGGGAGCCTCAGGAAATGAGCTTGTAACTTTTCCAGCCTCAGTAGTGGAAGCAGACGAGGAGATGGCAGGGAACTGATGTGTTGCGTCGGCCATTCAGCAGTGTGTGCCGTATGAGTGAATAAGAATAGTCTCATAATGCTACAAACAATAGCTAATGTGTGTTGAGGCCTTACTGTGTGTGAGGCACTAGCCTAAGCTCTTTACATCTATTAGCCCCCTCAGCCCTCATAACAGCCCTTTAAGGTAGATACTACTATTATCCCCATCTTATAGTTGAGGAAATAGGGAGGCACAGGGTGGTCTTCAAGGGGCACACAGCTAGTAAGAGTGAGAGCCAAGATTTAAGCCCAACACTTTGATTCCTTGACTTTGCCCTTAATTGTTTGTTTTAGGAAAAAAGAAAAACAAACTTCCTTCTTTGTAAAAGATTCTAATTTTTTTTCTTTTAACTTGTAACAGGAAATAGATTCAAGTTAATTCAAGTTATGCAAATAATGAATAGTAAGAAAAATCAGAAATATTAAAATACTGGGTCTTTAAATATAAAAATTCTCATGGTTGAGCCAGCCATTTAATTACAATAGAGAAGAGAACTGTTCTGATTACCATTTTATCAGTTAAATCCCAGTGAAAATTGGCTTTCAAACTCCCTTGACTTAAATAAATTTTCAGTTTCACATCTAGATTAAGACGAGTTCAAAAACATTGTTTTAAGTTACTCCTGTCTTTTTGCTGTCTGGGTCAAGTAGTATTTTGAGCTTTATTCTAGAAGATTAAAGACTGACCTAGGTTACCAAGTAAAACAAACACAACCTGGTTCCCAGGTCTATAACTAGCAGCATGAACAATAAATTCATGTTAATTGTGTTGGGGCAACTGTCTTATGTTTCTTTTAGAAAGAGTTGGGTTAAACTCTGGGCCTCTGAATTTTGAGCATCCCCTGCACACTTTCAACAGTTCTTTGGAGAAACTGAGCCTTGCTTCCCTTTCCTCACTCCAGATTCCAGGTGGTTAGTCTTACATCTTCTTTTACTTCTACTGAAGTCATATAGAATGCGGTGAGACTTGAAGAAGGTGCATCAGATACAGTGGGAATAAAAAACGGGAGCTCTGAAAGCACGTGCACAGTGAACACAGTGGAAAACGGTCACAGGCTGAGAACAGCCGGTTCTTCCTGAAACCCCCTTTGCATGTTAGTTCACCTGTGGCTCACCCTCAGCTCTCTCATCTTACGTTTACCCACACCCTTCCTAACAGCTCATGCTTTACCATAGTATCCATAGCAACCACGACAAAGATTAACTGTTACTGAGTTCTTGTGATGTGCCAGGCACTCTGTTGAGCATTACATATGATTTATCTCCTTTAATCCTCCCAATAATCTTGTGAAGCTGGTGCTGTTATTAGTCATACATTACAGTGGAGAGGGGAAAAATGGGTAAGGTTAAGTGTTTGCCCAAAGTCACACTGATTTCTAATTGGAATGCCAGAATTTTTTTTTTTTTAATTTTTGCTTCCTGGTTCTTCATGTAGTTTATTTATTTTTATTGAAGTATAGTCAATTACAGTGTATCAGTTTCTGATGTACAGCATAATGTTTCAGTCATACATGCTACATACATATATTCGTTTTCATATTTTTTTATTATAGGTTATTATAAGATATTGAATATAGTTCCCTGTGCTATACAAAAGAAGTTTGTTTTTATCAATTTTTATATAGTAGTTAGTATTTGCACATCTCAAACTCCCAGTTTATCCCTTCCCACCCCCATTCCCTCCATAAGTTTTTTTTGCTATGTCTGTGAGTCTCTTTCTGTTTTGTAGATAAGTTCATTAGTGTAGAAAGCCAGAATTTAAATACAAGTTGTTCAAGTGCAAAACGTGCATTCACTATCATTTCACTACGCTTCTGCTCTTTTCTCTAGCTTCAAGTATGATCAATATGCTTCTAAGTTCAACCTATTAGTATAACCAGTTCTTCTCCCCCAAGTTTTAAACCTGTGAAACCATCAGCCTTCTAGACACCTTTAATCACTTGCAGTAGAGCATCCCAACTTAACGTATCCAAACTGTTACTTTCTCCCCTCTTTCTCTTCCTTAATTGTCTCTTCCTGTCAGGAATTTTTTAATTTCTTTGTTTTTATCAACATGATTTCTGCAAATTCCTAAGTGAATTGCAATAGGCTCATAGCAAAATAAAATATCCTTTCCTTCACCGTCTCAACTTCCCCTACTTCTCAGAGGCAACTATGTTTAGTTCTCAGGGTTTGTTTTTTGTTTCGTTTTATTTTGTTTTGTTTTTTTCCTGGTATTTTACCCCTTCCTTATATCTAGATCTTACGCTTAGACTATTATTTGTCCATTTTTCATTTTAGACATTGAGTTCCTAAGTGGTTGAAGGTTTAGTTCCCTATGCCCTCTCCCCAATTACACTCTTTTTGCGTACCCCTCCTCCTTTACCTCTGCTGTCTTCACATGGTAGTTGTGTCATAATTGACGGTCAGAAGAACAGCCAGTGTTTACAATATTGCAACAGTGTAAATATCCCTCATTCCTCCAGTTAGTATTCCATGGTTGTTTCCTGTTGGACAATAATACTATTTCTAGGCTTATACTAATAATTTTTTTTTAATTTCCCGAGTATTTGTATATACCTGCCACTGTTTTATCCAGACCCCCTGACAGGTCTGTGAAATAAGGAGCCATCATTTTTGCGAATGTCCAGTCCAGCAGATTCGCTTTTCGTTCCTTGGCCGCTGTACTCTCCGAGAGCCCTGTTGTCCCTGTGTGATCTTCTTAGCAGCTCCACCCTCAGCCTGTCCCTATATCGTGTTGATTCTGCTTTAGAACTATCTCATCCTTAGCTCTCCCTTCTCCATTTCCCTTGAGGCTGTGCAATGTTTTAAAAATATGATTTACAAATTAAACAAGGTGATATGTTATTCAGACAAAGCACAGCTTTGACTTTTGCAGTTAGTCTATTTATTTAAAAGAATTTTCGCAGCAGGAGAGAGGCTATAAATATTTTGAGTATAAATTGACTTGTAGTTAAAGAAATTGAATTCTAGTCTACAATGAAATGGCTAATTTTTATTTCCCTGGTTTGTATTAGAATAATGTAAATATGAGTCATTTAAGTACTTTATTAGACCTCATTTCTGGTTTTATTCATAGCTTTTCCCTTTGTACCTGTATTTGTTTTGCCAGATATATTGTTCCCTCCCCTGTTCCTGCCATGGCCAACTTGTCAGGTCCTAAATCAGCAGGAAAACTTACATCTCCAGTAGCTGCATCCCACACCTATCACACTTTTCTGCTTCTTAAGAGTGGAAAACATTTCTTGTTAATTCTTGGGGCCTAGGTATCCTTAATGCCTAATAATGTTCTAGCACATAGTAGCCCTCAGTAAACATGTGTTGAGTGAATATTCTAAATGCATTTTCAGTATTTGGGATAACATTCACTTTATGTCTCCATCTTAAACATTGGATTATTTTAAGAGTCTACTTCTACTTTGGATCAGAGCTTCCCTTAGAACTGATGTTATTCAAGAACACAATCAAATATGTGATAAAACAGTTAGTTAATGTATAATGTATATAAAGCAATGCTTAAAACATAATAATCGGATATTACGGGGAGGGTATAGCTCAGTGGCAGAGCACATGCTTAACATGCATGAAGTCCTAGGTTCAATCCTCAGTACCTCCAGTAAAAAAAAATAATGATAATAAAATAATAAATAAATCAAATTATCTCCCCACCCCCTCCAAAAAAAAAAAAAACAGTTAAAGAAATCAGATATTACATAAACTTCCTATAATGCACTATGGAGTTTATTTATGAATTTATTCCCCTGCATTTTTATATCACTTAGCAATTTACCAAGTACTTTTATTTGTATTGTCTTGTTTGATTGCTTCGGCTTCATGCACCCTCAACAGACGTTATCTCTATCACACGTGTCATGAACAATTACGTAGCCAGTTGAGAGCTCAGACTAGAATGCAGGTCCTGTTCCTTCAGTATTGTATTCTTCCCATTATGCATGTAGGGAATGAAGGCCAAGCAAAGCCATCAGCTCTGGGGGACAGGACCAGGGATAGAGGTTTCAGGTAGAGAGTGATGGATGGGACAGAGAAGGTTTGTGGAGAATCACAGGCAGTTGCCTTTAGCTGAGGAACAGGTTGTGATGTTGGAAATAAGAAATAAGATGCAAAAAGCAATTGGAATCAGTGTCAGGTGCAAGTGAAAGAACTGGGACTTGATATTGTGGACAGTAAGGGATACCGAAAATTTGTGGCTGGGGATCATAATTCTACTTTGTACTGTATTGGAATAAATTAGAATTAGGGAGAAACTAGAAGCAACATGACTTTAGGCAACTCAAGGAACATTTCAGGTGGAAAATAACAGTTCTGGTCCACCAGGCATAAAGCATAGTCAGAAAAGGAAACGCTGGGGCGAATTCTTGAGCTATTGGCACGTGCGTGAACAAGGTTTGGCAATTGAAGGGATGTGTGAGACAAGGGAAGGGAAGGCACAAAGCTTTGTTGTTGTAAACCATTAAGTTGTGGTGGAAATGTGCTCCCACACGTCCCCGGCCCCTCCCCATTGATGACCTTTCTTCCTCTGTGTGTTGACTCTTTCCCTCTCACCGTATTAGTGCTTCATTTGTTAATATAGTCAATATATGTGAATGGACACTTTCTTTGCTAGGTTTTAAAGGGAAATAAAAGCCACAGTCCCTGCTCTTGGTGAACTCATAGTCTAGTAGTAGAAACCATCAAGTAAACAATATTATAAAGGGCTTATTGCTATATGTACCACATGCCATTAGGACACAGAAGGGCACTGAGTTCAGCCCACATAGGTCAGGAAAGGATTCTCAGTCACCTGTCTTGAAGAAGAAGGAGTTGGCTAGGTGAAGAAAGTGGGAAGGGTGTTCTATGCAGGCAGAACGGCATGTTCAAAGGCATGAAGTTGAGAACGTGGGACTGTGGTATAAGCTGCTTAGTGACCCTAAACATGTCAGCATCTGTCTCCCAAGAACAGTGGGATTATCCTGCCTGACTGTAATATAATGATCACATTCAGGTAATTTGACATTAGTACAATATAATTATTTAATATCCAGCAGCTTTTTAAAATTCCTCTAAGTATCTCAGTAATATCTTTGATAACTTTCTACAATCCAGGAGCTAATCGAAGATTGTGTGTTGTATTTAGTTGTCATGGCTCTTTAATCTCCTTTATCCTAACGCTTTCCTAATCATTTTTTCTCTCTTCCTCTTTCTTTGTCTTTCATAATATTGATGATTTTTAAGGTCTCAGGCCAGTTATTTCACAGAACGTCCCTCACTTTGGATTTGTATGCTTGTTTCCTCACATTTAGATTCAGGTTAAATATTTTTGTGTGAAGTATTACAAGGCTGTATTGTGTATCAGTGCATCATTCAGGAGGCAGTAGTTGGCCACCAGTCCCATTACTGGTGATGTCAAATTTGATTATTTGGGTAAGGTGATATGTGCCAGATTTCTCCATATCATGTTCCTCCATAACCTTACATACAGTGGTTTCTATAACCATTGATGATTTCTGCCCAATTAATTCTCACTGTATGAGTTGTAATATGGTGAATTTTCTGTTTCCCTTGTATCTCTATCTCTTATGTTGATGGAACTCAGTCCTCTTTATATCTTTGATATCCGTTGGTTGACATTATTTAAAGAAGAGCTTTTTCTTCCCCTGTATTTAATAAAATTTTTAATTTTTAGTATCACTATGGATGCATGGTTCTTTTTCCCGATGTGTAATAATCCATTCCCATCATTACTTATTCAGTGCTCAAATTGTCCTAAATTTGTCCAAAGCTATTCTTCAGTCAGGCGTCTCTGCCCTTTTGATTATATCCCTATCTGTCTTTGAGCACTTCCTTATTTTCCGGTACAACAGTATTTTCCTGGCACATTTCACACTTTCTTGATCTCAGCCCTAGAATCATCCCTTTTTCCTTTTTTTTTTTTTTTTTTTAAAGTAATTTAGTTCCTATTAGTGAGTAATGATATTTAGGAACCAAGATCTGTGGGTCAGGTGTGCTCAGTGCTTCTATAGTATCATTACTTCTAGGCTCTTTTGGGCCGCAAAGCTAGAAAAAGTATTTTTTTTAAAACTTGAGCTTGTATGATGCCTTTAGATCCAGTGCAGCACCTCATGTTTCTTCCTTTCCTTCCCCCACCCCACGTCTATATTTCCTTCCCCCTGATAAGCATCCCTGTTGTCAAGAGCATCAACATGTTTACCCATCTGCTCAGGCTTGTAATACACATATAACAGTTTCACAGTCACTACATCGACACCACTACCAACAGCAGACTTACTAAAGACAAGTGTTTCCTTTACTAATGAGATATATTCACAACCTTAAGTATTTGCTTTACCTGCAGTTCTTTTTGGGAAAAATATAGTTGACTTTGAGTGTAAAATTTCAAAGACAGCTAGATAGTTGCTGATTAACCTGTCTGAAGTATTTAATGTATTTTAATTAAAATAGCCATCAAGCCACTTTAGAATTAAATTTACATGTAAGTTAGCAACCTCCGAATACTCTATTTCTCACCCACCTTTTTTTTTTGATTACACATACAAGGTTTAGTACTTTTCTAAAAATGAAATAGAACCAGATGGAAAAGAGCCAATACATATTTATATTTATGTATCTGTTTATAAACTGTAAGTGAGTGTGTTATTTGTACTCTGCTGCATTTGTTTGTCATCTGTTCCCTATAAAGAGATTGCATCTCAAAAAAAAGAAATTTAAAAATCCAGAGGAAAATAGTTTTCTGGTTACTTTAGACATGACTGTATACCAGCCATACAATTTCATAGAGAATGCCTGAAAATAACTTCTCTTTCTATGGGACAAAATAATCCTTGGCATTTCCATGAATTTAAGGTGCACCAGTAGTTTCTTTGAAAGTTTTTTTTTTTTTTTTAGTTTCTTTTCAATAACATTTAGCATTGACCACTATAAATAGCTATGATTATTTGATATCAGATATTTATGGAGAGAATTGGTTCAATAGCCACATCTCCAACAATATTATACAGAATATCAGTTTAAACTAATCATAATGTGATGCAATCCTTTAGATTTTTGAGAGCCTCTTTTGGTTTCTTTTTCATTATAGAAGGCAAACTTTTCATACATTCTGTGAATGTTTGTAGTGATTGTTCTGTGTCACCTCAAGTCTGGGGACAATTATCCTCTGATGTGAAGAATCAGTTGTTGGGAGCCGTGTTCACAAAAGTTAGCCTGGAAATATAATTTTGCACAATAAATTTAGACAGCAGAAACTCAGAAACAACAACAGAAATACTCTCTCACACCTGGTCGATTTTAGAATAGAAGCTGATGTTTGGAAAATAACCCATTTCTACGAAGGAAATGTGATTGATGATAACCTGAGACACAGCTATGACTAGAACCACATTCCGTTTAAAGTTATTGTGCCACCAGACTATTAAAGCAGTGCTCTGAAGTGAATCAGGGGAGCTCGGTTCTCTTTAGTGGACAGTAACACAGGCACTAATGAGACAGATTTCATTAAAAGATACTTGATTTATGAGGGAGTTACAGTCCTATCATATTTTGAAATTGCTGGCTTAGTCTTGGCATCAAATCATCCCACCCCCCACCATACCATCACCAGTTTCTGTGTGTGCTTTGACATTGCTATGGTAACCCTGAGGGCTGATGGAATTCCCTGCATCTCTTTTCACAGAAGGAGATGAGACAGGAGTGATGGATAGTCTGCTGGAAGCCTTGCAGTCGGGGGCTGCCTTCCGCGACCGAAGGAAAAGGACACCGAAGCTGAAAGGTGAACATTATACTTGTTACGTGTTACTTTCTAGGGAACTATCACAAAGAACAACCCTCCTCCCCCTCTTTTTAAATTCCTTGTCAAGAATGTAGTGCTGTGGGCAAGAACTCTTCAGAAGTTTTCTAAGTTTGCAATGACAAGTGTCAGAGAGAGAAGCATTCCAGTTGGCCAATGTCAGTAGCATATTAACAGATCAATGCACTGAACCTGGAAGAGCCTGATTAGTGTGACAGGTCTCATCTAAAGAACCATATGTACCTATCCCAGTGGAGTTTACAGCAGCATAATTAAATGGGAAGTAAAGTCATAACATTATTGCTTCAAGTCTTTTAGGGTACTGAAGCATTGCTTCGCTTCCAGAAGTACTTAACCTTGGGAAAAAAAGTCTGATACTGTTACATTTTTTCAGATGAACAGACCTCTATATTAAGTTTCTTTCATTTTTTTTTTTTAACAGATATTCGGCAAAGTCTCAGTCCAATGTCTCAGAGGCCTGTTCTGAAAGTTTGTAACCATGGTAATAAACCGTATTCATAAATTGCACATTCTTCTCATCTACTTTTATCCTGTTGATCTGTGATTTTGTAGGCTGCTGTGAAGGTCTCAAGTTTCAGTATGACGAAAATAGTAAAAATGTGAGGATGTACGTATTTGCGATAAGATTGTGCGCTCATATTTTCCATCCCTCCATTATTCCCTTGAGGTAGTGTCCAGGGTTCTTCTTTTCAGGTCTCAAGTGAATGCTGTTGTTGTTGTTGTTGTTGTTGTTGTTGTTGTTGTTGTTATTAAGTTCCTTCATATATTTTTGATCAGTGTTGTCCAGTATATACTTTAAAAAGCAGTGTGCTTTCTTAATGCTATTTGAAGTAGTAGATTTGCTTTACATCAAGATACAGTTAGCAACATAGAGTCTGTTACCTATTTTACTCCACCATATTTGCCAATACAGTGTGGAACACTGTGACCAGCATTTTGACAAAATCTTTAACGCAGATGAGCTTCATGTGATGCGATTGTGGAAGAATGTGCTAGAATCACTGAAAAGAAGGTGAGTTAACTTAGTCTCCAATATTTGAGACTGATCCCTTCCAAAACTCTCTAACTAGCTCCTGAACACCCAGCCCCAGGGAGCCCTCTTCCTGTCTGGAAGGCGCCATGTTGTGTTGATTGGGTTTTATTTACTTTGATTCCCTTGCCCTCACTGTTAATGTGTTACGAGGTTCTGCTTACCTTTTATGGTCAAAACCAGATTCACTCATGATTGCCATGTACTCAGTGAGATTGTTACCGAAATTTGCCAGATTTAGAAATGAAAAGATACGTGACAGATTTTACTCAGGAGTTGTTTGGGGTACCTATGAGTTTTGTTCTAGAAGTATTAATGTGTGACTGAGTAGAGAAACATGTGTCAAATTCCTAGGCTAGCCTAAAAAAAGTACGAGGCATATAAGAAAAAGACATGAATGTGATGGTCTCTTAACAGCTGTGTAGATCCTTACTGCTCAAAGTGTATGTAATAGATGCTTAATAAATGAGGAAAAGGTAAAAAAAATCTGCAGCAATTCTAGATCTTTTGACATTTTCAACAGTATGTTTTTTTTATCATTTTGCCTTTCCCTGCTCTAACAATAGGAAGAAAGAATTGTAATGAGTCCTAACATACAACTACTTGAATCACTGTCTTTTCCTCTTTCCGTGATCCTGATGAGCCATGTATGTACGCTTTTTTCTCTTGTGACAGTAAGGTTGAACTTCTGGCATCCACCCTCTCAGAGGTTTTCTAGCCTCTGGTGTGTCTCCTCTCTTGCTGCCAGATTGAACCACTAGATAGCACTCTTTTCCTTGTCTGCAGCTTGGATTACAAGGCTAAACCATCTTTTAGAATTAGGACCACTT
Source organism: Camelus ferus (assembly GCF_009834535.1). NCBI lineage: Eukaryota > Metazoa > Chordata > Mammalia > Artiodactyla > Camelidae > Camelus > Camelus ferus. The sequence continues at coordinate 65,678,542 of NC_045709.1, forward strand.
TTTATTTCTTTTAATAAAACTCAGTATTAAAACATCTATATTAATTTAATAAACTTATACTCTGTTAGATTATGGTAATTTTAGATTATAGATAGATTGTAAATATAGATGTAGATTATATGTATATATATACATATATATATACACACACACATATATACATACACACACACACATACATACATACACACACACATAGAAACAGAGAGAGAGAGAGAGAAAGAAAAAGAGATAGAAAGAGAGAGAGGTCATTTTTTATTTCAGAATGAGTAAGTATCCTCTGAGACCTTGGGGCTAAAATGTCCCAGGATGTATTTTGGCAAAAGATGACCTCAAGCATTGTGAATCCTATGGGCTTCAGAAGCACAGAAATTGTCCACATTAATAATTCAGCCCTTGTGCTGTGCTCCAAGCCTCTACCCAGAATGCTTTGGTTAAAACCTAGGCAGAAATTGTTTGGTATCTTTCCTTGCTAAACCTTCACTCATTCATTTATTTAGCAAAATTTATTAAGCACTTGCTAGCCACTTAAGATGTAGATATATCCTCTAAGAATTCACCACCCAGTTGGGAGACAGATGAGTGATAATTCCCGTACATTTGGTGATACCAAAATAGCAGGAACACACAGAGATTTGGGAATACCAAGAAGCCTGAAGGACCAATCCAGATGTTATGAGGACAATTAGAACTTGGCTTCTAGAAAGATCTGAAATTGAAGCTGAGTTTTGCGGGATGAGTAAAAATGAGGCAAAACCCTGAAAGCAAGGGTGAGCCAAGAAGCAGAAGCAGCATGTGCACACCCTTCCAGAAGGTCTTTTCTGAACCCCAGTCTGAACCTAAGTGCTGAACTAAATGCTCTTATTAGCACCTGTACACTCTTACTAGCACCTTGGTTTTTCCCATTTTACAAAATGCATTCCCTTAAAATATTCTCATTCAATGTCTGCCACACTTCTCCTGAGTCCCAGCGGGGTGGGGACAAGGCAGTAAAGGAGGGTCCCTGCCTTGCTTACTACTGTAACCCCAGTTCTCTGCTGGGCTGGTGCCTGACACATGGATGTTCAGTAAGAATGTGTTGAATGAACAGACATGTTAATGTTTAGACTTGAATGGAACAAGTAGTGTATGTTGAGCAAAATCAGTTCTCTGAGTATTACCCTGATAAATGGGATTTAGCATGCCAATTGTTAATGTCCCAGCTGTGACCAGTAACTCCCTCTCATTCCCTCCCAGAATGTTATCTGTCATCAAGAGGAGATATTTGATCATCACTGGTCTAGCTTCAAAGATTGTTGGCTCGGATGTGAAGGGTGCGCTTCAATCCTGATTGGATTATTTACTTCTTAGCAGTGGAGAGTTACTTATTAATTAGATTTCTCTCCCTTGCTTAATCAAGCAAAGTTTAACAACAGTAAATAAATGAAAGTAAATAAATGTCTGCTAATGAGTACAGGGCATTACCTCATTTCTTTACCCAACACAGTACATTTGAAATCTAAAGATTTTTCTATAGTTTATAGAAAATAGTAAGTAAAGATCAAAATATTTATTCATGCATTTTTATAAAATTATACCACATTTAGGTGTCAGTGAATCAACTGGCCTGGTTGGAAGTAAAGGACCAGATAGGGAAGGAATCTATTGAGAGTCTAATGCCAGACCAAGGACTTGGGCTGTTGAGATTTTTGAGGAGGAAAATGATGGGTCTAAGAAGTTCATATGAAACTGAAGTGACAAACATAAGAGAGAAGAAAGAATCAAAGGGACTTTATAGCCACTTTGATGCCAACATGGATTTGCTGCAAGGAATGGGGAGGGAACCAGAATGCTTACCAGGGCTTGAGAAGAGAAGCCAGGTCTGGAGCTGTGTGTGGAGGCCCTCACAGGGACTCACTAACACTGCATAAGCTGGTGAGTCACCTACGGGAAGTCTTCAGATCTAGGGACTGCAAGTTGAGGACTGAGCCTTAGGAATGGACACAGGAGAGTAACAAAGTGAGAGAGAGGCAGAAAAAAATGATGAAGATGGGAGGAGTTCCATAATAGTGGGGCCTACAATACGAAGGTTGAAAGAAGATTTTCAAGAATTTGGTTCACCATTTCTTTTTCTTTGGTTGTTTCTTTCTTTCTAAAACTGAGTGGTATTAACACTGAGTGACTAGTATTTTGCAGGGTCATTCATTCTACTCTCTTCTGAGACTTCTCTTCCCTGGTATGCTCTGTAGACTCTGTGAAACTTTTATGACAAAGGCTTTCACAAATATGAATTGTTCAGCCACGCCTTATGGTGCATCTGCCTGCAGTTTGATTGCATCTCATTAGATGGTTCTCTTTTCATTAAGTGGTACAGTGGGATTTTTTTTTCTTCAGTTAAATGGATATAGAGTAATCAGAAAGAATTCTATAAACTATATGCAATTAAAATCCCTAATGATAAAACTATTTAACTGTGACAAAATAAGATAAAACATAATCAAAATTTTAGGCAAACAAGAATTACACATTTTTAGTGAACATCCATAACCTAAACAAAATCTTGCTATATTATCTTTACACTGAATCAATTCTTAATAGCCTTAATTTGGATTTGATTATCTATTTTTACTCTACCACTTATAATATGGTGCTTTGAGAGATTTTTATAGAAATAAGATTGTATTGCCTCCAGGCACAGCTGTTCTGCCACTCTAAGATTTGAAGTCAGAATTCAATGTGAAGCTAGTTAGATTTCTTTGAATTAGCATATTTCCCCACAAAATAGCTCTAAGGGAGGTGCACAGGACAGACTTTGTTGTTAATGTATTAAAACTTCACACACAACCATCCCCCCTTCCTAGTCCATTCTGTCTTGGGTCCCCTTGACCTACCTTTTCCCCAAACAGCAAGAATTGTTGTCTGGTCTGCTTTGAGGCATCCATTCTGTCTTGAGGCAGAATTATGAAATTTATAAGGTTTTCAGTGGTGTCTACTGAGTGCTAGCCTCCTTAAGGCTTTTCTGAAAACAATGAGGACAACACCAAACCAGCCCTTGTCTAGAAAACCTTGTCTATCAAAGTAGTAAATGGTGACAACTACTGTTTCTATATTATTAAACTGTATTCTATTTTAAAGTAGAAAAAGCATAAAAAATAATATAGTAAGATTGTATGATTTTGCTAAATGTCATTGGCTTATTTTCTTGAGAATATTTTTTGTTCTCTTTGTGATGAATTTGTGCCTGCCTAGGGAAGGGAGCTATTAAAATACTAATTGTTTTTGACACCCTTACACTTGGGCTTTCAAGCAGAATTAAATACTACCTGTAACTGTCAAAAGACTTCAATATTTTTTTAAGGAGACTTTTCTAGGCCAGGAATATAAAACAATTTGGATGATTTCACATTTTATTCAAACATCAGTCTCTTCTATTTACTATGTAGTCAAGCAAAAGGAGGAACGGACTCAGCAGGGCTTCTGCCTGGGTAAGGATGCCCTGTGGGCAGACGAGAAAGGCCTTTCTAATTTATAGTCAGGGCAGGACAACCTTTTGGCTAGTCATTATCAAACAGACTCTTAAGCATGAACAGGTTAGAAAATTCTCAAGTCTTGAGGACTTCAAGTTGTTTTAAAAAGACATTTATGCAAGAAATAGCAAATGCCTTTCATTTAATGAGCATTCACAGATCCACACTGAAGGCTGAGACTAAACTGAGTGAAAAGGAGATAAAGAACTATTATATAAACAAGGAAAGTAATGTCCTTGATTTCCTTGAAATAGTTGTTATGAATAATATATCTCTTGCTCTATTTGTGCTACATAGTGGACTGTAATTGTTATCTTTAAAATTTTCTGGCTCATTCTAAATCTATCTTTTTCTTATAGCATAGGTTCAGAGTCTGGGTTTATAAGAAGTCGATGAATGGATTTTAGAAGCTCCTTGAACTCTACTCTTGTTGTAGACTTTGTGTTTGGACATTTTTTTTTTCCTGGTAAAATGATCTGTTGATTTTATCAAACTCTCCAAAAAATATAAAAATAATTACTGATTTTGTTTGATTACTGGCTTGTCACAAATCTTCTATATTTCTACATACTACATTTTTATACATATCTATGTGATGTGTTTTCCACCCTTGTAATTATGTCAGTGAAAGTTTAGTTCTCAAATGACTTTTACTGTGATTTTGTTGGGTGAAAACTAAACTTTCATTGCCATAATCACAAATGTGGAAAACATATCATATTTTTGGTGGATATACAATTTTAGACAAACTGTTTAGTATAAACAGTTAGGATCCAGTAAACTGGCACTGACCGTGGAGGGTCACTGAGGATTCAGGGAGGGGAGGACATCGTCTGTACCAGAATGGTCACTAGCCTTGCTGGATCTCCCAGGCTGGAAGGTGTGCAGGGCTCACTGGGCTATGCAAACAGGAAGGAGCAGGGAAGAGAAAGAGGGTACTCGGAAGGAGCAGTCTCCTGGAAGCCCAGAGAAAGGTCAGTTAACAAAGCCACAGGCTTCAGGAAGGCCAGGTTAGGCAAGGATGGAGGAGCACCTGGGTACCGACTGGATTGAAGGGCATAGGTGCCATTGTTCACCTCTGGAAGAGCAGTTTCAGTGGAACAGTAGAAACTGAAGCCAGGCAGGATTGGTGGGAGGGGAGTGGAGGCTGTGTCTTCTAGAAGCCTGGGTATGAAAAATGAAGCAGAAGGGAAATCTGGAACAAAACGGGTTATAGTTTGAGTGGGCTATGTGTCTTTGCCTTTCCTGTGGCGTTGGGTTCACTGTCTGTGTCCTGAAGAGACGGTGCTCTGGAGGAGGGAGTGAGTATTCCGTGGGGCAGTAGTTGGGGTGAGGTTCCTGGGGGATGGGATGGGAGAGCACAGGTTGGAGCACCTGGACAGTGGAAAGGAAGGATGTATGGAGAGCAATGGTTACAAGTATTGAGTAAGGGAGTTTGGAGATCTCACCTGATAGATTCTGTTTTCTCTGAGAAATAGGACATACGATCTTCTCCTGAAACGGGCAGCCTCTGGGTTAAGGGAGGCAAGGACAGTGAAGGATGGCACATCTCTTGGAGGGATAGTGAGGGGTTACTGCTCAGGGAGGCACAAGGTACTTTTTGCATCAATGGCCCAGCTGGAAAGGGAGACTATTACTTGTGTAATAATAGCAGTTTCTAAAGTCTGAGCCAAGGTGCCTTCCCAGCCCTGTGGCAAAGGGCAGTTGGTTCTTCAGTTGTCTGAAAGTTCTGAAAGTGCTCTCCACACATGAGCACCATAGTGATCACTTCGGCAGTATGCAAAGTCAAGCCAAGTCACCTCTTTTTTTTTATAGGATAAGCTATTTTACATTTGGTAGTTAATTAGGAAAATAACGGAAACTCTGTTGGGACACCTCATCCCGCGTGTGTTTCCACGGTGTTTGGGTGTCATGTTAGTTACACAGGGGCAAGGCATTCCGGGTGGGGGTGACCCTGAAGCAGCTGACCTTCCTCCAGGCCTGTGCCAACTATACATGTGTCTGAGATCTCTTCCTACAAAAACAACAGTGTAAACTCAGTATTTCTAAGGTACTACTAGATTTATTTTTATATTTTATTTTATTTGCCTTCATGAAAGGTCAGTTTGGAGTAGCCACAGATACAGAAACCACTTTTCAATATTGAAAAGGTTTTGTGAATTGCCTGTCAAGCGCATAGTAGTTACTTAAAAATAGCAATAGTTGTTCTTACTGTCTGTGAAAGCATAAAACTAGCCAAATTTTTGAATCCTATTTATAGAAGCCTTGGATGATCTGACCAAGCAGTCTAACCTTGAAAACGCACGGGGTTGGGCGTGGACTTTAAAGGTGGTCAGGCCTTGATTTGACTTCTTGACTTAAATAAGCTACGTTTGGATTTTCTTTTCCTCAGCTGCGTGCTTACACTGTGTGCTTCATGGCCTATTTGGAAGATTAAATCAAAGTGTGTGATAAGCTGCTCTACTAAAGTACCTAGAATTGAGTAGATATTTTATAAATTCAATCTGTGTTAGTTACTCCTCATTCTTTGCCCTTCTCCGCCCACCTTCCATGATGCGTTTGTCAATAGAAAGTTATAAATTCTTGAACACAGTGACAGGCGTATGCAGCATGGGTGTGCTAATTAGAGAGACTGAAATTAATTCTCTTACTATGAATAGTTCCTTTACTGCACTTAAAGTGCATTAATTGGTATGAGCTAGTTTAGAATTTTTAAAAAAGACAAAAAAATTAAAAGATTATAGAGACTCTTGGTTTTAAAATAAAATAATACAGATGTTTTTAATCTCCTTTCTCCCTTGGGAGTCACCACCAAGCCACCAGGAGAAGGAGTAGCAAAAAACACTGTCAACTTCTGCAAAAGTAAAACATCTTTAGCCTGGAACAGCATCATCAAAGACAGGGAAGAAGATGAAGCTGGAAAGAGGAAGTTAGAATCCAGGTGTTTTAATTTCTAAGGCTGCCAAACAAATTACCACAAACCAGGGGCCTTAAAACAACAGAAAGTTGTTCTCTCACAGTTTTGGAGGCTAGAAGTCTAAAATGAGGTGTTGATTTATCCCTGAAAAGGCTGGTTCTTCCTGGAGGCTGGGAGGAAGAATCTGTTCCCTTTATCTCACTTCCGGTGGTTGCTGGCAGTCCTCAGTGTTCCTCCACTCCCAGCGGCGTCAGTCTGTCTCAGACTCCGTCTTCATATGGCTTTCTCCTGGGCCTCTGTGTCTTCACGTGCCCTTCTTATATGGGCACTAATCATTTGGTTAGGGCTCACCCTAACCGAGAAGGATCCCACCTTGATTTGGTTACATCTTTGAAAACCCTATCTCCAAATAAGGTCCATTCACAAGTACCAGCTATTAGGTTTTGACATAAATTTTGGGTGACACAGTTCAACCCACAAGGACAGGTGACCCCAGTGAGAAACAGACTGCTGTACTCCTCACACACCACCTAAGGGCTCCAGAATTGCAGGTGCAGAATTGCACTGTCAGGAGGAATGAGACTTAGAGCAGGTCAGCCTCCACCGGGCAATGTGGCTCCCACGTCCAGACTTGTGATCCTCCTGCTGCACTTCCCTCCCCGCCTTTCCTCTACCCCTCCAGGAGGTAAGGGGTACAGATGCTGTTTGGGAAGATTGCTACAGACTCCAGAATTAAAATACAAGCCAGAGATGAGACGCTTCACTGAAAATAGGGATTCCATGATCACAGAGGCGGGCAGTTCTCCAGGAGGAAAGAGGAGATGGGAATGGCACGATCCTCTTCTGGCCCCAGCCACCAGTCAGGATAAGCCAAGCATATACTCCAAGCAGAGGACAGATTTTTCTGGAGATAATGAACAGTCTAGAGAAAAAGGCCTTTAGATATTGGCATTTGGGCCCCCTTACCTCAAAAAATGTTAGCTTACTGCAGGAATATTCCACAGAGAAGCTCACTAGTTAACAAACCTACTCACACAAATTTTTTTTCTTAAACATTAATTTCGACCAAGGATTCATCAGCTGACATTTGAGGAAAATATTCAACATGAAAATAAAAAAAAAAAAGGAAAGTCAAACCAGAGGAATTCTTAGTAAACAGAGCAAAAGTGAAGAATAACACTGTAATTAGTCATTGCAAAGATATCAAATATTTCAGTAGTGAATAGGATGATGTATATATCACATATCTATAAAAGAATTAGAAACAAAAATCTTTTGGATATGAAAACATGGTAAAAGAAAAAATTGTACAGTATTTGAAAAAGCATAAACAAAGAGTTCTAGGGAAGATAAAGAGGAAATATAGAATTTGCAGATAATCTGATATATTTGACTGTACAATTATTTAACTGTCTTCTAAAGCTTTGGGGACAAGTATGCAAAGAGGGATAAGCACTAAGAAGATAAGAAGAGGCAATTATTCTGTAAAAAGGTGATTTACGGTTGACCCTCAAACAATGTAGGTTTGAACTGCATAGGTTCACTTACACATGGATTTTTTCAGTAGTAAATATTGAACTACACAATGTGCATTTGGTTGAGTCTGTACCGCCCCAACCCCCGTGTTGTTCACGGGTGTGGTCATAGTACACTACTTGAATCTGCAGCAGCCTTTGTGCTGGTTTACAGTCATAATAATGTAAACACTGGTAGCCAGGTTCCAAGATGGCCTCAGTGATGGCTGTGTCCTGGTGTTCCTTCCTTTATGCACTCCCCCCTCCAAGCATTTTCCAGGGTTAGTCTGTAACCAGTAGAATAGAGCAGCAATGATGGTGTGTCATGTCTGAGATCAGGTTACAGAAGATACCGTGGCTTTCATTTGGGTGCTGTGTCTCTAACTTGGTTCTGGGGGAAAGTTATGTTGTGAGCAGCCCTTTGCAGACACCCAAGTTGTGAGGAAGTCAACCTTCAGTCTGTCACAATAGGAAATCAGTAAGCAAAGTCTATAATTGATAAATCAAGAGACAGCAGGAGAAGGGTGGGAAGGGATAGCCTGGGATTTCAAAATTGTAGAATAGATAAACAAGATTACACTGTATAGCACAGGGAAATATACACAAAATGTTATGATAACTCACAGAGAAAAAAATGTGACAATGAGTGTGTATATGTCCATGAATGACTGAAAAATTGTGCTGAACACTGGAATTAGACACAACATTGTAAAATGATTATAAATCAATAAAAAATGTTAAAAAAAAAAAAAGAGAGACAGCAGGAGAAACATCAATAAGGCAGAGTTAGGGACAGCAGACTGTCATATTTCATTGGAGGTTTTTGGATTTCTTTGTGAAGTAACCATTAACTATAAAGAAAGTTAAAATCAGAAATATTAAAGGTCTTAATGGGTGACAGGTGGGCACTCAGGCTAGGCAGACACCTCTGACTCAGTTTATCCCTGTTGAAGAACCAGAAGCTAAAGTCTCTTTGATTCAGTAGTCACCTCCTTTTCTACTAAATACACTGATCTTACTTTCATTGTTCATTTTCATTTTCTTTCTTCTGATACAGCATATAAAGGGGATTCTCTCTGTTCTGGCTCTCAGCTTTTCACTTTTATGTGCCAGAAACTAATGTGCTCTTCATTCTGCATTCTTAAAGCACAGGAGGGGGTGACGAGAGTCAGTGATGGTGGCACCTCCTGCTCAGGACAACGACTGTGCCGCCTCAAGTAAAACAGTCTTTCCACCTTGTTTGTGTTCTGTAGACAACATTGGCCAGGGATTTTGCAGCATGTATCTTAGTATTTTTTCCTCTGTCATTCTTAATGTGAGGAAAAGTGATGGAAAAGCATAATAGAGAAAATCAAGTACCATTCTACTTTTTTTTTTTTGGCCTTTTAGAGCCGAAGTAGCCTTCCTGTGCTGCAAAAGAACTGAATGGCTAATCTGCACTCACTGAATCCTTCGGAAGCGAGAGAATGGGATGAAATTTGCATTTGGAATTCATGTTAGTTACAAAATAGTTACAATTATTGACTGTAAATGTCTTAATACGTGACACCGGCCTCATGAAAGCCAAGGATGTAGCCAGCATAGCTGGAAAAACTATTTGTGCTTTGCAGAGAATGGTCGTTTGACTACTGGCTATGTAGTCTGGGTAAGGAGATAAATATTTTTCTGCTTTAAAGGGGTTATCAATTTAGAAAGCATTGACTTGCATTAAGAAAGCTGCATGTCCCATTGATTCCCCAGTAAATTTGGAGTTATTAGTGTTAGCCGTGATGTACGTCACAGTGATATGACAGCGTTTGGCTTAAACAGGTTCACCATTTATTAGCACTGATACTAGAATAAATGATCATGATCATTAAGTGCTATGTACATTATCATTTAACTAATCATGCTTGCAATCTCCTTCTATTAGTCAAACCTCTTTGGGTTAATTAGTCAGAGAAGCTGTCTAATCCTGATTTCTAGAGGAATGATGAAATAAAGGAACATTGAAATATGCCATGGAAAATGTCAGTGCGTCACCAGTTACCTCATATGTTGACTTCATTTACCCTCCCCTGGTCCATTATAGCAGCCTCAAGGTTAAAAGAGTCTGGCAATTCCTCTTATTTTGAAATATAATTAGGCCTATTAAATTATATGTGCATACTTTTCCCATAAGCACTTACGCAGCAGAAAAGTGCTAATATGATATGCAAATAAAAACAAAATCCTCATTTACCAATATATCCATATTGAAAGATGAACCAATAAATACTGTTTAGATTGAGCATTAAAAATGTTAATAACATCTCATGCTTGGATTCTGACAAGCTAATAACTCAAAATCTATAGAAGTTCAAGGCTACAAATATAAGACACAGAGAAACTTTTATTATTAGTCCTTTTGTTTCTTATTCTTTTTAATATAGTTAGGCTAGGGAATTCTTAAACTGATGTTGGATAAACCATAAACGGGGTTTTTTTAATCCAAAGTACACTTTATCATTGGGTGAAAAGTTGAATTTTATACCATTTTGGTAGATGTCCCCATGTCCCAAAGGAAGAGAAAAAAAGAGAAAAGGATCTTTTTAAAATTCATTGTAACTTGTCATCAGGCAGCTTCTCAAATAATGATGACCATGCTGTTTTTGAACATGCAGTCAGAAATAAATGAAGGGCATAGTGCATGACGAGATAGCCAGCAGCTTTACAGGCAGAGAGATGCACTGCCTGAGAGCCCCTGGTATCTGGGCTACACTTGCAGCTGTTGGCAGCAGCATCCTCTCTAATATGCCTCAAGGTTTTCATCACTTCCTAAACACTGCTCTCTCTGCTTCTCACTTGCCGGAAAGTGGACAAGACCTATTACTCTCCATGCTATTAACCTCCTTTCTCTGCGTTCACTGATCCCTGTTCCTTTTCCTTACCTAAATATAAAAAGACATGATCTGGAGGAGGGTATAGCTCAGTGATAGAGCACATGCTTAGCATGTACAAGGTCCTAGATTCAATCCCCAGTCCCTCCTCTAGAAATAAATAAACCTAATTACTTGCACTGTCCCCCTAAAAACTAAAACTTAAAAAAAAAAAAAAAGTTAAAAAGACAATCTGCACAGGGTGAGAAATAAATATATTCAGTAATGGAATAAAGTGAGGAAAGCTGGTAACTCTAGGTACTATGATGTAGAAACTTGTCATATTTCCTAGAAACTAACTATGTGTCTTCTACATATTTGCTTGTTTTAAAGCCAGGGAAAGGGAAGGCTTTGAGAGTAATTTTTTAAATTATTAGTTTGTGATAAGTTTTCACATCCAGCTGCTAAGCTCTCCTTGTGGTAATTTCTGTGTCCCTCAGTTCATGTCTGTCTGTTTTAAAAAGTGTTATTTTTCTTTTCCATGTGGTTGGCCTATATGGTTAGTCACGCCCCTCTTCTAAACAGATCTCCAGTCGCATCTAGTATCTCTTCACAGTTTTGCACTAAGATTTTCTTTGACCCTGTAACTGTCCTCTTTCAAGAAATACCAAACACTATTTCTACTTTCAAAATCAGGAATAAAAGACCGTAAACCTACAAATTATTGCCTCAGCAAAGCCCTGTCTTTGTTTTGCTAAAGTACTTGGCGCTATGCAGTGCACCACACTGGGAAGCATGGTTTTGTTTTGTTTAAACATTACTTAAGTTTTTATGCCCTCTCCTCATTAATGTAAACTTTATGCAAAAGAATAACATATAGAAAAGTACACACTTCCTAAGTATCAGCTTGATGAATGCTCATTAAGTGAACTTACCTATGTAGCCAATACCTGGATCAAGAAACAAGATTATTAGAAACAGAGCCCCTTCCGGCTTCTCCCATTCATAACCTCACATCCTGCACATGTCCTGACTGTGACACTGTAACTAGACTTCATTTGTCCTCTGTATAAGTAGAATCTTACACTTTGTAGCCATGTGGTTGTGTGAGGTTGTAATTTGTTCATTCTAATTAATATTTAGTACTCCACTCTGTGAACATACCCATTTTTTTTCCCTTTTGTTGGTAGATACTTGTTTTGTTCCTGTTGGGGCTATTACAAATAGTGCCACTAAGAACACTCTTATACATGTCTTCTGGTTCTGTCAGAAATATATCTAAGAGTGTAATTGCTGATGCAAGAGGAAAGGGTATGTCCAGCTTTAGTAGATACTGCCCAACAGTTTTCCACAATGATTGTCCTATAGTTTGCACTTCCATCAGCAATGTAGGAGAGCCTCATTTTAACAATTCTGGTAGGATATCTGGTTGTAGTTTTCCCTTATGAGTAACGTGAATACCGTTCCACGTGCTTTTTGGCTTCTTGGATATCTTATTGTGTGAAGTCCCTATTCAGATCCTTTGCCTGTTCTTCTCTTGGCTTGTAGCTGTTTTTCATATTGAGAATAGATTTTGACACAACTTAGAATTCCATAACACTTCAGTCAAACTGTTCATTGAACAAAAGATTACATTTCTTTATTGTTATTATTTTTTTACTTTGTAGTTATATAATAGTCCACATCACTCAGATCTTCCAATAAGAGACCTTAGAATGACAGGTCTGGTCAATATTACATGTTAAAAGGGCAAGCATGTTGCCTGCTCACCCTCTTCTGTTAAATTCCTGTGGTGCACCTGACCATCATCTTTTCTTCCTTGTTGTCAGGAGATGGCAATCCAGGGTCCCTCTGGCCTTTCTGACTGAACTGGGAACACTACAAAAACATTATTCCAGAAAAGCTGATTATGTCATGATAAGACTTCAGGAAACCATTTATAAAATGAATGAGTGAATGTGTGAATATGTGAATACATGAAAGAAAGAGGAAGCAAATGACTACATAACTGAGTCTTGAAGTTGGACCTTCCAACTCTAATTATGATATATACTCCATTATGCCCTAATATTTACTGTTAATCAGGAAACATTGCTTGACGGTGGTTAAAAAAAATTGTTAGAAAATCTTGTCCTCAACTTGTAGCTCACAAACACGAATCAGAGGTGACCTCTCAAGGTAACAAACTTATAACACATTTAGATTTAATCTTACAATAAAATTTGAGTGGCTTTTTTATAAACTACTTTTAAATCCAGTCTATAACCAAAAAAAAAAAAATCCTTCACATTTACCCCAATCACATGGCTCTACTGTTGATGAGTTAGACCCAGATTAAGTGAATAAATGTATATATTTCTCCTACAAGATTACTTTCATTTAATGTCCTTGAAAAAAATGTGTACTATCTTCCAAGATCAAATTTCAACATGTTAATTAAGGTTTTAAAGAGTTAATATGAAGTAAAAGCTACTCTTATTTTTAAATGTTGATTCTAATCTATGGAATAGGGGAAAAACATGTAGTTTACTAAGTGTGTGTTTCTAAGTCAATCACATACCATGTTTCTTCATCTGTACAATGTAGTATTAGACAAATAAGCAGTTATTATTCCTTTATGACTTAGAAGTCCCTTTTTGTTTTTTTAGATTGAACTTTCATTTTGATTAACATTTATAATCAAGATTTAAAAGACGGCAGTTCGGTGTCTAGTCCGTTTTGATTGCTGCAGTGGAACTAACTGAGCTGCCATTGGGATCAAATACTCTCACTAAAAGCAAACACTGAGTTTGTTTAGAAACCAACTTATTTGAACTTTCTATTAAGAGTATTTTTAGAATACAGAAAAGTATAAAGGAGAAAATAAGTTTATCTGTAACCTAACTATTCATATACAAACATTTTTGGCATTGATCTAATTTTACTGTACATGCATATTTACATTCAGATATGCCAGATATGCTGTGTATAATAAGTTGCATTGTGAGTATTTTTCATATAGCGTGAATTCCTCCTTTAACAACGTTTCAATGGCTGTATAGTATCCCATAGTAAGGACGGACCACAGATTATTTAACCAACTTCATTAGGGTTTAACCTTTACATGATCTTAAAATTTTTTACCATTATAATAAACAGCACTGTTTATTCAGGATAAGTTAATAGATATGAACAATTTTAAAGCTTTGTATACCTATTGCCGCACTGATGTGGGAAGGATGGAGGAATTATACTAATTTGTACTCCTGAGAGCAACCAATGGCTGTGTCCATTCCTCAAACTCAACAGCACTAGATGTGTTTCACATTTTTCAGCAATTAGACAAAATTGTGTGTCATTGTTTTGAATTTTCAACTAGCAGTGAAATTGTATCTTTCTGTGTCTTTGGGGTAAACATGAAGGATTTTTTTCTTTGGTTATAGATTGTATTTAAAAGTAGTTTATAAAAAAGCCACTGACAAAATGTGAGGGACAGGGAGACCAGAAACAGAGTGGGAAGGAGAGAAACATTCCTGTCAAACTATGTTATCCATTAAGGAAAAACCATAAACTTTAATGTTATTATCTCTTCTGTCTTATTTCTCAACTAGGAGCCGTTATTATTACTGTTTGTTTATGACGATTGTTCAGTGCTGCCAGTTCAGGAGCAGATTTTATTTTTACATTTTGGTTGTTACTAACAATACATATACTCAACTCTTGATTTATTGGAGTAATGAGGTAGAGATAGATGGATGGAAATCAGAGACAGACCTAAATCCCAGGGCCACATAACTGGTTACGGGAAAGCTGGAACCTCAGATGGACTCACACCTGCCCTGGGTGCTCTGGGTCATTAGGCAGCAGCTTAAAAGTTCTGTATAGATGCTTGTGATAATTTGGTCTCCTTGATGCCAACAGAGCCAATTAAAAGGTAGAGAAACTGAGCCAACCAACAAACTTCTCTTCTGGATGATTTTGGCAGCAATTTTAACAGATTTTTTTTTCACCGAATTTATCATGACTCCATTTAATAAAGGTATTTCAATAATGAAGGTGTTGTACATTATGATTATTTTGCCAAAATGTGATTTTATAAAATTTATAATTTTTATATATAAATATGCCCTGTTTACTTCTAGGAAGAATTTGGGATGCCTTACAAAAGGAAGGGTTGTAATAGTCCTGTAATTATAAGAGAAGACAGAAGAAAATTGGCTCCTTAACTTAGAGCTTTGGTTCTCAATTTTAACACCTATCAGAATCCCCTGGAGGTGCTTATCAGAACACAGGCTGCTAGGACCAACCCAGAGTTACCAATTCAGCAGGTTTGTGATTGGCATGAGAATTTTGCGTTTCTCATAAATTCCCAGATGCCACTTATCCAGGAGCCACACTGAGAACCACAGATCTAGATTGTTTTGTTTGTTTATTGAGTATTTGAAATCTTTTTTGATTAATATTAGACTTTTTTACTGAATAGTTTCTTTTTTGTGGATCATCTATCTCACTATCTGATCATACATAGTAGCGATGTTATGATTTTCATTCTTCATATGGATATAAAGGATATGATTGGTTACAATTCCCAGTCATTTTGAACCTTGGTCACACAAGAAACACCTAGAGAGTTTTAAAATAACACCAATAGGGAACCTTATCTCCACAGATTCTGATCTAATTGGTCCACGATGGAGCTTAGACACTATATTTTTTAAACTTCATGATTCTAGTGTGCAGCCAGCGTTGTAAGACATTGATAGGTAGAGAGAAAAATAGCCCATATTGCCAACAGATAATCAGGTTGTTTCATTTGTGGCTTGGGTTTTTGGTTTTTGGGTTTTTTTCTCTTCAGTGTGCCTAGCCACTAATTCCCATTTTTTTATCTTAATGGTATGCTTTTGGTTCTTAAGTATGCATTTTGTTCTTCTCTTAATTGAACTTTATCTGTTTTTGATGAACTATTTCTCTAATCTATCAAGGTCATTTTAAATTCTATTTCTTTCTTCCAAAGTGTTTAACCCCTGCCCAACTAAGTATCATCTGCAAGTTTAATGAGCAGATTTTCAATTTCCTAATTGAGACTGTGCTCATTAAGTTTTAATATTTTATAATTTTATTGCAAATTATTTCCAGCGTGTGTGTGATGGTATCTTGACTTTGCCCTGGCTGTGCACATTTTCTTCATTATCAGTGAACATTTATTTAGTGCTTAGAAGTTATATGTTACTTAATCAAATTCTATGACTTCTAAATAACTGAAAATAAGGACTGAATCTGACTCTATATAGTTTTAACTCTAAGGAGAATATGTATACAACATGAGCTGCATGAACAACACAGGACATACAAGCATTTAAACACAAAAATTGAACACTGAATATATAGTTCATAGATCAGGTGGATGTAATGACCCTGAGAGTAGCTGTATAGAACAGAGGTTAAGAGTACCACCTGCTACTTATTAGCTATGTAACCTTGAGCATATTATTTGTTCCTTGTGCCTCAGTCTTGTTATCCCTACAATGTGATTTTAATCATTCCTGCTTGGTTTGTTATAAAAATTTAAATCAGATAATGCATGGGAAATTCTCAACAGAGCCTAACACATAGCAACAGTTCAAAAACATAGTAATGATTAACAGTCAATTAAATGAGGAATTGATAATAGAAGGAATTTAAGATTTGTTTTGACAAGACTGATCATTAATAATCCAAGTAACACAAAGATGATTGGTCTAGGATCCACCTTCTGAATCATTGATGAATGAGACTAATCTGGAACCTTTGATTTTTATAAGTTGAAGCAAGTTTTCCTGTAAGCAAATAGTTTAGGTTTTTCATTTTAAGTGTGCTATGTTTTTATTGAAAAGTGTTCTTTTGCAGATGGTTATAACTACTAAGTGGCAGAGCCAGGGTTCAAACTCAAGATTTCTGTCTACAAGATGCTAATTGCTAAATGGTAAAAACTGAATAGATGCCCCAGACCTAAGGGGCGAGGGGAGTGAGAAGCTATTTAAAAAAAATAATATTGCATAAAGAAAGGCAGCCAGTCTTTGACCACTTACTCTGGGTTAGACCTTGTCAAGTGCGTTACTTACATGGTCTAACCCAGAGGCTTAGAAAGGTCAAGGAACTTCCCCCAAGTTGTAAAGCTGATAAATGGCAGCATTAGGACTTGAACCCAGATCTGCAGCTGCAGAGCCCATTCTCAGAATCACTTCAGTGAATTGCCTATCCTTAAGTGGAATCAGACTACTTTTTCTGAGATGAAAGATGAGTTCAAAAATATGAATTACAGTCCAGAAAGATAAGGTGGAGACAAAAGTTGTGTTTATTTCCTGTTTTATGACTGAGTAACTTGGAAGAATCAACTGAGAGATTTCCTCTTGAGTTTAGCATATATTTAAATTAAGTAGCTTAAAAGTGAAGGAGTGTCCCAGGAGAAGGAGGCTGGAGATGGTCTAGGTGAGGTTTTTAGAAACAGAGATAGACTGGAAAGGGTGGGTAAGAAGAGTAGGCAATTCATGTATTTAATCAAATTTTCTCCCTTGATTTTCTTAAAATGAGTGAACATCAAGGGTGGTCTCTTTGAACCCATGAAAGCTAGCACTTTTTTGATGAAACACTCATTTTTATGGCACTTCACTGTTTTCAGAATGCTTTCACACATTTCGTAATTTTTTCAGCTTATATTGGTGGGCACTTTTACAATTTTGCTTCTGTTTTCCTAAAATATCTGTAAGTACAAGAAACATTTGTACCAAATTGGATAGAAGCCACACCTACACTGGAGTTTCTTTGCACATACCTTTTAAATGTGTTTATTTTATTTCATTGTAAATGGCAAGTGTAATTATGATCAAAATTAAATGTAGGTATGTATTATTCGGGAAATCCTGGCCATCAGGCAGTGTCGTGGAGTGTCTTACTTTCCTTCCTTGTCCTTTATACCTCCTTTTTCAATCTCAAAAAAATCTCAATACTGCCGCTGCTCAAACATGTTCAAAATGAAGTAATTTTCCCCTTGTAATGCAATTTTGAGTCCCCAAGTATCAATTTGATTTAAAAAAAACTATTTTTCAGGCTTCCATTACTAAAGCATTTAAAGTCATTAAAGAAAAAAAAAATGTGTACTGCATTTAATCTAAAGTTTAATGATTTACATAAACTCTTGTTTCCTTAAATTAGAATTACACAAACAAGCATCTAGTGACTTATGAAAGTAGAGACCTCAGAGACTGAATTTCCTGGAAAGTCTTCTAATATTTGCTCTTTACCATTAGATTGGACTACAGTTAGACTTGATCAGGTTTATTTATCTATATATATAAATTAATTTTTTAACTCTGAAATTATTTGTTTTTGTTCTTTGACCTGGTTTGATTGGCATTAACCTAAGAGCTAAGTCATGCAGTGTGATCTGACCTGTGGAGATAGTTTTGAAAAACTATAAAGCAGGATTATTTCTCCCAGACAATCAAACATTCCTACCTTTCATTAACAGCTACTTACTACTAATAAAATGTTTACTTTTTAAAATAAGCTTTTATAAAATGAAAAAAAATTCTCTACAAGCTAAGGGATACAAATTCTGGTCAGGCTGTTTATATGTTTGTTTTCAGACATTTTGTACCAAAACCAGTAGCCAATGCTTCGTGAGAATCAGTTCTCTTTCTCTCTCTTCATCCTGGCTTATCCACGTCCCCAGATAATTATTTATGAAATGTGACCAAATTGAGCATTATGTTTATCATATGTACTATTAATTTGGCTTTCATTTAGACTTGTCCCGTTTTAGAATTTGTACTTACTGTTATTCTGAAAAGAGACTGAAGCTCTAAAATTACTTCTTGACTAGTTGTCTTGTAACACAGTCGAGCTAAAGTAACAAGACTAGTATAGGACAGACTTAGTTTTGAATTTCAGCTTTACTGCTTACATACTGAGAGTTACTGAATCTCTTGGCAGCTTGGTTTCGTCATATGTCAGTGGGCAGAAACAATGCCCACCTTACAAGGTATTTGTGAAAAGTGAATTTAACAAGCCATGCAAAGCACTGTGCATTCAATAAACGTTAACTGTTACTATTGATAACAACACTTGATCCTGGGCTGGCAGGGATGTTGGGGGAAAAGGAAAAATATTTGAGTTTTGAAAAGTTTAGAAAACAAGGAAAAGAAGATTGTCATCTGCCAGATTATACCAGCTAGGTTCATTGTCCCATGCTGCTTGAACATGTCCCCCTTCTTGGCTCATTAAGAAGTGCTTCTGGATCAGATCCACAGAATGGTTTAACATGACTGTGAGTGGCGCTGATCCAATTATGTAGCTTGACTGCAGAGCCATTTAATGGTAACCAAGGTAGCTTATTTCTGTGTCATTTAGATTAATTTTTCCATTTTCCTTGTACTACTACCAAACCAATGTCAAGATATTTTCAGGCTTCTGCTTTAGAAGTTTACTTTTAAAACAGTGTGATTAATAGTCGCCTGTTTGACTTTAAATGATTTACCAGAACTATATGATTGTAGCTCTTGATATAAATTGCTTAGATATTATAAGAAAGCTCATGTTAATTTTTCAAAGGTTGTGTATATTTATATCACATTCAACTGATTAAGGAAAAAAATGGGTTTGTAAATAACACCGTTACAGCAATGTAAGTAACGGCTATCTCTTAAGGTAGAAACAGGAAAATCAAGTTAAGAGGAATCAGTTGTAATCACTCTGTAATTATTTTACTGGGATTTTAAAAGGCTGAATCAATAATGATATTTTGTTTCAGGCTGTTACAGCCAGAACTTTGGCTCCCAAAATTAAGAAATCAGCTCTTGTTAATTAAACTTAAATATGATGGCAGAGATCATTGTGCCGTGAAGCGAGAGCCTGATCTCTAGCTATTTTGTTCTGTACTTGGTATAATGCAGTGCACTGTTCTCAACCAAAGCCCTGTGTTGTCTGGGCAACTCCCGTTGCCATAGCAATGAAATTCTTTTGCGGGAGCAGGGCGAATGCTAATTGTAGCCATTTGTTGTTCCTTCTGTCGATCCCTTAACTAGCACAGTTGTAGAGCAGCCAGAGACTCTGGGTGAACAGCACGGAGTGCCCCCAAAAGCATTGCTGCTGAAGGCAACCGGCTGCTCTGCTTAAAAAATCATTTGAGCAGCCGACAGTGCTGACAGTGCCGCTATGTGGGCAGAAGCACAGCTTGACTCAGACCCTGACAACTGTTGATCTGGGACTTAGAGGGAAAGAGAAGACTGTTTAAAACCTGTTGAGAAGGTACTGATGACATGGAGATTAATTTGACACCAGTCCCTCAGAGGTAGGTGCTAGGCATATCATAACAACTGTTTATCCAGGCTAAACCCAATCCTGGAACGCCCAGCGGCTGTAGGAGGCAGATCAATGGTTCTTCCTTTTATTTCCCTCTGAAACTGCATCGCTGTGGCCTAAGGTAAAATGATTCGTTTGGCTGGAACCAACCAATTGTAATTCTCATAGGTATTAAATTCAGTTTATACCTGTAACTACTTCCTCTCTTTATAATCCCTTATTTTTAGAGACTTATGATTTGGCTGCCAGAAATGAGTTGAAAGTGAAAATCAACTCAACATAAATGAGAACAGACCCCTTTTGACAAATAAACGATGAAGTGATACCTACCAATTGTAAGGTCTATCATGCTGCTTTAATTTGGGAAAATGTTCTTAAACCTGGCTAGTAATTCATTTTAAACCTAATTGCTATGGGTACTTGGGGAAGAAAAAAAAAAAATATATATATATATATTATTAATAGCAAGAGAGAACATGTGAGGCACTGTTATACTATTATATCTAACCTTTAAAAGTGTATTGACCCATAAAAATGGTCAAGTTCATGAGATTTTTAAAACCAGATACTATGTAAACACAGTAATAAATTTCAAGGTACGTTTTAGGTATAAATTTAATGTCTGTTCCTACTAATTGAGTAGACTGAAGGTGCATCCTGCCTGAAATGTTCTTAAAATGTAGAGGAACTAATATCATAGGCTTGTTATGTCAAGCTCTTCTTCTCCATAGTTTTATGTTTGTTTGTATTGAGATGGTCAAAACTGGTATCAGGTTGGCTCAGTCATGACTACAGACTCCGCTTTTCACTGGAGAGCAAGAGAAGAAGGCCTTTCAATGCAGTGTGATTTTTTTCCCTTGAACTCCGTGTACATTTAATATTTTTATCCCTTATCCTGCCATTTTGATGACTACCAGAATATCATTCAGGGTCCCAAAAGAAATTTGTTTATGATGATGCTGATCATAAGTCATTTGTATGCTTCAAACACTAAACAAATTAGTCCTATCCCATTGATTAAAATAGATATTCAGTCCATAAATTCCAAGGAAGAAAAGACCTGGAACTTAGTTGTTGAAATTTTCTAAGACATACTGTGTTCTTTTCATAATTTTTAAGTAAGACAAGAAAATACCTATAAACTATATAACAAATACTGTTTTTGAATGTATGTATCTTATTTGTGAATTTTATATGCAAGGCATCTCAGATATTCCTTAATAAGCTTTGAGGAATTTTTTTAAGGTTTTTTTTTTATTAAATCCTCAACTTTAAAATATTTGGTTGTACTTCTAAAACACTATATTCTCAGTATAATAAATGAGAAAAGAACTTACAATAAATGATAAAATAAGTAAATTAGTATTAATACTCTTAATTTCTCTGTCAACAGAGATCAAGTTACTGTCAAATTTACCACTAACCGTGGCTTCTGGCACCCCTCAAATGATGGGTTTTCCCACAGACTTATGAGAATAAATGAAGTCTAAAAATTATCCTTACCATGAGGCTGCACATCCATTTTTTGGCAGAGAGAATTTGTGTTAACACACAGCTTAGCAGTGGACTGGGTGATAGCTGGCAGGGTGGATTTACATCATGACTGATCCACAGTAGCCCTCAGGGGAAATGAGAGTAGACTGTCCATCCTCACTCTGCGGAAGTTCTTTTCCTTAACAGCCAGGAGATGGAAGGACCAAAGCCTGGATATGAGGTGAGGACTGCTCTAATATCAAGGAATGTTCCAAAGTCTGTCATAGTAACATTAAACCTCATCAGGAAAGCCAGCTCTTTGTGGTACCTAGAGCCCCACCAGCTTTCTTCCAGGGGCAGAACCAAAGCCATTACTGAGTATGTCCCATAGCCTTCCAGTGTAGAAACCTGCAGCCCCACTTGTCTTGTTGGGTGGTCTACAGGCATTTGATTTTAGTGCCCAGCATCTGGCTCACTTAGGCCAAACAAACCAAAGCATTCCCAAACAGTTTCCAGTGGAAGCTGACAGCCCACAGGGTTTTAGAATCAGGTCACTTGATTGGAGTGAGACTGACGCAGAGGGTTTCACCTGGGAAGGAAGAGTTGAAGATGAGGAAAAGGAATCCAGGGCCCAGACTGGTTCTCCTGCCCTCAATCTGGTGTGGATGGCAGGGTAATCACTTCCTGAAATGATGGGTCACTCAAATGTGAGACAGTTTGATACAGGAAAAAATGGGGCTTGAGAGGATGGCTGTGACCCAGGTCTCAGTCGAGGCCCCGGGATGTGCCCTGCCAAGTGAGAGTCCTTGGCTTAGTGCGGGAAAGAATTCAAGAGTGAGCCAAAATAGGGTGAAGGTAGATTTATTCAGATAGATACATACTCCATAGATGGAGTGCAGGCCATCTCAGAAGTCAAAAGAAAGGGCAGGAGAGAGATCGAACCCCCCCCCCCCCCCGCATGCGAGGTTGTGTTTCTGTGGGCTCGGTAACTTCACATGCTAACAAGTGGGAGGATTATTCCAGCTACTTTGGGGAAGGGGCTGGGACTCCCAGGAATTGGGCCATCACCCACTTTTTGATTTGTTATGGTCAGCCTTGGAACTGTCCTGGCACCTGTGGGAGTGCCATTTAGCAAGCTGTTGCATTTTAATAATCATATGTTGAAGCTCAAGGTCTACTGGGAGTTGAATCTTCCAGCATCTTGATGCTAATTGTCGTGTCATTTTTGTTTAATGGCTGTGCCCTGCCCCATTCCCTCCTGTATCAGGTTGGTCTCTCAGAGAGAGCTTATCCTAGGGTATAACTCAGGAAACCCAAGAGAAAATTTGCATGAGTGCTCATGCAATTAGGTGGCTCCCCTTTTCAGCTTGAGATTTCTTTTGAGGTGGACATTGGCAGTGAAGACAGCCCCGAATGGCTTAAAAGAAACACTCCTCTGGGAAAAGGAGAGAATGAGTGACCTAAATTTTAAAATTCTGCTTTAACCCTTGCTCAAGCAACTCACTCCTTGTCCCCCCTTTTAAATAAAGGAAGCTTGAAGGAGCTATGTCCCAGTCTGGTTCTACTGGAAAGGTTGTGAACCATTCTAGCTATGCATGGACAGAGGCAGCCTGATTTAGAAATCTAGCTGCAAAATCTGTACCTCATATGAATTTTTTTTAGTAGATTCGGTCCCTCTTGATCTGTGCTGCAGTCAAGCCTTCACAGGACATTATCTGGAATTCCTCCCTAAGTCTTAAAAATGGTAGTCCTATACCGAAAGTCCTAAATATGGTGGTGATTTTTTTTTTTTTCATGTATTGGTAATTAGTAGCATGGGTCACCTTGACAACCTGTTAGATATAGTTTAGTATTTTTGTGGTTTATAGCGTGGCTCATTTTTATAGTTATTTCTCAGTTATTTTAAGCCAACCATGTCTTATTCACAATTTAGCAATGTTATCTGAATTATTTTTCATTGTGCCCAGAATTAAGCAACTTGCTCCTAAGAAAACTAGTCAAAAATTAATGTTTCCAACTACTAATTACATTTTTTTGCATCTCAGCATGATTTTGTAACTTTTGCATAATTCAAGTTTTTAATTTTTTAAAACTTGGATTCCATTTTCTCTTTGTCAGTCATTGCATGAAAATGATTAGTCAAAAGCCAGAAACTGGCAGTTTTTAAATTATAAATTATACATAATGAGAAAAACTCTATCAGTAGTTCCAAACCTCGCTGTGTGTCATAATCTCTGGGAAGCTTCTTTAAAAAGTAGTTTCATGTACCTCATTCCAGACTACTGAATCAGAACTTCTGGAGGTAGGTTCTCAGGAACTGTTTTTAAACAATTTTCTAAAATGGTTATTGTCTCCTTAAGATGTCCCTAGTTGGAAAAGAAGCATTTTGGAAACAGTGATCTGGGATAATATCTCTGACCATTTAATATCAGGTTTCACTGTGAAAATAAGGCTTAAAATCTTGATGTCAATTCCAGGAATATTCAAAACTTATATTTTTCCTTTTGGTTCTTTTTTGACTTTTTTTTCTAAAATGAAAATACTTCAAATATTTGATTACAACAGATAGATATGATAATGAATGTTGTTAAATAGGTAATGTAAGTATTATTGACTGGAAATAAATTTTAAGCAATATAAGAAGAACAGAATTGCTGTTTTTAAGGTATAAAAAGTTGTTTAAAAAGAGCACCCCATAGTGCAAAAAAAAAAAAGAAATCATTGCAATTGCATGAACCAGTGATTTGGAAGATTCATTTTCAATCTATATCCTTCTATACTATTTACTTAAACTTGCCTGAAATATACTTTCAACACTAGGAAAAACTGCCAAACAAACAGAGTAGGCATAATTGGTTGAAATTTAATTAAAAAATTTCTTTGTTTAAAAAAATTATTGGTTGAAAACCTTAAAGTGTGCATTGACTATGTGTATTTATTTTTAGTGAGTTTGCTGGTGACAGTTCACCTATTGCTGAGGAGGACATCTCTAGGTCCAGCCTTCAATTCCCTAGCTAATAGCAACTCATTGTTTCAGTAAAGTCTGGGCTGCTGGTGAATGGGATTTTAATGAAGGACAATTTAACTTGACCTATATTTGTATGTATGTACAAACTTGTTTTACCTCATATGTTACACAGACTTAGGAACTGGTAACCATTGGCTTGCAAGTGATCCTTAGTTGAGCAAGGAATAGC
Organism: Camelus ferus; assembly: GCF_009834535.1. Classification (NCBI taxonomy): domain Eukaryota; kingdom Metazoa; phylum Chordata; class Mammalia; order Artiodactyla; family Camelidae; genus Camelus; species Camelus ferus. Next base: position 65,703,304 of record NC_045709.1, read on the forward strand.
TCTACTGCACACATCAATGTCAACCAAAAAAGAGAGAGAGAGGAAAAAGCACAGAAGGCTGCAAATAAGAAAAGAGTTTACTTGGGGTCTTAAAAATTGCAATTCCAGAGACACAGATTCAGAGAAGAGAAAGAATTAGGTTTATAAAGCAAAAGCCATGAGGCTGTTCTCTTATCTGTCCTTAAGGAATGGCTGTCACGTGCTATATTAGGGTAAGGGTCTGCTGAATATCTTGAGTTTCTGGCAGATGTTCTGGATGCCTTTGTCAGGACAATAAGTGCCAAAAGGTCAGAATCCATCCAGGCTGGGATGTGTGTGAGCCATGCTTCCTCAGTGGCCCCTGGGCTCCATTTTAAAGAGCTCGCTTAGCAATACCGACTCCATTTTGATTTTCTGTCCACACCAGCCATTATTGAACCCGTTTCTTCTCTTTGTGCTCTAAAATTATGAGAGAACTCAACACCCTTGAACCACTTGTCTGCAATATCTATTCCAAGTGCTCCCCCCACTGTTGAAAAGGCCACACTCCAGATACAGCAGAAGAAGTGCTAAAACCTTTGGCATCCTGTTCTTAAAGGATAGTTAACCCCTAGGCTAAACAGTACTCACACTTGAAATAGTCCTGGCCCCTGCCATGTTGGGTTTTGGTCCTGTCTCCCTTCAGTTTTGCCTTCTCTTTTATTCTCTTGCTTTGTTCTTGTTAAACATGCTGACAAACCTCAGTCTGTGTGTTAAAAGCCAGAGGAAAAAGAAAGACAAAAAAGTAACTAAGTTTTAAAGTACTTCCTTCCAGGCAGGCTCAAGTTGTCAGGTCTTATGAAAGCAACTGCAGCAAGAAACCTTTCTGGAACAAAAAGGCCCCGAGTTTTACAAGTTGTCCATCGACTCCACTCTAATCTTCTCTAACTAAAATGCTTTCGTTGCTCCACATCTTAAGTTATTCCCTTGGATCAGGATTCTTTTTCTCCGTTGTCAGGCATGTTTCTTAAATATCAAAGCTCCCTTTCAGATGTCACCTTCCAGGCCCATCCCCTCCCCATCCCACTTACGCTTAAAGAAAAACAATCCCAGCTCTCTGTGCCGCCATAGTGTGTTCTGCCCCTGTTCTCGTAGCTGGTGCTGCAGTGGGCAGTGGTCATTCTTCCTGGAATATGAGTTCCTGGAGGGCAGGGAGCATCGTCTTCATCTCCAATTCCCTAATGCCAGTGACCTTACTGGTACTATTATTTCTACCCGTAATGTCATTTGTCGCTAGATTGTATTTTTTTCCAGATAATTGACTACTATCCGAGTCTAAGTATTGGGTGTTACATCTTCATGTGGTATCACACTTATAAGCATCTTTAAAAGTTGAGGTTTTATTTTTGGCTGTTGGTTGCTATTTTCTTACTGAATTTTACATACATGCAGAAGATGCACAAATCATAGGAATTCAATTTATTTTCTCAAAATGAACTCAGCATGTAGCCAGCACCCAGATGGGTTTTCAGCAGTATAGAAACTTACCAGAGAAAATAAAGAATTGGTCCTAATAAAAACTTAGTGTAAGAAGTGGTTTGCCACTGTTTTACTTACTTAATTGTGTGTGTGTGTGTGCGTGTGTGTTTGTGCGTGGGCGTGTGCGTTTGTGCGTGTGCGTGTGTGTGTGTGTGTGTGTGTGTGTGTTTTGAGATGAGGAAGTGACAGTGATGTCTGTGCCTGTGGTATGTAGACTTTTTTCCTCTATTAAAGCGCTTTTTAAATTCTCCCTTTTGCATTCCCTTGGCAATTTCAAAGGAAATTGAATTTAAATATGCTTTTCTAGCTGCATTTAAATGTATGTAAATGGATTGTAAATAAAAACTTTAAAGGAAATGAAAATGCTTTACAAATATCCCATTAATTCCCCAAGCATCCCTATAGGATTCTGAAAAGGGCAGTTGTCATAGAATCAAAAGGCTAAAAGAGACCCTTCAGTAGATCTATGAAAGCCATTACAAAAAAGATAATTGGCCACTTTCTCTTTAAAACATTCAGAAAAGGAAATTTCGTACCTTTTCAGGACAGTCCTCAGTTTGGGCTGTCACGCAGACCTGTAAGGGGTGAGGCGAGGATGAGCGTGGTCTCTCCCCCGGGAGGTCCTAACTCAGGCCCCTACTTGCTGCATCTGGAGCTTCTTATCCCATCCCACCTCCTGACCTCTGTCAACTCAACCTTGATTACCACCCCCGTGATGGAGACCTGCTCCCTTATCTCATCACCAGCACTGTCGTGTGCAGACCTCATTCGCCACCAGCTACAGTTTATCTCACCTCCATGAGGCTGCTCACACCTGACCTTCCCTCTCTCTGAGCGCCTCTGCCTTCTTCCCGTCCATCCTCATTTCTAGACGGCTTCATTGTAGTATCTCCACCAGTCTCCCTTCCTCCACTTTTCCTCCCATCCATTTCATTCCTCCATACTACTACCAGTAAAGACATAATCTTAAAATACAGATATTTTTACACTCTGAGTAAATGCCAGTAGTTCAGAGTGTAACCCGCACGTGATCCTGCGTCTGCCTCTGCAGGTTCCCCTTTCTGCACTCCATCACCAGACTCCACTGCAAGCCTGTATTAGAATTGTCTGCAGTTCCCTGTGTGACCCAGACTTTTCAACTCATACAATTCCTTCATCTTCTAGAACTGATGCCTCTGTGTTTCACATTCAGCCTTTCATTAAGATTAAAAATGTGAGTTCCAGCTCTGGGAACTGCCACTGTTACCCCAAAAAGGGAAGGTAAAAGACCCCCAGTCTTTGCCTTGCCTGAAAGATAAGAATTCAAATGGGAGACAGAAATGTTGTGTAGCAAAAGATTTTAAAGGTTTTATTTAGCAAAGGGAAAGTACACCTCCAAGAACGGGAGGTGGGCTGATCCAAGAGTGGATAGCAATGGTCTTTTTCCCTTCTCTTATACCCTCGCTTAGAGGTGGTCTCTAGATTGATTGACAGCTCTTGCCTCTGGCGTGCTCAGTTATGCTCGTCCTCTTTGCTCATGTCCTTACCCATAATGCACACAGGAAAACCCACGGTGGGGAGCCTAAACCACAATGCTAGTTATATTACAATGAGCATTGGGTCATGTCTGATTAGGTCCTTGTTGCTGTCTTTCAGTTGCAGCTGTCAGGTTCTAACCGGTGTCTTGCTGACTATCATCTAGAAGAAGTAAATTCCCTTTATGCTGAAGGTGGGCGTAGCCATCCTCCAGACCATCATCTCTCTCCTCCACCTTATCTGCCCAGTGCCCCAACTTTTCTAACTACCTAACACCACCTTCAAAATGTATCATTTCTTCAATTCGGAAGAGTATTGTCATAATTCGTAAAGAGTGAATTGTCAAAGCTGATTAAATATAAACATAAAATATGATAAAGTAAAAACATGGCCTACTATGTAGACATGCCTTCATCTGTTCTTTTTCTTATTTTCCCTTTTTTTTTTTTTTTTTTTTTTTTTTTAGCATTTCTACTTAGATCACATCCTGGTCTTTTCAGATTACTACTCATTTGTGGATTGCTGGAAATAGTATGGGGAGGGATTGAGATGGGTAGTTGGTGACAGTGAGTTTCTATAGTTGTTATGGAAGGTGAGTTCGTGTGCCCAAGGCACAGTGAGGCCAAACACACCAAAACATCAGAGTCTGGAGCAGAGAAGGGTTTATTGCAGGACCCACTAAGGAGAATGGGTGGCTCATACTCAAAAAGCCAAACTCCCTGAAGGGCTTCCGCAAAGGAGTTTTAAAGGCCAGCTGAGGGAGGGGCATCCCAGGATATGTGATCAGCTGGTGCACCATTCTCTGATTTGTTGATGATTATCAGTCCTTGGGCTCCAGTGGGTCTGGGGACTACATGCTCATCAAGTAGTTAATTTCTTCCATTTGATGGTAGTTTTAGCATCTGAAGAAGTCAGATACTATAATCTGGGTACTCAGAGAGGAGCTCCAGCAGAGGATATGGTAGAGGGGTCTGTCCCAGGAAGGCCTCATAGGGTCCTACTCGGTTACATGGTCACATGCTGAGATTCAGATTTCTTCCACTATTTTCTTCCTATTGCCCTGGGTCTCCCTTTGCTTTTCAGTGTCCAAGTAATTGTGGCACTTAGTAATGCCTCCCACGTCACAGGCTTTCTGTCTGGAACCTGGTGTTGTCGCTTCTCTACCTGTAGCTGTCTCGCTTGGCTTGGAGGGTGATGTGTCCCCATTATTTCTCCTTCAACTCACACCCTGTACTATATTTCAGTGTCTGACTTTGTCTCTCCCTTGCGCCAGCCATTTCTTCATTTGGTTGTCGAATCCAATGCTATTCAAGATTCTGAAACTTTTAAAGAATTTGCGTTTGCTGAAAATCTGCAGGGATATGTGTCAGCAATTAGCATCCTCCATTTCAGTGTTTCACGGATAGGCCTTTTAGTGCATTACGATTCTTTCCATTCTTCATTGAAAATTGAGGGATTGTTACATTGTCATTTAACTTTTTTCCTGCTTTAAGTTTTAATATGTATGTGTTTGACTGAATATTACATATATGCAGAAAAAGGCACAAATTGTAGAAGTACATAGCCCTATATATTTTCTCAAAATGAGCACACTGTGTCACCCCACTCATAGTAAGGAAGGGAACATCACCAATACCCCCGGAAGCCCCATTTCGGGTCCCCTTCCAGTCCCTAACTCCTTACCTTCTCCCTCTCCCGCCTCTCAAGGGTAAGCATTCTGTGCTTTCTAGGACCATGGGGCAATTTTGCTTGTTTTTGAGCATCATATGAATGGAACATTACGTTCTGTTCTCTTTGAAATTTGCCTTCTTTCATTCAACATGTCTATTAAAGTCAATCATGATATTAGAGTAATGGGTTGCTAATTCTTACTGCTTAATTTCCCATTATTTGAATAATGTATGATTCGTCCATTCTGTTGTTGAAGTACCTTTGGTTGGTTTCCGGTTTGGAGCTATTCTAAATAGTGCTGCCATAAAAATTCCCAAACATGCCCTTTGGGGCACATTGGTATGCATTTCAGTCAAATAAACACCTAGGAGTGCACTTGCCGGATCAGTGTATGGTTAGGTTTAGCTTTCACGAATACCACTGTAAGTTTTTTTCCAAAGCAGTCTTACCAATTTGTGCTTTGATCAGCAGGGAATGAAATTTCAGTTGCTCCGTATTCTCCACAGCACTTGGTGTTGCCAGTCTTTTAAAGTTCTTTTTTATTTTAGCCATTCTGCCCGTGTGTGTTGGTATTACACTGGGGCTTTAATGAGTATTTCCTTTCATTTGTAACCTCTTTTATAAAGTGCCTGAATAGGTCTTAGTCTATTTTTCCATTAAGTTGCCTTTTTCCTGTTAATTTGAGGAGTTCTTGATACACTCGACCCCAGCCCTTTGGTGGATATTATAATGCAAATATTTTCTTCCACTCCATAGCTTGCCTTTTCACTTTTTCAGTGGTGTTTTTTTTTTTTTTAACAAAAAGACTAATTTTAATGTGATCCAATTAATTGAACTTTTCTTTTGGGTTAACACTTTTAGTGTCCTGTTTAAGAAATCTGTCTACCTCAAGGTCAATATTCTATTGTCTTCCAAAAGCTTTTTTTAAATCTTCTATATTTAATTCTACTATCTAGAATATGGTCTTTAATCTTCTATTTTTATTCCTTTTATTTACTTCTTTATCTTATATTTTTCACCCTTTTTCTTTTATATATACTGCTGTGATAAAATATATATAACATAAAATTACCACTTTAACCATTTTAAGTGTACAATTCTATGGCATTAAATACATTCATATTATTGTGCAACCACCCCCACGACCCATCTTCAGAACTTTTCCGTCTTCCCCAGCTGAAGTACTCAGTAAACATTAACTCCATATCTTATTTATATATTTTTAAAGAATAATACTTTTAATACTTTCCACATTTTTTGTAACAAGTTTAATGCCAGATCTTCATACAAAAACATATTTAAGTATTCAATTCCAGCTTTTTACAGTTCTTAATTCATAACTTTAAAGTCCCCAAAAAACAACAAAACTTAAATATTTTAAAGTGTTTTACTCTTTGTTTATATATTTTTAATGTGTATTATGTAATTTTGATTTAGCATTATTATGTTGAAAGTACATAGAGGAGGGAGAAAATATGTCAATTTGAGGCAATGCTTATGATAAAAAATCAAGTAAGAAATTGAATAATTTCCATAGTAATTTCTATACACTTTTTTTTCTATTTATAAATCATGTTATGTTGACTAATATTCAAATAGGTCATATTTGGAATTTAAGAGACTTTATAAACTTTTACTGTAGATCTGTTAGCTCTGTTTGAATTGGGCTATAGATTTTATTCTTGCATGAAATCTTTATCAGTCTACCTAATGATTTTTAATTTATTTAAGATTATGTGAGGGGAGGATATAGCTCAGTGGTAGAGTGCATGCCTAGCATGCACCAGGTCCTGGGTTCAATCCCCAGTATCTCCATTAAATAAATAAATAAATAAATAAATAAATAAATAAATAAATAAATAAATAAATAAATAAATAAATAACCTACCCCCTCCAACAACAAAAAAATGTTTTTAATAAAAAGATAAAAGTTTTAAAAAGTCATGTCTCTTTGGGAAAAAAGGATTATGTGAAAAATTTAGCAACATAAAGTGGAGTATATCTCTAAAAGTTAGCATTTTGCTATCCTTTCTCTTATTGCTAGCAATACTTAATTCTCTTATTGCTAGCGATGCCTTCCAATGGTATTCTTTTTTCTAAAATCCACTTAAACCTGTAATATTAAATTTGTAGTATGTAGATGTGAGAAATTCAAATAAGTAGTACGGTATAGCATAAATGCTGTTAGAAGTTTTTTCTTTCCCTGTTATATTTACCCACATTTTCTCTTTGCATATTTGTCTTCCATGCATATACTCCCAAACATCCCTATAATGAGAGGAAATTCAAGGGAAAAAAAAGCTTTTCTGCGTATTTCTTCTTTCCTCATTACCACACCCCTTGTACCCATTCTCTTTCTTTTAAGTAGCACCTGCTTGATTTTAAATTTTTCTTTAAGATGATCGTCCTCGTCTTGTCAGAGACGACAGCTGGGTCAACTGTAAAAATGACCTGTTAATGGCTGGTTTGAGGCGCAGGAAGAAACTCGCCCCATTGCTCTCCTACAGTTCCAGGTCGCCCAGTTAGCTCACCACCCCCATCATTCCTCTTCCCTTCCCAGCCTTGGGTATGGACACCTTGAGCCACTCCACTGCTCACCAGATCTGTGTGAGCAAACGCCCTCCATGCTTTTGGGCTACATCTTCTCCAGTCTTTTCATTTTGCCATCCCCTGCTCTTCACGCCCTTATCAGTGTGAAAAACATGAGGGGAGAAGTACATACATTGTTTTGTGAATATGGATCAAATGATTCTAACTGGTAAAAGAAAGGTAGGTACGTTATCTAATTCTGGCTTGTGGAAAGTTTTAAGAAACTTTACATACAACTTGATGAAGTTTTTCTCAAGATACCAAAGCTAGAATTCAACTTGCTTTTACTTTCTTCCATGGCATTTTTATTGACTGCTTAACTATCCATTGTTTGCTAATTTTACAGTTTATAGAAGACCATGGTGCATGGTGTTAGGTGTAGCATTTGGGAGATCTCAGCATACAGGCTAATTAAATGTCATCAGTGCTATCATTGTAATTAATATTAGCAGTTACCATTTACTGAGCTCTCTCTGTGTGATATGCACTATGTACTTAACTCTTACAAAGGTGCTGTGAAGCAGGTCAGACTATTCCTATTTCCAAGGTAAAGAGAGGTGAAATTATTATTATATGGTCTCTTATGTAGACTATGGTAGGGGTGGATTGGAACTTGGATCGTTCTGACTACAGAATAGGTATCTCTTGAGTTTTATGCTTCAAATGTTCCTTGATTGTTCTTAGACAAGAGTATATTTTTCAAAGAAATCAGGGAAGAGTATTCTGAAATGACTTTGCAACCTACCCTTGAATAGGTAGATAAGAAGGATTATACACAGTATCAAAAACATGAATGGTGCATGTCTGCTAACGTTCCATGACTGGCATGTAAGTACGGGTACTCTTCTGTATTCTCCAGTGCCCTTCATTGCATTTTGTAGTGCTTAACAAGAGTCAATGTAGCACGTTGGTAAGAAGATATGCATTGGAATAAGCAGACCAGGGTTCAAATCCCAGCTGTAATATTTACTTAATGTTTACTCTCTCTATGCCTCAAGTATCCTCTTCTTTAAAACCCATAAAGTAATTGGACGTTTCAGATTGCTGTAGGTATTAAATAAGTTCTGTGTTTCAAAGTTTTTCACAGAATGCCTGGCCCAGAGCAATAATTAGAGATGGGAAAGATCATAGGTGGTATTGCACTCCTGATGCTGCTGGCCCTGCTGGTATGTCGCTGATCCTCAGAGCAGCCCTGTGAGCCACACATGTTGGTATTAGTATCCCCAGTTAACAAATGAGAAAATGGGCAATCAGAGTACTTAACTGTCTCACATGGCTACGTAAAGAGTAAAGAATGTCTAATTCTTGTGTCTGAGGTAGGTTTTCTACTATATCATGAGGCTTCCAATAGTTCAATATTAGAATGCCAAATACATTCAGGATTCAAATTACAATTCAGTGGATGAAATGTGCTTAGTTTATTTCATGCAGCATGTTATTCTGGAAGATCACCGTCTTAACAAAATGCAAATTCAGACCTTCAAATCCCTTTACTAATCTCTTTACTAACAGTTGTTAATTTTGATACTTTGGACCTATGCATGAGGGATAGATCCTTACAGCATGGTCAAGAGAAATGGAAGGCCAGTAAGCAGAGGATTTAAACTTCAGCTCTGAAATGTTCTTAATATATGAAATTGTATTACTTCACTGTTGTGTTGAGGGGTGGGGGGGAGAGAAAAGAAAAAAATGTCCAAAAGTGGGAAAGCTATTGATTGTAAACACAGTCAAGTTTTCATGGACAAATGATGTATCCGTGAAAATATTTCATTATAAAAGAGACACAGGTAATATGTTCTGTGGTCAGCTGACTCTAAAATTCAGAAAGATACATTTCAGGTCAGGCTGTAACTGTTATTGGAACAGATGCAGAACCGACTGTATCTGCAGAATTCCCAAGTGCGAGCTATTATATGAAGGAGTAAATTTTTTAAAGTGGCGCCACTTAAAACTATCTTCATGGATTAATGAGATTATAGGTTTTAATTATTTAATGTTGGGGAATATATATTCTCCTGTGCATACTTTCTTCTTGGTAGTCTTAGTATTTGACAGTCTGGCAGATCTCTCAGTTGGGGCCTGCCTAATATAACAGCCCCTTCTCTTTCCAGTGCAAGGACAGAGGAAGTGGGCTAAAGGGAACATGACAATCTTAAGCGATTTAAGTACTACTTTGGCAAGTGGGCGTCTTCCCGGGCTGGGCAGTGACTCAGGCACAGTCCCTCTGGGGCCGCCCTGCTGAGCCCTTTGTCCTCCTTTGACCAGCCACTCTAGACGCCCCGACCCCATCCACTGCCCTCAAAAGGCTGTGGTCCCCTCACTTGGGCAGGCATAGATCTCAACAAAGATCTCAACAAAGATCTTTATTAAAATGACCTTAGACCAGTTTTGGTCAGAGAGTTCTCTAAATCGGATAATTTTATGTTTTAAATGAAGATAAGTCTTGTACATTTCTGAGGATTGGCAAGTAAACTTGGAAGGAGTTTGAAGGTAAGGATTTGTGTATAAAGGGAGAGCGAAAGTAACATTTAATGAGCAACTACCATATGCCCGGTGTTTTCTTGAATATGTTAATTCATTTCAAATTCAAATCAACCTTCTTGAGGTAAATGCATTTTTGCAGGTGAGAAAAGGCGAGCTAAGAGAGTAACTTATCCAAGATCATGCTAGTTAGCTGCACTGTGATTTAAGTCAAGCTTTGTAAGTACATGCACGTTGGGGTTTGGAGTTGGCAGAACTGTTACTGCGTTTCTCACTGCATGCTCTCTTTTTATATCTGTGACTGCTACGACCTCCTTGGTTTGGTGTCTGTTTCGTTTACCTGAAGTCCCTATGCCTGTGTTTTATTCATTTTTCTATGTCTGATGCTTAGTTTAGCATAGAACACATAATATGTTCTCAGTAAGCGGTGAGTAAATGATAAATGAACACACAAAGAATGAAGGCATGGAAATCAGGTCGAAGTAACTTGAAATTCAGTTTGACATGCCCCTATGTCCTTTTTTGTAAATTGGGGTAAAAATGCCTATCTTAAAGGTTTGAGGAGCCAATAAAGTCATGTATACAAGGAGCCTATTAGTGCCTTATATAAAATAGGTCTTTAATGTTTCTCCCCTTTCCTTTTCCTCTCCCCTTATATAAGTGCTTTACATGATTATGAATGATCTCTGTTTTATTTTTATTGTGAAAGATTCCTGCAAGAATCATTCATTCCTGCTTAAATTAGCTTGCTACCGAATACGATGTCAAATGTATCCATATTTTTTAAGTATTTTTTGATGTTGAAAATTGCATAGTGAGGTGTTACAAATTCTCAAAGTGTCCTCCAAATTCTGCAAATTAAATCAGTGTTGTTTCCTCTTACTGCAAATGACTTGGTGTTATTCAACTCCACAAAAGATTTAAATTGCCCTGGTCTTAGTCCATAAGGAATAACTTTTCAGGAAAAATGTATATTTTCATAACTGCAAAGTACAATCTTCTACATGCACTTGATAGTCAATGCTTGTTGACTGATATTTGCTTATAATATTGGATTTAAATATTTAGTTCATTTTTGTGATGACATTGCTAAATAGTAAAAAACAAATGTTTTTGAGACATTTTGTTGAGCTGTTTCTTAAACAGTCGATTAAAAGCATGATGTCAGATCTGAAATAATCTAAAAAGAAGTGTCATTTTTCTCTATCATATATAAAATCATTGCATTTGTATGTAAAATTTTCTCTTTCACAGTTTTAGTGGAGTTTTAGTCATTCACTTTAAAAATCAAATTAAAGAATAGGAACATTATATGGTGTTACATTATGAGATCACTTACATGTAATATTAGACACTTCAAGAAATACACTTTTGGCGTTAATCTTACTTAATAGTTATATATTTTAAAATTTGAAAAGAAAATTAGCCCAGATGGACTACAGAGAGTCGCCAGCACCTTTCTGTGTGGTGGAATTGCTATTGATTTATGACAACTGCCAGTAAGAGCAGGAGGGACTGGTTTGTTGCTGGCAGATGAGAACTGAAGGCAGACAGGTGTTGTTATCAATCACGGGTTGTCAGTGTAAGACAGCAGGGGCCGTTATAATTGATTTGATGGCTCCGAGTGACTTGAGCTTTAGTGGCCAAAGCGGATTGTGGGCAACTCAGCCATGCAAGACACTGACATGAAGAGGAAGTGACACAAGCCCTTAGAGGCAAAGTCAGATGAGTTAGAGGGGCAAATTTACTCAATAATTCATGAACTTGAACTTTTGATATGAGATGATGTTAATGAGCAAAAGGGGAAAATTAGGTGTTTTTAACAGTTTAGACTTTATGGTGCTTTTTGTTAGATCAGGCTAGCCTTCCATGTTTTCCTTTTTACCCCTGCAAGACTCTGTTACCTGTAAATAATACTTCTTTATTTTAATGCAGAACATTGTGTGTTACGTATCATTTACATAACTAAGTCATTTAATGGGAACGTGGGTTTTAATGGGGAGCAGAGAAAGGGAGATTATAAGAACCAGATGTCTACCTTCATATATGATCTTGATTGCCGAATTTGAAGACTATGAATCGATTGAGTTTCATTGAATAAATCAAATTCAGGAGCTAAAAACAGTAGAAGGTTTGAATTACTGACTAAATCTGCCTCATTATCTAAGTGAAAGCAGACTAAGTGCATGTACGTATGTCAGTTGAACAAACATACAAACATACAGGGGTGTGTGTGTGTGTGTGTGTGGCCAGCTTGGTTTCCATGCCAAAGTTTTCTGACATACATAGTTTCTGATCTGGGCCAGACACAGGAAATATTTCCTCTCAGCAATGTATTGACTGACAGTTGCTTCCTAAAGTACTGGGTTAGGAAAGGCTCCACTGGAAAGAACAGTGTGCTCATTTAGTGATGTCTGTGATGGATCTGAATAGGGAAGTGACATGTTCCATACCACACGTTTGCCTTCTCTGAACAGTACCTTCAGCCCTTGGAGGGTGATAGTGGAAAGAGAATAGGCTGAATATTAGTTTGGGGTTTTCTTTTCCTAAGCAAACATAGATCAGATAACTCTTAAGAGATTGTGATACTGCAGGCAGAGAAGACTTAAATTAAATATAATTAAACCTCCATATCTTGGATATCATTCTTCAGATTTTGTCTGTAATGAATTCATCAGAAGTGGTGTATTTTTCTTTTATAAGGATATCTTCCAGAAACCTTTCAGGATATTTTTATTTTAAACTTAAGAATAAGATGATGGAACACACTACTTCCACACTACTTTTTCAATAGTAGTTTTTATTATCTTCTCAGTAGTAGTTGTTATGGTATTTTAAATTGAAAATTTTTATGGAAATTTGTTCTGGCTTTGTTTTGAGAAAAATAAATTACGAGAAATCTATTTTTTTTAAGTTTTACTCAGTAATGAATTTTTTTATTCATTAATGTGCTTAATTAGAATTTTTCCTAATAGTCTCCCTTGGATCAAATTATATCTAATTTAATAATAGTTCTGAATGAGCAATGATATAAGAAAAAAGGCTAACATCTAAGTGAGCACCTTAGAAATTACAGAATCTAGATATTGAAGGAACCTAAGGATCTTCTATCCCCAGTGGCATTCAAACTTTTTTGACCTTAACTCATAGTTAGAAGAACATAATGCAAGACTCAATACATATACACACACACACACCTACCTAAAAACCAGGAAACAAAAATGTCAGTTTTTACCTTTACTTCATTGTGATATAGTCTATTTTTTTCTAATCCAGTCTGTTCTAATCTACTGTATTTCATTAAAAATAAAATATATAATGCCAGTCTTGATGGATAGAGACCCGAAATTTTAGAAAATACTCTTCTAATCTTATTCTCTTATTTTACTGATAAATACATTAAAGCCAAAACTGAGAGGCACCCTTTGTAAAAATTTTAATTGTAATAATAATAAGTTAATGCAAACCCCACAGTCTTATTAAGACGTAAGAGAAATTAAGCTCCAGGACTTCAAGGAATTTACAGAATAAAATATAAACAGGACAAACACAAGTATATTTATTATATCATTAACAACCAACCTTCTTAATACCAGCTTATAACAAATAGAATTACAAATCAATGCTTAGAATATACTAATGAGAAGAATATGGATGGACTAAAAAAGCTTTGTAAACAAAATATTATTTGAACTAAATTTTGAAGTAGTAGAGAAAGTTAAACTTTTTGTTTTAGAAAAGGACCTTTTAGGGAAGATGTTTTAATAGCATTCTGTACAGATAAAGAAACCATGACAACATTATACTGTACATCAGAAATTGACACATTGTAACTAACTATACTTCAATAAAAAATTTTTTAAATTTTTAAAAAAGAAAAGAAAACATGACATCAAAGTATACAGAGCAATGAGAGTCAAAGTTGGAGATTGTTAATCACTGTTTTTCCAAATTCATCTGAGATCCTGCAGAGATTCAGTGTAGTTTAGCACAGTGGATCAGTTCTCATAATAATAGGTTTTTAAATATTTTCAGTGGCACCAGGATTCTGACAGATGGTCAGTAGAGACCATCAAGATGTTAAAAGTCCTCAAATTCACGTGAAACCAGCAGAAGGTACGCAAGAAATCTTTCTAAATTTAGTTACAAACATTTTCATGTCAGCTATGGAAAGCTGAACAACCTGACTTTTTGGTTCTTCTAACTGTTTTCCTTTTTTTTTTTTTTTTAATAATTATATTGAACTATAGACAACAGGCAGCCTTGTATGATCTTCGAATATGGCAATTATGTCTTATACGTTGATTTACTAGCTCATTCTCTTTCTAAGGTGTTTAACTGTGGTGATCAGTGTAATTACAGAGCTGCCTCTGTCTGTAGTTACAGAACTGCCTCTGTCGTGTGAAGGCACAATTTGCAGGTCAGGAGTGTGACACAGAAGTTGGTGTGTTGGCTGTCTAATTAGATTGCTTAATATTTATCAAAATGGCACCCTTTTTTTGTTGTTGTGCTTTGCTTGTCTCATTGTTCCAAATATAATTTTTAAATCTAATTATATGATTGGATTTTCTTTTGAACTTTGAGACATTCATCGGCGTTAAACATTTAAGCTTGAAATACGATTTGCTGTTGAACAAAATCTGCAGTTTCTTCATCAGCGTTTTGCAGTTTGATGCTAGGATTTGCTCGATGGCTAGATGTTCACTGTGCAGGTCCCAGGAGCATCTATGGTAGATGCTGGAGCTCTAGCTGTTTTTGCATCATGGACCTTACAAAGCCCACCTTCTCTTGCAGCAGCATTCTGTCTTGGTGGAACCTTTGATGTCAACCCCTTGCCAGGAAACTTGGTACTTCTTTTCTCTGCCATGTCAATGTTTTGGTCACAGGCTATTCCAGCATACTCCACCAAGGGCATTATTGTACCTTCTGAGGATCTCCTAATTAGTGAAGTCATTCAGGATTTCAGCTCCGTGGGGCTGAGTAGTTCAGTGGTCACGGTCCACTCTCCTCTCGAAACATTGGTTTACCTGACCTCTTACAGCCTTTCTTTGGAACTCTTCCTACTTCTTGGAATATATCCTGCCTTTGTGGAACTATGTTTCTTACTTACAGTGCCCCATATATACGTTTTTCTGCTTTATACAGATGGAGACAAATTCATCCATATAAGTATATTGTCTTTTTCTTCATTAAGTATCAATACTTCCCTATATATTAAATTAGTAAAAAAAAAAAATCTTACTATATTTATATCTTATTTATATCATTTCATGTCATTTAATGATTTCATGATATCATTTATATCATTTCATGTCTTTATCTATATCAATACATGTATAAAAACTAGTATTTATACATATTCAGCTTGTTCCAATGAACCGTGGTTATAATACATTCTTATGATTCAAAATTGAAAATTTATAGAAAACTCACTCCAATCCTTGTCGTTTATACACAGTTTCTTTCTTTTCATTTTTTATATATCTTGTATCTCTTTATATCCTCTTCCCATTTTTGTTGTGTTATTTGGTCTTTTTCCTACTTTTTTCTAGGACTTCTTTAGTAGTTCATAAAGATATCAATCAGTGTTAAATCATTTACAATGAAATTATCTACAGAACTTTTTTTAGAAATAGATAAGCTAATTCTAAAATTCAAATGGAAAAACAAAGAAGCAAAAACTAGAAAAAATACTTAAAAAAAAAAAAAAAGAGTGACCATTGGGGGTCTAGCCTTGCCAAATATTGCAGCTCCAAGCAACAAACAAGAAACTAGGAGAATATATTTGAACTCACAAAGACTAATTTCTCTTTTTTCCTTTTGATGCCCAACTTGTGAAACTGGTCCAGTGAGAGCCCTCTTCAAGTTTCTGTCTCCTTTTAACACTACCCCAGGCTTTTTTTTTTAATGTGTCCTTACATTTTGGTAACAAGATGTCCCGAGCTCATTTTGACTATCTTTTTTCCCTGCTGCAGAATTTGGAATCAGTGACTCTCCACGGCACTCACTTTCTTGTGGATAAGTCTTATCTAGTGGATAAGACTAATAGAGACCAAAATGTGGTCATTAGGGCTGCATATCAAATTAGATACAGTCCTCCAAATCCATGGGTTCAACCAAATTCCAGAAAGAAAATATTGTTTAAAAAAATTCCAGAAATTTCTCAAAAAGCAAAACTTGAGTTTGCAGCACACTGGCAACCATTTACATAGCATTATGTTGTAGTTATGATTATTTACACAGCATTTACATTGGCTCAGATATTATATGTAACCTAGAGATGATTTAAAGTATATGGAGGATGTGCCAGGATTACATAAGTTACATGTAAATAATGCAAGCATTATGCCATCTTATATAAGGAGGTTGAGCACTCATGTATTTTGGTATCTGTAGGGTTCTAGGAGCCAATTCCCCGGGGAAACCAAGGGGGACTGTATGTGGTGGTAGGCTGGCTGCATAAGACCATAACCAGGTCGCTCCAATACTAGACTAGACAAGAAATTCCTTTTTTAAGTGCATAAGTTCATAATGGTTTATTTGTTTTCTCTACATCACATCTTCCTAACAATAAAAATAATAGCCAATATTTATGTAGCTCCTATTATAGCTAGGCAGTATTGTGCCACACGTAGTAACCCATTCCATCATCGTAAAAGTCCCGTAAGGCATAGGGATATATATGTTGTGGGAGAATAGGTTTTTGCCTCACGCAGGAAAGAATTCAAGAGCAAGGCGTGGTAAAGTGAAAGCAAGTTTAGAGAGATACACTCTCCATAGACAGAATGTGGGCTATCTCAAAGGTGAGAAGGAGAGAGACCCTGAGAGGTGTGGGGGTGTTTAGTTTAAAGTAAAAGTAGACACATACTCTGTAGACAGAGTGTGGGCCGTCCCAGAAGGCAAGCGAGAGTGAGCACGAGGTGCAGAGTTGTTAGTTTTTATGGTCTCGGTAATTTCATATGGTAATGTATAGGAGAATTATTCCAACTACTTTGGGGAAGAGGGGAGGATTTCTGGATTTCCAGGAAATGCCCCCCCGCCCACTTTTTGACCTTTTATGGTCAGCCAAGAAACTGTCATGGTGTCTGTGGGTGCACCATGAGGCTCAAGGTCTACTGAAAGTCGAATCTTAGCCATCTTGGTTCTAACCAGTTTGTCCTGTCCTCAGATGCTGTGTCATTCCCTCAGTGGTTTGCCCTGCCCCCTTTCCTCCCACTTCATATCTATAAAAGAGGAACTTCAGGCACAGAAAGTTGCTAAATAACACACTCAAGTTTAAATAACTGGTAAATGAACCACGTGGGATTCAAACCCATGTGTCTGTCCATATCCTTTACTTGAGAAAGATGGATGGATAAGGCTAAGGACTCCAATAGGAAAGAGTTTCCAAATTGTCTCATTCATTTCAGGCAGACATTTAGAAAAAAGGCTGACTATGTATTAGCCCAGACAAATTCTAATAGTCCTCTTCCCTGGATATCAAATAATTATTTACTATGCTTTATGTGACCTCATGGTTATAGGACCTAATTATTATCCCAGTTTCCTAAACAACAACCTGTTCCCCAAAGGATTTGACCACTTGGCTGTTGCCAGGGGAAAATAAACACCCCTTTGTTCCTGCAGGTCACACTGACGTTGCAAGAAATCCACAGAGTTTGCTTTGTTTTTGAAGAGGCTTCTTCGGATAGAATTAATTCAGTGTCTCCACTGAGAGACATGGTAAGGAATAAAACGTTTAATGTAAAAAAGAGTGTCTCTAATGTAAAAAAAACTGAAGGTCTTCAATCTCGTTTAAAGATAAGAAAATTTGTATGAGAGACCTTTATCAACTGAGTATATTTTTCTAGCCTCTAATCTTTAAATACAATCACTGGGAGCTCTTAGCCAATGGTCTTATACACTATTATTTTTAATGTGTTTGTAT
Organism: Camelus ferus; assembly: GCF_009834535.1. Lineage (NCBI taxonomy): Eukaryota > Metazoa > Chordata > Mammalia > Artiodactyla > Camelidae > Camelus > Camelus ferus. The sequence goes on from NC_045709.1 coordinate 65,720,984, forward strand.
TTCCTTCTTTGCACCTAGTGCTAATTTTATTACTGTTATTATTATCATTATTATTGTATTACATTTTAAAACCCACTTGCCTTTTTTTCTCAAATATCTAGTGAGGATGGTTAACTATCAGTTGGAAACTGAAATCCTAAGACAGGAGGAATCCAGAAGATCACTCCTCTTATGAGTGAGGGGCCACCAGATCAGCCATCTGGAGACTCTCACACTGGATCTGTGACTCAGTAGAATTGGAAGAAATACATAAAGTGCTGGGGATTCCTGAGTTGGTTAACTGGCCCGGGAGTCTCCATTATCTTATGAGGCCCTGAAGTAGCTGTCAAGATCTATACCCATAGCACAGAACCCAGCGATGGGAAGGTCAGAGAAATGAGAGCAGGCATATGGACCCAGCGATTGCCTGGGCTGATGGTTACCCTATCCTGGGATACTGTGGCCAGGTTAGCTAGTTCTGTCTGTGAACAGCATAGTCACACAAACTCAGGATTGTTTGACTCACTGATTCCTGTCTTATTGTATGGGCATGCTACAGAAAACATCATTTACGTATAAAGCTTATATGGGTCCATACATACATGCACATATATTATTTATATAGGGGTGGAAATAACTGGGGTGCAAAATTCTTCCTACCACTTTGGTTATATGAAATAATATATATAAATCTATGTATTTAATTCTAGAAGACCGCACTTATAAAGTGAAGTTCTAATTTCTGTAATAGAATAGGCTTTTGCAAACTGTTAAATATGGCAGCTACATTTTCAAAAGAAGTACTTCCTTACCAAGTTAGTAATAATCAGGTTTGAGTTTTCATAAGTAATTATAAATATCTAGCAGAGAAAAGGCATTGATCAGCAAAGCATATGATGCTACTTTCGTCTTTTACCTTTGCAATAAGGCATTTTTCTTAAGTTGCTTTCTGCCGTTTAAAATGGTAGTGTTCGTGTTCTAGCAATAATTGTGGAGGTTTGAGTTATTATAAACTTTGAATATCAATTCCTCCCCTTCTGTGACAGCTCTACCACTAGGGAAGTCAGGCTTGCAAGGTCTAATTACTGCCGCGTTTTGATATCCCCAGCTACAATATTGGCAGGAATTTAAGCCATGGTAGAATTCATTGGTGACACCATTGTAACGAAAAAGCACTGACTCTGTTTTCAAGCTTGTTCGGGAGGGAAAAAAGTATTGGATGATGTCAAATAGTCTTGCTGTAAGTTCAGAAGTGCCTTGGACGATTCTAATATGAAATGCTAATTATTTGCAATAGGATGTAAATAAGGTGGCACCAAGTCTTATTTGCAGTGACTAATGGAAGCTGTTGTACTGTAATCAGTGAGATACAGAGCAACAGGGCAATTCATTAGGAAAACCATCTCTGACAAGCAGTTAATGCATGCCAGTCTGGACCTTTCCTCTGGCTTCTGTTTGCTTCTATTATTTCTTCTCGTTGATAATAATAAATCCCATATGGAAAACGTATAACAAGGATAAGAAGAAAACAGAGCTAAATTTTGCCAAGCTATGCCGAATATCTACAGGCTGTAAGTCTTCCTTAGCTTTTCTTTGCCTATGAAAAACAACTGCCATATTAAGCTGATTGAATATATAGCAATTTTCTAGTCAGCAAATTGCTAGTCCGAGAATTTTTCATGTTATCTCTCCAGACTTGAGCAAAACTTAACTATGCTGCAAATTATTTTATTTTCCAGATATATATTACATTTCCAAGTTTAACCACATGTGTACTTCTCATACCTTAGCAGCATAATGCTTTCAACAAAGAAAAAACACAAAACTGCTTGATAATCTGCTCTCTTCTCTGTGGTATCCAGTATCTGCCTTGGTAAATAAAAGTTGAAACTCTGGAATAGCTTTTCTGCTCTGGGTCTTACATTCATCACAGTAGCACTGGTACAGGCTACTGTACTGTATTAAAACTTGTTTAGCCAAATTTGTAACATATAACTGTTAAAGTAAACAAAATAGTTATCTTTTATTCCCCATGGATGGAAAAATTAGGAAGGTGATTTCTGTTGCGTGTGATTTTCAGAACTGTTTCTTTCACTAATTTTCCATGACTACCAGAGGAAAAACAGCTCATTTGACTCATTCAGTGTTTATGAGCCATCCCCCTTTTTTTTTTTTTTTAAAGAATTTAAGGTAGCTTTTCTATTTAAAGGATGAAGAAGTGACTGAAAAGTCAGTACCGTGATTTATTTTTGAGCTTCCTGACAGCCAGGGGGAAAAAGGAAGCAGAGCTGGTTATAGAGTGTCAAAATGTGGGCTGCATCCTCTGGGCAAGAGCATACTTGAATGTAGGTTCAAGGAAACAAAACCCCAGGAAATACCAAGAGTCTGAGGCCAATTAAGGGTTTCATTTACTCTTTATTCAACATTATTTAAAATGCCATGAATTACCTACACTGAGCTCTTTCCTTTCACCTGAAGGTGAGTGTCATAAATCCTTTAGACAATTGCGGGCCCTTTAGCTGGTATAGAATAAGATCACTCTGAAGTGGAAGTATATGCAAGGAGTTTTCTACAACTAGGATTGCCAGATAAAACACAGATGATCCATTAAATCTGAATTCTAGTAAATGATGAATCTTTTTTTAGTATCAGTATGTCCCACAAATACTTTAAAAATATAAATATATCCCAAACATTGCATAGGGCATACTGATACTGAAGATATTATTCATGGTTTATCTGAAACAATTGTTAATCTATCCAAATTTTTGTTTTGCTGAATCTGGCCACCCTCCCCTGCAGATAAGCCTCACAAAATATAATAGGGGATTGTCCCTTTATCACAAAAACTTGGTCTTTTTTTTTTTTCCTTGTAACCTTTATTGAGATATTGATGGGAATAGATAGAAAGACCATTATTTTCTGGCAAAGAGAGACCTAACAATGGATCTTTAGACAGTACCGAATAATGAAACCGAAAAGGAAGCTTTTATCAAGAAACTTGACTATTTCAAGTGAGCTACGGCGTGGTGAGGAAAGCACACTCACACACAGGATAGTTAAATTAAGTTTCCGGTTCAAATTGCCAGACAGATAACATCTTATGGAAGATAGATGGCTGCTTGGCAGGAAGTGGTATAGCGCATCTCAGCGCCCCACTGCCTCCAGGAGCTGAAGGGAGCCTGCAGCTTCTAGGACACGGTCCTGGAAAGTAGGACCTCACTGACTCAGAGAAGCTTAGTTCTTACTGTATTTCCTGTTCTTTTATCCTTGGAGTTTTCAATCTTGGATATTATTCTAGAAGTACTTATACTAATAATCTGGACACATGGCATCAAGGGACTATTTTAAACATTGACCTCTCCTCGTCTTTAAACATGTCAGTGTCACCAAGAAGACATCTTCATTCTGAGTGCAGGAGAGGGAGTAGTGGCCATTCATCCTTGAACATTATTTTGAAGTGCTCCATTCTCTCTAGACTTTCCTCCTCGTTCTTCCTCTCCACTACAAACTGGAAATCCATTTCTTGGAAGGGGTTTGGATGTGCTGGTGTGTGTACAGATCAGGGTTCAACTACAGAGACCAGAATCCAGTCTAAGCAGAAAACTATATATAATGGCATATGAAACAGATTACAGTACCATTGGGAGAAATGAAAAAACAATCTAGATTGAGCTTTTCTGAGTAACATCCAAGGCCAGAACACAGGCCACCTAGGCAGTTGCTCCCTCCTGTGTAAGACAGAGCTGCCTGCTGAATTGGGAAGCTGCTGCTTGAGCTTCTGGCTCTTTGGGTCCCACTGCCACTGCTGACACAAATTCCTGTGACCTGGGAGCTACCCCCGTTGCTGCCCACTACAGAACCATCCAGTGCCCTCGCGGTCTACACCAGTATAACAGATACCCATCTTCATGCCTTTCAGCACCCACAAAGCTAGTGAGCAGCTACTGGGAACTCGCTGATGCTGTAAGAGAAAGCCAGATGCTTCCAAGGTCACCCCTGAGAGAAAAAACAGCAATAACATGGCCTCTGCCTCACTTCCAACTTCCTACCCTTAAGCAGCTTGGCCAAACCAAGTTGCATCCAAACTGCAAGAGGATCTATGACACGATCTTAGCCTTCCAGCCAGTACAATACAGGAAAGTGCTCCAGTAGGTGGTCACAATGGATGTTAACTGTCAGTTTTCCATAACCAGGATACAGAGCCTTGCTTAGAAGTAACAGTCACATCTTGTTAATTAATCTGCCCCCTACAAAAGGGAGAAATCAATAAAAGCCATGCCATGAGGCTCTCAGATGCTTTTTGGAAAATGATTTTGAGGACCTTGTGTAAGTTTAGATCATTATTATTTCCATCTATAAGGTTCCATCTACCAGTTCTTGAACAATAGCAAGCCTTTTTTTTTTTCCTGACCTTGAATTCCTAAGGGTTTTGTACCCGGAATCTTTGTTGACAGGAATAACGAGATGTCTTATGGACAATGTTTTGACAACAGTTTTATGTCAAATGTAAAAGCTTCTGTGGGTGGTTGTATCTTTACTCAGAAACGTTTGCCTTGCTTTTGTTGTCACACGAAGCCTGACTTCGGGAAGGACAGGAACCACCAGCACCATTCTGGCCATCACTTTGACAGGGCTCAGAAACTGATTTCAGAACTAATCTGCCTTGATCAGTTCTGCTTTGGTTCCTCCAGACACAAGTAACCTGATGGGACTGGAGCTCCTTCCCTTTTCACCTACTGTTATGGCTGGATTGATGCCAAGTGGGGCATACTCAAATCTACCCAAGTTTTCTTTCGTTTATATTACAGACTTTTTTTCCCTTGTCATTACCATTATTTTGTCAAATGGACCTGAAGTGAAAAGGTTCATAAGGCAATAGTGAGAGGCAAACAGCCTAGAATTAGTGATAGTCCAGAAATACTTACAGGGCTATCTATAGGGCCATTTCCCCCCTGGGAGTTTTGTTTTGTAGAAATTAGAGAAACCCACATCATTAATTCACCTAGTTCTTATACAGCTGTGGAAATGTTGACAGATAACTTTAAAAGACACATGACTTAACAGCTTGAGTACCGAAATATGGTTCCTCCTTTTATATTACTAGAGGAACCATTGTTGTATAAAAATCACAGTGCAATAAGTGCAATAAAAATCATCTTTATTTATCAAAATAGCATTTATCGCCAAGACATGAAAAATGAAACTGACAAAGTAAGTTACACATTCCTATCAATCTTTTGCAAGTTTCATGGATTTGTTCGTTGAAAAGGCCTTGCTTGCAAATTCCTTTTGAGCTTTTCTAATTAAATTTTCATATAAGTTGGTCATAATTGTTAACAATCCCTTTTGGGAAGATGGCTGATATTTTTAAATAGAGCAACAACAAAAAAGATGTGTTACGGTGTAGATGTAAAATATAAATCAAAATTCTTGACTTATATAATATCTAGAGGGTTATTTGTGGAATTTTTCAGTATGAACATTCAGCCAAGTATACATTTAGTAAGTTGTATTCTTTTGGATTTCCTTAATAGAATAAAAATCATAGAAAAATAAAAATCATGGGAATTCAAGCTAAGTTCCTACACTGCTGCTTTAACAGCAACTCTGTACCCCACTCTACATAAACACTCCTTAAGATTTCCCTTGGAATTGTTACATACACTAGTCAGTCAATGAATACTTGCACAGGAAAATGAGTTGCTGGGGCAGATAAATAAATGGGCTTACAATGTTTGCTCACTCGCTTAAATAACCACCAATAACTGTGTTCTGCTAAGCTTCTACTTGAAAAGCCTAATCTTTTCCCTCTGTGTTTGCCTGAAGTCTTCCTTATACTCATACATTCAGTTTTATAGATAACTGTTGGGCACAGACAGAGGAGGACACTTGGATGGTGATATTATTTTACAGCATTTTAGTCATTCAACCAACCTTTTTTAGCACTGACCACATGCAGAACCCCTGACTAGTTGCCCTTGTTACAAAGGTGACAGTGTTTCCTGTCCTGATGTACCTCCACATTTTGCAGTAGAAACAATAGAGGTTTATATAACATTGCCCATATTTATTAAAATAAATATCTTATGTCCAGATTTTTGAACTTTTTTCATAGGATAAACATAAATATTTTTATTAAATGATGATAGTTTCTAATATTTCAGAGATAGTATTTTATTGATTTTGCTAGAATTCATTTTTAATTAATTTAATCCAATTTTGACTAAGTAATACATTCACATGGTTCCACTGAAAATTTCAAAAGGAAATACAGTGAGGGGGTGGGTATAGCTCAGTGACAGAGCACATGCTTAGCATACATGAGATCCTGGATTCAATTCCCAGTACCTCCATTAAAAAAAAAAAAAATCAAGGACCACTCCCCCCGAAAAAAGTAACATGAACAATCCTTCTTTCCCTGGTCTTCCAACCAGCCAGTTTTCTCCTCATCAGCAAAAATGCATATTAGTTAAGATTAGGTTCAAGTACATAGAAGACAGTACTCAGATATCATTGACTTAAATACTTCACTTAGAGAAATTCAAAGATGTCAGTCTGATGCTTATATGGAAGTTCCACAGTGTCATCAGGGACTTGGACTCCTGTCTTTTTTTATTTTCAGTTTTATAACTTTATTTGACAATCAGTGCTCAGCTGTCATCCACACTGACTGCAGAGTTTTGAGAGTGGTGACAAGAACATTGGTCACCGACATAGAGAGCTTGTTTGGTGACTCTTCATCCTCACTACGTTTTGTGAACAACCACACAACAACCGCACATGGACACAGTGTGGGACATTTCTATTCCTTTGGCCCAGACAGCTTTGTCGAACCTGGTGTCAGTGTGAGCGTCTGGAGTTCCCATCTCCATGGAAAACTTCCGATTTCTTTGAGTACTCAATGGCATGCGTCTTGAAGCCCAGTCCATGGATGTGCTTGTGAATGTTGATGGTGTAGTCTCTGGTCACCCCCTCGCCGATGGCAGTCCTTCTTGCTGCCCTTCTTTGCAGGAGCCAGGCTTCCAGGCCCAGCTGGGAAGAGATGAGGGTGAGGGATTGTCTCCTTCTGTCTTTATACTTATCATCTGTATCCATTAGCATCTAGACTCAAGGCTGCCTCCTGGGCCAATCTGGCTACTGGAGCTCCATCTGTCATCTTTATATTCCGGGGTGGAGAAAGTCAATAAGAGCTGAGAGTCATGGCTCTATAAAGAGCTTTCTCCAATGTCAAGGAGAGGAGATAGAGAGAGACGTTCAGATCGCAGGGGACTCCCGTGAAAGAAATGCTGGTAGTAGACTGGCCAGGAGCAGCTTGAATGGAATGTCACAGGGACCACAGTGGCCAAAGGCAGGCTTTACTTACTTCGCTTTTTTGTTTAGGGCCAACCTTTTTTTAATAACTTAAATGCATCATGGTTTGTTAATCCATTCTTCTTAAATCATAGTACCTGACTTGTAAACTGACATTTTACCTAGAACCAATATTAAATGTTGTATTTGATAGATATCTTCCTTAGGTAAGAATGTGGCTCTTTATCCATTCTGCAGCTCACCTCAGCCCAAATTACACAAGTACATGTGGCCCACTTCACTAATACACTGTTTTTCAAGCAGGACATTTTATTTTATGGCTTAATTTCAAGGGGAAAAAATATTCTGCAAGGAAGGCATCATATGTGGTGTCACATAAGAACAGCATACTGGTTTTGGTATGAAAGAAAACTGAGGGCTTTTTAGAAAGATGCGTTTCTTATCAGAGGCAGACCATGAGCTAAATCTCAGGGAAAAAGATGCCCTATCAGTGGTTATTACAGTGTGCTTATTTCAGGTTTGGATTCTGAATATACTTTCTATAAATTATCAGTAGAGCTGGAGGGAAAAAAGCTTTTTTTAAGATGGCACTGTCATTAAAATATATGAATGAGAAGTATCTGTTACTTCTCACAGAAGCCTTAGTAAAATAAATGGAAAGCTATTCTCTAATCTTTCTTTCAGCTTTACTGAGTTATAATTGACATATGAAACTGTAAGATGTCTAAAGTGTATAATGTGGTAAATTGCCATACGTAGACATTGTGACAGAATTGCCCCCATTGAGTTAATTTATGCATTCATCACCTCACATATCTACCTTGTTTTTTAGCAAGAGCATTCAAGATTTACTTAGCAAATTTCAATTACACAATACAGTGTTACCAACTCTAGTCACATGTTGTACATTATATCCTCTGACCTTATTCTTATTAATTGAAGTTTGTACCCTTTTACCAACCTTTCCCTATTTCCCCACCCCCACCAGCCTCCACTCCTTGAACCACTTTTCTGCTCTTTGTTTCTGTGAGTTTGATTTTTTCCTTCCTTTTTTAGATTCCACAGATAAGTGATACCATGTGGTACTTTCTCTGTCTTGCTTATTTCACATAGCATAATGCCCTCCAGATTCATCCATATTTTTAAAGCTGAATATTTTTGAAGCATCCACATTTTTAAAGCTGAATAATATTCATATTTCATCCTTATTTTTAAAGCTGAATAATATTCTGTTACATATTATATAAATATACACACACACCACATTTTCTCAATCCATCCGTTTGTTGATGGACACTTAGATTGTTTCCATGCCTTGGCTATTGTGAGTAATGCTGTCATGAACATGAGAGTACAGATATCCCCTCAAGGTAATGGTTTCATTTCCTCTCTAATCTTTTTGATAATTAAAAACCAGGTCAAAAGTTTATTTATTGTATTGGATTATCGCCTACCAAAAGGACTTAACAAATAATAATTACTTTTTTTTTAAAGATACTACTTCTTTCTGCCTTTCAACATTTCACTGTCAAAACTGCCTCAGTGACACATACTATATGGTAAATTTATTAACATCACTGTCTATTTTTAAGAGATGTTATTAGAAGACAGTATTGTCTGACTTTGGGAAACTTGCTTATGGTGATCTCCTTTCTGCCAGGTGTCAACCTAACGGGCTCATCGCAGTAAGCTAATTCATTAACACTTCACATGCAGTAATTATGAATAGGATGAGGTTATCTGTTTTATTTTGGCCAGAAACAGTTTGGTGTTTATGATTTATAAACACCTTGAATAAAACACTGTCAATATTTCTGAAAGTTGGAATGGATTGTCAGGTGCTAAGAAGATTAGACTCTGAGCTCTTCAAAAATAGATTTTAGAACAAGAGAAATTTAGCCTTGTAATTACAAGGGCTTCCTCTAAAACCATCTCTCAAGGTTTAGGACCTTGTTAGGGTGGTTTATGTTCAGAAAGAATATTTAAAGGGAGGAAAGTTCAGTGTGAGTTTTTCCTCACCATAAGCAACATGGTGTCAGGAAAGTGTCCAGCAGCATAGCCTGGACCTTTAAGCCTGTTTCCTCAATGCAAAACTAAAATAGCAATTCCGATCATAAAAGGTTGTTATGAGTCTGAAAATGAGTGTATAAAGAACCGGGCTTGTGCCTGATTTATGCCAGTTCAGTCATTATTGATTTTTCTTTTCTTTCTGTTGTTAAATTTCCCTGTTGTGGTTTAGTGATTTCTGTAGAGATGATTAGAGATAAAAAGTTTAATAAGATTAGTGACATATAGAATTGTCCATTTTAATAATTGTCTTTTTTTTTTAACATTTGGAACTCCAAGGCTAGCACTTTAGATTTATCTTTCTATACCCACAGTTCTCTTGGTTGCTATCAATTCAATATTGGCGATATTAAGGTGGGTTTATGGTTGTAAAGGGAAGTCAGGGAGTTGGTATAGTTCAGGGACAGAGCGCATGCTTAGTGTGCACGAGGTCCTGGATTCAATCCCATGCACCTCTGTTTGAGAGAGAGAGAGAAAGAGGGGGAGGGAGGGAGAAAGAAGAGAAGAAAAGAAAAGAGCCACCAATGTTTCTTCTGCATAGGTAACTGAAAACTTAATGTAATCATTATGGCTTTTTTTTTTTAAGTTCTATAAACACAATATTTTCATTGTGTAATATTTATTTGTAACCTAATGGTAGGTACGTGGACAAAAAAGACTTCTCCCAAAGGATCTGAGTGAGTAGTCAGACTGTACACATTTGCCTTGGTTGGACCAGGAGGAGTGGGCTGTTGGGTGACAAATGAATGTAGGGCTTGGAATTCGATGAAGCAAAGGGGACCACAAGTTCCTGCCACCGTGGATTGCTGGCGACACTGAAAGTGACGGCTGACAGACAGCTACCCTCTGTGCAGACTGTGAAGTAGGCCCCTGAGAAAGCACTTAAAAATGCTTAAGGTACTTACAGCTTAAATCAATGCATACAGATCAAAAATGGACAATTTAAAAATCGTACCAATGTATTATAAATTTTGAACATTTTAATGATGGTAAGATTTTTTAATTGCTTCATAAACTCAGTAGTTCTATTTTTTTTTTTCTAAAGTTATACAATTCCTTGTTGGTCCTCTATTTTGATTGCTATTTAAAATGTCAGCCCTCCTGGATCATTACATTGCAGGGCTTTTGAATGTATTTTGTCAGTGTGTTGAAGATATATGTACATGCTTGACATATACTGTTCTGTTTCTGGGTACATTTTGTAAGAGATACCCTAGTGCACAAAATTTTTTTAAAACTCAGTTGAGAAGTTTTTTTATTATTACTACCTTTTATTTTTTTAATAGGCACACCTGTCACTATAATCACAATTATCATAAAGGAGAGATGATGCAATAATGCAAAAACGGTCAAGTATTCCCCTGTTGGTAGATAATTACTCTCATTTAAAATAGAATTCAATGAGTGAACATATTTTATAATAATTCTGTCAGACCCACTTAATTATGTATTAAGGAGCTCTATATGGACCAGGCTTCAAATTCCATCAAAGACCAGGCTTCAGATTCAGCCTCAGCCACTTATAGGTGACCTTATTTGAGTTATTTAAGCTATCTTAGGTTCAGTTTCATATTTATAAGATGGAGATGATAAGAGTAATGTCTACTTCAGAAGCTTTCTATGAGCACTTGAGGCTATTCAAATGTGAAGGTTTTGGTATGCGGCCTGGCACAGAGCTTCTCCATCAGAGGGTCCTGTATTTTTGTTGTCAATATCATTTTCATTATAATTGCTTTTAAATTATTATTTCTTGGATATCCAAGCCTAGCATTATTCCTGTGAATATAATAAAATTGGAATCATGACTGTTTTTGCATCTCACATAAAAATTTTCATCAAAAGAATAATATGGCTCTGTTGTAACCAAGCATTATAACCACCTGCTTCTCATGTATGACTGAGTGACAGATTTGTGCATTAAGATTTTAAATCTAATTGATATTGATATGGCCAGTCCACTTTACTATGTAGTTTTTAAAAACTTACTCTCATCCTTTTGTGAAGAGTAATCTTCAGAAGTGCTCAGTGGTGTCATTATCTTCTTGAGCACTTGGAAATGCTGATGGGTAGGCCAGCACTGTGTATACTCACTTATGTTGTCTAGTTACTTTTTACAATAAAAGTGGCAGGTGAAGGTTCTCATCCTCATCTTAGAGGAAGAGAAAATGAGCCTCAGAGAGTTTACAGGACTTGTTCAAAGTTATGCCTGGCCTTTGTTACCAGATCATTATTAACTCCATCAAACCACCACTATTTTTCTGTTTTTTGTAATCTTTTTTTTTTCTTTTTTTAGGAGGGGATCAGGTTTGTTTGTTTGCTTGCTTGTTTGTTTTTAGAGGAGATACTGGGGATTGAACCCAGGACCCCGTGCATGCATTCATGTGCTCTACCCTGAGCAACGCCCTCCCACGACCACCACTTTCCTTAAAGTGCTGCCACTGGGACAAACTGTGGGAATTTCCTCTACTCTGCTAACTGGGGAGCAGATTTTGTCTCACACTAAAGAAGACCATTCTAACAGTCAGGAGTGTACAATGACAGGCTGTCCCTTAGGACAGAGTGACCTCCTTACCAGTTGTAAGTTTCAAGCACAGGCAGAATTGCTGCCTGGCAGGAATGTTATGAAGAGATTGAGGTTTCTATGAATGACTGGGTTTTGTGTGGAGGAAGGACCTTCCAAAGCTCAAAACTATACCTTCTAGTGATTTGTTTCCTCATCCCCTTCTCAAATCAGGGGCCATATCCTGAAGATTTTACCTTCACAAAGTTTCTCTAGAACCCTCACAAGTATAATGCTACAGAACAGATGCAGTAAACAAATATTTGATCGCCTGCCATGTGCAGGGAACTTGGCGAGGCAGATAAGTTGTGATGTCTTTTTGAGGTAAATTCTGAATAATTCTTTGAGGGCAGAGAAAATGATGTGCTCTCATTAACATCTGGATAAGAGATGGTTATGTAATAAACAGTAACAAATGTTGGTTGGATGGAAGAAAGCAAGACAGCCATATGCCTCAGATTGATAGATAAATGGGGAAAAGGGGGTCTGTCCTACTTGCTGGCACATAAACATCTCAATTTATAAAAATTTTTGGTGAAAAAAAGAAAATTATTTCATTGCTGCCCCTCCTCATTTGTTCCTCTGCTTCCTTATTGTATTTGGGAGGGGGGGATTTAATTGAAGAGATTTTTTTTTGGATGGGTAGAATACTTATTTTTGTTCACCAGAAACACTTTTCTTATAAAACCGAGCTGTATGTTACATGCTAGAAAATGAGATTGCATTTTCTCCATACCGCAGCCAGCTTCCTCAGGGCCCCAGTCAGCCACCTCATAAAGCCAAGGAAGCCTAGAGTTCTTGATAAGTGAGATAATAAATGCACCTCTTATTTAAATCACTTTAATAAGTAACATGTCTCTTGAAGTTGGAGCATCCTTACTGATTTGGATGGGATGCGTGGAAGAAGCCCTGTGAAGGTAAAGTTGAGTGGAATCTTCACATTGTGCTTTATTTTTTTTAACTTAAAAGCTTTATTTTTTTTAATTTGCATTATTTTTTTATTGAAGTATAGTCAGTTTACAATGTTGTGGCAATTTCTGGTGTACAGCATAATGTTTCCATCATATATATACATACATTTATTCATTTTCATATTTTTTTCATTATCAGTTACTACAAGATATTGAATATAGTTCCCTGTGCTGTGCAGGAGGAACTTGTTTATCTATTTTATTTGACATTGTTCTAAGTAAAACTTACTTTTAGTTTAGTTTTTATAGTCTTCAACAATGTCGTCAAGGATTTGGATTCTTTGACCTTCCTCTTTGCTCTCCATGGCTATTTGTCTTGGGCTCACCAGTTCATGCTTGCAAGGTAACTGTCATTACAACTGCACACAGCCAAAGACATCGGGGTCTAGGGAAGGGCTCTCTGCTTTCAAGTCTGTTTTCAGGAAGGAAAATCTTTCCCAACAGTCCTTTAACTGACTTCTTTTTAAGTCATAGTGGCCAGAACTAAATCACGTGGCCATGTCAGAGGCTGTCTCCTCCATCAAAAAGCCTCTCACTTATAGCATTCTGATTGCGCCCTAACAGTTATTTCACTCTTCTTTCCTCAAGTCTTAACACCCTTTGGTTCAGCCACTGCCACCAAATTTTTCTACCTAACATACAGATCTGATCAGGTCATTCCACTGCTTGAAGACTGTCAGAGGCTTCCCTTTGGAAACTGAAGGAAGTCTACTCCCCACCCCTTCCCCATCCCAGATCACTGCACAGTACATGCCGAACCTCAGTCCTGCCTGGAGGTGGGCTGGATTCTAGTTCTGTTTATAAACACTTCCAGATCATACACTTGAGTGTTTTCTAGGTTTCTAAAAACAGACCTTCAGGATACTGCAGACGATGTATTATGTGAGGAAAGAGTCATCAGTATTTATTAAAGCAAGTATTTATTGAATACTACTTACGGGTCAGGCACTGTACTTGGAGTATAGGATTAAACAAAACAAACACACTGTTGTCTTCAAGGAGCCTACGATCTAGAAACATAGATGTATTAAATCAAACAAGTAATTGTTAAGTGTGATAAGTATTAGGGAAGTAGAAAGTGACAAAAGACTCAGTAACAGGACGACCAGCCCTACTCTGAAGGTGAGCTTCCCAAAGAAGTGGGGTTTTAAGTGAGAGCCGAGTAGGTCAGAGCCAGGTGCAGAAGGTGGGGGTGGGAGGCGAGCCAGGTAGAGAACGGATCAAGAGGGGCGGGAAGAGTAGAGTGACTGGAACTTGCAGTAATCCCGACAAGAGATGGTGGTGGGTTGGAGCAGCAATGAAGCGGTGAAGCGAGAGAGAAAACACGGATCGTGGTAAGGGACTATATATAGGGAGTAAACATCCGACTTGAGCGGATGGGTAAGACTATTGTTTTCTGGGAAAAGGATCACTGCCTGGTTAGAGAAAGAGAAACCGGAAAGAGTTTGAAAGAGCAGCTACATGGCACTCAGCCACCTGGGGAACTAGAATGCTGTACAAGATGTTGCCACTGCCCCAGAGGTGCTGTGCTATCCAAATGATGTATCCTCTGTCTCTGCCTCTGTCTGTTCGTATAATCCTTTTTACTTTTTTATTTTCTGATTTTTAGGCATTGTTTCACTTTTTTTAATTTTAGTATAGTCAGTTTACAATGTGTCACTTTGTGGTGTACAGCATCATGTTTCAGTCATACATATGTATACATATATTCGTTTTCATATTCTTTTTCATTGGGTTACTGCAAGATATTGAATATAGTTCCCTGTGCTATACAGAAGAAACTTGTTTGTCTATTTTATATATAGTAGTCAGTATCTGCAAATCTCAAACTCCCAATTTATCCCTTCCCACTCCCTTTTCCCCCTGGTAATCATAAGTTTGTTTTCTATGTGAGTCTGTTTCTGTTTTGTAAGTAAGTTCCTTTGTGTCTTTTTTGTCTTTTTTTTCACATGTGAATGATATATGGTATTTTTCCTTTTTGGCTTATGTTTACACTGTTTTGTCTTGACCATCTGACTCTAACCCACTGCCTTCTCTCTGGTCCTTGATTTTAGTGTTTCTATACTATTTGTGTCCCTCTCTCTGTGTTTCATTGTCCCACAGGAGGGGTCTACAGTGTGAGCTACTAATATCGAGTACAGAATGTCCTGTAGGTCACAGTCTCCTGCCGCTTGTCCAGTGAGCTGTCATAACTGCTTCACGACCCAAAGCATGGAGACTTGTATGTATCCATTCATGCAAGAGATTTTATTTTTTTTAGCACTAACTCTGTGCCAGTGATACCCTACGCCATGGAAAGAACATGTGCCTTGCAGTTATTAAAACTTTGATCTAAATTCTGGCTTCCTATTTACCAAATATATGAGCAGAGGCCAAAAAAAATACTTTCAAGTTCTCTGTGCCTTGATTTCCTCGTCTATAAAACAGCATATCTTGAGTTGTTCTGAGGATTAAATGAAATAATATATGTAAGTAAAGGCTTAGTTTATTCGTGTCTATCATTAGGGATGGTATTAAAGGTAACCGTGTGGCTGTGATAGCTGTAAAGACAATGGGGAAAATGCAGTAGGAATGGAGGTGAGAGCAGAGAGTTTTAATCATGACAGTTGGGGTGCTGATAGTAGGTTATAGACACAAAAAACTGCCCTTGGCTGCTTTGCTCAGAAGGGCTGTGGATGAGAAAGGCGCTTAGAGCTTCAAGGACTGTCCAGTACAACGGAGTTTTTAAATTTAGTTGGGCTCTGTTGTTAGGAAACAAATCACTGTGCTCACTTAAACTTGGACCTTGGAGAATGTATTTTATGAGTTCAACACTGAATTACTTTCACAGTTCAAGAACACTGACAAAGTGACTTAAAAGTGCACAACAATTATCTAACTATTTCAGAAAGGCAATTTAGGGGTGGAAAGTCTATATTAAAATGGAAAGAACAGTGCTCGCATGCATGTACTTTAAAGAGCAAGTTAAAGCCCCGCTTCTTGGCCAGGGTACATTATGGTCGTTCAGTTACATCCTCTGAGCGTTTTGTCTTTTTGACAAAACAAACCGATTTCAAAGTATAGCTTTGTTCTCTGTAATGAACTGTGTTGCTTAAAAACTTTCAGGCAGAATTCAGAGCTCAGTGTGACTGTTCTCTTTGTTTTAATTATTTTTGTTACTTGTTCATTTGAATAGTTTTGATTAAAAAAATTCTAAGGAAAAAACCAGATGTAGTAAACAAGTTTAAGAAATTAAACATAATGGTAATAAAAGCTAACATTTGTTAAGTCCTTAGTTTATAGATTAGGCAGGATGCTAAGATATGTGTGTGTATTATCTCACTTAGTAATCACTGTCATGAGATGAGAGCCAGTATTATCTTCATTTTACAAATACAGAACTAAAACTTAGACTACCCCAATGCTCACACAACTTGGAAGAGGTAGAGCCAGCGTTCACACCCCATGTTTTTAAACCCACTGTTAACTGAGCAAATTCTTTTTATTCCTCCATCCTTGATTATTAATTAGTAATTGAATAAGGAAGGTTTGAGTTCAAATTCAACAGAAGTTGGATTCTATACTTTTTTGAGAGTTGAATCACCACTTTATTAATATATCCCTAGTCTACTTCCATATTTTAAATTGCATGCCTTTTTCAAATTGCAGTTTTGATTATTTGTTGTGTCATTTTTTAAACTAACTTCAAATGCAGAGAGTACATTTGAAATAACAAGAATGCAAGACTTTTTTCCTTGAAGCCTGTAATAAGATGTTTGCAGATATACCATAAATTTTTCAAGCACAAATTTTCTACCTTAGCTGTCATCAATCTGTTATTTTTCAAAAGGACTAACTTAATAAAAGTAAATTGTGTTAAACTAATGATTCTGTGAAATGACAGGCTCACTCAGAAAGAAAAGTTATTCACTGAAAATATGAAAGAGCACAAAAGATCTGTACCCATTTAAAAATATTTTATCAGGTACTATTTTGTTTCAAGTGAGTATAGATCTTTTGTATTTTTCTCATAGATATTAATGAGTTTATATGTGTCTGAATATAGTTATCCCTAGGTGATAAGATGACAGGTGATTTATTCATTTTATATTCCTCATATGCAGCAATTAAGAAAAATCATACATGTCAGTAAGGGTTTTTTTCAGCTTTTTTGGTAGAATTGTTGCAATTTGACTGTACATATACAATGTATTGCATGTAAATATATATATATAGTATATATATATATATACACACACACACAGTATACTACACATATTTTTTTAATTTGCATATATGTACTGTTCATTGTTTCTAAGAACAGTTTAGAGCTTTAGCTTTTTAAACTTATTATCAATGGAATAAAGCCAACCACAAAATAAGAATCAACAGAATGTGGTAATCTAATCATAAAGGACAATCAAATGTGCTTACACATATTTAAGAAATCAGTCATCTAAGTTATAAATAGTAAGTAATTTATCTGTGTCCTTTTTTTAGATTCCACATATAAGTGATATCTTGTGGCATTTTTCTTTCTCTTTCTGGCTTTCTTCACTTAGAATGACGATTTCCAAGTCCATCCATGTTGCTGCAGATGGCATCATTTTATTCTTTTTTATGGCCAAGTAGTGTTTCATTGTATATATACCACATCTTCTTTATCCAGTCATCTGTTGATGGACATTTGGGTTGTTTCCATGTCTTGGCTATTGCATATAGTGCTGCTATGTACATTGGGATGCATGTGTCTTTTTGAGTTATATTTTTCTCCAGGTATATGTCCAGGAGTGGGATTGCTGGGTCACATGGTAAGTCTATTTTTAGTTTTTTAAGGAACCTCCATACTGTCTAGCATAGTGGTTGCACCAATTTATATTCCCACCAACAATGTAGGAGGGTTCCCTTTTCTCTACACCCTTTCCAGCATTTGTCATTTGTAGGCTTTTTAATGATGGCCATTCTGGCTGGTGTGAGGTGATATCTCATTGTAGTTGTGATTTGCATTTCTCTGATAATTAGTGATAATGAGCATTTTTTTTCATGTGCCTATTGGCCATTTGTGTGTCTTCATTGGAGAACTACTTGTTTAGGTCTTTAGCCCATTTTTGGATTGGGTTAAATGCACTTTTACGTTAGGTTTTGATTGTCCACAATAAATGAGTCCTTTTTTTTTTAAAATCCAGAAGAATAAAGGCAGCATTTGGGAGGTGGAGGTTATAAAAACAATTATCTTTAAAATAGTCAGAAAATGCACTTCAGGTATAGGACAGGCCTGTGGAGTTGTAAATTTGGGGATTCTCAATAGGCAAATGGTATTTAAACAATGAGACTGCAGTAGCTTACTTTGGAACTAAGTGTGGACAGAAAGATAATGTTCAAGGTCTGAGCCCTGGGACCTGCTAACACTTAAGGGCTCAGGATAAGTAGACACATCAGAACACTGAGCAGGAAGACCAAGCAAGATTGATGTCCTGGAAGCCAAAGGAAGGCAGTCTCAGGAAGGCGACTGTGACACCCTTCCTTGTCCACTACTGCTAATAAGTCAACTAAGGTGAGCACTGAGAAGTGACCATTAGATTTATTATTGTGGAGGTAACTCAGCTGAGTAGGACAAATATCTGATTGAAATGGGTTGGAAAGGGAACAAGAGAAATTAGAAACTGATTATTGGTGACTGTTTCAAGGATGTTTGCTGCAAAGGAAGGAGAAAAATGGATTGGTAGTTTGAGGAGAAACTGGAGTCAAGGAAAGGACACTTAAGATGAGAGAAATAGTAGCATGTTTGTTTGCTAAAGGGAACAATCCAGTGACACGGGGAGACATTGACAGTGTTAGAAAACAGTGAGTGGGCTGCTGGAGCCTTGTCCCTGAATGAGAGGCCTTGAGTCTGGTTGGCGCTGGAGGGGTTGGCCCTGTTAGAGCTCAGCCAGTTCATGGGTAGACACGGGAGGGAAGGTAGAAGACGTGGGACAGTGCAGTAGGTGGAAACATCATCATCAGTGAAGGGAACTGGTGAAAGTTCTTGTCTCACTGGCTTAGTAAGTAATTTTCATTTCTTCTCATCTAGTTGAAGAATCTTATGAAAAGCTTTTTCTGAATCGTACAGTTTATTTAAACCACCTTCACAGAAATATTAAACCTTGATATAAAATGCATCATCCACTCTTGTGAGTTACAAACTGTGGGGAATTTAAACTTTCCCGAAATACCAGATTTTCTACTTCAATCCCTTTGATTCCAATTGCCTTTAATAGGTTCGCCCAATTTTAACTTTCTAAGACCTTATTCAGCAGTTTTCTTCCTGATACGTTGTAACTGTAAGAAAGTCCATTTTAGTGCTGTGAGCTTTCACATTCAACTTGAGAGAGCCCTGTTTTCCAGATATTTAACCACTTTCTAAATTACTTAACCAGGTGTCAGCGTACTACATTTAATGTACCAAGTAATGATTACTGATTGCTGGTCAATCCATATTCTAATTGCCTCTCTCCTCAAGGTATTGTTCTCTTGGGGAAGATTGTCAGCTGTTCAATGTTTTGAGACCAGAAACATTTAAAAATGCATTAAAACTTAAACTCGGAGCTTGGTAAAGCACATTTAGCTGGCTTTACTACTAAGCTCTAATCACTTCTTTCATGTAATGAGTATGACTTCATTTTGTGTTAAAGTCTGTTTTCTCGGGCAGATGGGTAGAAACATTTTCTGAAATTATTTCCACAATAACTGTTAATAATCTAATCATAATTACTTCCTTGTATTGACATGTATGTGTCAGTTCTGCTGAGTCAAAATATCCCCATAGAAAATATGTTATTAATGTAAAATATTAACATTTTTGTTGGTAATTTCCATTTGAAGAAATCAGTTTAACTCTCTTCCTGTCCAAAAATGCTTACGTAACTAATTTAAATTATCAATACTAATCCGAGAATGACTAACAGGAGAGAGAAGGAGGAGGAGGAAAAGAGGTGACCTCTTAGGGGTTACGTTATGTCCTGGTGTTAGTAACAGATCTCTCACAGCTAAAGCTTATTTTGTTCAAGAATCTAAATAACAAAGTAAGTAGCCTTGAAAAGTGGTGGCATTTGAGTTTGGATACTTTTGAGTGTCTCTTCATTTTGGGTCCCCTCATAGTTTATAAGTTAAAATATCAGCACATTCATCAAAGTATATTCAGAAAATATATTGAAATAAGCACCGTTATTTGCAGCCAACTTTCAGTTTCATAGTTGTATGTTATCCATGTTCTTAATGTTTCTCTTTTCTTTCTTCTTCCGTGTTTGATCTAGTAACTCTTCAACTGGAGGTAGGAAAAGGTGGCTCTATTTCTTCACTGTTGTTTTCTACTATATGTGTTGTTAAGTTTGAGGGTGATTCAGAGCTGTAAGATGTAGACAATACATGTGCACGCATATCATAAGTGGGTAACAGCAGTGTCAGCAGTGAGGAAAGCTGTGAACACTGCGGGCACAGTTCAGTCTCATGAAACACAGGACAGAAGCGTTAGAGACCATGCTTAGCTACACTAGCCCAGGAGAGTGTTGCGTTCTAAGCTGTGAAATACAAGAAGTCTAAATAATTTCATGTACCATAGCAGTACCATACCTAACAGATGCTCAGTGTTCTTAATAGTCTAATTATTCTTCCATGTATTCTTAATTCTCACCTTCCAATGGGCATTGTATATTTTGAAAATTATATGTTTAACCATAGGACGAAACTGACAAAACACTAAAGAACTTATTTTAACAGTATTTTCCCTCTTACAAATTTTCCAGTTTCTTGAAATTGCCTTCAGAGCCGGTTTACAAACCACACAAGAAAAGAATTCCCATTTACCTCATAGTCTTCCCTCATTGATAGAAATAATTTTATGTTCCCTTTTTTATTTTAGTCAAAACTCACTACAAAGGAATTCTCCCTTTTTTAAAAAAGCCAAATCAACCTTCAAGGGGAAAAATTTTTGCCACCTTTGAAAACAAAGATGTCCTGCAGGCAATTACAGAAAATTTGGCAGACTGTTCTGGCAGAATCAGAGGGGCTTCACAGAAGTGAGTGTAGAACTTCCCACAGAAACTTTTGAACGGGTGTTGTTAATTAGGGTCTTCATATGTTTAAAAATCCATTGTTGCTCTTTTGTCATGCCAAGAAAGTACTTTTTTTTTTTTTTTTTTTGCTGGCCTGTGTATTTGGAGTAGGGAATGTGCGATATATATATCTTTCTTTATTGAAGTATAGTTGACATGCAATGTTATATTAATTTCAGATTTACAACATAATGATTCAACAGTTGTATAGACATTGTGAAATGATCATCACAGTAAAGTCTAGTTACTGTCTGTGCTGTATCCATTTTGAATGTCTAACCCTGTTGGGCGCATAAGGGACCAGCAAATGATGGTAGAATGAATATTTCTTAGGAGGGAAAATCAGTTTGTCTTAACTTAAGAATCATTTTTATTCAAGTTCCTCTCATCTTACCAATGCAATGGTTACGAATTCACTCTTTCATTCTTTCCACATTTTTTGAGAACCGGGGATGCAGATGTGAAAAAATAGACAAAACCCCAGCTCTCCTAGAGGACACTTTCTCCTGAAGAGAGAAGATGATAAAGTAACTAAATAAAATACCTAGTATGTTAGATGGTGAAGTGTGCTATGAGAACAATCATAAAGCAAATTTTTGCTTCTGGGTGATGGTGGAGCTGGTGGCAGATCATCATCCCTGCCAGAAATAACTAGAATGCCAGATAAAACACACAGATTACCCAAGAGATACGGAAGCAGTGGGGACCAGAGGAACTAACGTTGTGGAGAGGAGTCTGCTTTTCACTCATACTTGCACCTGTTGGGTGAGACCTGCAGTCGCCAAGGCTGGAGGCTGGGAATCTGGCCTTGGCCCCAGAAGAGGGTGGCTACTTCAGAGCCACAAAACCAGCCAAGTTTTGGCAGTCGCGTGGAGCCAGACTGGCAGAAAGGGAGCTGGGAGGGCCTCAGCAGAGAGTCAGTTTCCCCTTTGTGATGTTTACCATATTCTGCAGGTGTGGGAGGTTAGCAGTTGCAGAAGACTAAAATCTCAACCTGCCAGGCAATCTCTCAAAAACTCTGCCTTTGAGAAACTGGAAAACTTATAATAGTGAAGATATTGTTATGCCCTAGGAACTGGGACAAATCAGAACAGACTGTTTTACTAAAACTGCAACTTATCCTGGTGTCAGCTCAGTCCCTCATTGGACTAAGGTAGTCACTCACTCACTCTTCCTAAGAGAGGAGAGTGTGAACCCTCAGGGGCGAGCAGGATCATCTGGGCATAAGTATACACATAATGTCCAGACTGCAATACAACTCTTCCAGGTTATGTCAAGAGATAGGACATAGGAACATGCACACATGCTAGAAATAGATACACAGATGAGCCGGGCATTAGTTATTAGACAGGGACTTTAATGGAGATTAAAGTAATCAAAAAAATAAAGGAAAAGAAAATTAAAATACATGAGAAGATAGAGTGTTTTAATGGAAAATTAGTATCTATAAAAAGAATTAAATGGAAATTCTAGAGTTGAAAAATACAGAATATGAAAATAAGTTTATCGATAAAGTGATGGCTAAAACATCAATAGACAAAACAGAATTGGCGAACTGGAAGACAGTTCCTTAGAAAATATCCAATCAGAACCCTAGAGAAGGAAAAAACAGGAGAAAAAAATGTAATGAACATGAGAGGCACAAAAATAGTTAACAGCTCTGTCCAATAAACATAAGATGGCAGGATACAGATGTAACTTAAAAAGTTGAAATTAATTAATTTAACAATACATTTTACTTAACCCATTATTTAATCAGTATTATTTCTATACATAATTAATATGAAAATGGTATTAGTCAAGATACTTTGATTCCTTTGATTCACACGAAGTCGTTGAAATCGGTGTGTGTTGCACTTGGCCACACCTCATTCTAGACTCTCCACGTGGCTGTCACATGGCTCTGGCTGCCATACTGGCAGCTCAGATTTACGTGTGTGAATTAGGACCCCAGAAGGAAGAGAGGGGAAGAGTAAGAAGCAATATTTTTTAGAAGATTAAGTAGGAAAGGGAATAGAGAATGCTATATGCAGGTGGCCTTTGCTGATGGAGGAGGGAAGAAGATTGAGGGCAGCGTCCTGAGGTGGAAGTATCCTGGCATTGTTAACAAACATCACAGAGGCTGGTGTGAGGTGGAGGGAGATTGGGAGATTAGATCAGAGAAGCAAAGTGGGGCCACATCGTAGAAAGCCTTGATAGACTTCTTAAAATATATCTAGAGATAAGAATATATAGGGATATCTCATTTTATTGTGCTTCACAGACATTATGTTTTTTATAAATTGAAGGTTTGTGACAACCCTGCATAGAACAAACGTATTGGCACCATTTTTCCAACAGCACTTGCTCACTTCATGTCTCTGTGTCACATTTTGGTAATGCTTGCAGTATTTCAAACTTTTTCATTATTTTTATATTTGTTATGGTGATATGTGATCTATGATCTTTGATGTTACTGCCACTCTGTGAAGGCTCAGATAATGATTTTTTAGCAATGAAATATTTTTAAATTAGGATATGTACATTGTTTTTTTTCTCAGACATAATGCTATCACACACTTAATAGACTACAGTATAGTGTGAACATAATTTTTATATGCACTGTGAAACTGAAAAATTTGTGTGACTCCCTTTATTGCTTTATTGCAGTAGTTTGGAACCAAATCCATAATATCTCTGACATATGTCTTTATCTGTGTATTTCCATGTTCTGTTTCCTCACTTCTTATTGTTGACCTAAAACAAATAGACGGCCAGTTACTTCTCCACCAAAAATGGGTTTGGGATCAATAAAGAATTGTAAGGGGGGTGCGGGTATAGCTCAAGCGGTAGAGTGCATGCTTGGCATGTAAGAGGTCCTGGGTTCAATCCCCAGTACCTCCATTAAAAAAAAAAAGAATTATAATTCAGAATCTGCCACCATGGCAAGCTATGTGCAAGTCCCACACAGCAAGCAGTGGAGGACTCTTTTAAAGAGGAGAAAGGAAGCCAGGGCGGGCTATAGTAAACAGAGAGTCCACTGGAGGATTTGAGCGTTTGAAGTGTAGTGGCTTTTCATTGGCTGCATTGTCATTGTCTCCATGGCTGAGTCCTTGCCAAGAAAGAAAGGAAGTGTTTTTTCCTTCCTGTTGGGCTCTGCTATTGTCATAGGGCGTGCGAGCTGCCCCTTTGGCCTCCCAACTCTATTTTACTTGAGGTTTCTGTGTATTAACTTTTACAATATTAAAGGGGGAAAAGATCTGAAGAATTAGCTTTGGTTTCTCTACTGTTGTTATTCAAAAAATAATTAATAATAGTACTTCCTAAGAGTGACTGACTGGTAAATTCATGTGATGTGTCATAACTGTGCCACTAAATACTCAGGCTGAAAAGTCAGGGAAGGTGGGTGTTTGTTTGGAGGGTGGGTTTCTCAAGTCCTTTAACCCCAGTCCTAGGATATGATCAAGCTCTGTTAGCATAAATTTTTAAAGTAACAACTTTTCCTCACTGTGAATATAATAACTAGCAAGAAAATCAATACAATTATTCACGTTCAAATTTCTTACATTTTGTTTTCTATTTAAAAGATTGACAGTAACCACATTCAATTAGTTAAGCATGGATTTTTAAAATTATAAATAGCTTATTCTTCAGTATATCATATGTTAGGAGATGGGAAAATAATCTGGTTAGAAAGATAAGGCATTTCTTCACCTGACAAATGAAGATACTAAAACCAAGGATGCCTGAGTGTTGTATGTTGTCTTCCTACTCAAAGGTATAAAGAAAAATGTAATTCTTCTAACCTGAATGGGAAAACAAATATGAATCTTCATTTTCTGAGGTTGAATGAGAGGATTAATTATGGAAAAGGAGCTTTCTCAGTCAAGGAAGACAAAAAGTAAGAAGAAAAGGTTGAGAAGTTTAAGGACTGGGTTCCTTCAGGGACTGACATTAGCTCTAGGCTTACTTAACACTTTTACAAATAACCTGGAGAAAGGCAGTACTTGGTCAAATAGCAGAGGTTTTAGAGAACGTAAAACTTTCCAGTAGGAGAGAGTCAATAAATTGGTGAGCATCCTCGGAGAGGACCATACAGCTCTACACAAGTGGGCGGGGAGTGTTGAAACCGGCAGATGCAGCAACACGGGGCTGCTTATCAAGAGTCCAGCGTGTGTGTGTGTAACTGTGACTTTAAAGCAGTGACTTTTCCCTTTTGAAGGATACCCAGATTCCTTTGAAAATCTGATTAAAGTTATGAATCTTTTCCTTAGAAAAAAAGCTCATAATCCTCACCATAAGATGTCCTCTGTTTCAGGGTGGTGGTCTTGAAATAGCGTAAAAGTTAAAAAATATTTTGCCTTAATCTATTCATTCTATGAAGGCACAAATCATTTTTGAGCTTCACTTATAAACTCAGTCCTATATTAAGTACTGAAAAGACAGACTAGGTATCTGACCTCATGTAGGTTACAATTTGGGGAAGGAGATAGATAACCAAGCATTTGTGCAGTAATGTGATAGCTGTTCCCTCTCCTCTGCTAAGCACTGTGGGTGACTCTGGAAAGGTACCTAATTCAGACTTAGTGGGGGATACAGGGACCTCAGAGGTGGTCGTGAGGGAAAGTCTAATTGACATCCAGTGGTTACCATCAGTCAAAGTTTCACCCTCAAGGACGTCCAGAAACAGAACTTTACTGTATCTATATGGCAAACATGTAGCATCTATAGGTCTGATACACCTCAAGATAGGTACAATGGAATAAAACAACAGATATGAGCAGAAGGACAAAAGCAATTTTTAAATGTATGATTTTTTTGGACTGGAAGGCAAGCTAAGAGAGCATTATAAAATATATGTATGTATATATATACCCTTAAATATAAATGTTATATATATTTGGAGAAAATCAATGTAGTGTTAGCAAAGACTTATTTACCAAATCCCCCAATACTAGAATAAAAGATACATATCCTTGAAACTTGGTCTAGGTAACTACCTTTACTATGTAAATAAATTTCTGGACTCATTATCCTAAAGATGATGCTGGAAGGAAATATTAATAGGAATTAAGATTTTTGACAAATTTGAGGATGACAGGAGTATTAAAATGATCTATTTCACATTTAAGGTTGATTTAACAAGGGTAGCCAATCTTTATGAGTCAGGGTCACAGCAAACAAACCCTGGAATCTCATGGACTTAACACAGTACAAGTTGATTTCTCTCCTACACGAGGGTCCAGCGTAGGTCAGGCAACCTCACTCCGCCATGTAGCTACACCGTCTGGAAGCCCAGCGTCTCTGCTGAAGGAAAGGAGGGATGGAGGAGACACTTTTGCTCTTAACTGCCTCACTCCCAGTGTGCCACACATCATTTCAACTCATACTCAGAGGCCAGAGCTGGTCTCGTGGTCCCAACATAACCACAGAGCAGTCCGGGGAATAGAAGATGGCACACGGACTATTTGGTGAGCACGGTGTCCGCCACACCCTCCAACACTACATTCTTTGTGTACAGTTGTCAGCAAAAGTATCGTTGTATCCTAACAGAGGAATTTGTGTGTGTCTGTGTGTGCACCTCTGCACGTACACATGCCTCCCTGTCTTCTAGGGTTCTCCAAAACAAGAAGTTCCCACCAGAAACATACAAAGCGGAGCCTTTTTGTAACACTCTGAGTGATTCCTGGATAAAAGGGAAGTGGGTAATTGGTTGTTACGTTGTAGAGAGATTCCTGTTCTCTCCCCTTTGTCCTTCTCCAGGATAGAAATACTGTAATTGGCTAAGCAGGAAAATAGTGGTACCACTAAACAAAATGAGGAAGGTAGGGAGGAAGAGCAGGTGTTTCTCCTGAGGAAAAAATGAGTCTGCATTTAGACATGAGGAGTCTGAAGGACGAGAAGGTAGCATTCAACCCAGAGATGGAAACTGAGATCTGCAACTCAGAAAAGTGTGTAGCATACAAATGTAAAGTTTGGAAACCAAAGCCTGAAGTTGAAGCCATGAACACAGACAAGTTCTCTAGAAGAAAGTGTCCACATTTAAGGCTGACAGAGTGGGGTTGAAGGTAAGAGGACCACAGGGTAAAAGAAGTGGAGGAGCTACAGCTGTAAGGGCAGCAAGGGTATACCAAGAAGTGTGGAAGGAAAAGGTAGAAAAGAACAGCTCTTTCCACTCAGTTTAAAGATGAGAAAATCCAAGTGAGGCCATCATTCTAATTCTGCTCCGACAGCCCATGTGAGATCACTAACCGCCAGCCCTTCCCCAGTGGGCTCTGCTTCCCTGAGCTGCGAGGAAGTCCAGGAGAAGGTCCAGCTACAAACAGATGGCCTGAATGACTGAAATCACTTTCTAACAAAAACCTGGAATTAAGACCAATCTCGGCCTAAAAGTGTTTCTGAAGAGCAGGAGATGCTGGGAAATAAAGTCAGAAGTCAGTATTAAATTGATTGCTGTTGAATCCACATCTCAGGCTCACTCTGAATCTCTTAAGATGAAGAGCAAATCTCATCACGTCATCTCTCACGTGGATTACTGGAATCACCTCTTAACTGGCCTCTGGGCCTCCACCCTCTTCCTCCTCTGATCTGTTCTGAACATAGCAGTCTAAGTAAGCTTGTTCAAGTGTGGGTCAGAGTGATCCCTCTTCATCCCAAAACCCTCCCGTGGATACGAGACCTACAGGGCCAACGCATCTCTTCTGTCTCTGGCCTCACTGCTGCTGCTTCAGCCCTGGCTTGTTGCTGCCAGCTGTCCCAGCCACCTTGCTATCCCTAGGACATATTTATCTGAACTTACTGTTCTTTCTTCCTGGAACAGTTTTCTTCCAAAACATATGCAGGCTCACCCTGTTCCCCTCAGATCACTGCTCCATTTTCTCTTGATCCGAGAGGCTTATTCTGATCATCCTTTGTGCTAAGAGCAACCCCAACCATCGACGTGTTTACTTTGCCCTTTTTCTCCATATGAGGACCACCCTCCAACGTGTGGTATTTGTCTCCTGTGAGCCTCCTCCTGCCCCACCCCAAGAATACAAGCTTCATGCAGGCAAGAACCTTTTCAGTTTTGCTGTCCACTCTTCCTAGAACAGAGCCAGACCTATAATAGGGGTTCAGTGACTAACCTGCTGAATGAGTGAAAGGGTAGAAAAATGACCCTCTGTAGTCATCTGTATTTCATTTTTTTCCCTTTTTTCATTGAAATATAGTTGATTTATAATCTTGTGTTAGTTTCAAGTGTACAGCAAAGTGATCCAGTTATATATATTTTTTCATATTATTTTCCATTGTAGGTTATTACAAAATATTGAATATAGTTCTCTGGGCTCTACAGTAAATCCTTGATGCTTTATCTGTCTTATGTATAGTAGTTGTATCTGTTAATCTCAGACTCCTAATTTATCCTTACCCACCCCTCCCTTTCCTCTTTGGTAACCATAAGTTTGTTGTCTATTCTGTGTCTCTTTCTGTTTTGTGTATAGATTCATTTGTATTAATTTTTAGATTCCACATATAAATTATAGTATATAATATCTGTCCTTCTCTATTACATATATATTTCATTTTTAATAAGAATATTTTAACACCCCCAAGAAAAGAACATATGGTAATTTTAAATTTGTATAACTTTAACTTCAGGGACCATCATTTTTGTCACTTTGCCTCAGTGAACGCTTGTGAGCACAGTTGGGGACCACTTCACCATGCCATCCTAATTCTCTTAGACCCATTTTAATCCTTGCCATATAGTATTTGTGTTGTTCATAGGAAGTAAATTACTTCAAGCTGATTTGAGGAAATGTAGGAATATCATTTACTTATTTTTTTAAGAAAGCAGGAATTTGGCTTATGCTATTCTTTTTGTCAAAGCATTCAGTTATAATACTTTTTATGCACTAATTTAGCAACACTTGTTTTTTTGCATTTTGTTCCATAAAGTTTTTAAAACTGAGATTTTAACAAGATGAAAGGGGTATTTTCTGGTACCTTGTTATCCTTAGTATCATTAAATATCATTTTCATATTCAAGTTGCTTCAATAACTGTTTAGAACTTAAAATTCTGGTTTCCAGAGGTAGCAAGTTGTCATAGAAGGTTTGTTCTTCGCACTTCAGTTCTTTTTTTCTCCTTTTCTTTTATTAGTTGTTTTGAGGCAGTAAAATCGTCTGGTGTTCCTTCATTAGAAAGACATCACTTTAAGTTATTTTAAGTCCTTGAGAAGACCACTTTACCACAGGGAACCAGAGAGAGCAGACGGGAAAAGACTTTAAAACCCCGTAATAAGCTCAGAGTGAAATTGTAATCAGACAACCAATTATTTAATTTTCTTAACGATGCTCTTTATAAATGTCAGTGCAATAACTTGTTGCAGGCAGAAAAATAATAAGCATATGAAACGTATGGATATGTATAAAAAGGAAGAAGACATCTTTGAAATGTGCTGCTCCTGTTTCAACAGTCGTAAAATAAGCATTCTTTGGTTTATGTACATTTGGGCAAATGTTTTTTATTGAACTTTCCTTGATGTTTAATTTTACCAACACATACAGAGTTTTCCTTTCTTTGACTACCAGCATTTAAAGTATTAGTTAAAAAAAAAAGCCAGGAGTATTATTTATTTCTAAATTATTCACTGTCTCTAACCCCTTTCTTGTAAATATAAAAACATTAGTACAGTAAACAAGTAGTCAATAATTAGTTGGATGATTTAAAGTTGTTTTTAAATATTTGAACACTTGTTCTTTGCATTTATCAAAAAATAGGTGATCTTCATTCATAGCTTGTGTATAGAAGTGAAACCCCAGATTCTAGGTTGTTCTGATGGTGAGCCTGAAGCAGGAGTCAGTCACTAAAGGGAGGAGTGAGTCTTAGATCTGTCCAACGTTTACAGTTGTACGTCTGTCACATTCAAAGAGGCAATACGGTCTCCTGGTAACTGTGATGACTAACGGGCATTCACACATTGTCTGTTTGTGGTGGTATTTGAATAAGCGGAATACACACGATTAAAGATATTGGTACAAGAACCTCAATCCCTTCTTTGAAAAGCCTTTTCTGCCTTCTCACCTGTTATTGTCAAAATGTAGAGTATATGAGGAAGTATTACTGATAATATTTCATATTGATGCATGGACTATCATTAGGTGACATAGCCCTCAACATACCACGTGTTAGTCAAGTTAAATGATTCAGAGATTTACAATGAGATAATGCAGATTTCTTGGGATGTGATTCCTTAATCTGTTTGAAATATAATTAAAAGTTGTATTTTCCAAGTAACTAGGATAGAATTACAGGTCAATTTTGACTTTCTTCTTTGGCAGTAAAAGCAAATATATCTCAATTAATAGAATAAGAAGAGGTTTTTGGTTTTTTTATTAAGGGTTTGCATAAACTCGGGAGCCTACTTATCACATACCAATAAAGAAAACATAAAGCACTGTAGAAAATTCAATTTAGCATTACAGAGATTACTGCAATGTGGCAGCTCTTTATCTGTACTAGTATATAAAAGCACTCCTAACAGTGCATCAATTTTCACAGCCATTTAGTAGATTAGAAAGCGATTGTAAACAGCGTAAAACCCACATTAACTCCTGTCAACATCCTGCCTTTTGCTCAGTTATGAATTTGTTTGAAATAACAGTGAGATGTAAGGTGATTGCATTGACATCATGGATTGTATTATAAATATGAATGAACCCATCGTACTGGAATGCATAGCACTATATGGCGGGCATCTGTCCTCCTGGTTGGTGGTAACAGGTGTATGATATGAGGGAACGTGCATTGTCTCTAAGGAATAACTCCACATATTCTCAAATGGTAATCATGTCAACTGACAGGTTTTCAGATTGCCCTAAATTTTATATTCTAATATTGCACCATTAATAACCATCTGTTGTTTAATGTTCAAAAGTCAATCCAGATGATATAAAATCCATCAGGCTATTTCTAAAAAGTGATTATTAATATAAATAATATGCCATTTTGATCTTTGCAGATTATCTTGATTGATCTCTGGCTAAAAGCATCAGATCAAGTAACCATCTCATCCGAATAGAAACTAGTGACTGGTATAGGGTACAGCTAAAATGGAAATTCTTTTGAATGAAAGACAGGAGTATTTCTTACCTTTCAGATTTCAGTATTGATTTAGTAAACTGTTGTTTTCTTGTGTTTGGAAGATGAGGTTAAATCTTAGTTTCTGATTTTTTGTTTTCTTTTTAAAGATACCCATACTGAGAGGTTTTGATGGTGGAACAAGGAATTTTTTAAAAAGACTTTTTCCATACTATTAGATTAGAATAAAGGGTACCAGTGCATATCTTTTTAATTGCTTGATTCAGCTTGAATTGTCATTCTTTTTTAGATAAGGGTCATTTTATCCTATTACTTAATGTCCTTTTGTTGGAATACTCTTAGGAAAGTTTAGTTTTAACTTCTTAAGTATGTCTTTTAGTCTTCAGAAAGAGTAAATGCACATTTTAGTGTCAAAACCATGAATTCAGTTGGGTTGTGAAAGTTCACTTAATAGGAGATGATTTACTGATTGGCGTCCTCTCTTCTTTGTTAGGAACTTTGCTATTAAGTCTTCTGATGCTTCAGAGGAGGGGCAGGGGGCACCTGATGGAACTAGTATTTGTTTAGTGACTTTTACATGTGAAGTACCATATTTAACGCTTTGCATACATTCTGTCATTTCATTTAATAGATTTTCCCTTTAACTTGTAAATATTTGAAGGGGGGAGTCATCTGAACATATTACAACAATGTGTTCTTTCCAAAGACACAGTTTATTTGCAAAAGCAAGTCCCAGGAGAGAGAATACAGGATTAGTAATACTCCGCCGGCTTTTCTGTCATAACTCTAGCCATCACCTGAGTTCCAGAGTCAGGGAAGATGAGGAAAGCCCCACCATGCACATCTCTGAGGGACTTACATTCATGCTTGCCTTCAGGTAAATATCAGCCACACCCAGAAGTATTTACTCTTACCCCCTCTTTCCCTATAAATGGGACTGGCCACATCACATCTAAGGGAATCCTGTTCTTCAAGTTGAGTCTGGGGGTGTGAGGAAGCCTAACTAGTAACCTACTAAATGTATTCACTGGAAGCTGTGGCAGTGGTTCAAAGTGAGAAAGATGATTCTTATATTCATCTTTATCAACCATAGCACTTTATGATGCTTATGGAAATATTCCTGGTAAATTATTCAATCAAATAAATTTTACATGAGGGTTTTACTAACAAGTCTAAAAAATTATTTTCAACTAAATTCAGTCAGACAGATGGATTTTGTTCTCCAGGTGGTTGCGTATTTTTTGCTTCATAACCTATTTGGCAGCACTTTTTGAACCTGTGAATATTTATATTTCAGGGCCCTCTCAATAATTAAGAAATCCACATTCAGTACCAGATGTTTCAGATGACTAAACAACTTTGTTTCATTCTAGAACTGTAACTTTTTTTAACTCTTTTTTTGTTTGTTTGTTTGTTTTTAATAACATTTTCCCAAGAATTGGGAGCACGGTAAGTATTTACTAAAGTCTTACATTCACCATGAAGGGTGAATGTTAGGGCTAATTTACTTTATTAAGTAGAAATGTAGGCATCCCAATGTTAGAGCAGGCAGATAGCTAGATATGAGCAGAGAAAGGGGGGCACAGGCCAAATGGCAGGAAACCATACAGCTTGTGAACAGCAGGGGTCCTTGGGCAAACAAAGTAGAAACCTCCAGACTGACAGGAAACCACATATTTTGAGTTGACAAGGATCCTAGTGGCAGACAAATGAAGGTGGGGTAAGGGGAGAATCCCTGTCGTCCAAATGCGACCTCTTGCTCATTATGCCCTCATTATAATAAAATTAGCCTTGCAGATAAGAAGTACCCATCATGCTCCAACACCATGACACTTCTGATCTAGCTAAATAAGGACAAAAATCCCTCCCCTCAGGAAAGAGCTGATATGAAAATCAGAAAATACAACCCCAAACCCCTCCCTCCCCAGTGAATATTCCACTCATCATTTTTACACCCCATATAACCAACTTACCAAAGAAACTCAGGGCAGCTACTCACCTGAGTCTGCCTGCTCTCTCCTTGAGAACATACTATTACATAATAATCCTCTCTTTCTTGGCCTCCCTGAACTCTTTCTGTGATGAGAACCTACTCTCCAGTAACACCAAAAGCATTATTTATTATAACAATTAAGTATTTGAGAAGCTATAAAAATTAGCTGGCTTATAAGGTTTTCAGCTACTCTTCTTAGATTGTCAGGGTACCCAACTAAGAAACAAATCTAACTTAAGAAACTATAAAAATATGCTTTCCTCCAATGTGTTACATAACTTTTTGACATAAAGCTTTAAATTTTTCTGTTAGGAATTGTGTTACAAATGAAAAATGGCATATCTTCCTCTTCAGTAAGCTAGACCAAAATCAAAATGTACCAACCTCATAAACTTATTCCTGGAATGAAAACCCTGACCCGAGAAGAGAATCTTGATTACTATAGAAAATAAATCTTGAGTGTCCTATGGAGGTTGGGTGCTCATACCCAATTCCTTGAGTTTTTGCTAGTCTCCAATGTTGTTTTACCTTGATTAAAGCCATTCAAAGACTTATTTTTCTTTAGTATTATTGAGGTTGATTATTAGGTTATTAATATTAGTTTCAAGGCCAGAAATTTTCTAGTGTCTCTTATCTGTGCTTGCTGTACAGTGGTGGGCAAATTGAAGGTGGAGTATTTGGCAGCTATGGTTTACATATAGCACCACAGAAGTAATTCAGGATCACCAAAATAAAGCAACTTATTAGAACAATCATATTTTAGAATATTGCTAAGGATTTTTTTATGGTGAATTTAGAATATTATATACTAAACAGATTGTCACTTCATAATTCATAATTTATTTCAGAAAGTATTTCCTTGAAAATTCACTTGGGGCCTTTTAAAATGAGCATTCTAAAGATCCTTTAAAATTCAGATTAGAAAATACACTTTCCAATATGATAATGGCTCCAAGTTCATTTTGCAAGTAAGAAACTCAAATTTGTCATTTAATTTTATAGCAATTTCCTTCATCTTTTTTAAATAAAAAAAAAACACTATATAGGTTTCACTATTTTAAAGATATCACATGCTTTGTGAATTTTGCACAAGTTTGAGTCAAGCAAGTATTTTATTTTTGTTCTGCAGTTTGTTTTCATGT
This sequence comes from Camelus ferus, assembly GCF_009834535.1. NCBI lineage: Eukaryota > Metazoa > Chordata > Mammalia > Artiodactyla > Camelidae > Camelus > Camelus ferus. The sequence goes on from NC_045709.1 coordinate 65,755,140, forward strand.
TAGATTGCAATACTAGGATACTGGGTATTCTGTGATACTACCTAAAGTCTATCAGAAGAGCTCTTGCTTTGGATTGTTCCCACAAGTAGGAGAGAAGGATTTGCACTGATAATTCTCTTCATTCTTTGGACTCCTGACCTGTACTTTAAAAACTGAGTTCTATGACAAGGACCATCAGAGAGATGCACATCTGGCTTCACTCCTGCTTCACTCTTGCACTCCTGCTTCACATCTTCCCATGGTTCTTGGAATAAAATTTCGGACCCCTCCAGTCTCGGCTGAGTCCCTCTTACCTTTGGTGTCTACAGTCCAACCACTAGAGTCTTCCACCCAAGTGCTTCAAGTGGATCCTTCTGCCTGGAATGCAGTTCTCTCCCTAAACCTGTCTTGCTAACTCTTTAATTATCTTTCTGGTCTCAAGTATTACTTTCTCACTGAAGCGTTCCTATAAGTGCCTTGCCTCTAAAACTTAAATCAGGTCCCCCGTTATGTTTCATAATTGCATCCTTCACTTTTCCTTCATTGCGTTTCCAAGTTGTAATTACATATTTGTTGGATTATTTGTTTAATGCCTGCCTCTCCTAATAGAATGTAAGCTCTATGATTAAAGAAAGAGTTGGAGTCAGAGGAAAGACTTTATTATAATCAATATTTCACACTTTTGACAGGTAAATTGGACCAAAATAATTCCCAGGGAGCAACCCACAGCCTGGAAACCATAAAATCCAGGAAAGGCTCTGTGGTTTTAGGAGCTGGTGCACAGACTGATTTTCAGCAGCCTGACAGAGTAGGGGGTGCGGGCGGGTGTCGGTGGGCTTACCATGGAAGGCGTGTCATCTGACTATTCATTTTGGGCGTGTCTCTCAACCACTCTGGGCTTCAGTTACCTTGTCAGGAGAAGGAAGCCTAAAGTTCTGAGACTATAACATTGTCAGCCTCAAACAGAACAGAGTGAGGCTTGGGCTCCAGTGTTCTTTGGTTTCTAGAAGATGGGTTATGCTTGTGGACCATGCCAAGGATTCCAGACAGCCAAGAATATAGAGCTTCTGGGGGAGCGTTGTGGGGTGGAGAAGGGCTGAAGGAGGGCCACAGCTGGAAACTTAATTACGTGACCTCTTTGGCTCCACATTCACAATTAGTTATTCATCAGTCATGACCCTTCTTATCATCCTAGTCCTATACCTCAACCCTCCTTTTTCTCATCAAAATTTCATAGATAAACTCTTAGGATTCAAAAAAACACCTATTGAAAGTTGATGGGTTTTTTTCTTAAAAAAAAAAAAAACCCAATAATTTCTCAAAGCTATGAGGAATCTGTACCAAGTAAGACTGGAAAAATAAAATTTCATTCTATTTTTAGTCACCAAAAGCATAAAACAGAATGCTATCAACTACAGCTGGGGTATTCTACATTCTAAATTCTATGTGTGGATTTTTAAAACCCTTTTTAACTTGTCTTAGGCTGAATGAAGTATTTTAGTCCTGATGTGTACATTGCATAAGCTTTACACTGAAGGGTCAGGATTATTTTTAACTAGTATTTACAGAGGCTCAGTGGACTGTATCCTTTTGTTTATGTTACACATGAAAAAAAATAGTTTACTTAGTCCTAAACACTCATGTCAGCCATCTGCAAATGGATCATGTATTGAATATTAAAAAGTTCCTTGTAAACTTAAAATGTACTTGAGCTGAAACATTCTTTCCTTTTTGATTCCTTCTTTCCCCTTCTCTAGTTTTGCTTCCTCTCTTTTGCTTGTTACTAGATCTCTGTGCCTTAACTAAAATTGATCTGTATGTAGACTGAAATGTCAGATGAACTTATTCTGAATTTTCCTGAAGCATGTGTTTACAGAGAGACAATTTCTTATAGTCAAGAAGATTATAATTTTGTTAACATAAAGCACAGTAGTTTAACAGAAGCGAGCATAAGGAAATGGTTGAAATATGTCAACTTTTTATTTTAAGTGCTGATCCTTTATCAGATTTCCTAAAACACTTAATATCATTAGGCAAGCTTTTATAATCTTTGACGTGATATGGTTCAGCAAAAGATTGGTGAAGATAATACAACACATGGAGTTCAAAACAATACTGATGAAACATGTAAGCCGAAATCCTCATCTTCCATGCAAGGCAGAGGTCTCTGTAACTTTATTGATCCAGTCATCCCCTTCCCTTTGGAAAATCTAAGATATGATAATCTAAGATGCCCCAATATGGACCAGTTTTGCTTATACCCTAATTTTGATTCTTTCTTTATTAGTCCTTTTTCCAACAGTTAAATTATTATGATTAAAAAGTGTCTTAACAATTCACCACCCAGCTCCTTCCGCCCCTCTTCCTGCCACTATTCCCCCAATCCTACCAGACCCTTTCACGTCCTGGTACTTTATATCTGCTCCTCCTCTTACCTGAGCTGCCTTCCTGCCCTTTGTTATGTGATGGGCCTGAACGCACTTGTCAAGACTGGACACAAATGTTACTTCCGCAGTCGGACCTGGGGAGGTTGAATGCTTCTCTCCTCTTTGCTCCTGCAGCATTTATTTCCCATAACTCTGTGTGAGCACTTACTTATAATTTATTTGTTTTAATAATATGCTTCTCTCTGCTAGATATGAGTGCCTCAGGGTTTAGGACTCTTTTCACCTTTCCATCCCCAGCCCCACCCAGCACCATGACTGGTAGGTGTGTAGTAGGCAGTTCTTTCCTCTGACTTCCGTGCATGAGATCAGCAGCCAATTACCTGAGCTGTCTGGCGGACAGTCTTCTACTCTGAACCCAGTTGTATTACCAAAGTTAATTTTTAAATCAGTTGTTTGGGAACTCACAAAGCAATTTCCCACAGAAGCTATGTTATAAATGTTACAAATGGTGGGTAGGTTCCCAGGCTAGCCCTCCCGAGTCTATTTAACCCATAACGTAGCTGAAACACTATGCAGTTGTAATGAAAAATCGCAGAAAGCAACATGGGTACAAACGTGCAGTATTTTCATTACATTAAGTAAATAAATCCCTCTTCTGTGTAGAAACTGCAATCCAGGGCAAGTTATACTGAAGGGCGGGCATGGAGTGACCCAGCATAAGAGCAGGACCGCTGTGTGCAGGCCAAGCGTCTGTCACTGACTTGACTCCTAAGTCGTTTGGCTTGACTGTGCCTGAGTGTCTGTATCTGCCCCCACCCTGCGGCTTTGCATTTCTTGTCTGCTCCCCCAAAGAAGAAGCAAGGTAACATACTTTACCTCATAACATACGTGAGCACGCATTGGAACACAGAAGGAGAGCACTGCATGAAGGTAGCGTGTGTCGTGGCGTAAAGTACCCACAGACAAATGACATTAGATCGAATCATGAACAGGTAATGGAGTGGAATTGGGGTTTAAACCTCATTTGGCCTGACCCGAAAGCTGGGAGCTAGATAGCCCCTCATGTCACCCTTCTTCCATGATGACCAGCTCTGTGACACGTGACTTCATCTTTCTGGGCCTTAGTTTCCTCTGGGGCAAAGTGACATTTGGATTAGATGACCTTCCAGTCCTGAATGTCTGTACTTAACATTATCTGGACAGAGTGATAACTTTAGTGGGATCCACAATGTCCCAGAAGGATAATAAATATGGTCTGAATTTCTTGCATTTTCTCTCCCGTGATTAATTTGCTTTAAGCACCCCTTGCACCCTTTATGTCTTCAGTGCCTGGTACAATTTTTCCCTTTGTCTCCTGAATATGCCCACCTTCAAACCAACTGGTCCCTCAACATCTGCCACCAAAATCTCCGTAGAAACTAACTTCTGTCACATAGCGTCTCCATCCAGACTTGCAGAAGAGCTCTCATCTTGTTCCTTACCCAGAATTCTGGGTTCTCCTGCGAAGAGGGAGGTTTCCCGTCATGGTCCTCCTGCGAGCTTCTCAGTTGATTCTGGAGCGTAGATACATGCTCCAGCTAACTGTCTGATCAAACTCTGTTCTCTATTAGGAGCCATCTGTCTGCCGATGACTACTCTGTTTTTTATTTTAGCGCAATCCATTTTAGCTCCCTCATCTGTTGTCACCAGACCACCTGCGCTTCCCATTCTCCCAGCTCCTCCCCTCCTTCCTTTTGTGTGGGTGCGGAGGGCATAAGTGTGGTGGCTCAGCAGGGGTCTGCTCTCCCCCAAACAAAACGCTGGAGGCTTCTCTCTGACTGGCTAGAATGCCTCCCTCCTCAGACTGTCCAAGCCCTGTTTATTTTCTGCCCTATAATTAAGCTTCCTCAGATATTTGGAGCCTTTGAGGAGACTTTGCTGGAACAAAAGAAAGAAGTTGGTAATTCCTGACCTCTTTAACTTTCTGTAACAAGAGATTCGTATTTCTCTCTCCCTCAGTCATTGCTTTCCTCTGTGCCAGAGGGTCAACCAGTCCGTGAGAAACATGTAACCCCTTCTCTGTCAACAGTTGTTACTGGGTCAAACTCCGTTAGAAAAATGTTTTCTATGTGAAATTCCTGACACAGTTTGACACTAAAAATGTTCCTATTAGATGAGCCATGTTAGGTTTTCCTCATTGTCCTCATGTGCTCATCTGCATGAGTGTCAATTGTCCTGAACCTTCACATCTACCAGGTGGGACCTTTGTAGCATTTTGTAGTAGATTCCGCCTTAGGTAAGGTGCTCTGCAAATTGTTTCTGGTGTATCTTAAGTCCTGTTTTTACAGTTAAGTCCAACAGAGTCCATGCCATTGTGCAATCTGCCTTCACTTAAACGATCCCCAGGCGGACCTCACTCTGAAATCCTAGTGCATTGATTGTATGCACAGCTATCTGACACGTCCCTCACACTAAAAAGTGAGCCCACATAAGCGTCTCTTTTGTCCACAGTCCCTTTCAGACCAGCAGCAGTACCTTCAGCTTGGTGGTTTCAAACTCTGTAGCTCATACATATAGGTGCTCAATAAACATGTATTGATTCATTATTCAATTGACTTATTTGTCAAGTTGAAGTTTTAAACAGATCCATTTTTCCCCCTTTTCAGTTATTAGTTTTTTTGTCAGTGTTTTTGATTACGAGCTTGCATTTTTATTTTTACCATCAATAGGTTATGTCTATAAATAGAGTTCTAGAGACATTTTTGATGGGTTTGGGAAGAAGTTCAGATTTTAAAATTGCAGACGAATATTGTGCTACTGATTAACTGTAGCACACACATTTTGAAGCAGTTTATCTAGCTGAGAAAAAGACAACAAAAGAGCCGTCCCCTGTGACTAGAGTTTCAATGGTTTCCCGCAAAAATAGTCATTTTAAAGTTTTTGTTTCCTTTGCCTTTAATCTCTCATGTTATGAATAATATTTAGTTAAACTCCCAAAGCAACCGGGGAAAGAAAATCTTTGGTGTTGATTTTGGATAAAATATGAGACATTTACTTCTGTGAATTTTAACCTCAGATTTCCACACAATCTTTTATTCTCTGGGCTATTGGGTCATTCAAAGATTTAAATTTAAATCTTTGTGTTTTTGACCAGAAGAAAGCCCACTGAAACTTATGACAGTTTTAGTTATTAATATCTATGAGAGGTCATTACTCTTTTAATTACCATGTTAGCAATTCCCAGATGGGTAATGCCTGTCCTTCTACAGGCTGTTTATAGAATAATCATCCTGATGTTACTCTACGTTGTTGTTCATTATTTCTCTGAGCTTTTTGTTTTACCTGTATTTGCTTAGCAACCAAATTTAATCATTCGAAAATTAGTATTCTAATTAATTATGCTCTGAATCTTTTAGATATATCATTTCAAAGCACTGAGATGTCAGATTTTGTCCCGATTTGTCAAAAGAGTTAAAACTCTACTTCCTACAATTTTTGACCTTATAAAATCCTTTCTTTGTATACATTTCAATACCTTATTGGTCACAAAGCACAGTAACAGATCTGAAAATTCGTATGTTCTTTGAGGACATATATTAGATCAAAACTTTTGTCAGCTATAATTCCCTTTTATAATTTTGTTTAAAGTCCAAGCTAAGTTATTTCTCTCGTTTGAACATATTGGCTGATTTTTAGACTTGGATGAATTTCACTGTAAATTGCTGTTCGATGTGACTCGAGTACCCAGGAGCTGTCAGGATGGCTCAGTGATTTAACGCTGGTGTCCTGCAGCTTTGACTGTAATCAGCAGATGCTGTGGTATTACCATAAATGTTTTCCTAACTGCTTCTGTCAAAAAGAGAGAATTCTTCCTGCGCCAAGTCTGCTGCTTCTGATTAAATTCAGTTTGCCTTCTTTTGCATAATTAATGTCCCATGATGATCTCTAACCTTTTGTTTTTAATATTGCCTCTTGGTCTAGACTCAGGCTTTGTGGGGAAGCTCAACTAAGAGCAGACAAAGAGAAGTGGACGGGGTTTGTGCGTGAACCCCCAGCACTTCAATGGCTCTGAAGTTGTTACTGTTTTATACACCATCACTTGTCAAAGATCATGAAAGGTTCTGGTCTCTGCGATGTTTTTTATTGTTGTTCCACTTCTCTGTTCTCCTTCTGAAGGCTGTTTCTGCAATGCTTTGGTGCACATGGTTTTGCCTGAGGGTGTGTGTTGATAGGACCTGCTTTAGAATGCGCTCACCGTGGGTGTGGAAACTGACAAAACTCTGGCAAAGACCAGGCAAAAGTCTTCCTATTCTGCAAAACTTTCTATACCTCTTGCCCCAGATGTATCTGACACTATCTTTTTCACAACAAAGTAAATGTATACAACCTATAAGTATGTTAAAAATGAATGTCCTATTCTGTCGGTGAAAGCATTCCTTACGTTATCTCAGTGGGAAAAGATCTTTGAATGTATTAAACAGCTGTAACTTTTCCCTGAAGAGCCCAAAGGGCTTCATCGTTTCTCTGTTTGTTCTTTTGGAGTCTATGAATATTCCTGCACCTGTGATGGTTTTCTCTTTTTCTGGTAGAACACTGATGTGCATAGATAACCTTTGTGATGTTATTCTTACAATGTAAGATAACAAGTATACATGACTTCTCTAAGGCACTAAATCTGGCCAATAGTAATTGGCAAATTTACAGCTGGGAGATGCTCTGTAATCATAGCATCTGAACTTAGGATTCCGCACATTCCTTTGTTTCAGAAGAAAGGATGTGGGAGGCTGAGCTTCGCCTTTTCTGTGGTCTATCCACTTCTTTCTCCTACAGGGGATTCTACTAACACATATTTATCACATTATTTTTAGGATCATTTTCTTTTCTTCATAGAATCAAAGAACTTTAGAACGGAGGGGGATCTTAGGAAAGGGTCTGTTTCGCGACTAACAAAGCTGAGTCTAAGTGACATTAAGCCACAGGTAGTGGCCCATTTAGTTTGAAGATTTCCAACTCTCAACTACTGAAATGTTAAGTTTGAATATAGATTTTCGTTTATCTCAGGTTAAAAGCAAATAAAAGGTACAGGGCACTTTCGAAAGAGATGTGTCGGTCCCCAAATAGATTCCGCATAAAAGAAGAGTTATGATCAACAAGACTCTGCTTTTTCTTCCTCACACTCTGTTACTACAAAGCCTTTAAGCTTGTAGCCACTTCCATCTCTTGCAGCTCCAGTATAGTCTTTTTTTTCCTACCAGCAGCAAGACCACTTTTCCATCTCTGTTCCTATTAGCCAACCACTTCTGCAATAGAGAACACTCCCTTCCATAGAACAGCTAATCTGCTACCTGAGAAGACATTAGCAATGTGCCACATGCAACGGGGGTACTTTGAAATGTTCATTCTGTAACTGCCTTTTTCTGTGCCACTGGAGTAGCCCACTTCACATCGGGACTCAATTGCCTTGTCCGTAGATGGAGACAAACAATAACCACCTCACAGGTGGATTCAGTGGATGCTGCACATGCTAATGTGTCCACACACCTGCTTCTCTGAGACCCGTACCCAAGGAGAACTAGGAAGACACTTGGAAAAGGCAAGAATACAAGGACAAGGGTGCTTCTATTGAATTAAGTAAGACACTTCAATGGTTCTTCTTAGTCTTTTTCCTCATTCCCAGTTTAGTCATCAACATAATGTGTTAGTTTCTACTCAAAAAAGTCACAGATATGTCTCTTTCAGGATACTTGAAGGTGAGAGTAGAAGGAAGTCACTTAGAAAAGCACCGCCATTTTATTACAAAAATGTGAAATATTTCTCTGGCTCCAAGAAAGGAAAAAAATCTCCTTTCCACCCCAACCTCCCAACTCCACCCCCCAAAAAACGCTTTTCATAATTTCTTTCTTAATAACTAGAGACTCTGAAATCCTCAAACCTGATGTTAAATGCATCGCTGTTACCATGCTTTAAGAGGAAGCTGCCAGGTTATTTTAAACAACAAAGAGCTATAATTTGTAAGCAGTACAGTTGCCATTCTCATCGGGTACGGTCAGAATTTGGATACCTCGCCCCTCCCCAGCAAATGAACACATAAATGTGCATCGCCGGACTCACCACTTTAACCATGAATTTGATGATACGTGTAAACATAAGCCAGTTGGCTGACGAAATGGGTTATAATGAAAATATTAGAAATGAAATTTTCTTTCTTCTTTTGACATTAAAAGACATCTCTTGATCAATTATTCCAAGAGCATCTGTGGCTATATTTTCACCCAGAGTTATATGACTCCAGGAGTGTCTGTTACTAATCCGTCTGCTGTAACCATCAGAAAAAAGGCTGAAACATGGCCACTTTCAAGATTTGTGATGTGAGGACCCTTACAACGCTGTACATTTGTGTGGTCATCTGTACTCGTCTAAGAACATCAGTACATACTGCTTTTGCCATAAAAATCCTGTGTGGGTTTGGCTTATTTAATCATCCCCAGCAAACAAAGAAAGGTGCTGAAGTTCACAGAGGTTAAGAGAATCATTCCAGGATATAAAAAGTGAATGACAGAGCTGCGAAGAAGCCTTTACAATTTTTCCCTTGATATATAAACTAACCCTGGAATAGAGCACCCTCTGATCTAAGTCGTCACAGATGTGGAGTTTGCAACCAACCAGATGAGCCAGGGAAAATTGGTGTTGGTTCTCTCCATGTAAATCCAAAGAACAAACAAATCAGCTAGCGTACAGCTTGATAAACAAAAAGGTTGTTCCGTGGCCATGAGCTCAGTTAAAACCAAATCTGTAGAGACAGCAGGGAAGGGAGTAAAGCTAAGCTTGTTCCCTAGAAAAGGGCCTTTAATCTGCCTGAGGAGCCATCGCAGCCCACACCAGGGGGTCACAGCGGCAAAGCCAAGAGCACTGTCACAGCGTGACAGATGGTAGCTGACCTGCTGGCCTTGACTTTCTTCCTGTATAATGGGGATGTCAACAACAGCTTCATAGAGTGTGTGGGAATTACCTGTGGAAATGTTGCTAAAGCCACTCATCATGTCTGGCACACGGAGAGGCACAGTAAATGGTAGCAGTGTCATTCTCACCTTGTGGCTAAGACCCTGTAGAATGTAGTGGAGGAGACAGATACTAAATATACAGTTACACGAACACATCATGCTTATGGTAAGTGCAGTGAAGGAAAAGAACAGGGTGCCATGAGGATGAACAACGGGGGAGGAGGCCTCCTGGGGGGTGGCCTGCTGTGTCAAAGCACTTTGCCCTGGTTTCAGACCAGCTGGAGAGAACAGAAAACTAGAACACCAGTCTCTTAAGAGAGGCCCAGGCGGGATGATGAATTTAGGTTATTCTTCTCCCTTTTAATACAGCACTGACAACCAGGAGGGTAATAGGACATTAACTGCAAGGGGAGAACAGCAGAGCTTGCCACCATTCTCTACTCCGTCTGGACCCAAAGTGTCTCAAACTCAAGGCTTGTGATCACAAATCCATTTCCTTATTCATGTGTTATACTTCAAATTCTGCCCAATTCATCCTTTATGAATTATTCTTGATTTAATCAACTCCTGACCTGCATTTCTATGTAGCCTCTTTCTTTGTCTCCCTGCCCCCCGCCTTAGAGTCAGCCCCCCAGATAGCCTAGTTCATGGACTCTCCTTAGGAGGTGCTCTCTAGTCAGGCTCTCTTACCTTCAACACTGCGTGTGTTGGGATTTGTTCATCTGCTGCTACAGGTGACATCCCCCACCCCACCCCCCAGCCCTAAGCATTCTCTTTCGAAATCTAACACACCCCGAGGACTTCAACATTTGTGTTTATTATTTAAGAGGCACAGATCCTAATTTTGATAAAAGCCATAACGGATACCAGATCCAATAGTGCATTACAAAAGTGAGAAGCATCAGTGACTGCTCAGAACACTTTGAGCAGTTCTTGTCATTTCTCCTTATTATATATGGACGATACCAAGGAAGTAGCTCTGTAAATGGAGATGTATCACTGCAATCAGATTGTAGGCTTCCTGAGGGCAGGAGCCAGTCTGCTCCCTCTCCGCTATGTCCCGACACTTAGCCCAGCATGGCCCGCTGTCCCTACTCAGCATTGTTTGACTAAATGAATGAAAGCATGTTGTCCATCTTGTATCCTACAATATGCCAAAACATTATGGAACACAGTCTCTGCCCTCTTGAAAGCAGATTCTTATGATGAAATGCAGCACATCTGCATGTAAAGTACAGCTTTTAACACCGCAGGGCATGAGAAGAACACAGATCCAACCCCAGTAGTTTGTGGTCTCGTTACTCAACTCTGGTGTGTAGCAGGGACACAAAAATATAACACCAAGCTGACCAGGAAATGTAACACATGTGAGAGGTACCATGGAAGTCCAATGGCAGGTGACATCGCATACTTTTGAGAAATCAGGAGGTGGCATTTTTGAGATTCAAGGGATCATAGATTATTGTAGAACATGATTAGGACAGAGGAATAGAAAGGGGGTCAAATTACATATAGAGTTTACTGCATTAGTACAGCTAGCAAAGTTAAAACGCATGTCTTAGTTTAAGGAATTGCTCCATTTCCTAAAAATAGTAATTTCCTCAAGCATGGATTACAAGTGAGAGAAAAACTATATATGCAAAAATTTTTTAATTTCAAATAGAGTTTTGAGGCATTTGTGATTATTTTGTTTTAAAAAAAATTTTTGTAACTCTGGACTCTACTTGGTACATACTGGGTAGTAGCATTTAAAATGTAAAGTTGTATGTGTCAGTGTCAGAAAAACTCACTTTACATGTTTTCTAGCACACTCACAAATCAGGGCCATAGATTTTGCTCCTTCTGTGAATAAGTAGTTATATACAAGCAAAAACCCTGCAAAAATATATTCCTAATTCTGTTTAACTAGAGAGCTCAATAAATTTTTAAAGTATTTGTCAGAAACAGTATCAGTAAAAATGAAGTGTCTTATAGTTCCCTTTGGTTCCTTGGGCTAATGAATACTGTCTGCTTTTCTTTTTCCTTCAGCATTTATAGCTTTTTCTTTTTCTTTCTCTCTTTTTTTTTCCCCCCCAGTTAGGTAACAGTGCTATGGTTTGCAGCCTGGAGCTGAATCTGGCTTCAATTGTGCTTCAATCCACGCTCCACCCTAACTTGCCTCCTGACCTTGGGTGAATTTTTTAACCCCTCAAACCCTCCCTTCCCCCCTGTGAAATGGGGAGAATAAACATTGTCGTCAGTAATTTGATACGGATTGCACTGAATCTGTGTATCTTTCCATCTGTTTGTGTCATCAGTTTCTTTCATCAGTGTCTTACAGTTTTTGTAATGCAGGTCCTTTGTCTCCTTGGGTAGGTTTATTCCTAGGTATTTTATTCTTTTTGATGTGATGGTAAATGGTATTGTGTCCTTAATTTCTTTTTCCGATATTTCATTGTTAATGTATAGAAATGCAACTGATTTCTGTATATTAATTTTGTATCCTACAACTTTACCAAATTCATTGATGAGCTCTAATAGCTTTCTGGTAGCATCTTTTAGGATTTTCTATGTATAGAATCATGTCATCTGCAAACAGTGACAGTTTTACTTCTTCTCCAATTTGAATTCCTTTTATTTCTTTTTCTCCTCTGATTGCTGTGGCCTGGACTTCAAAACTATGTTTAATAAAAGTGGTGAGAGTAGGCATTCTTGTCTTGTTCCTGATATTAGAGAAAATGCTTTCAGCTTTTCACCGTTAAGTATGATGTTAGCTGTGGTCTTTATTATCTTGGGGTATATTTCCTCTATGCCCACTTTCTGGAGAGTTGTTTTTTTTTTATCAAAAATAGATGTTGATTTTTATCAAAAGCTTTTTCTCCATCTACTGAGGCAATCATATGGCTTTTATTCATCAGTCTGTTAATGTGGTGTATCACATTCATTGATTTGCGGATACTGAACACTCCTTGCATCCCTGGGATAAACCCCACTTGATCACGGTGTATGATCCTTTCAATGCATTGTTGGCGTCGATTTGCCAGTATTTTGTTGAGGATTTTGCATCTATATTCATAAGTGATATTGGTCTATAATTTTCTTTTTTTGTGATATCTTTGTCTGATTTTGGTATCAGGGTGATGGTGGCCACATAGAATGAGTTCAGAAGCATTCCTTCCTCTGCAATTATTTGGAATAGTTTCAGAAGGAAAGGTGTTAACTCTTCTCTAAATGTTTGGTAGAATTCACCGGTGAAGCCATCTGTCCTGGGCTTTTGTTTGTTGGGAGTTTTTTAATTGCTGATTCGATTTCAGTACTGGTAACTTATCTGTTCATACTGTCTATTTCTTACTGGTTCAGTCTCGGCAAATTGTACCGTTCTAAGAAATTGTCCATTACTTCTAGGTTGTCCTTTTTGTTGGCGTATAGTTGCTCATAGTAGGCTCTTATGATCCCTTGTATTTCTGTGGTGTCAGTTGTAACTTCCCCTTTTTCATTTCTGATTTTATTAGTTTGCGTCCTCTCCCTTTTTTTCTTGATGAGTCTGGCTAAAGGTTTATCAATTTTGTTTATCTTTTCAGAGAACTTAGCTTTTAGTTTCACTGATCTTTTCTATTGCTTTTTTAGTCTCTATTTCATTTATTTCTGCTCTAATCTTTATGATTAGATTTCCTTCTACTAACTTTGGATTTTGTTTGTTCTTCTTTCTCTTGTTGCTTTAGGTGTTAGGTTAGGTTGTTTACTTGAGATTTTTCTTATTTCCTGAGGTAAGTTTGTATCGTGATAAACTTCCCCCTTAGAACTGCTTTTGCTGTGTCCCATAGGTTTTGGATTGTCATGTTTTCCCTTTCATTTGTCAGTAGGGTTTTTTTTCTTCAATTTCCTCTTTCATTTCTCCAGTGATCCACTGGTTGTTTAGTTGCATATTATTGAGCCTCCATGTGTTTGCAGTTTTTTTCTTGTAGTTGATTCCTAATCCCATAGCATTGTGGTTGGAAAAGATGATTGATATGATTTTAATTTTCTTAAATTTACTGGTGCTTGCTTTGTAGGCCAGCCTGTGGTCTATTCTGGAGAGTATTCCCAGTGCACTTAAGAAGAATGTGTATTCTGCTGCTTTCGGATGGAATGTTCTATAAATATGAATTAAGTCCATCCAGTCTAATGTATCATTTAAAGCCTGTATTTCCTTATTGATTTGCTGTCTGGATGATCTGTCCATTGATGCAAGTGGGGTGTTAAGGCCCCCCACTATTATTTTGTTACTGTGGATTTCTCCTCTTATGTCTGTTAAGTTGCCTTATATACTGAGGTGCTCCTATGCTGGATGCATGTATATTTAGAATTGTTACATCTCCATCTTGGATTGATCCCTTGAGCCTTATGTAATGTCCTTCTCTGTCTCTTGTAAACAGTATATTTTAAAGTCTATTTTGTCTGATATAAATATTGCTACTCCAGCTTTCTTTTGGTTTCCATTTGCATGGAATATCTTTTTCCATCCCCTCCCTTTCAGTCTGCATGTGTCTCTAGCTCTGAAGTTGGTCTCTTATAGACAGCATATATAAGGGTCTTGTTTATGTATCTGTTCAGCCAGTCTATGTCTTTTGTTTGGAGCATTTAATCCATTTACATTTAAGGTAATTTGCAGTACGTATGTTCTTACTGCCATTTTGTTAATTGTTTTGGATTTGTTTTTGTAGGTCCTTTTTTCTGTTCTTTTTGTTCTCTTGCAGCTTGATGACTACAGTGTTACATTTGGATTCCTCTTTCTTTTTTGTGTTTATATCTATCAGATTTTTGGTTTGTGGTTACCATGAGATTTTCTATATGAAGTATGTGTATGAGTGTGTGTGTGTGTGTGTATATATATATTTATATATATATATAATGGCTTTAAGTTGCTGATCTCTTAATTTCAAATGCATTTTAGATATCCTGCATCCTTACTCTCCTCCCCCTCACAATTACTGTTTTGATATTGTATTTTACATCTAATTGTTTTGTGTATCCTTTAACTACTTATTGTATACAGATGATTTTACTACTTTTATCTTTCCACTTCCCTATTAGTTTGTGTGTGGATGATTTCCTACCTTTACTGTATGTTTGCCTTTACTAGTGAGCTTTACCATTTTATAGTTTTCTTGTTTCTAGTTGTGACCTTTTCTTTTCTACCTAGAGAAGTTTCTTTCGCATTTGTTGTAAAACTGGTTTGGTGGTGCTGAATTCTTTCAGCTTTTGCTTATATGCGAAGCTTTTGATTTCTCCATCAAGTCTAAATAAGAGCCTTGCTGGGTAGAGTGTTCTTGGTTTTAGGTTTTTCCCTTTCATCCCTTTAAATACATCATGCCACTCCCTCTGGCCTGCAGAGCTTCTGCTGAAAAATCAACTGATAGTCTTATGGGAGTTCCCTTGTATGTTATTTATTGCTTTTCTCTTGCTGCTTTTAATATTTTCTCCTTATTTTTAATTTTTGTCAATTTGATTACTATGTGCCTTGGTGTGTTCCTCTTTGGGTTGATCCTGTGTGGAACTCTGTACTTCCTGAACTTGGGTGACCGTTTCCCAAGTTAGGGAAATTTTCAGCTGTTATCTCTTCAAATATTTTCTCAGGCCTTTTCTCACTTCTCTTTCTGGGACCCCTCTAATGTGAATATTAGTGTGCTTCATGTGGTCCTACAGGTCTCTTAAACTATCCTCATTTCTTTCATGCTTTTTTTCTTTTTTCTGTTCTGCAGTAGTGATTTCCACTACTCTGTCTTCTAGCTCATTGATCCATTCTTCTGCCTCATTTAGTCTATTATTGGTTCCTTCCTGTGTATTATTCATTTCAGTGATTTTATTCTTCAACTCTGGTTGTTCTTCATATTTTCTAACTCTTTGCTACAAACTTGTCTCTGTTCATCTATTCTCCTGAGTTCTCTGATCATCTTCACAGTCATTACTCTGAATTCTTTCTTGGGTAGATTGCCTATCTCCTTATCACTTATTTCTTTTTCTAGGATCTTATCCTGTGCCTTTGCCTGGGACACATTCCTTTGCTGCTTCATTTTGCCTAAATTTCTATTTGTATTAATATGTAGGTTAGTTACATTTCTCAACCTTGGCGAAGTGTCCCTCTATATGAGATGTCCCATGCATCCCAGAAGTCCACTCCCCTCTTGTCATCCAAGGGCCAGGGTCTAGCTGGTCCCAGTGTAGAATCTAGCCTGCATTGGCAGATTCCTTCCACAGGCTTTGGGATTGTTGTTTTCTTACTTCTAATGCCTCCTCACTGGTGGCTGATGCTAGACTAGAGGCTTATGCAGGTTTCCTGGCAGGAGGGGCTTGTATCTGACCACTGCTGGGTAGAGCTGGGTCCTGGCCCTTTGGTGGGCAGGGCCATGTCCAGGGGCCTGCCTAGAGGCAGCTGTGGGCTCAGGAAGTCAGCTGATAGGTGGGGCTGTATTCCCACCCAGGATGTTGTTTGGCCTGAGGCATCTCAGCACTAAGCCTACAGGCTGTTGGGTGGGGCCAGGACTTGGTGCTAATGACCCAAGCCAGATGTCAGCCTCCAGGAAAGCTCATGTAGATGAACACTCCCTGAATGTCTGCCACCATCTTTTATGTCCCCAGAGTGAGCCACAGCTTCCCCCCACCTCCCCAGGAGAACTTCCAAAGCCCAGGAGGCAGTCTTGCCCAGGCGCCTACGAAATCGCTGCCTCTGCCCTTGGTGCCAGTGCACGTGAGATGCTGTGTACGCTTCCCAAAAGGATGAACTCTCTGTTTACCCCAGTCCTGTGGAGCTCCTATACTTAAGCCCCATTGGCCTTCAAAATC
The DNA here is from genome assembly GCF_009834535.1 of Camelus ferus. Classification (NCBI taxonomy): domain Eukaryota; kingdom Metazoa; phylum Chordata; class Mammalia; order Artiodactyla; family Camelidae; genus Camelus; species Camelus ferus. Next base: position 65,771,287 of record NC_045709.1, read on the forward strand.
ACATGCTCTGGGGGCTCCTCCTTCCCACGCTGGAACCCTGGGCTGGGGAGCCTGACATGGGGCTCAGAACTCTGACTCCTGAGGGGGGGGTGTCTCTTCAATGTAATTTTCCTCCAGCTCTTGGGTCGCCCACTCCAGGGGTATGGGGCCTGATTATATCGAGTGGACGCCCTTGTGCCATACTGCTGTGGTCCCCTGTTCATATTTCCAGTTGAAGATAGTCTTTTTTGATAAGTTCCAGTCTTTTTGATCGATGGTTGTATGGCAGTCAGTTGTGGTTTTGCTGTGATCGTGAGAGCAGACGAGCTTGTGGTCCTGCTACTCCGCCATCTTGACTGCAACCCAGTATTTTTTTTTTTTAATTTAACATTTTAACCACTTTTGAGTGCATTCACAATGTTGTATAACCAACACCATTATCTGTTTCCAGAACTTTTCATTATCCCATATAAAAACCCTGAACCCATTAAACAATAACTTCCTCTTTCCCGCTCCTCCAGTCTAGATGTCTCATGTAATTTGAATCATACAATACTTGTCCTTGTGTGTCAGAAACATCGGTACTGTTTCCATTATTAGTCAACCTGAAGTGGGGGGGACGGGACACTTACATACAATTATTTTATTAATCATAATTTTATTAGTTGTAATAACAAGATGCTGAGAACGTGAATATATTTTTTTAGAACTAATTCTGAGTTTCATCTTTGTGGACTGTGTCATGGTTGAAAATTTTGCTGTTTTTTAACAAAGTATTTTTAGTTTGTCACATAGTGAACCTCAGTGGACAGATGAGTGACCCATTCCCTCTTTATAATTAATTCTTTCCTCTGAAGTAGGACTATAAACATGCAAGATAATAAAGTTTGTATGTTCCAGGAGGAAACAGACACAAGATATTACATTAGAGAAATAAAATCATTCGTGTTGGAAGGTTTATGAGTGTTAGTTACCAAATAGACTTGGTAAAGCTCTCTGTTTTACTCCAGAAGAGGCCATTTTATGTTGTGGGATTCCATTATTTGCAATGGTTCCTTTCCTTTTCCAATCAAGTGAGAGCCAATATGGAAAGCTAGAACCATTGCAAAATTTAAGACCATTAGAAATAGGATAGTTAATTAGCAAATGTAGTATTAATATACTGTAATAGTTGTAAAAGAATGTATTATATTCCATATTCACTAACAGTTACTCGAGGTGCTATAATGCCCCCTTAATTTTATGGTTAGTGACAGGTGTAACTGTCTGACCTCTAGTGGCTTTAGCCCGTTGCTGCATCTCATTGATGGGTTAAAAAAACAACAAAAAGCTAAGACTGTGGAAAGAAATCGCAAATCCTAATATAGAGTTCTACAGCTGAGTATATGATTAGCTTCCGTGACCTTGTGCTAGTCCAGTTCAGAACCGGCTTTGGAAATCTGAGTTCAGGAGCTTGCAATGAATGTGTCAGCAGATGCTGCCTTGAGGCCCAGTAGCCAGTGTTCCCTCCAGCATTTTTAGTAGACACCCTGAAGTTCATTGCAAGCTTCCATTAGTGATGTTCAGCATTATTTTATAGGCTTGCATGAAGTATTTTTAGAATATTAACAGAATGTTAATTTAATATGTATTAATTGGCTATATAAATAATAACGTCTTATAATGTGCAGATGTTATGGGTTAATGTGAATATATTCTGATTCAAATTGAACAACAGTAACATTCCTTATACACTTCATTCCCAAGTTAAGGTTGCTGTTTGTAAACAAGAAACAGATTGGAACTTGACCAACAATTTGGGGATGATGAACTGATTATACTGAACCACTGAACTAAATAGACTTAGATACTGCATTTAGTGTGGTGCCCCAAACTGGAAAAAACTAAGAAAATTTACATGATTTTAGGGCTGAATAATTAAAAAAGAGAACATTCTGCCATGTGATAGTAAAATATTTTCCTTTGTCTTTAACATAAACCATACTGGAATATTTGATTCAATTTTTTCTCAATTAACTGAGTATCTCAATTAACTGCTTTCATGTCAATGGTTTAGTGAACTATAAATAGCCGGACATATATGGCTAATGTGGATGTCCAGTAATACTTTTTAATTTCAAATGTCATGTGGATTATAAAGTTACATATACTCTAAGGCTTCTGTGCTAACACTTGTAGCTCTTTTAGGAGAATATACAAGAAATAGAACAATTGCTCTGTCTTACCCGCTGTCCATTTTCCTGCAGTCAGCATCTTCTTTAGCTTACCAAGAGAACTGCACTCTAATTTCTCTCCTTCCTGCCTGCTGTATGGTACATTTCCACTGCTTTGTGTTTCACGTTGCCATAGAGACAGGAGGTGCTCCAAAGCCCTGGGAAGATGAGTGGAAGGGGTCTTTGAGGAAACAGCCCCTGCTGGCTAGAGAAGCCCAAGGCAGGGATCTATAGCAGTAAATGGAAAGAGGGAATTATGTGGTCAGATCCGACTGTGTGTCCACAGGGCCTTAGGAAGCACAGGCCTGGCCAGTGCTGCATGCAAAATGAGTTGTTTACAGAAACCAGTTTTTCGGAGATCTCGGTGCAGCCTGGGGTTTCACAGGAGCCAAGCTTAAGGTTTTATTTGCAAGAAAATAATTTAAGTGACATTGACTTACTCCTTTTACTGTTTCCTCATTAAAAGGGAGCAGCTTCTAAGAAAGGTCCTCTTTGCCTGACTTACTTTGCCGATCCAAAAATTTCACCTTTAAAATGCGGATCGATATTCTTTGACTCAGCCGAAACCATCAGAAGTCAGAACGCAGGATGAGCACAAGGGACCCCACAACCAGCACCCAAATTGTTGATCCAAACACGCTCGTTCTAAACATGAGCGGTTTTTACTCTCAGTTGTCATGTATTGCTTCCATATTTTAGAAACATAACTTAAAGCTTTTAAGCATTTCTCTGTTATATTTCCTGCTATATGAACTCACAGTTGTTAATATTTTTCAGTTAGGAGAAATATGCTAAAAGGTTTTAAAATAATACAGTTTTTTTTCTCTTGCCTTTTCCTTACAGATATGTACGTGGGAATTATCTTTAAAAGTAGCCTTTTCTTTCTTTTTTTTTTTTTTTTTTTGTGGGTAAGATCCATTCTCAGGGTGAATTTTAGTCACATGTCTAGTACTCTAAACAGGGAAAGAATTCAGAGAAATTCAGAACACACCAACGTATCTTTCTAGGTTACTGGTCCAAGGGCATAGTATGCAGAATTGTACTTTTCAGGAAGAAGGCCAGTGATCTGTAAGTCTATCCAAATAATAAGGTGGAGTGAGATCCTCTGAGGCACTCACTTCCCTCAAACTGACAGTAGGAGGCAGTCGTGTTCCAGCCTGAGCTGCCCTCTAAGGTAATGTCTATGACTCACTGCCAAAAAAATTTTTTTTAACTCATTTTCTAGAAATACAAGAAACCAAAATCTTAGAAGTAGAAGTAATTTCAGATTTCATAATGAAACTTGGTACCATCAGTCCAGTACAAGATAATGTGGCTGGGCTTTGAACAGAACAGTCAGAAAAGGCAAGTCTGTCAGCTTTTGCCAGCGGCACCTCTGTGCACCTCGGGCCCACTGCAGGTCCTGTTGCAGTTTGAATAGGAGAATGGCAAGAAATAAAGATCAATCTCGTTTTGGAGAAAGGAGAGTCAAATATGTTAGATCCTTCTAATTTTCACTGATTTACTAAAATGTCTACAGAACATGAAGTAAAAGTGGAAAGGACTGAACAGTAACCTGGTCTCCCTGTGCTTAGGTAACTGGATAAACGTATGTCAAACCAGAGATAGAAACAGTGGGTATGTCATTATAGGAGTTCAGTTTCATGAGTGTATTTTCAATCGTTAGCCACTATTTTACCATTCATAGAAGCTACTTAAATCGAGATTACCTAGGAATGCACAATTGTGCCTTCCCCTCTATATGAAACAAAATCACAATGAAGCATAAAATTTTGGAACATTGCATTCTTTCTCTTGATTGTTGTTCATGTAGCTAAAAAAAAAAAGTAATGTTTGGAAAGCATTTTCCTTCTGTAATAACTTATTCCATTAATATGTTGTCTTTCACTTACTGACCTAACCTCAGTAAGGTATGTATTGGGGGATTTTTTCCCCTCAGAATCAGAGTTGTATTCAAATCTACAATTTATTTCCCTACGTAATTCAAACAGCACATTTTTATTTGAAATTAATCATGACTGGTGCACAACCTGTGACCATAGAACAAAGCCAAGATTAGTAGTCCCAATTACATAGGGAAATAAATCGCTGATATAAATACATACTTCACACTAGGAGAAAAGTTGCAAAGTACATATTCATTCAGGGATGGAACCTGCAATCTTGATCTTGTAACTTTTGCTCTTACCCTGTGAATGATACATCTTTATATAGTGACTTGTAATAATAAATATATTTATTATAATATATAATAATAAATATAAATATAGAAGTGTTTTTAGTAAATATAGGTAAGTGAACAATACTGATTTCCATTAGGCTATGAATTATTCCAATTTCAACTTCTAACTGAAGTTTTAAAATTATTTTTGTCATAATTCCTAAATCTTTTTAATAGGAATTATTAGCTTTCTAAGAGTCTAAAATCCAATGGAGATACTCGTCACTGAAATTTTCTATAAATTTGATGTCCGACTCAGAAATCTTACAGGTAGTAGCACTGGTGGGAACTCCAGGTGCTAGATGTGTGCTGTCCAGTCCAGTGGCCAACAACCAGATGTGGCTCTTGAGCTCTTGAAAGGTGGCTGGTCTGAATTGAGATGGACTGTAAGTGTAAAATACATGCTTGATTTTGAAGACTTAGTACCAGAAAAAAATTAAACATTTCGTTAATATATTTTTTATGTTGCTTATATGATGAATTGACAACAGTTGACATTTGGTTAAGTAAAGCGTATTATTAAAATTAAATTCACCTGATTTTGTCCCCAATATTTAATGTGCCTTCCAGGAAATTTTAAGTAGCATGTGTAGCCCACTTTTATGATGCTCATTATATTTCTGTTGGACAGCAGGCACTATTCTACACTCAACTCCAGGTCCTCAAGAGGCTACAAAGCATAAAAATATACCTTAAACAAAAATGATATGTCATCAGTTTGTCATTTGTAATGTTATTCTGAAGTGTTTTCTTTGGAAAGGATTAATATGGAACAAGGTGGTAAAATCACGTCATGCTTAGGTTCAGTCACTCAAGAAATAATGTTTTAAACACTCATTATAAAACAGGGATTATTCTAAGTATTGTCTTATTCTAAGCAAATAAAAAAATCCCTGTCTTCGTGGAGCTTACATTCTAGCAAGTTAGATCAGAGTTAGATGGATATGAGTTTGTTTTTCTCACTCCTTGGACATATTACTATCTTTTACATATGATCAGTGTAGTATATGCTTGGTGACAGGCTGGAGAGAAGTAAAGGAACATTTCTATATATACAATCATATGTAAAATTAATTTTAAAGGATTCCCATTACAAATGTACCCCTGGATTGAATTCTCTAATGAATAAAAATAGGCTTAAGCAGATTTTTATTAGGCATATGCTGAAAATCAACTAAAAGTATTAAGTCCATGTGGAAATTTTTTAAAGGATGTATTCAAAAGGACTCCATGAGAATATACTTCTTTTGTTCTGTAGTACTGGATATGCTAATGGGTTTGGTTTTCCCTAGAATTTTGAACTACTACATGAATATGACTTTGCATGTTCATAATAGAAATGACAGCATCTTAAATGTTTCAAGGACTCAGACTTAGTGTGGTTATTATGGCTATATATTTGGAGGGTTAACTAGTGAGTTGACTTAACCATAACTTCCACTCAAGATCTCTGGAGGAACAGTTGAAGAAATTGTGGCTATCTGTCTTGGCAAAGAGGATTTTGGGGGAACGTGATACCTGTCTTTAAGTAGTTGAAGAGGAAGAGGAATTAGACTCCTTAATGTAGTCCTCATGGGAAAAATCAGTAGGGCCAGTGACTAGATAAATATAAGGTAAAACATTTAATTATTAGAGGACTATGTTGCCCTGTGAGAGTGTGAGGATATGACCAGAGGTCTTCAGACTTAGGCTGGACAGTCACCTGACCAGATGCTGAACAAGTGGGATTCAAGCATTGGATTGATGGTTCTACCAAGTAACCAAGGGTCTTTCCAATCCTGAGATTGCATGATTCTGCACTATATGATTCTATGAAAGTGAAATGGAGTTGAAATAGCATACTGTTCCTCATTCAGAAGCAACATTTGTACACTGGAAATTTCTAATGTTGAATTAGGAAGTATAAAAAATAAAAATACTTGAAACACACTGTAAAATATGACTTAGAAGTGACTTCAGGAAAACATTTAGGTCCTGTGTATTTATTCAGCTGGTTTTTTTCCAGTATGGCTTCCCAGTGATCAGCATGGGAATAGGCCTTTCCACAAACCCCCAGAGGTCAAGTGCTCTTTACCTTCGACAGTATGTCTTTCTGCTGTGTCCCAGTCCTGTGCCCCAGAGCCATGGGGGGATAAGACTTGGATTGGGTTTGCCAGAGGCAAATGTCAGTCTGTGTGGCCTTGACATTTCCTGGACTTCTCTAAACCTCAATTTCCTCATTTATAAAACAGAGTTGTTAATACCTGTATTTTAGGGTTGTTAGAAAAATTTTTAAATAGCATATAAAAGGCTTGTCAGATATAGTATGTATTCGATAACTAAAACAGAAACCATATCCCTGTGTTATTTCCTCACCTTCTTCCTCATAAACCAGCAGATCAACAGATCCAGTTATTTACTATCTGGTATCTATTAGCTGACAGGCAATTTCATACTTTCGAAACCATTTACTTAATAGCTGCTAAGCCACACAGTGCTGACCGCAAGTGTGTGGTAGCCTGAGACAGCTGTCAGCAACAGAGAGCAGGACCGGTAAATGGATGCTGTGACTGGCTTCGGTACGTTAGTGTGAAGGGGAGGGTGCTTTGGACATGAAAGCTTGACTTGCAGGTGTGTTGTTTGATTATGGTAGGGTGTTTGCATAGAAAGGCTGAGATGGGCACAGGACTGGAGTGCTCCCCTTAGGGCTGGAGATGCAGATGTGGGAGTTTCCTTCCTAGAGGAGATGGTTGAAGCTGTGAAATCTTTGTAAAGAATGTAGAAAGGACAGGAAAGAAAAAAAAAAGGGCCTGGGAACTAACCATGAGAAATGGCCACACATGGAGAGAGATACCTTTGTGTCTGGGAGAGGCTGAGAAGGTAACATAAATTAGAAGACTAAGAATGAATCATCAAATGTGGGCAAATAAACGAGGTAAGGGCCTTGTCGTGATGGGAGGTGCTAACCGCGAGTCTCAGGACTTGAGTTTTGTCTCTGGCTCTGCCTGAAAGTTCTGTCCGCTGCCTCAACTTTACGTAAAACAAGGTCAACGCACCCAGGTCGCCCATCACACAGGAGTGTTACGAGAATCAGATGTGTGGGGAAAGCATTTGCAAACTACGGAATACCCATACGTAAAGGGAAGGTGATGACAGTGATATTGTTAATTATATAATAATATACGAAGTTACAGATGGCTTTCTGTAATGACTTATGACACCAGTTACCTGGAGGTGGGCCAAACTTCACTGGTCACAGTCTTCCAAAACACACCAGCTGCCAGTTTGGGGGTTCCCTGTCCACCCTCACTTCAGACCAGCTGGATTCAGATCTAGGGGTTTTTACTATCCCCTCAGGTTCAATAATTCACTAGAATGACTCACAGAACTCAAGAAAGTGCTGTACTTAGTATTACATCTTTATTATAGTAGAGGATACCAGCCAGACAGGTCCCAAACATGAAACTTCTATTGTCCTTAGGGATACGTTACCCCCAGCCCCGGCACATCGCTAGGTGACGATGTATGTCTTGTTGTTGGTGTGTGACAGTACGTATTGCCAACCAGGAAAACTCACCTGATCTTCAGTGTCCATAGTTTGTATTGAGGCTTCATGACTTAGGCATGAGTGACAGGTCACATGATTGAACTCAGTCTCCACCTCCCAACCCTCCATGATTGGTCTTTGTGATGTGGCCATCTCCCATTCTGAATCACTCATTACCATAAACTAAAAAGGGTCCCATCATGAGCATAAATTATCATTATTATCATAAATTATCCTCATTGGCATAAATATCAGAAGGGCCCACTGTGAATAAAAAAGACACTCTTACCACTCTGTTAATTCAAGGGATTAGAGGCTCCCTCCCAGGAACGGGACAAAGGCTAACCAAGTTGGGTTTGTTTTTATTTTGTTTTTTTAAGGAAGTGTTTTTATTTATTTATTTTTTGGGGTTTTGGGGGGCAGGCAGTAGGCAGTTACCACAGTCTTAATTACACATGCTCTGAAGTGTTGCAACTGTAAGAGAAAACACGGCATCGGAAAACTGCTTTGAGTTCAGGGATTTTGAGGCTTCTGGGAATCTTGTAGGGAGCAGGTTTAACAGAAAGGTTTAACAGAAAGGATGAAAGCCAAATTAGAATTTGCTAAGAACCAGGTAGAAAGGTGAGAGACAGGGAAGCAAATAGAGTGGGCCATTCAATTCAAGTAATATATTAAAAATCAGGAAGATAAGCAGTTGAATGGAAGGGTCTGCATGACTATTCTCTTTAGAGGAAAGAGGTCGGACTGATCCTGGATGTCCTGTGCCCAGGAGCCTGCACCATCTCGAGGTCCTTCTTGCATAGAATTCAGGAAGGCCCAGTAGAGGAAACTGCAAAATGCAGTGCTGTCTTTAGATTTTTATATAAAAGGCAATGAAATAGAAGAAGACTAAAGAGAAGTGTATATATAATGAGTTTATGCAAAAAAAGAAAAAAAAACTTCCTAATTTAATTGTCAGTTATCTCCTCTATTCAAAAATATCTTTTATTTATCATCCTGTGCTTTGTCTGTTTGAATTGAGGGAGTAATTGTTTTGTGTTGTTGTTTTTGTTTCTGTGTAATTGGTTTCAATAAGAGTTTCTTGGCACTCCTAAAAGATTTTAACCATATACAAAATGCCCTTTTGCTCTTTTTATCATTTTTATACATTTTCAACACAAAAGATAAAGTAAACAGCCGAATGAAGCAAAGGGAAGACAATTATTTATAGTGTCAGTAAATCAGCAGTAAGGAAAACCACAGGGGTATGGGCTGCTGGCGGCCAGCCCTGACTCCAGTTAGTGCATAGATTAAAAACATATATTTGTCACACACTTTACTATCATGTAGACCCAGTAGTGCTTTAAAGATTATATTTATGGGTCATTCTTTCCCTCCTGCCAAAGTGATGCCATTGCTGGGATGAAACAAACAGCTACTTAGTAGGTCAAGGTAATAGTTAAGAGCAAAAGGTAAAGAATTGTAAGGAGAGACCAAACTTCAGGAAGACTGAATAGATGCAGTGAAGTTAGGACACCAGAGTTCTCTATTCTTTCTCCTGTCAAAGCTGCCACAGGCTCGCCATTGACCACAAAAGGCAGGAGCTCAATTTTATATTTCATCTGAGAGTTGGCACTTCTGAGAAGTCAGTGCCCATTAGAACCACAATGTGATGGAGGATCAATACTGACTTAAAGGGAGTAATGCCTCTTTCTGAACCATAACTGATACTTCCTGTAGCAGAGACGGTTTTCCCCAAGGGCTGTCAGCCAGGGTCTTAGCCTTCACCTTCCCAGCTCGGGAAGCATAACAACTGTTGGCTGAAATATTTCCTCATTTAGATGCTAAGTTGCATATGTTTATATTTGCTTTTTTGTCAGCAACTTCCTGGTTCCTATGTGTTTTGTGTTAAGATGAAAGGATGAAAAGGTTAGTTCAGGATGGTGGGTTTAGGGGTCGGGGAGTGGGGTTTAGTTCTTTGTCATCCAGATCTACAATCTGCCCAACATCATATGGGATCCAACCCTGAATGTAGTTTAAGGGTTTTTTTCTCATTTTTTTAAGTCTAGTGGGTTTTCTGCATTTAACAGCCATTCAACTTTTCAACAATTATCAGCTCTTCACTTAGTTTCAGACAAAAGCTGTTGTGGGACTCAGAATCAATTCTTCTAGTAAGAATCCTATGAGGAATTAAATCGAAATAAGTGAGTTTTTAGTAAAAGGAAAATAGCATGTGTTTTCAGCCTGTTTAATTCCACAGAAGTGTAAATCCAAGATGTGTGGATTGGATTCCCTTACTGACCTGGTACTAAGAATGGCAGCTGGTCCTGGCCCATATGTACTCCAGTCACTGTATCCAGTGGCCTGGATATTGGCTGTAGTCCTGGATAGATCACAGTTCTCTTCAAGACATCAATTGTAATACCTTAAATACAAGAAAGAAAAAGAGAAAAAAAGGGAGGGAGGAAGGAAGGAAGGAAGGAAAGAAGGAAGGAAGGAGGAAAACAACAACTTTGCATTCGATTCATAAAATAACTTCCACTCTTTGGAGACTTAAGTAATCATTCCACTTTACCTTAATGTTTTTAAGGTTCCATTTAACAATGTGTATTGGTAAGGATTTGACTTGAGGGGAAATAGAACATGCTTCTTTTTTAATTGACACCCAGACTTATCTTCCATGTGTCCAAGTGTGTCATCTTTCATATAAAAGAGATATGAGCCCACCAGCAGCACCTCTATAGCGATCTCTCCAACTTACAGGGTTGCAGCATCCCTGATGTCTGGAGTGAACCATTTGGAAACTAAGTGTGTTTTTGTGTGGAATTTGGGTCTCCAGTTCAGCCCACATGAAACCACTAATAGTGGACTTTTAAAATAAAATTAATGGCAAAAGACACCTGGCCTTGAACCAACATTATAATGAAATTTATGTGTAAAAGTGAACTTGCAACTTGGGAGAGTCCTCTACCTGTAAATATTTTCTCTAGTTTGCAGTGGGACAGGAGATTCTTTCTCCAACCCAACTGCATTTATCGTTTTGCAAATTAGGATGTGACTCCCTCTGTTCCACAGTTTGGGCCTCCTAAGCCCAGGGACTAGGGTGGGGGCTGTTGGGATGCTGAGAGAGAAATGTGAGGGTTGGAGTGAAGAGATGTGATCTAGGAATTTCTAAAGTCCTTGTGGACTTTTTTGATTTCCTGTTTCCATTTAATATTATCTTGTCAAAAGATTCTCCACCTAAAACCACAGAAGAGTTACATGCCAGCTTGGTTTTTCTTCTTATCATTTTGTCCCAAAAGCTAGCCCACCACTACTTGGAGTTTTCTCAGTGGGGTGGAAATGCTCTTGCCTGTACTGGCCCACCCACCTGTTACCCACCTGAGCCTCCAAAGAAGTTCAAAGAGTAAGCAGTAAAAGAAAAACCCGGGTTCTGCTGGGCATTTCATCCTTGGATCTGGTACAGGTGGAGTAAAGGAGGACAAAAATATCCAAGTGGGTGTACAGGCCTTGTATTTTAGCAACACGGAGTTTACTAGTGACCTTGACAAGAGCTGTTTCAGAAGAGTAGAGGGTCAAAAGCATGACTGGAGTGGGTTCAAGAGAAAAATAGGAAGAGAGAAAACGAGACAGAAGTATGATCAATCCTTCTGAGATGTTTTGCTACAAAGACAATCACAATTGAGGTAGTACGTGGAGTAGGATGTGGAGTCAAATAGTTTTTTTTTTCCTCTCTCTCTAAAACTGGGATTATTACAATATAGTACTATTACCCCAAAAGCAGAAGAGAAAAGACCCCAGTTCTTGTCACACCTGAAAAACAGGCAATCAGCCAGGAGACAAAGCATTGTGTAGCAAAAGATTTTAAAGGTTTTATTTAGTAAAGGGAAAGTACAGCTCCAAGAACAGGAGGTGGGCTGATCCCAGGGCAGATACAATGGTCTTTGTTTGCCCCCTTCTCTTAGTCCCTCACTTAGAGGAGATCTCCTGATTAATTGATGGCTCTTGTCCCTGGAGTGCTTAGTCATGATCATCTCCCTTTGTGCATTTCCTTACCCTTGATGCACACAGAAAAACCCATGGGGGTGCCTAAACTGCAATACTAATTTTATTACATGAGCACTGGGTGATGTCCAGTTAGATCCTTGTCACTACTTTACAGTTGTGGCCATCAGGTTCTAACTGGCTTCTTGCTGGCACTCATTTAGAGTAAATAAAGCCCCTTTATCCAGAAGGCAGGCATACTGCCATTTTCCAGACCATCCTTCCTCCTTCTCCTCCACCTATGTGCCCGGTGCCCCAACTTATCTAACTGCCTAACAGTATTTATATGTTGAGGGGAATGATTACATGAAGAAGAAACCTTTATGACACAGTAGAGAGAGGGCACAGCTTGTCAGAGAGAAAGACAGGCACCCTTACGGGTGGTCCTCAGAGGGGAGCACAGAAGATCCTCAGGCAGAAGGAGTGTACGTGCCTGCAACGAGTAGATGGATGTTGGGGGCGCAGGAAGCTTCTGGGGTTTCTCTCCTGATTGCTTCTACAAATGAGTTAAATGCAAGTGAAGGAGAACATGGTGGACGTTTGCTGGGAGAGGAGGAGGGGTGACAGGCTTGTCTAGGAGAATGGAATTGTAATGGAGTGCCGGTTATACTTGATGCTCAAAGTCATGAATTTCAGTGAGACCAGGAAAGAAAGGGAATGTATGTGTGACCTTGGAGATCCTGTGCTGAGGTAGTTTACATAGGTACACCCTCTGCGTTACAAAGTTATTGGGTGTGTTAAATGTGTCAGAAAGCATTTTGAAGTATGAGTACAGGATCTTGTTATTATGAAACTTTGCTTTGAATTACTTAGCACTTTTCCTTAGCAAAAAGCTTTTTAAATTTCTTTAAGAGCCTTGGTCTCTCTAGAGATGGCATTTGGCTTCTGCCCCTGATTTACTCGGTAACTCAGTCTAAGCAAATGACTTAACCTCCTTTTGCTTTCACCTCTCAATCTATGAAATGAGGGTGGTGATGTTTAAATTGCAACAAATTCCTTAGAAATAAAGGTGCTATCTAAATGCAAGCTATTAATAAAATGGTATTTCAGCCCTCATGGGCACGGTCACCAGAGAGTCAGAAAGGTCAGCGCATCTGAACCAGCCTTGGGTGGTGGAAGCCTCTCTTGCAAAGCTTGGAAAGAGGAAGAGAAAGACAAGACATATCCGTTCAGGAGGTGCCCCCTCCTTTCTTGCTTTTGGTTCTCACAACTCCTCTTTGAGGTGGATTATTAGAACCAGTACCTCAAAGAGAAGAGGTACCCAGTTAAAGCCAAGTGGTGGAGCTTGGATTTCAAGCCAAGGTCACCTTAAAATCCCACGCTCTTTTCACTTCCCCACATGTAGCTTTGGGCTTGGTACGTTATAGGCAGAGAGGTGCGGAATGCTTGATTTATGTAGATTATTGTAGACCCACATTTAAGCCAATTTAATCTCTTCTCGGTTATCAAAAATGTAGTGAGAGTTGCCCAGCAGCAGAATAAACCCGTTTGGTGGAGACAGCATCATGATGGGGTCATTTACAAGGAATCAAATGACAAGAAAAGATAGGTACATTAGGTGGACGCAGCAGTAAGCCGACCAAAAATTTGCACTTAGCTACAATGCGGTTTTCAAACACTTTGGGGGCAGGAGGAGGGTGCTAGGGGAAAAAAATTGTGCAGTCATGGGAACTGTAGGAATACTGCATCGCCTGAGCTTTTTACTGCAAACATAATATGTACATTCTAAATGATAGAGCATAAACAGCTCTAAGAGAAAGTCACTGCTCTGTTAGATTTTGACTTCTGAGTACCAATTGCCCACCTGATAGAAAAGGTGATAGGAAAAGTGTATTTATTTTCTTCGAACAGCTAAAAGGTGATCATACTTCTAAAATTTGTTGAGATTGTCCAGGAAAGTGTGTAAAATACTCATCCATCACTGGAAGCCCCTGGTCAGGAAGTGACAGTGCAGTAAATATCTTCAGCTGCCGCCTTTTAATGGACAAGCTGTTTTCGGTTGGAATTTTCAGCACTCACATAAAACACACTGTCAGGAGTGACTGCTCGTGCTCTAGAGTCATCACTGTTGGGATAATGGAACATCTCGCAGCGAATAACCAAAAAAACTGTAAATGTCATGTCAAGTTTGTTGAAGCCATTTGCAAGCCCCGTTCAAGGTTACATGAATATTGAAGGTGTCTGTTTTTCTAAAGTTGGAGATCTGTGAGAGAGATCACTCTTCAGGTTGTGCGATCTGAGAGTCAAGCTAATGAAAAGAAAATTTGCTCTTTGGGAAAGTCAGTCAGTTAGAGCCATTTAGCTGTTAGGATTGCTCCCCTCCCCTGACAGCCTGGATAAGTCAGGATCCCAGTCACTTACCAATAAAAGAATGTATACGTGTTTATAAGTTACAGGTCTGTATGAATATATATGTATATCTTTGACAAGTTACGATATTATCTTGATTTGCTAGGAAGTTTTAACAGTTTGCCTGCCAAATTCAGTATTTCTTTTAAGAGAAAGCACTGAACTTAAAAATTCCCAGTAGAAACTTTCTTCCTTGACTTTGTTCAAAAAGGAAATAAACCTCGTTATCATTCAAACTAATGCTTGTCTTGGGTCATAGAGTGTGGAAATAATTCCTTTACCCAATGCATATTTATTGAGCATCTATTTTGCTCCATGGCCATTCTAGGCACCAGTGTTACAGCAGAATTTAGAATAATGTCCCTGCTCTCTTAGAGCTTACATTCTAGTAAAGAGGTAGACCACAGCCAAGTAAACAAATATCTCATGTGTCCTGTGATGTGCCTTCTGTGAAGGGAAAGATGAGGGTAAGAAGACAGTGATGAAAAGAGCGATGGCTATTTTAGATGGATGGTTAGAGACAGTCTCTCTAGATGACATGTGAGCAGAGACCTGAATGAAATCCAAGACAAAGCCTTGAAAATAACTTGAGTTATAGACATTGCAGGCACAAAAGAAGAAGGAAATAAGTATTAATGCTAATGAAATGGTTGTCTGTCTATATTTTTTAGCTTATTCTTCTGTGTATTTATTTTAAATCTGCTTGACTCTGTTGAATATTTTTTAGTTTAGTCTGAAAGAAGTTGTTGGCTGAGAAGAATTATTTTAATATTTCATAATGTGCACAGTCCTTGCTTATCACAGTGATAAGTTTCATGTTTCTTTCTTCCTTCCTGTAGAAAATCAGAAGTTGCAGTTGATGGAAGGGTCACATTCACACCACAATATCAATTGCAACTCAACAAGGACTCCAGTCGCCAAGGAGCTTAATTATAATCTAGACACTCACACGTCGACAGGGAGGATCAAGGCAGCTGAGAAGAAGGAAGCCTGTAACGCAGAAAGCAACAGAAAAAAGGAAATGGAACTTACTGGCCCTGTTTCTAAAAACGAATCCATTCCCGAAGTTGAAGCCCTGCTGGCAAGATTACGAGCTTTATAAATTAAACTGGTAAAAAAATGATTAAGCTGAATAGAAAGCCATGCTCTCAGCTGTAACACTTGAAAAAAATTGCTTTTTCTGTAAGTGACTTTATATAGTTTTAAATTATAATATATATTAGAAAAATAAAGCTAAATACATGGTTGCTCTGCTCTTTCTGTGTACTTGAGGTTTTGGCTTATTCAGGATTGTAATGGGCTCTAATGCTTTTTCTTTGTCTTCTGGTGTTCATGTGTTCTATATTTGGTGGTGAAATTATACATAATGTTTTAGAGAGCAGGTAGGTGGCCATGTGTTCAGCAGTGTGTCCTCAAGAAAATACCATGTTTCTAAGTCACTGTAATGTTCTCTTTACTATTTTCAACATCAGTGAACATCGAGTCGTCAGCCTCGAGTCTTGCTCCACATCCATGTATGTTCCACGTATGTTATTTATATAGACCCACGTTTCTCCTTAATTGGGACCTGCGTGCTATCGGTGTAGCATGGAAAACATACAACTGAATGTAACAGAGCCGAGAGGAAATGATTGGTGAGCTAATTAGCATCACTGTTGAATTCATGTTAATTAGACCCTGTAGGAAACTAGGCTGCAATTGAACACACTTCCAAAAATGATGTAATAGGAAGATACACTCTTTTTGCAAAATGCACATGCTTTTGTACAAAGTGGATGTACACGGTATTACAGTGCTGCCGAAAAGTCAGCCAAGAGAACGTTCCCCCCCACCCCCCGGTAATTATGACTCTGGGATAGAATTGCCATTGTGAAACTTCCCAAGTAACGAATTTTTTAATTTCTGTGAACCCACTTGAAATTGCAGTTTCTTAGATCTGACAATCAATAACTTTAACAAAGATCTGAAATGTTTCAATGAAGGTTTTCCTATGCAAATACTGCGATTTTACCTCCTTTGGGGCATCAGATTAACTCTGTTAATTCTGTATCAAAGAAAATAAACTTGCTACTTGCACTAAATGAAAAAAAGTTGCTTTTTTTTTGTAGTTAGCATAGTCTGTGGATAAGCTGGAAATAGACTCTGCTGAGCAGTCTAAGCATGTCTTTTGCTTTATGACATGCAATAAGCAAGTGACTGCTCTGTTACCTTCAGTTAAAAAGCAGTTATATGGGACTAGTCTGGCTAGGTCCACTGCTTTTTATTTCCTTGTTTAAGTTGCCACCTCCTTTCAGCTCCAAGTTAATAAAGTTAATTAATTAGGACTATGAACCAGGCCCTGTTTATAGACATTGGGGAGCAGAGTGTTAGCCAGAGCCAAGGTGGGAATAAATTGTTGTCATCTGTGTTGCTGAAATGCCCATTTTGCCCTCCAGTCACAACTCCTATTTTCCTGAAAACAGATCTTAAAAATCAGAAAAGGCAAAGGAACATTTACACCTTTCAGCAGACAGAAGCCCTAACAGCAAGGAAGGAAGTTAAATGAAAGAGTTCTGACTATCTGTCCATAACATGATTTTGCAAAGACTTGGGAATTTCAGAAACAAAACTGAAATGCCACCCGATAGTTTGGACACACCAGATGGCAGGTAAATACTCTGTCAACTTAGGTCCGAGGAGCAGACACGGGGAGAAACAGCCTGGCCAGTAAAGGGAAATGAAGATGACACAGCCTTCCAGGCCAGAGGAAGTCAGGGAAGTCTCGAAACCGAGCGGGTGGCCCCCGGAGCATCTGTCTGCAGAGGCTGAAGGACAACCTTCAGGCGAAAGCCAGGAGCCCAGAGCTCACAAAGCACCAGTGTGTGCCCTCGGAGCCCATTCTGAGCAGGCTGAACAGGAGGACTGCAGGCATCAGGAGGAAAACACCAAGTGCTGACAGAGGTAAGAGCCAACCAAAAAACATTGCTCTCCTTTGCAGATCAAAGCCCCTTCAACAGTGGGCAAGGGGTGAGAATCAGGGTTTTAAAATTCATAATATTCCTTTAGCCGACTGTAGATGAAAACTACAGAGATGACCTTTAATTTGAAGGCAGGCATTGAGGTACAATTTTGTGTTTCCGAGCAAACAGATTTTGTTCACTTGAATTAGCAGGTAAAAGGCCAACTCAAAACCACCTGGCACAGCTCAGTGCTTTGATGAGGTCCTAGTGACAAACCCCAGAGAGACCCCCCCTCCCCTTTCTCTCACATCAATGCAGAGAATTTGGCAAGAACACAGACAGCTAAGTGATCACTGACTTGTCCAAAAGCAAAGACTGCTGCTAACAGGTTTCCCAATCAAATATTTAAAGTAATTAAAAAATAAGGAAAGCAATCTAATCACATGTGCATGTGTGTCCTTTTGTTAACATATTTGAACATTTAAACAAAATATGCCAAACCCCTAGTGTTTATATGCGGAAATAGACATTTCAGTAATTCACGTGAAAGTTTTCGGCTAAATCTAGAAAATGCTATCATTTATACCAAGTAACTTCAAAACTCTTCTAGTTGTGACCATGCTATTTATTCAAAAACAGGTGCAACAATGACTTCAAAGTGTTCGTTTAGCCACAAATGATTGTCTCCTGGGTGAGTCATTCTTATTTAAAATGCCATAATCCAATGTAGATCTGAGTTTACTAGTTAGGAAAGTGAATCTCTAATGCACAAATCTTGGCTACATTTCACCTTAAACTCTCATCTATCGATAAGCACAGGTGGACGGGCAGCACGTTTAGTGAAGAGGTTGTGGCAAACTTTTATACAGACTGTAATTTTTGGAAAGTAGCAGGTCAATGTGTAAACTGCTAAGAGGAATGAAAAATTCCAAAAGCGAATACATTGTCTTTTTCTTCATACTCACTATTAAAATTTTTGAGATCAAGGAATAGTAGCTGGCCAGTGCTCATTTTTGTCTGGTGAATTGTTGAATGGTAACTGTTACATGCCCTTGCCAGGCATGAGTGTTCTTAAGGTGTGTCTTCAGGCCACACTGTTCAGCCATTTTGCTCAAGAGCTACTGTTTATAAAAACCCGTGGAGCTGCTAAAGAACCACAAAGACTGGATGGCACTTCAGAATTGAACCTAAGTCTCCCCATAAAATGAAAACAATGGAACCTTAAACCATAAAAGTTCATTATTCCTAAACAGACTGTTGCCTTTTAAAATGGGTATAAAGGAGGAGGTTATAGCCAGGCCGGGAATGGATCTGGAGTAGAATGAAAGTTCATTGTGCCCCTAATTAGGGTTTGACCGCGGAGGTCTCTTCACCTCCTGCTCACCTACTTAGATTTGAGTGTCACATTTGACTTCCACCACATTCCCCCTTCAGCATCTCCAAGAGACAAGAACTTAAAAGGAATGTC
This sequence comes from Camelus ferus, assembly GCF_009834535.1. Lineage (NCBI taxonomy): Eukaryota > Metazoa > Chordata > Mammalia > Artiodactyla > Camelidae > Camelus > Camelus ferus. The sequence continues at coordinate 65,790,005 of NC_045709.1, forward strand.
GATTTCTTTCAGGAAACCTTAAAATGATGGACTTTCCCCCTCTGCTCTCCATTTTGCAACAGCAACCATTGGATTAAAAAATGTTTTGAAGATTCCGGATGGTGCCTCCTTGCAATGAATATTACCAACATTCTCCAGGTTCCTGTAGAACTGTTATTATACATTTTATACTATTTGAATTCCAAATTTTTAAAAGGTATTCAGATGATGAAATTGGAAGCCAAATTTCTAGATTATCTCTTCAGGACCACTTATTCATTTTCTTTTACAACAGCCTTTTAACATATTTTAGTAAGTCTATTACATACAAACCTTTGCTTTTTTTTTTTTCAATTGTATCAAAAGTTTGAAGATAGTGTTTTTTTGGTTTTTTGGTTTTTTTTTTTTTTTAAGGGAAGGTACTGCTGGAGATCGAACCCAGGACCTCGTGCATGCTCAGCATGCACTCTAGCATTAAGCTATACTCCCACCACTTGTATCAAAAGTTTGAGACTTTCCATTTTTCTCTTGGCATGTTTATTCCCTGTTATGTTTGGATTAAAAACCTGTTTGTAAGATTTTCTCCTTTTTCCTAGTTTTCTAACTATGAGTTACTGAAAATTTATTTTAAAGATGAATCTCCAACAACAAATCTCATCTTAATATTTTATCTATAATCTGACTAGGTGTGATTGATGGTCAAATATAAGGAAGCTAAAACAAAATAATTAATCAGATCAAGACAACTGTTTTAGTGAATTATTCCTTGAAAGTGGGACCAAGTCCTCAAATGAGTATATTCCAGTTAATTTCTTCCCAAAGTGTCTGTTTTCACAGGCAGTGGCTAATTCTGGTAGAACAGGTCTTTTTGCATTGAAAAAAAAAAAGTATGTTAATTAACCATAGATACTTAACATGTGTATTTAATACACTTAATAATGTCTAGAAATGCAAATTATAGTTGATACAGGTAGATATTAGTAATACAGACATTTTTACTTACATGCTTTGTAATAATTTCAAAGTTCAGTATGTGTGAAGCATTCATTAAAATATATCAAAAGTAGGCAACAAAATTTCAGTCTTGTAATTTAAGTACCCGATCTCTGAGGGAAGCTTGATTTTAAATGGTGTTTCTTTCCTTTCATCAGGCACACATACTTGGCCCTTTCAATGCAAAACCAACTAGTTGCCTAATAAAAGCAAACAGGTGCCTCTCCAGCCTGGAAAAAAAAAAAAAAAAAAAAGCATGTCTTTGGAGGGTCTCATCTTGAGTCCTCTCCTTTCGTTAATGACCTAACAAGGGCCATTCTGATGATTGTTACGAGTCGTGACTGACGTCCCACACCTGGGGCCTCCCCAGAGCGTCAGAGTCCAATTTGACTGTGATAATAAATAAAATCTTGTCGTAGTATTATAGGATGTTTGGCAAGGACAAGAAATAAGGCCCTTTTATAACTCCCCAAGGAATCTGGTGATATTTCTAACGTGATCTCACACATCATTCTGTCCTGCCTGACCTTCCTGGTGTCACCCTCCTGAGTTATAGCCTGTATCCAGTACCCTCCCTCCCTCCACAGCCTCTCCCCCAAATAAAGGATTGCTGACCCGAAGAAAACAAATCTGATTTTTTTTTAACTTTATAAGAAAATCCGTAAAAATGTCCTGGCACTCACTCCCTATGTTTTCTGCAGAACATTTACTGTCTCCATTAGATGAAATGTTATGTCCTGCATTATGAATACTGAAGGTCTCTGAGAGATGAAAAGGACCTCGTTGAGATGTATCCAGCTTCATTCCTTAATGACTTCTGGGGTCCTGGGATGTTACAGGACACATTATGTGTTCACCAAGTTCGCCAATTTACCACCCACTTTTTCAAAGATCAGTTCCTTTACCATGACAGTCACGTGGGAGAGTAGCCTCGCAGGCACTCCCCCGTGACTCCACCTGGAGAGGGACGCCTTTGATCTGTTGTAATCGCTTTCCTCACACTCTCCAGAGAAGCTTAACAGCTTCTGTCTGAGGAGCCAGGAGAACACCCTTACGTAAGAACAGGCACACTTCAAGGACACTGTTAGGCATGGAGACACTGGTGCCACATGGGCATGGCAGCCATGCCTGTGGAGACCAGATGCCCTGTCCGTGACCCTTCTTTGGGCATGGCCCAGGTGGAGCATGAGGGAAGCAAAGTTTGATTCTGATAAGCCCCCGTGTTCCTGAGAAGCTGGGCTTCGGCCGTCCTTATGGCTTCTCCTCCTCTATACCTGCATCTCCTTCGAGTTCTTTAAATGGATGGTAACAGCCGCATTACCCTTCATGGAGGAAAGGTGCATTTTAACTCACATCTGACCCAGAAGGGTGGAAGGTCTGCTGATGGAGACTTGAGAAGCGGCAGAGTCAGGGAATCTATGTCTGCACGTGAAACAACCCAGAATCGCACCTTCCCCTCGTTCTGTTGTCATGGCCACCCTGCCTAAGCCAAGGTCAAAGCACAGACCAAAGTCCCTTTCTGCCATCCTCCCGCAGAGCTGAGACAAGCTGGGATTCTGAAACACTTTGCAAAGCTCTAAGTCATGAAGTAGAGGGAGAGATAAAGGCAGTGAGAAATACGAAGCCATCCAAGCTAATAAAGGATAGTTCTCAGCGTCCACAGCAAGCACGCCCTCCCACTTTGAGGAGAAGCTGGGGAGTGCAGTCCTCTGGTAGGACAGCGGGTGAGGGAGGGTCCTCATGGCCCATTTCTGAGAACAACCCAGCCCTCTTCAGCTTCACATACCCTCACAGGTTGGCAACCATTGACCCAGTCCCAGACTTATGTCCTACACACCTGTGAGGATTGTCTGGCACGTTGGCTGACTGGGGTGTGGACAGAGGCCACGCCATCCGTGAGGAGTTAGAAGGGCAGAACAAGATGCTGAGGTCACAGCGGGGTTGCTGGGTGGTACAAGAAGGGAGACCTATGTGGTAAGGGCTGGAGGCAATAGAGATGCCATGTATCTGTGCTCAGCAGGAGGGAGGGCTCAGAGGACAGGATGGTTGCCTTCATATCCTTAAAAGACAAGCATGGAAGAGATAAGGAGCTTTTTCTGGGTGTCTCCAGAGGACAGAGCTGGGGCCAACAGTAAATATGAGAAAGCGTTTTACCTGTAGAGCTGCCCAGTGATGAGAGGCTGGCCGTCAAGGTCATGAAATCATCGAGTCAGAATCCAAGCAAGTCCTTGTGAGGGACAATGGAGGCCATCTAACTCAAACCCCGTATTCTTACTGGAGGGATGAGGGAGGTGCCCCCCACAACGGGCGCCCCTGTCTCCTTGCTCTGTGTACCCCGACCCCGCTCACACAGCCTCCCTCACCACGTTACCTCAGCAAGCAAAGGCCAGCTCTGTCTGACTGGGAGATAATGAAGGACTTTATTACTCAGGTAGAAGGTTGGCCTCTGTGAACCCTGGGGGACTTTATCACTCTCAGAATCTGTGTTCTGTGACTTTATGAAATCATAAGTGGACACCCTACCTTGGGATTATCACCTCCATGCCATCACACACTCCACTCACTTATCTCTTTGACGGACGTAATAACTGTCTTGGTTTATTCATGTACCTGCTCCAGGTCATGCAACTGAAATAAATCAGCCCTACCCTAGAAAGAAGTGGTCTGGAAAGAAAGGCAAGGAGCCTCGTGGGAAGGAACAGCTGCTTCTGAGGGTCTGGGCTCAGACCCCTGTTGGCTGCCGCGTCTGAGCGATGGAGCAGCTCATTCCCAGCGTGTGGAATTGTGGTGCCGAAAGTAGCACCGTGGGTCCCTCAGTGTTCTAAGCGTGTGATGTGTCTCATCTCACGTTATACGTATAACACCTTCAGGAAGAAGAGATGCTCTTGGAGCCCACTTTACCAGAGAAGTTAAGTCATTTATCCATGGTCACACAGCCACCAAGGAGCGAACATAGAATTAAAATCTAAGCCTTCCGAAACTCCAGACCCTGTGATCTTAAGCTATACGGTCTCCCTGTGTGATTCTAAAAATGCCTTCTAGAAAAACACCAGGGGTAAAACTCAAAACACCTCGCCTGCCTCCTGTTTGGTGCAGTTTTGTAGTTGGCCCTGATAGATGACTCACCACTTGGCTTCATGATTTTGTTTCAAAATGCTGTGAGTCCCCAGAATCTCCTATGCCTCTATACCAAAGATGAAAATGGATAATTTTAGAAAAACTTTTCTCAGTTGAATTCCTGTCACCAATGCTTTTTCTTTGAGTACAGTATTGTCAAATAATCACACATATAAATAAAAGGTGACTAAGTTTAAACGTGAACATTTGCTGCCACAGTTGGTGAAAATGACCAACAGTTGACAGGAATGTCGGGTCCTCTGAGGTTGGTCAACTTTCCAGGCACTGCTCCCACTAGGAAAGCTGGTCCTGCACACATGAACAGCTTGTCAAGGCCTCCATGGTTTGAAGACTCGTGAGATTTCTGTAAGCATGGTATGTACAAAAGATGAGTTCTTCCCAAACCGTTAGCCTCTCAGCAAAATAACAATATACATCATTTTTGTTTTTCCCTTGGCTTCCTGTTTTCTTTCTGAATTTCGGGGGAAATGGAGGTACAACACACGATTTGTAACTTTGGTAAGATTTATTTTTTACAAAAACAATCTCTGTGTAAAATAAGCCTTTTAATAATATCTAGAACACTGAGTATATTTGAGTTCAGGGTTTTTTTTAAAAAAATAAATGCAGAATGTGTAGAGCTTTTAGGAGCTAGTCCATTCATCAGAGTATTTCTCATACCTTTAATTAGTAGTAAGCTGTGCTTCTTAGAATAACATATTTTGAGAGATGTTTGAATTTCCTCATTTGGATAAGTGGCAATTTATGTTCCAGTCATATTGAAAATGGGATTTATTGTAGGGGGACTGAACATGGTATCGGCCTCCCATAGGTATGTTTTTTCCATCCTAGAGCTAGCAATACTAACACAAAAATAATTGAATTTTTAAAGAAAACTTAAATGAAGAGCAAATTTGCCCACTATTACTAAAGCATTTCAATACAAGGTTTCTTTCTGTCCATTCTTTTTGTTCCTAAGTTTAAGCCTCTTCAGGTTAAAAGTTACTAACATTATCTTTACACACAGATCTAGTGGCCTATGTAGCCATTATCTGAGTTGCTTATAGAAAAAAAGGACTATGTTTTGCTAATCGCCATGTCTTCAGTGTCCTGTCTGATACCATAAAGCTCAATCAAATTTACTTCAACTGTGTTGAAAGATAATTGGTGAGCAATCTGTTTAATGAAAGAAGACCAAGGGGTCCATTAGACAGTGAGCTTGGTTTATTCTGGGACAACACTTACACTTTCGCTGAAGTCCATGTACGTCTATAAAATATCGATGAGAAGCAAGAGCCCATCATAAGCTGTTCAGATGCCAGTTCTTACCATAAACCCACTCATTCAGCAAGGCCAGGGACTCTGCTAAATACTGGGTACAGGAGGCTCAGCAAATGGAGCCCCTGTCCTTGGAGGCTGTATAATCCACCAGGCAGGACAAATAGAGTAGGTACGCTGAGGATAAGAAACACAGGCCTTCGGAGTATGTAATGGGAAGCTAACTGTGCTGATGTAGATCAGGGAAGCTCTCCCGGATAGTGACTTAAGTTCAAATGGAGAACAAGGATGGGAAAATTAGGCAGGCAGAGAGAGCACCAGGTAGGGTACCCCAACAAGGACAGAGGCTTTGGAGATGGAAACAGCATGCAATTTTTATTTGGGGGCACAAAATAGGTCTGAGGTTGAGCAGAAGCTAATCAAGCCAGCATACTGCTACCTCTACAACACAAAGACTCATATGTTTTTCTTCAACAATTGAATTTTTTTTTTTTAATTTGCCAGAAGGTTGTATAAATACTGTCGAGTCAACTACAAAAGGAAAATAACTAACAGCTATTCATGGCATCAGACATCCTTAAGTTTTGTTTCATCTTCATAAAAGCAAAATAGAATTCGGAGGCTTCAAATTTGTATTAACTTTACATGCATCGAGATTTCTATATTTAAGGTATTTCAAGGTGAACATCTGTTACTATATTAATTATTGCACAAATTAGTCTGCACTAAGTTATTTTGGTATTTAAGGCAAACATATCACCTTACTACTTGGTACATTTTCAGTGTAAGCTTTCATGTGTTTATTTTATAAAACAACCATAGCATTTGAGATTAAGTCTGTCACTCTATTTTTAACACTTCTGGTACATGCCATTAGATCACCCACATCACTGCAGGATGCACATTCTTTAGAAATGATGGGGAGAAAAAATAAGAATATGTAGAAAAAAACATTTTGTGTGATTTTTCAGAGAACTCTTTTTTTTTTTTTCTCCATCGTTGCATACTTCTCTGACAAATACTAACAGTGGTGTTTTGTCTGGGATCCATGCAGGCAAGGTTGTATCCACTACGGAGCTTCGCGAAGACAGTAATTTTCAAACAATAGAGCAAAAATGCATGGATCAGCCAACTAATTTATGCTTCATCAATTTTACACAGCCAGAAAGCATGAAACTTTAATATGCTCTCACCAAAGTCAAATAAGCCAAGCAGAAGCTACCAAAATCTGGCCTAGAGCGCTCATCTAAACAAGCTTCTGTCATGCCATCTTCGAGAACACAGTGTACTCTGAAAGGGCAGGGCAGCCTCGCTCCACACACAACGCGCTACTAGACAGCAGAGAACTGCAGAAGACGCTCAAAGCAAAGTGTCTGGAAACCCAAGTTGATTAATGTGTAGCTTTATTTCACTTCAGGGGTAAAGCACTACAGGGGAAAAAAATCATCAACTCACTTGACAACTGTAAAGGTCACAAAGGAAATGATGGTGGGTAACAACAAGGCAGGGAGGCAGAGACCCAGGGCTCAGAATGCAAGGCAGAGGCTCCAGGAGTGAGGTGCCAGGTGGGCTGCTGGCCACCCGAGTGTTCGGGACAAATGAAAAGGGCAAGGGAAATGTGAGCCCCTAGAACCCCAATTTCTAGTTCTGGGCCCTCTTCCCTAGTAAGTGAAATGAAGCAGACTGCTGGACACCAGTATGCTCAACTCCTAGGTCTTCACTGCGGTCAGTGTAGTGGAAGTGCCTGGCATGAAGCTTCTGATCGCTGAGGCGTCCATTTCAAAGACGTCCACCAGGATTAATTTACTGCCAGCTACACACCTAGGCAAGGTGCCAGGTCACCCCACCCACCAAGTTCCCCTTTGAGAAAGCCCTGGGTAACCTGGTAACTGACTAGTTAGGGGGCCCTGTTTCTCCCTTCCCATACCCAGATTCCGACTCTTATGTTTTAAAGTCACCAATAAAGAGTGAACCCCTGAAACCCTCAGTACCCCATCTTTGGAACCCAATCAAGGCAGAGCCCCAGGTCCCCATTCCTTCCCTCCCTCTCTATCACAGCCTCACTGTGTGACCCTCTGGTGAGCCGTGTATCCTCCAGGACTTGTGAGTAGCAAATCTTACTCCTCAAAGTTCCCTGACAATTTGTTACTAAAGTGCACCCTGCAATCTTTTGTTTGTTTGTTTTGTTTTTTGGGTTTGGGGGGAGGAGGGGAGGTAACGAGGTTTATTTACTTATTTATTTTAATGAAGCTACTGGGGATTGAACCCAGGACCTGATGCCCTAAACCAGCGCTCTACCACTGAGCTATTTCCCTCCCACCCCATCCTGCCATCATAAGAACTGCAAGGCCGGCCCAGCCACAACATTGGCCAAAGTGGTGAAGGGAGACGTCCACTGGGGTTCCCCACAGTAATGTGGGCCAGTGAGAGCCTTGGGCATCCTGAGCTGAGAACACCACTATCATGAGACTGGTATTAACCGAAAAGACAGATGTCTCATATTCTCCTGCTCTCACTGGCCCATCGAAGTTCCCCTGACGCAGACAGCTGGATCACTGAGAGGCAGAAACGGTAGTGCTAGGTAGTCAGCCTCATTCCGGATTGCACAGCATGGATTTGGACAGAACCACAGCCATTGCAGGACTAGGACAGTTGCTCCCATTGGTTTTGCTGCTTATTTTCAGACCAAAAACCACCCCGTTCCTTTGTCTATCTAAGTCTTCAGGCAAACAGCCTGAAGAGGACCCCATCCTTAAAAATCATATGAAGAAGGTTTGCAGACAGCCACCTTCTCACTGGATCCTGACCTGGCTGGGAGAAGAATCTCTGGTATCTCCTCTTCCTCTTATAAGAACACTAATTCTAGCCTGGGGGCTCCACCTTTATAATGTCATCCAAACCCAATTACCTTCCAAAGGCCCTACCTCCTAATCACGTTGGGAGTTATGGCTTCAACACAAGGACTTAGTGGGGACAAAGCATTCAGTCCATAACAGGTATCTGTTGCAATAATCATTTAGCAAACATTTATGCATATTGTAGAAGAGATGGCCAAGGAGGTTTCTAGGGCTGAGAAAGGGGGGAGGGGAGGTAAAGGTGGTATTAAGATTTATATAAAGGAACCTGGTTGGGTAATGGTACCTTTGCAGAAAATATGGAGTCCAGGGGAAAATATAGATTTGGAGGATGGGGAAGATGGCAGATAATGGGTTTTATTTGAAAACTTGTTGATGTGAAATGCTGGTGGAGCTCCTAGATCCTACAGGCACTGAGGGTGTGGGACCTGGAGCACAGAGAGCAGGAGTGCAGTAACCAAAAAGAAAAAAAAGTCATATGAAGGGCAAATGAGCCTTACAGAACTGTGCTTTTAGGAACTCCATAGACTGAGAGTCCTGGGGGAAATGGAAATAAACTGAACAATTTTCAAACACTTCTGTCAACGGCCTGGAGCATGAGCCTCCTGAACTGATCATTAAGAATCACAAATATTGGTAGAGATCAAAGCCTCACCCCCAACTTCTGGGCCTTGCACTGCCCTAAAACCTTCCCACCATTTCATTTAGTTAAGGGCTGTGGGGCAGTTGGACAACTAAGAGCTTCTTCCCCTAACGTGGAAATGTTACCCCAAAAGGGGAAGGGAAAAGACCCCAGTTCTTGTCATATCTGAAAGATAAGAATTCAGACAGATGAAGCACTGTGTAGTGAAGGATTTGAAAGGATTTATTAGCAAGGGGAAAGTACACCTCCAAGAATGGGAGGCGGACTGATCCAAGGGCTGATAGCAGTGGTCTTGGTCCCTTCTCTCATCCCCTCGCTTAGAGGTGGTCTCTTGACTGATTGACGGCTCTAGCCCCTGGAGTGCTTAGTCATGCTCCTTCTCTATTGTGTATGTCCTTACTCATGATGCACACAGAAAAACCCAGGGTGGGGCGGGGGCTAAACCAAAATACTAACTATTTTACAGTGAGCATTGTGTCATGTCTGGTAAGGTCCTTGTCACTATTGCACAGTTGCAGCTGTTGGGTTCTAACCGGTCTCTTGCTGGCTCTCATTTAGAGGAGGTAAAGTCCCCTTAATGCTGAAGGTGGGCATCTTCTGGACCATCCTCGCTCTCCTCCACCTTATCTGCCCAGTGCCCCCACTTATCTACCTACCTAACAGAAAGAGCATAGGGAAGAATCACATGATCAATAAAAATCCCATGAAGCTTATGAATCCTTATGATAGGGACAAAAACATTAATAAGGAAGAATTCACACTCTCTTTCTTGCCAACCCAGCATCCCTTCGCCTGGATCTCCCCTCCAGAGATCAGGATGCTAAGTGAGGGGTGGAATGTCTGTGGAAACTGTAGGACAGAGTAGCAGGATTTACACTGAAAAGGACAGAGAGTGTTGAGCAAAAGGAAGGAGAGAAAAGAGGAGGAAAATGTGGAGATTTCCATGGCAAGAAGTGCTTCTGCAGCAAGCGCAGGGGTTTGGTGGAGCAGAGGGTGAGGAGGACTTAAGACATTTTCCCGCGGGTACCAGGTAGGACGTCCAGCCGTACTCCTTCCTGAAAACCTTTAAGAGATGTCCGTTTGATTCCTCGGGGCATCTGGAGTCCAATTTGTGGGATATGTATGAACAGCTCCGCTATACTTGGGGTGACATCTGACACAGGCTTAAGAAGAGGCATCAAAACAGGAGACAACGCTCCTGAAATTCCCACAGCCTGTTCCAGAGCCACACACGTCATTTCGTTTTTGTCATAACCATCGCTTTAAACCTTTTGTTTCCACTAAATGTAAGACTTGTTGCTGTTATTTTTGCACTTTCAGATCTGCAGTTTCAGCTTCCAGCTCACATTTCCATCTGGAATTGTAACAAACCAAATGGCTCTAGTGGAAAATCCTGCCCTGCTTAACTTTTGGCATCTGAGACGTACCCCACTGAGCGTGCCTGTGTGTCACACTGAGTGAAAAGACGAACAGTTTCGCACCCAGGAGATCAAATTAACTAATGAGGTAAATCTGACATTCATGGGTGAAACACCACACAGTGTTTAAGGATTCAGCTGAAAAGGGCTTTACAGAAAGTCGTTAGAGGAAAAAAAAAATCCTTCTCAGGCTGTTACGAGCAACTCTTGAGAATTTGCCACTATTTGAGTCAGGGTAGGCAATGTTACCAAAGGCAAATCCGTGTGTCCGATGCATTGTGAGGCCGAACAAACCGTAGTTTGGAACAGAGAAAGGTTTATTGCAGGGCTGAGCAAGGAGGACGGGGTGGCACGTGCCCAAGAAAACCCCGTACTCCCTGAAAGGGTTTCTGCAAAGCATATTTAAAGGCCAGCTGATGGACTGGGGGAGTCGTAGGTATGTGATCAGCTCGTGTACAATTCTCTGACAGGTTGATGTTGAGGGAACAGGGGGTGGTCAACACGATCAGCCCCTAGGGGCCAGAAGGTCTGGGGGCTAAGTGCTCTCGATCATCAGGTAGTTAATTTCTCCCCTTTGGTGGTGGTTTTTAGCATCTGGAAAACCCAGGAAATATACATGAGATACTATTATCTGGGGACTTCAGAGAGGAGCTGCAGCAGAGGACATGGGGTCTGTCCTGGGAAGGCCCCAGAGGGTCCTGCTCAGTTACAGCAAGACAGTGGAAACAAAGAGACCCAGAGGCTCAAGGCTCAACGTGGTGGCAGTTAACTTCCCGCTCCCCCGACACCCTAGAGAGGGTTGGGTTTGGCTTGGGAGTGGGGACAGAATGCTCCACACAGTGATTCAGAGCCCAGGCTGGTAGTGGCTTTGCCGTCTGAGCATCTGGCTTTGGAGTTGCTGTGGGTGGGCAGGTCAGAAGAGTTGGGGGGCAGGCAGCTTAAAGAAAAAAAGACCCCGGAGGAGGGGGCACAAGAGGCTTTCCTAGCCAGGTCTGGGAGTGGAAGATGCCATTTGTGCTCAGGTTCCATTGATGAGAACAGAGTTGCCTCACAACAGGGAGAACAGAGGAGTGCACTGCAGCCATGTGCCCAAAGGAGGGGAGAAAATGGGAAACGGACGGGCTTCACTGCAGCCACTTCTCGGAACTTATTTTCTGCCTTTGGGAATATTATCTGCTGGAGAAATTTATTTGTATTCAGTTGAGCAGTTAGTTATATGCATAAAGGAAGGGAAAATATCACGATTCCTGGTCCAAGAAATTGAAACAGTGATGGTGTCATTGATGAAAACGAAAGAACAGGGGAGTGTGCATATACATATGTGCATATGTGTGTGTGCATGTTGGGAAGGAGAGAGGAGAAGGATGGAGGGTAGAGGAGTTTTGGCAATGAGGAAAAACCAATAAACAGGATAATGGTTATAACAGGTGAAATGACAGAAAATATTAGTTATGTGTATTAATAATTACAGAAAGCTCACAATGCGGGGGGTCCTCTGTTATAAGGTGACATAGTATTATGTGACAGCATGAATGTGTTTTTATTACAATGGTCTCTTGAGAGAAGAATGATTGCTAAATGCTAACACATGTAGGAAAGATAATGCTAACAGCATAGATAGGGCTTTATAGTTTTAAAGCATGTCCTACCTTAGGAAATTCAGTTACAGCATTAGAAACTACCAAAAAAAGATATTTTCAGGGCAACTTCTAGGGAATTTACAAACATTAGCTTTTTAAAAACACAGAAAAATTCCCTTTGTTATATCTTGCAGTGAGATAAATTTAGTTTTAACCGTATCTTGGTTTTTTATGTAAATATACATACAAATATGAAGAAATGAAAAATACCTGAAATTTCACTAAAAATCATCACCATTAACATTTGGGAATGAAATGGGTTTTCTTGTTGGTGCTGTTGTTTTCAGAAAAAAAAAAAAATCCTCTTCCTTTATTTTTCTAAATTGGATGCTCTGTTCTGGGCCAGTGGAACTTCCATCACTGTCCATCTGGGGACTCCCTCTCACTCCTCCAGGGGATCATAGAAGATTCCCAGGTTCAAATGTGCCAGAGTAACCCAGGGAGGGGGCTCTGGGTTCTTAATCCATGTTTTTCTCCATCTGCACCACTGAACCCCCAGCTCCAGAAGGCGCTGCTGAGAACTGGTCCTCGTCTCCTCACAGCACCACTCTGGGCACTCTGGCGCCCTTCTGGGTCCATTCTGCTGCGACTCCAGCCCAGACTAGGGGCTATACTTTGTGTCCAGCTTCCACAAGCTTTCTGAAATTTGCGTTCACTCTCCCCTCACATCCCTTTGTGGTTTTTCCATATCTGTGTATATGAATACACATATATTTTAAAAAAATGCATTTTAGTGCCCCTCTACCCCATGCCCAGTCTTCTTCACTTCATTTCTTTCCTCTATAAGTTTGAAAGCTTGAAACAAAAGGATATTCTTTTAGTAGTTTCCCCAGCTATTTTGATAGTTTTAATTTTAAAAGTTAATTAATTACTCTTTGTAATTGAAAAGCTCAGTCTTTTTCCTCTGACGTAGAGAAAACTCAGTTCTCTCCTATTGTGTTCTTCTCTTATGAGTTTCCTTTATTCTCACACACAACACTTTACTTTGGACACTTCTGGTCACCAAATGTGTGGAGTTTTCCCCCCATAACAACAAGCAAGCCTCAGACACCGGCTAGGTGTTCTCTAATTTAATTCAATTTTGACACTACCTACCTGGAGATACAGCATCATATCCCACGGGATAAAGACTCGGACCCAAAATTCCTCCCCCTTCCCCAACACATACGCACCAGAACCCAGCCCAAAGCCCAGCTTATCACCTATACTTCTGACCAACCAGCCACAGATCAGAGGCTCCAACGACCCCCTCCTTGGATTTGATTAATTTGTTTGACCAGCTCACAGAACTCAGGAAAACACTTACCCTTACCAGTTTATTACAGATTATGATAAAGGATACAGATAAACAGCCAAATGAAGAGATACGTAGAGCAAGGTCTGGGAGGGTCCTGAGCACAGGACCTTCTTTCCCTGTGGAGCTGGGGTGTGTCACCTTCCTGGTGTGCGTGTGTTTGCCACCCTGGAAGACTCCCTGAACTGCCAACTACTGGGATTTAATGGAGGCTTCCTCTGTAGGCGTGACCAAGTATTGACTCCATCTCCAGCCCCCTCTCCTCTCTGGAGGATGGGGGTTGGGGGTGAGGCTGAAAATTCCAAGCTCCTCACCATGGCTTGGTCTTTCTGGTGACCAGTCCCCACCCGGGAGCCCCACACAGAGTCACCTCATTAGAACCAAAGATGCTCCTAGAGCTCTTATCACTTAGGAATTTATCAGAGTTTAGGAGCACTGTGTCAGGATGCGGCCAAAGACCAAATATTAGAACAAGAAACGCTCCTTGTGCTCTTGTCACCCTGGAAATTACAAAGGTTTTAGGAGCCCTCTGCCAGGAACAGTGGGCAGAGACCTATATATGTATTTTATCTTTTCTATGATTCCCAGTAATACAACTTCTTAAATACTTCAGCATCAACTAGACCCTTCAAAACTACATGCTTAACTTGTCCAACATTTTACTGCAGTCTTTTTTTAACTCTATAAATTAGTGTTATCACTGCTTTACACATTTTTTTTTCATTTATCCTATATTTACTGGTATCATTTCTTCTTTATTTCAAATCCTTCTGGAATCATTTTGCATCCACCTTCAGAATTTCTTTTAGTAAGAGTCTATCAGTGGTAAACTGTTTTTAATCGAGAAGTTACATTTCACTCTCATTTTTGAAAGATAGATTTTATGGTTGCATATTTTCTTTTATCACCATGAGGATGTTGTTTTACAAATTGTACTGTCACTGAGACATCAGTTGTCAGTCAAACTGCTTTTCTTGCTGAGTGCTTTCAAATTTATCTTCAAGGTCCTGCAGTTTCACAATGACCAATATAGGTATGGCTTTTTTTCATTTATTCTCCCCAAGATTTATTCAATTTCCTGAATTTGAGCTTTGTTGTGTCTCCACAACTCTGGAAAACTCCGGCCACTTTGTCATTGAGTGTTGTTTCTTTTCTGTTCTATATCTTTTGGCATTCCTATTAGATATGTCCAAAATGTTGTCTATCTTCTATGTCTCTTAACTATGCTTTTGTTACTCTCGATAATTTCTTCCAAGCTATCTTCCAGGACAGTAATTTCTCTCCAGCTGGGTCTAATCTTCTGTTTCACCCACCCACGGAGTTTTTAACACTAACAATTATATAGTTCATTTTAGAAATCTGTTTGCTTTTTTTCCAGGTCTGCTTGGTTGCTTCTAATAGCCTTTTGTTCCCTTCTCATATTTTTAGGCTTCTCTTTTATTTACCTACACATATTAAATACATTAGAGTCTGTGTCTGATAATTCTGATGTCTAAACATACTGCCAGTGTGTATCTGCTGGCTCTTGCTTCTGGTGCCTTGTTTCCTTCATTTTTGAATGCCAGCTCATTTTCTTTGGAGCTTTATCTCTACAAGTTCTTCGAGGCTTGGGTTGAATTTTCATGCCTGCAGAGAAGGGTCTGTACTTGCTTCTGCCAGTTGCCCGGGGCCACTGCCAGCTTGTAGTTTCAAGGACTAACTGCACCAGATAATGAGAGTTCTGGCTGCAGAACCCTAGGAGGGCTGGAAAATCCTCAGGGTAGGCTGTTTCAGTGGAAATGGACCTGTCCACTCAAGGCCAAGGCAGCCATAGGCAAGTTCCCTTGCTCTCCCTCGCCTTCCATGCAACAGGGCTTAGCCCTCATTCACTCTTACAATAAAGATCCAACCTTGGGGGTCCCAGTCAGGCCCTGGCTTTATCTTGTCTCTTTCTCCCTCCAAAAAGAGATGATCTGGCTCACCAGGTTGGCCGACGTCCTGAGAGTGAAAACTGTTTCAGTCCTCACTTGTCTCACAGGGCCCTACCACAATTCCACTTTTGACTTCTGCCAACTCCTAATTTTTTTTCCCAGCTCAGTAATACATTTAAAGAGCTTAATATTTTTAATTCAGCATTTTTAGCTGTTTTCAACAACAACAAAAAAATTCAACCTATGTATTCTACAATACTGCCAGTAAATTCTGTCAAGACTTTTTCCCTCGTGTGTATGTCCTGTAGGCTTTTTTGTTTGTTTTGGTACACAGAATTTTGTATTTTACATAACAATTAAGAATGCATCCTGCATTGTCTCATATTTTCTTAACATACTTAGAAACACTCATTCACACTTGCTCCAAGATTATTAAAATATTTAAAATATGTGTTACAGTATTTTCATTGCTTGGATTTTTTTATCCATTAAAATCTTTGATTCCTTTGTTGTGATATAAGGAATGAAATTGAGAATTCAGCTTTTTATTTTCTACAAATGGTTGGTCAGTTACTCTAAAACCTTTCATTAAATAATCATTATTTTCCTTAATGATTAGAGATAGTACCATTTTCATAAACTATATTCCTGAATAGTGTTCCCACATTTTCTTATGAGGATTTCCAGGCTCTCTATTCTCTTGAACTGACCTGTCTTCTCTCCTCGCACAAGTGTTAATTTGTTTCAATTAGTGAAGTTTTAAAATCAATTGAAATATGGGCTAAATTGAGAGTGCTTTCACTTCTTAAATTTTTTTTTTCAGAATTTTTGGGACTATGTTCTTAAATATTCTTTCCTTCCAGACAAAATTTCGAAAATCGTTATCAATTGTTTCCAATACTGCTAAAATTTTGACTAGGATATACATAGTTATTTCCAGCCTTTCTTTACATTCTTTTACAAAGGTTATCATTAAAATAATGCTGTTGCTTCCTTCAGTCAGGAAACTGATGGCTCCCTTAAAGAGTTTCAAGGAAAGAGAGGTTAATGAAGAGGGGTGGGCAGGTATGAAGGAAGCAGCAGGGGATGGGGAAGTATCAGGGACAAAGGATGAGAAGGCATTAGCACCCCTCAGTCTGCAGGGGCAAAGGGAAAGATGCTATTGTTAGAGCAGGCAGACAGCTAGATATGAGCAGAGAAAGGGGGACCAGGCCAAATGGCAGGAATTGGACAAAAAGAAGGGGCACAGACCAACTGCAGGAAACCCTACACCATGTAAACAACAGGGGTCCCTGGGCAGAGAAAAAAAAGCAGGAACCTCTGGGCTGATAAGCAGTCACACATCTGGGGGTGACAAGTGCCCTGGAGGCCAACAAAGAAAGGTGGGAAAAAGCAGGAATCTCCAGTGTCTGAATGTAACCTTTTGCTCATTATGCCCTCATTTCAATAAAATTAGCCTTGCAGATTAGAAGTATCCATCATACACCAACATGACACTTTTTGATCCAGACTAAATAAGGACAAAAGACCCTCCGTCCTTTGGGAAGGTGGAGTTGGGGTGAAAATCAGGCAACACAACCTCAAACCCTTCCCTCCTCAATGAATATTGTGCCCTTTCATTTTTACCTCTATGTAAACAACTTGCCAAAAAAAAAAACTCAGCGCAACTGCTCACCTGAGCCCGCTCACTCTCCCCTTGAGAGGGTACTCTCTATCCCTTAGTAAGTCCCCACTTTACTTTCTTAACCTCTACATCCTGTCTCTGAATTCCTTCTGCCACAGGAAAAGAACTTAGTCACTGGCAACACCGTGACCAGAGCCTACAAGAGGGGCCACATGGCAGAACAGAGCCACTGCCCAACCTCAACAGGGAAGGGACAGGGAAATAGGCACCTTGGCTCCCCTCATCCTGCCCTCTGATCTCCTGCTGGTACCTCCTATTGGACAAACCCAATCAGAAGCTAGAGAACAAGGAGCTTTGGAGAAATGGTCTCTAAAAGGTCAGACTCCCGCCACACAGAGAAGGCAGGAAAATGGATCTGCAGGGGCCAACAGCGAATCACTTAGCACAGTTTAATTTACTGCCTGGTAGCTTTTCACTTGCAATGCTGTACAGTTGTTAAAATTTGAAATGTATGCACAGAGAAACTCCATGGAAAGTCACTCTAGAGAAATAACGGACTCATTATTCTGTAGCCAGATGACTTTGTGAAAATCTGATGCATTGTTACCTCAATTGGTAACAGTTGTTTTTCAGTTGAGATATGACTTGTTTCAGGCTGCAAACCTTTGTTGTCAGATGGTAAAGCAGAGATTTTTCTCGTGACAGAGAACAGCAGCAGGCAGATTGTGTATCTCCTCCATCCTTCCCCTCTGCAGACCCAGAGACTTCCATCCCATCTATTACGGGATGAGCTCTCATTAGCTTCAACTTGGAAACACAATTTTCTACTTCCTGATTGTAAAATTCCCAGTGATGCCTCAGGAGTTTTTATTTTTTCCTCCCAAAACATGCAGAATGGTAAATCATTCACAAAGAGAATCCACAGAAACTAATAAACAGTAGTTTCAATTCAAGGGTACCTGGAAAGTGTGCAGAGGTCAGCAGGTGAGGAGAAATTGGGCCCTTTCCAGGAAAGGTGATTTGGGATCACTGCTCTCCTCCTGCTAATTTCTCTGCCAGCCTAACCACATGAATCTGCTGGCAAATGTCTTTGATTCAGAAAATGGGAAGTAAAAAAACCCAGTGAAATCAGCCTTTGTTAATCCTTTGCTGGATAGAGGATTTTCTTTCCTGACTTTGTAACCAAGCAGGACCCTGTGGGGCCTTCCTGGGGCAGACCCCACCCCCATATCCTCTGTTGCAGCTCCTCTCTGAAGTACTCAGATAATAGTATCTCATGTATATTGCCTGAGTTTCTCAGCTGCTGAAAACCACCACCAAAGGGAAGAAATTAACTACTTGATGATCATGAGCACATGGCACCAGACCTTCTGGTACCTAGGGGTTGATAGTGTTGACTGCCCTGTTCCCTCCACATCAATCAGAGGATTGTACACGAACTGATCACTTACCTGTGACCTCCCTCCCTTATGTGGCCTTTAAATATGCTTTGCTGAGACCCTTCAGGGAGCTTGGGGTTTTCTTGGGCATGAGCCACCACCGTCCTCCTTGCTCCACCCTGCAATAAACCTTTCTCTGTTCCCACGTTTTAGTTTGATTGGCCTTACGGTGTGGTGGGCACACGAACTTGCACTGGGTAACCATTTTACCTGGGACCAAGGAGGCTGCCGAGCCCTTGTTCTAAGAACAGGCATAGGGAGTGCACCAGCAGCATTAGAGTGCAGGGCAGACGGAGAGGCTCCAGCTGAAGGGCAGACGTGGGCGCGGTGAACTCTCAGCCTTCACATTATCGCCAGTCATCTCCCCTGTTATATGCCAACAGGGTGGTATTAACCACGAGCCATTGTTTTCCATGGAAATAATGGCCTTCAGTCCTGATAATGTGCTTTGGCATCAGAGCATCAAAGCAAATGCAGAGAATGCCCCTGCGCTGGCCCCGGCCGCTCTGATAAATCACCCATCAATGGAGTCTCAGAAAGAGACTCTAGCAAATGAACAGAATATTGAATTTTTTTCAGGTCATTTGAAGTATGCGAGCCTGCCTCAGATAAAGAAAGCAAATAGGTCTGTTGCTTTTCTGTGTCACGGTCTTTATGATGCAGGTTCTTGAACAGAACAGGGCAACGCCAACCCTAAGGCCAGGCTCACCCTGGCTGATTTTAATGCATCATTTCTGGTGAAGGCACTGTGTTGTGAATATGTTTTTTTCAAAAAGTAATTCCAGAAACAGATTTGGGTGTGTTTTGGCTTTCTGGAGATGGATTTGTATGGGTCTGATCTCACCTGTTCTTGTGAAGCCCTTCCTATGTGCCCCTCAGGGCCCTGCTCTCCTGGGTCACTTACTGACGCTCCCTTCCTCCACTCAACGGCTCAGGAAGGAGCATCTCCAGCATCTGTCCTTGGGCACCACACTGTCCCTCTCTCCTCTCGCTCAGCCTTCCACCCACATGTGCATCCACTGCACGGAGACCTTGCTTGAACCCTACATTTTCTCTCGCCTGTTGGACTCCCCATTGAAGGCCCTCCTCATACCTTAAACTGCACTTGTGGGAACTCAGCTGGCCATTTGCCTTCGACCCCAAAGCCCCTCCTCCTCCTCACTTCCCTGTTTCTTCTCTACTAATGTTGCACTATTTTTCCAAGACCCAGGATGAAAACATCCGACTTAATGTTTCAATTTCCCTTATCACTTCACATCCAATCTTTCCAGGTCAGACTCTTAATATCTCTTACCTAGATTATTATTATTACAATAGACACCTAACTAATCCTCTCTGTGCCTCTAATCTCTTCTGATCTCATCAGAGGCTGCTGCCAGATTAATCATAGTTTAAAAGCACCATTAATCACGTACCTTCTTTTTTCAAAAACTTGCTATGGCTTTGTGGGCCATATGTGGACCTAGATCCTGTTTAGTAACTTATTGAATCCACAGTTTAGGATTCAGGGGGCTGCACCAGGCTCTAATTAATGCTAGCCTTCTCATTATTTCCTGGACCAGGGGCCAGCAAACTGCAACCCCTGAGCCAAATTTGGGCCATCACTTGTTTTTGTAAATAAAGTGTGGTTAGAACACAGCACACCCACCTGTTCGCACGCCATCTCTGTCAGCTTCCACAGGGCAGAGACGCTGCGGCCCACAAGCCTCAGATCTTTGCTCTTCAGCCCCTTGCAGAAAAGTTGGCCGATCTCCCTGCCCCAGACGTATCCTTCTGTCAAAACCAAACTCTGTTATTTGCCAGTTTCTAAATAGTAAGCCCTGAACTTCCCATTTCTACATTCTTCATCCTCCTGGAATGTTTTCCCTGCCCCATCTCTACAGTTTCTCCAAAATTCTCTTCAAATGTCACCTCCTTCAGAAAACTTTTATCCAATTGTTCTCATTCATTCGTCACTGAATCACTTGTTTGGCAAATGTCTTCCTTGAATATCTTTCATCCAGGCACAGTAGTAGGCCAACAGGGTGTGAAAAACAGCCCTAGCGCCCTTGCTATCAGATGGCAGAGAACCACACCAAATAACCACACACCTGGGTGAGCAACGGCAAACTATGATGCACGGTGTAAAAAAAAGTCGAGGTGCTAGAAGAGAACATGACAGGGGACTCCATTCAAGTGAAAGGATCAAGAGAACCTTCTTTGAGGCTGAGACCTAAGTGGTGGAAAAAACTGAGGGTGAGAGGGTCCCAGGCTTAGGAGTAACTGGGGAGGTGGCCCAGGGGCAGAACAGAGCTTAGTGCGGCTGAGGAACTGAACGTGGGTTCATGTGGCTGGTGCCTTTCCAGAAAGCAAGGAAGAATGTGTACGGGGCAAGGCTGAGGGGCAGGCAGGGGCCCAAACAGGAGGAGCTCTGAAGGCCATACTAGGAGTTCATTTCGTTTTTTAAAATGTAAAACCACTGTATAGTTTTGAGCCTAGAAGAACACACTCAGATTTTTTTTTAAAACTCATTTTGGCTTCTGTGTGGGGATCAGAGGGAAGGGATGGCACAGTACGCCCTCTACCATCTAACTCCCAGTGTACTTTGTTAACCCTCCTTTTTGACGTCCATCACATTCTACCTCATTTTACTGTTACCTGAGCAATATTGTACATTGTATTTATGTGTGAGCACGTCCTGTTGCCCTGCTGGCTGCTCCCATACTGGAGATCCTCGGCTCTCTTATCCATCTGAGAGCTTTCTGCACCATCCACTACAGTGCACTGTAGGATGTAAACATATAATAATTGACTAATTAAGTTGAATTAGTTGTCCAGATTGCCCTGAAATCACAAACTTCCATATTTCTCTGACCCAAAATTCTTAGGCTCAGCTCTATTCATTAATCTCATAGGAAAGGAACTGAATTTTCCCTGAGTATCTCCATGCAGAAACAGGACTGATGGGGGAAAGTTACTGAGATCCAATTTGGGCACAATATTGGGCACAATGTAAAGACTCTTTATGAAACTCGAGCTTAGCAAAAACGGAATCACCTGCTTTGTGAGGGAAGGAGTTGCTAGTCATTACCGATTTGAGCCGTGATGGCCAGAGACACCATGGATGATGTTGTGGGTTCAATGGTGGTTCTTCAAAAGATCTGTCCACATCCTAACCCCAAACCTGTGAACATGACCTTCTATGGAAAAGGGATTTCTGCAGATATCAATAAGTTGAGAGCATCCTGGGTTACCTGGGTGGGCCCTAAATCCAATGAGAGCTGTCCTTGTGAAAGATAAATTGTGAGAAGATGCAATCCCAGAGGAGAAGGCCACAGGAAGATAGAGGCAGAGACAGGAGTGATGTTGCTGCAAACCAAGGAATGCCTAGAATCACCAGAAACTGGAAGAGGCAGGAGAGATTCTCCCGCAGAGCCTCTGAAGGAAGCCTGGCCCTACTGAGGCCTCAGTTTCAGACTTCTGTCCTCCAGAACTGTGAGAGAATACATTTCTGTAGTTATAAGTTTTGTGGTAATTAATTACAGCAGTAGTAGGAAACTAGTAGTGGTGAAATATACTTACCTACATCCCTGGTTTTCAAGCAGTTTTTTCAAGGGTTAGATCCTTTGGTTCAAGTGAAATATTACTGGGAAAACAAGGATGAAACATGGAAATTCCCCTGCTCCGTCTCTTACGGCCAGAGTCCTGCTTAACTCTCAAAGGTCTGTTGGGAGCTAGGTGACTTGGAAGGTTTTCTCATGCAACTCTATGATTCAATAGATTTTATATGACAAGGGAAGACAGAAGTCCAGGAAAACATGGGTGAATTAGGTTGGGTACCCCCAGAAGCTGCCCTTGAATTTATTTGGCAAGTTATTCCAGGAGTGCCAACAGGGAGGGGGAAGTGAGACAGGGAATTGAAGGAAGCCAAGACAGGGTGCATCAGAGGGCAGGCTACTTCTGTGGGTGACTGGGTTACACCCTGTAAGGGCCTCTGGGAGATGGTGTAAGAACCAGGAGGGTGGAACGTAGATCCACTCATCTCAATTCATGGCTGGTTAGGGCTGCTCTGGGGGCGGTCACTCCCCAGCATCTCTGACCTGTTCTCCTCCCAGGCTGAGCATGCACATAGTCAGTGGAAACTCTTAGAGCCCTGGGTGATAGCAGCATGATGCCACTAGCACAGACAGAAGCGATGTGAAGAGAGAGGATATGGCCCGGGCTCTGCTGGCAGGTCTGGGAAACACTCCAGTGGGCTCCACGTACCCTGTGTGTTGCAAGACCACCCACACTGTCCAGAAGGGCACAGGCAGGGCAAGCCCCCGTCTCCATGTTGTCAGTCTTAATCCTGGAATGGAAACTTTGCTCTGAAACATGCTTTTGTGCAGCTAGTCAATTGACTATTTGTACACACAACTCAGAACAACTGAGCATTTGCAACACGCTTAGGGACACATACAGCATAGGGGTATAGGAAGGAAAGTAACAGAAAATATTAATCACCCAAATCATCGACTATCTTTGTTTTAAATAAGTTCTCAGGAAAAACTAAAACAATGCCCCTGATACTTTTATTGAAGGGTGTTAAGGATAATAAAACGCCCTTAAAAGAGATACGGGTGTGCTTATCAGGTTCGGTGGTGGGCCACCAAAGAAAGACACAAACAGTGCTGAGAAAATCACTGTTTTCGGTCAGCAGAGTCCATGTGTCACAGGATCTTGGAAGGAGAAGAGCGCGGTGGTTCAAAGCAGGGAGTTAAGTCCTGTCAACCCAGAGGTGGACTCCCAGCCCACCACTCACTTTCCTCTCCTGTAAAACCGAGGCAGCCTAATTCCAATGAGGCCGCAGGAGGGACGCACCGAGATTGATGCCTAACCATAGAGGGGCTTAAAGCATCATTTTCTTCACCTCTGTTGTTTGTAAGATGCACAAGCCTTTGGTTTCTGCATCACTCAGGGACACAGAACTGAGGAAACAAGCAGAGAGAAGGAGATTGGGGAACTGAGGGCACAGGGCAGGGGTAATGATTTTAAGTTTTTGTAGGTTTCTATCAAGATACTCAAACCTGGGATATATGAATTGGTTGCGAGCATGTCAAGCAGGGGCTTAAGAGCCAGGGTAAAACCTAAGTCTGCGGAAAAAGGGAAGTAAACTCTACGTCCAGGAATGTGACTTCCTGGAAGGTCTGGATTTCCTTAATCAGAGGGGGAGATGCCCAGTACTTTCAGTGGGCAGGCTGCTGTGGGTGCTTCCTGCTTCCTCGATGAATTCTGCCCCTGCTGGCTTTTCCAGACGCGTCCACGTTTCCCAATAACTTTGCAAAACACGCCCCCACCCTGAACTCTCTCGCTCTAACCTATTGACCATTCATAAGTATTTTATGCAGCTGTAGTGGAATTAACAGAAAATCTATTTATAGGATTTTTTTTTTTCTGGAAGAACTTGAAGATAAAAATTTGAGCAATGCAGAAGTCCTCCTGGAGCTATTTCTGCACCTGCAGAAAGGTAGATTAGAAAGATGACTGTCATCTGATGAATGGCATGAAGCATCTTCGGGCTAAGATCCCAGAGTTTTGGTGCCAGCTGGGCTGCCAACCCACTGGCAGGCCAAGGCAAATTGCTGACACTCGCTGTGCCTCAGTTTTCCCATATGCAGAGTGGAGATAAAAATATACCTCCCTGGTGGGGATGTTCTGAGGATTAACGGAACAATATCAGGGAAGCACTTTGTGGTGTTATGTACGCCGAAAGGTATTACCATTATAGAAATGCACAATGTAAGACTCTATTTTTTACTGTGTGACTTTGAAGGCATGAACAAACTTCACCCTCCAGCTTTTTAATATGATTATAAGCCCTTTACAAGAATACAGCTTTCACACTGCACAGCAGGATACATAATATTTCTTATAAATTTAATTTAGAAAACTGCAGGAAAATAATGTTAAGGATTTTCCTTAAACCGACTAAAGCAAGGCAATTCCATTAATACTGCCACTCCACACACTGCTCTAAGATGACAGTCTCCTAAGATCCCTGCTATTCTTTGGGACAATAAAGGTAAACTTGAGATAGAGGACCCATTTTGTCTCTGAATTTGTTTTCCTAAAGCTGCCCAGTCAGATCCCTAACAACACCCTTAATGTTTCGTTCTTCTTTTGAAGTAGTGGGCTGAAAAGTTCCGAGGTAAGTTTCACATTGATTTCCAGTGACGGATATCTTCCCTTAGCATTCTGCTGCCCACCGAGAGCTTCTGAACGCCTGCGGCCACAGAGGAGCTGGTTTAAATGGTATGTGCCACAAGAAGAGAGGAGAATTGGGATGTTGTTCACTTTTGGTAAAAGATGAGAAGGTGTTCTCCTCAGAGACTGAAAAACGATTCACTGTTTCGGACAAATTATCCCTGGTGGGAGGGTATCTCAGTCTCCACCTCAGAAGGGACCTGGATCCGTTTTCTGTGGATTCTGTAATAAGTGATCACAAACTTAATGGCTTAAAACAACACACATGTATTATCTCCCAGCTCTATAGACTGTAAGTCCAACGTGGGTCTCACGAGGCTAAAGTCAAGGTATCCGCAGGGCTGTGGGCTCTAGGGGAGTTTCTGTCCTCGACTCTGCCTTCTGTCTGAATTTCTTGCCTCCGCAGCCTCCTTCTCCCATCTTTCAAAGCAGCAATAGCGGGCAGGTCCTTCTTATATATCAGCACTCTGACCTCCTCTTCTGCTTCCTTCTTCTAGTTTTAAAGGTTTTTGTGATTACATTTACCTGCCCAGGTAGTTGAAGATCACCTCACCCATTTCCAGGTGAGCTGATCGAGGCCTTAATTCCACCTGTAACCTTCATTCTCTTTACCATATAATCGAACGTTTTCAGAGTTTCCAGGGATTAGGACGTGGACAACTTTGGGAGTTGGGGCTGCAGTCTGCCTACCACGGGACCCAAGCACACTCCCCAACTCTTGTTACACTGCATGGGGCTCGCAAACTCCAGGGATGGTGTGATGGGATGTTGTTCCTGGTGTCAGGAGGTGTGCTAGACCACTGGCCGGAACCCTTGCCTCTGGAGTTTCTCACTCCATGGGCAGTGCTGGTTTTCTTATCAGGCCTTGCCCCCCAAATCCCATCTTTGGTCTACTTGTGGGTGAGCAGCTCATCAAATCCAGGTCAGTGCGAACACAATTATCTCATGTAGAATGTGGTTATCTCCCTACGAGTGATCTGAATGCATTCTGAATGTTCTGAATGCTGACTGCTGAAGCCAAGGCCTCATTCTCGACCTCTGCCCTACATAGGTTGAAATGGCAACTGATTTATGTTTTTGTATTCCTGACTGGAGCCGTGTCTGGCCAAGGTTAAACTCAGCAAGGAGTGGTGTTCGCTTTTATCACATATGGCGGGTGGGCACTCTGGTAAGTCCTTTGCTTACGGGGTATCATTTACTCTTTCAGATGTATATATCCTCAGAGAGTTAAAACATCTCACCCAGGTCTTAGAATTTCATCACCTTGAATAAACCCAGATGACTTTGATTCCGGAATCATGCTGCTCCCTCACAGGCGCCCTCTCCTCACAGGCGCCCAGCGCCCTCCTATACTTCAAGGCAGTCAGAATCCATTTCTTGGTGCCCTTTTTCACCCCCTCCCATTCTCTGTGTGTGGAATCTGTGTTAGAGCAGGCTTCCTGGTCAGAGGCAGTTGGTTAATTACCTAAGAATTCCTTATCCTTGGAAAGATGCCCTGAGGAGCAATGGAAGGGAGTAAGTGTAGGACACTGTAGGATGACACCTTTGGTCCCCAGGAGTCCTCAGATCCTTCCACAGGGCAGTCATCTATGTTTCAGCCACAGCTCATCCCATGTGGAAGCAAATGAAGCTGAAACATGCCGTCTGTGAGATCCTGCAGTATTCAAGGAGGGAAGTGAGTGAGAATGACTGGCAACCAAAGATTAATTGGGTCTGTGTGGGTAAGTGGTTGATGGGACAAGGTCAACCTCTGCTCTGTGTCGGCTTGAAAGAGGATGTTGGGAGTGGAGTCAGGAGGCTGTGAAGGGCGGCCTCAGGGTCAGAATGACAGCAGCTCGGGGAAGGCTCTGGGCTGTGAAGTAAAACAACCACAAGGGTAAATGACCCAGGGCTCTGACGATGTGCAGCAGAGATGTTCATGCTTTTAGACTGACATTCAAATGACTGAAACATCACCCGCCTCAGCAGCCTGATCGACACTAAGGGAGACTGAACTCAGCTCATCAGCCAAGAGTTTATCGCTTACTAAACGGAGTGTTAAAAGCTTTCTCAGTCCCTTAGGTTTGGAGCCTTTGTGATAATGCCCCAGAAAGGCGCAGTTAAGGCAATGCGTGGGTGGCCCATTTAAAATATTTACCTCAATGAGCCTATTACATTTCTAAAAATATTAAGTCTATAACAGATACAGCCCTTTCCCCCAAAGATAGATGAAAAGAAAAACACATCAAGTGCCTAGGCGGGCGTCACTCCTGACCCACTTGAAGCTCGGAACTTCAAGTAAAACAGCCCTGCTGATTTCTCTTATTCTGTGTGGATTTCCATCTTCCAGGGAGGATTTGGAGGAGAGAGGTAAAAGAAAAATAGGAAATTTTAAGTATTGGACGAGTCATCACGTAGAAGAGTGATTCCATTCACAGCAAGGGAGAGTCCACGTGACACACGGGGGAACGGCGGTCCAGGGCAGCCCTGCCGTCACTCTCCCGGGGTGGGCCCTAGGTGCAGTCACTGGACCAGAGCCTGGACTCCAGCCTTGGAGACCCCACACCTGAATTTGTTTTTTTCCTAGAGAGGAGTAAGTTTGTAATGGGGAAGAACCTATCTGACTCCATATTAGATGTTCTCCTTTAGCTCTAACCCTGTGCTCTGTTTCCTGTGCTTAGTCATGCTGGCTCTGCACCTGTTGTAAAAGAATGTTGCCTATATCCTGAAATATACAGGACAGCCCATTCTCAAGGCTCTGACCTTTAAGGGTCTAACAATTTCCCATCCATACAGAGATAAAAAGTTGCAGAATAGAAAAATAGCATTTGTCTTGTTGGAGTTTTACAGGAACATCATGACCTGACCCTTGCGGACAGCTGCAAGAACAAAGGATTCTGACGCAAGGAAGTTTGCAATAACCAACCACACCTGCTCCCCTTTCTAGCACAAAAGGAACCTAAATTCTGACTTGGGGAAGATGGTTCTCCAGGACATTAGTCTGCCATCTTCTTGGTCTGCTGTCTTTCTGAGTAAAGTCATTATTCTTTGCCCTCATCTCCTGACGTACTGGCCTGTAATGTGGTGAACAGAACACATTTGGACTTGGTAACAAGTTAAGGGGACTGACTCAAGCTAACTAAACTCAGAAGACTCTAAATGTAAACACAGCATTATCTTACTAATATTCATTGGGAAATATGCTTTTATTGGCAGCCAGGATACTAATAAATCAGGTATAGGGGAAGTCAAGTTAATAATCAGAGAGTTTTTTGACTTGCAGAGAATTGTATCAAAAGAGGTGAAGGCTATCAAGGCATTGACCATCCTAGTCATGGGGTGAAATTTATTAGAAATATCCAAGCCTGTAACAGAGCACACCTAATAATGTCATGTTAAAACTAATATTTATATAGCATCCATGCATAACAGGCAGAAAACTGAACAGTTTACATGCTCACAATGATTATTCCTACATTATAGGAGAGGAAATTATGGCTTAGAATTGATAATTTGTGCTGGATCACATAAGCTACAGAGTGATAGATTTGAGGTTAAACCCAGGTCTGTCTGACTGCAAGCCCAGACTCTTAAACACCATTATATACTTCCTCTGCACTCACTGGATTGTTCAGACCCTCAGATTTACTGCTTCTTCCCTGACAGTGCTGGAAAAACACTGCCAAATCCTTGCTGTCTGACTCCCCCTTGTTTAAGCTGCCACATTGACCATTCCTTTCTGTTAACGTACTTTTTCTTCTGGCTCCTCTCTTCTAATTCATTCTTTACACAGCAGCCATAGTGATCTTTCTACAACACAAATCTGATCCTGTCACTTCCCTGCTTAAAACCCTTAATCGGGTTCCACAGGATAAAGCACAGATGCCTTTGCTTAGATTTCAGGCATCTTGATGATCTGTCTGCCACCACCTCTCCTTCCTCATCTCTCCACCCTCTTCCCCACCTCATTTTATGCTCCCACCCGTATTTAACTTCTTTCTGTCCTCGGAAAGTCAGTCTCAGTTAATTTCTCACTGTCTCTCTGGCTCTTACTCTTCTTCCTGCTGTGTCAACATCTCTCTGGATCTTCTATCTCTCAGGTCTCTCCTCTTCTTGCCTCCTCTCCCTCCAGCTCCTCATTCCTCCCTTCTTTTCTAGCTGACATCATTCATCTTTTCATTCCACATATATTTGTTGAGCACTGAATACATTATCAGGCACTGTTCTAGGCACGGTAGTTGCACAGACAAAAGAGACTGGGAGCTTCCATTTTAATGGTGGTAGACAGACAGGAATCAAATAAGCCAATAAAAAGGGAAACCCCCAGACTGTGATAAGTGGTATGCAGAGAAGTAAACTGGTGATGTTATGATAGTAAAGGTTGAGATCTAGGGAGACTTCTGAGGAGATGACTCTGTGCTGTGTTCTGAGTGATGAGGAAACCAGCTACATAAAGATTAGGAGGACCAGCCTGTGCAGGGGCTCAAAGTTGGGAAGGAGGTTGGTGAATCTGAGGCACAGAAGGGGCAGCAGGGCTGGGGTGGGGGTGCATAATAGTAGGAGATGAGCTGGGAGGGAAAGACAGTGGCTAGATCACATGTGGTTTGATAGCCCCAAAAAGGAGGATTTTATTTTAGCCCATATGAGTGAAAGGTTCTTTACACTGATAAGCGGCCCTATCTAGTTTCCTCTTTATTTTTTTTTAAATTGAGCTATAACTGACATTTAACTGATTTCCATCTTAAAAAGTTTACTCTGGCTGCTGAGTTGGAAACAGATGGTGTGTGTGTTGGGGCTGGAAGGGGAGAATAGAGGTGGGGGGTCTGTTAGAACTCCATCGAGGGCCAGCCAAGAGATGACAGAGCTGATGAGGGCAGTGACTGTGGAGATTGTGAGAAAGGGGTAACTTCAGGGTGTATTTTGGAATTGGCCAAGTTTGTTTCTGAATTATGTTGGGGGCGAGAGGTCAGGGGAAGTTTGAGGTTGAAGAAAAGAGAAAGATTGAGGCTGACTCCTGCAATTTGGTATAGGCAACTCAATGGATGTGGTGATTTTTTTTTTTTCCCTGCGGGGGAAGCAGAGGGAGACACTGGTAAATAAGTGCTGGGAGTTCTATGAGGGCACAGAAAGACACCTAGACAACAAATATCTATATATGAGTAAGTGAATTTGTTAGGTAGTTAGATAAGTGGGGGCACTGGGCAGATAAGATGGAGGAGAGGAAGGATGGTCTGAAAGATGATGTTATGCCTGCCTTCAGCATAAAGGGACTTTACTTCCTCTGAATGAGCGCCAGCAAGAAACCAGTTAGAACCTGACAACTGCAACTGCATGTAGAGGCAAGGACCTAACTGGACATGACCCAGTGCTCATTGTAATATGATTATGGTTTGGCCCCTCACCACGGGTTTTTCTGTGTGCATCATGGGTAAGGACATGAGCAAAAGGGGATGAGCATGAGTAAGCACTCCAGGGGCAAGAGCTGTCAGTCAATTGAGAGACCACCTCTAAGTGAGGGTGTGAGAGAGGGGATGAAGACCACTGCTATCCACCCTTGGATCAGCCCACCTCCCATTCCTGGAGGTGTACTTTCCCTTTGCTAACAAATCCTTTAAAATCTTTCACTACACAACATTCCACCTCCCATCTGAATTCTTATCTTTCGGGTATGACAAGAACTGGGGTCTTTTCCATTCTCCTTTTGGGGCAACAAATTCAGTGAGTTATTTCAGCTTCTTCTATTGACTGTATTTGAATTAGATAATATCTCTGACTCAACACATGTGTGCTTGGTTTTTTGGTTATGTGTTTTAATATCTTGGCCAGGTATGGATTGTTTTTTGAGGTCAGTCATTTCTTTATCTACTTAATCTCATCTCCTGAATTTTGATTCTAACTTTACTTTCAGCAGCTGCTCAGGGTCCTGCAGAGGCAGGGGCTGTGCTTGGTGTGTTTCACTGCCAGCACTTAATGCAATATCTTGCATGGAGCAGATGTTCGGTAACACTGCATTAAATGAATAAATTGACCAATGTCTGAAAAATACATGAAGGCAGACTTCAGCTTTATCAAACATTTTACAACCATTGGGGCATTGGGGTTGCCAATCTGTCATCTCCCAAATCTGAGGGTTTTTTTTTAAATAAAAGAGACAGCTAGGTAAGGTGACGAATGTGCTTACAAAGGGATATTATTTAAAGGAAAGTATTACTTACACCACCACGAAATGAAGTTTCAAACATTCCTATGACCCTATTTGTCATCATTTTCTTTCTTATGGGAAAGTCATTTGGAAACTCCTCATGCTGAGGAGGCCCTTGGGAACAAGATGATGTTCTGAGTGTCCCAAGCTTAGATTTCCAGACCGATTTCAAGTAGCTCGATTCTTCTGCTATCAAGCAGAAGACCACATTATTTTCTAACTTCCAACCACCTACTCCATAGAGACCTTGATGTGAGGATTAACTGTGAGGTAAATGTAAACACTTCACCTTGGTTAAGTGCTGAGTGTTAGTTTATACCATTCATTTGGGCAACATCTGTTTTTTATCCAATGAAGGCTGCCTTCTAACAATAAGTATTCAATTATCCTGTAATACCAGAGCTGGGGGCATTTGGGTTACAAGTTCTAAGGCTGAATAAATACACAAAGCAGCCTGACACTGTGTGAAAGTCCTGGAGTGCAGAACCACTTTTGTCTCCATTGCAATAATCAAGCTCAAGAAAGGCTTGTTTATTAAACCATCATAGACTGACATTTGCTGTGGTTATCAACTAGGCGGCAAAAACCCAACAAACACTTTAGGATACAGCAAAGGCCCTCTTCTGGGAGTAACAAAAAGTTTTAAGTTCTCTGCAAGAGTAACTATAGGTTTTTAACAGAAAGAAATAGTGAGTCTTAAACAAAATTTTCCCCGGGAGCAGTGACACCGGAATGACTAAAAGAGCATGTAGGTCAAGCCATTAGATCACGCCTAGGACTTTAGATTTCTCTATCATTTCTGAAGTGTTTGTACCCTAGGAAGAAGACAGGTCTCTCCGAGTTAGAGGATGTATACAAAGACAGACTAACTGAGTGACTGTGGAATTCTCTTTTTGCAGTAAAGGGAGTGAAAAACACAAAGAAGCCAGAGTTATCTTGTTTTCTCTTACAGGAAAACAAACAAACTCCTTCAATGTAGCTAAGTCTTGATGATTTCGTCTTCCAACAAACCCCCAAACAAAGTACTTCAAGTGCCAGTTTGAATTTGGCAAGCAAGTTGGGCTGCAAATGATCTAATTTATCTCCATTCAAATCAGCTTAGCAGATCTGGAAGATGCTACATGAAGATAGGTAACATGGGAGCCTCAGACACATGAATTTTAAGGTCTTTAAGCAAAAGTGACTTCCTAGAACAAACTGCTTCCTGTTATCCTTCCAGTAAACAGTACCCATGGAAACCAGGGAGACAGGACAGGCTACTTGGGTGGAAAGCTGGCTCTTTAAATGCTTGGCTCAAAAATAAGAATTACAAACCACCTACCTCCTTTTCAGAAGGCAAGAAACTTTGAAAAGGCAACAATCTAGCTGAAACCCTGGGAAGAAGCAGGAGTACAAAGAGAGGCCGCAGTGGGAGAACACAGTAATTATTCAATAATTATTGGCGGTGAATAAAATGCATGAAATGCAGGTGTGAATTATAATGCAAGAATGTCATCATATTCTAATGGCAGTGCCTCCTCAGTCCAGAAAAGAGCACCCCTATGGATTCCTGTTTCAAGCCCTTTACTTTGCTTAGGGGAGCTTTAGAAAGGGCAGCAGACTTTGGGTTTATAAAAGTCACAGCATATTGAGGACGAGGATTGGGACTCAGGTCACTGAAGAATTTTGGAATGCAACTTCCCTTTGCTGAGTTTGGCAATTTTTGTATAGAACAGAGGCAATAAGTGGGAGATTTGGTTCCTCTAGCTCAAAACAATAACAAAAAAAATAGCACATGAAAGAAAATAGAAGCCCCAAATGAGGCTTTCAGGCATGGGCAAAACTATTGTTATTTTTATGGCAATTAGGGCCACTGAAAACAAATGGTTAAGTGTTACAGAATGCCTTCTGTTGGTGTATCGCTTTATGGTCACAAAGTGCTTTTATATCCATTTCCTGTGGCTCTCACAGCAACCCTGTTTGAGGCAGGAAATATTCAATGAAACAAGGAGCATGAAGGATGTCTGGCGTATGCTTGGCGCATAGGTGGCACTTTACAGGTGAGAACACAGGGGTGCAGAGAGGTTAAGTGAGGAGCCCAAGGTCACAGGTCTTATCTGTACCCAAACCACCTCAATTCTAGGTCCTCAGATTCTCAGTGCAAGCTGCATTTCCACTACTTCATACTGACTTTCAGGGTTTCCAGGGCACAGAAAGGGACAACCTAAAAACATCCACTTATGAAACAGTTTCCATTACTTCCTCCACAGAAGCTGTTAATTGGTAGTAATGTATCACCTTCTCATTTAATTTCTTTGTCCTCTTCTAGAGGTGATGATGGGCAGAAAAATGAGCCATCAAAAGGAGAGAGGGAATTTCAACCCTCAACTCATTTATCAGGGCTGCTCTACTGAACAATTGCAGAAGGAGATTCAAGACTTTTTTCAGGCACTCGTTTCCAGGTTATACAACCTCCAGCAAGTGTAATAGAGAAGAACAAATCTGACTCCATATTAGACCTGTTCTTTTAGTTTTAACCACTGTGCCCTGTTTTCTAGTCTTTGTCTTGCTAGCTCTGTACCTTTTGTAAAATATGTTGCCTTTAGCCTGAAATATACAGGAGAGCCTATTCTCAAGGCTCTGACCTTTAATGATATTAACGCTTCTGTACTTATAACAGATAACAAGATAACAAGTTGCAGAATAGAAAATAACCTTTGTTTTGTTGGAGGTTTACAGGGACACCATGACCTAACCCACACGGATAGCTGCAAGAACAAAGAGTTCCTACACCAAGAAGTTTGGAACAACCATCACACCCCCTCCCCTGTTTTTTTGTATAAAAGGAGCCTATATTCTGACTGGAGTAGGATGGTTCTCCAGGACATTAGTCTGCCATCCTCTCAGTCTGCCAGTTTTCCAAATAAAGTCGCTATTCCTTGCCCCAACACCTTGTCTCCCGATTTATTGGCCTGTCATGCGGCGGGCAGAACGAGTTTGGATTCACTAACACAAGTAGGGCATTTATCTGATCTGTGCACAGAGGAAATTTCTGTATCATACTCTTTGGAATCTTGGCACCCACCCTGCACTAAGTGAGGATGGGAGTTAGAAAACATGGGATTGTATTTTTTAATCAATGTCAGGACTCAGAGGGGATTTCTGTATCTGAGTATCTCCACCTGCCCTTAAATTTTCCCAAGAAGATTGCCTTCCATTAAAACCTGAGTGAGACTTCAACTTATCCTCTACCCAGGGATAATGCCTTCATTTATATGTCCCATCCAGATATCTTCTGAGCTCCATATTTGCATCCAACTGGTCATCTCTACTTGCATGTCTCACAGGTAGACTATGATTCCAAGTCCCCATCATATATGAAACTCATCATCTTTCCCTCAAAAATGGCTCTCCCTCTTCACTTGTGTGTTGGGGGATGGCCACACCATTCACTAGTTGAAACCCAGGAGGCCACAGCGGGGTCTGAGTGGGCCTGCAGAGGGCCAGATGTCACAGAGGTTAATACACAGTTCTCTCCATGCTGGTGGGGTGCAGCACCCTAGAATAACATGCACTCTCACCACCCTTCTCCAACTGCCACCTGCTTTATTCCTGCAGCTGCCCAGACAACAGTCCCCAGAACTCACCAACCAACTCCAACTGGTGCAGGGATCAGCAAACTGCCTGTTTTTTCCAATGAAATTATATTGGGACTCAGCCACCCTCATTCATTTATGCATGTCTAAGGCTACAATGCAGAGCTGAGTGGTTGGGACAGAGAGCTTATGTTCTACAAAGCCTGTCTGGCTCTTTACAGAACATGTGTGTTGGCCCGTGCCCTGAGAGAACACCAAATTAATCCCACGAGTCTTCACATCCCCTATGACCACAGTCCCACAAAAAGCCCAAAACTCCCAGGCCTTATCCCCATCATGACTCTGTGCAGCTCTCTCCTGACCCCAGCCCCTGCTCCTCTGAGCCTTTAAACTTGACCCTATGTGATAGGAAAGAACTGATCTGACTCCATATTGGATCAGTTCCTTTAGCTCTAACCCTGTGCTCTGTTTCCTGTGCTTAGTCATGCTGGTTCTGTACCTTTTGTAAAAGAATGTTGCCTATTGCCTGAAATATGAAGGACAGACCATTCTCAAGACTCTGACCTTTAAGGGTATAAAACTTTACGATTCCTATAAAGGTAAAAAGTTGTCAAATAGAAAATAACATTTTTCTTGTTGGAGGTTTGCTGGGACACCATGACCTACAAGGACAGCTCAAGAACAAAGGATTTGGACGCCAAGAAGTTTGCAACAATCAGCCACACCCCCCTCCCCTTTTTAGTATAAAAAGACCCTGAATTCTGACTTGGGGAAGATGGTTCTCCAGGTTCTGCCATCTTCTTGATCTGCCAGCTTTCCAAATAAAGTCATTATTCCTGCCCCAGCAACTTGTCTGCTGATTTATTGGTCTGTTGTGGGATGAGCAGAACAAGTTTGGACTCAGTAACACCTACAGTGGTAATATTCTTCTTGTTACCACTTCTGGACCATTATTCTCCTTGTCCCCCCTCCCCCAATGTCTTTGACTACAATATTGGATACCCCTCTTTTTAATAATCACTTACAGCCTTCTAATATTCTGCCTTCATTAGTTGAAGAATTTAGGCCCTAGATTACTGGAAGTTTCCCTATCACTATTCTATTATAATCCTTTTTGTTTTTATATTCATATGGATAATTTTTCCAATACCTTGTCTTTACCTCTAATGGTCTTATCTTCCATTGCACCTTAGTTATCCAAACCCATGGTATGTTTTGTTATTGGTACTTATATCTCATTCAAAATCTCAATTTGAGGCATCCCAGGCTGATCATTACCTCCTATTTTTCCAGCTCACTTACTCTAATACCCCTATACCAGTAATTTTTTGCCCTCTTGGCACCTGCTATCCATTGACTCTACCTCTTTCTGCTGTCATCACTGCTCTACATCCTCACTTCTCTCTTTTGTACAACATAGATGCCTGAGTCCATATTTATAATTGCTCCTTGACATCACCCTGAAATCCCTTCACCTCTTCTCTTTCCATTGTGTTTACATTCAGACTTTTTCATGTTCTTCATTACTGTTCCCAAACAGCTGATGGTGGCTGGGAAAAAGCATGCACACAGCGCTGCTGGCTTTAAATGAATGACTACAATCCTCAAGGTGCTTTCAACACTGCCCAGGAAACCCACGCCATTTCTATAGTCAATGCATCTTCTCACTCTTAAATATTTCACCCTTATTTTTCTCTCCTCTAACACCTTTCCCCGACCTCCTCAACACACACTTAGCGATGTCCTTGCTTCTCATTCCACCAAGGGAATAGGTACAATATACTGGTCTCCCTGCATCTATCCTTTCCCTCTGGTTCTACCTTCCTTGCTTGTTAATAAAGGAAGAATTGTCTCTGTTTCTATACAACATTAACCTTTCCTCTTGTGTACTGGGTCCTCTTGCCCTCTTTCCCAGCCAAGGACTTTGCCTCTGCTTTTAACTCCTTCTCCTCCTGTATTATCTTTACTAGACTATTCCCACTGGCACACAGACTTGCAGAAATATCTCCAATGTTAAAAAAACAAAAAGAGTCAAAACAACAGCAACAAAAACTCTTCCCTTGACCACATATTGCCTGTCAGTCACTTTTTTCTGTTTCTTTTTGCAATAAAATTCCTTAAAAATGTTCTCTGCACAGCACCAAAAGTAAAAATTCAAAAAGAAGCCAAATCATGCCACACTCAGCCAGTTAGTCCTCCTGAGTTTTCCCAACACACTGAAAATAAACTCCCAAGTCCTTGCCATGGTTGATAGACCTTACCTAATCAGATCCCTAAGTTGACATCATTTTTTTTTTCCTTTTCTCCCCAGTCATATCTTCTATCTGCTCCCTGTGCTTTATTTCTCTTCACAATAATCAATACTTGACTGTGATTGGATGAATAATGGTCCCCAAAGATGTCTCCATACTAATCCCCAGAACCTGTCAGTAGTTTTGTTACATTTGATAGCAAAAGGGACTTTGCAGGTGTTATTCAGTTAAAGGTAATGAGATGAGGAGATTATCCTGGACTATCTGGGTGGTTGAGAGTCCTTTTAAGAGAGAGGCAGGAGGATCAGAGTCAGGGAGGGAGATATGACCACGGGAGCAGAGGTCAGGGGGATGCCATAGTAGAAAGTGGACAATGAGCTGAGCAATGTGGGTGGCCTCAAGAAGCTAGAAGAGGCAAGGAAATGGGTTCTCAGAAGAGTCTTGCTGACACTTTGACTTTAACCCTTAAGATCCATTTTCAAATTTCTAAACTCCAGAATTTAAGATACTGAATCTATGGTTTGTTAAGCTACTAAATTTATGGTGTGTAGTCATAGCAGGAATAGGAAGCTACTAGTCTGACACTACGTTGTCTCCTTACCTGTTTATTATCTGTCTTCCCTAATACAATGTAAGCCTCATGGATTGAGGGTTCTTCTTTCTCTTCTTCACTGCAATATGCTCAGTAGTCAGAATGGTGGATATTTGTTGAATTAACAAGTGAGCACATGATTGTAAAAAATGAATGAGAATCACTTCTTCCCTGGCTCAAGCATGTCCTTCATGCTTCCTTTTTGCAACATGGCACTGGTCTTTGGGACCAAAGACCACAGCAAACAGCCTGGGAGGCTCCTATGACCCCCATACATTGGGATTTCCATGCAGGGTCTAACAGTATCAAAGAACAAGTACTGAACTTCTCCAGCACTCAGCTAATCTCCCTGGGGAATCACCATCAGAAAGTAAAATTAAGTTCATTTTACTTTCTGGGAAGTTGTCCATTTTTCCTGTATACAGCCTGATATATGAGAAGACAGATTAATAGAAAGGGCATTAACTGGAAACTGAGTCTTAAACAAGTTTAAACCCATTTAAACCCATTTGTTTTTCTTCCTCACTAGAATATCAGTTCACAAGGGCCCAAATGTCCTATTCACTGCTTTATCCTCAGGGCTCAGGAGTGTGATGGGTGCTTAGTAGGCTGCCAATCAGAATCAATGAATGAACAAGTCTGCTTTCATTTCTCCTCCCCTCAACCTCAAACCCAGACAGCCCCCAATTCCTAAAGATGATTCTTCCTTGCCCATTTAAATCCACCCTCCCCGCTCCATCCCAGCTCCTCTGTCTGTTCTCAGTTCAGGACCCTCATCCTGCTGGTGTGAGTAGAACACTCCCAAGACTTACGCACTCTGCTGCTAGAAGGGCTCTCTCAGATCTGCTCACGTTAACCTCCCACGCTCCCTCCAAGACCTCTTCAGTGTCTCCCCCACTGCCCATGGAACAGAGTGCCCCCCGTTGGTCTGGCATTAGCGAGCACCCTTATCCTGTAGCTGGCCCTGCAGCCCTACACCATGCTTGCCTCCTACCCCTTTCCTCCATCTCAGGGAGCCTGTGATGCCCCAAGTCAGGCTGTTGCTCAGGGCCCCTGCGCCCTTATTGGGCCTCCACCTTTGAGCTCTGCTTACCTATTGTTATGTAAGAAACCACTCCCAAACATTGTGCCTTAAAACAACTGTCATTTATAGGCTGTCATTATCTTCCATGGTCCTAGAGGTTGATGGGGAGCTTGCCTGTGTTCTCTCCTGAGGCTGTGGTCAGACGGCGGCTGGGCCTGGAGTCACCTCAAAGCTTTCCTCATTTATATGTACGGCAGTTCTTACTGGCTACGGGCTGGGGCCTCAGCCAGGGCTCAGGGCTGGGGCACTTGGCTCCTCTCCCCCCATGTGGCCTGGGCTTTCGCAATGTCATGCTTGGGTTCCAAAAGCAAGCACCCCAAACACACTAGGTAGCAGTGGCATGGCCTTTTTCACCTGGCTCTAGAAGTCACACAGTGTACCTCTGCCACGTTCTACAAGTTAACAGGAGTCACGAAGCTCAGCCCATACTCATGGGTAGGGAAATTAGATCCAACCCTTAATATGACAAACATCACGTGGGAACAAGGAGGGAGGGAACTGATGGGCACAGCCTTTGAAAACTGGCTACCACAGTCAGGAATGCTTTCTTCTCTTCCACTCCATTTCCATAAGTGAACACATCAGTTACCTTTGAAGAGCTACTTCAGCTCTGAGTCCTGCACCCTGCAACTTGAGGCAGGATGAAGCCCACCCTCCTTGGAGACTACTCTTCCCCCTGTTGGACTCCCATTTGCCATCTACATTTTGTTTATTTTTTAAAATTTTATTTTATTGAGTTATAGTCATTTTACAATGTTGTGTCAATTTGCAGTGTAGGGCACAATTTTTCAGTCATACATGAACATACATATATTCATTGTCACAGTCTTTTTCACCATGAGCTACCACAAGGTCTTGTATATAATTCCCTGGGCTATACAATATGCATTTGTTTATCTATTCTATATATACCTGTCAGTATTGGCAAATTTAAAACTCCCAGTCTGTCCCTTCCCACCCCCTCCCCCCTGGCAGCCACAAGTTTGTATTCTATGTCTATGAGTCTGTTTCTTTTTTATATTTACGTTCATTTGTCTTTTTTTTTTTTAGATTCCACATATGAATAATATCATATGGTATTTTTCTTTCTCTTTGTGGCTTACTTCACTTAGAATGACATTCTCCAGGGACATCCATGTTGCTGCAAATGGCATTATGTTGTCATTTTTTATGGCTGAATAGTATTCCATTGTATAACTACACTACCTCTTCTTTATGCAGTCATCTGTCGATGGACATTTAGGCTGTTTCTACGTCTTGGCTATCTACGCATTTTGTTTAAATTACTCATTGGCACCCCTGCCTCAACTACACACTTCAAAAAACCCAAACTCCCAGCAGACTTTCAGGGAAGAGCTTTTATGGGCAAAATTTGGAGGTTGGGTTGCAGGGCGTGTAACCCTCCTCTGATTGGTTGGTGGTGAGGTAATAGAGTGGTGTTCTGGGAATCTCAATCATCAGCCTTCCAATTCCAACCAGTCTGGGGTCCACATGCTTGTACTCAGCCGGGAGTTACCATCCTCCCCCTGGGTGGGGGCCTTAGCTCTCATAGAAGAACTCAAAGACTGTAACAGATTGTCATGTATATCCCTTGAGGAGGAGCCAGGACCCCATTACTGCTGCACTATTCTTTC
Organism: Camelus ferus; assembly: GCF_009834535.1. Classification (NCBI taxonomy): domain Eukaryota; kingdom Metazoa; phylum Chordata; class Mammalia; order Artiodactyla; family Camelidae; genus Camelus; species Camelus ferus. The sequence goes on from NC_045709.1 coordinate 65,829,735, forward strand.
TTGACTGCCTTTCCTTTGTTTCTGCATCCTCCTCACTCCCCTAATTAGTAACTGTTTGAATCTGCTCTTTGGAACTCAGGGAAGGTCTAGGAGGCTGAAACCTTTTTCTTACAAGCAAGAAATGGGGGACGCTGAAAGGCTTTTGTACCCAGGAGGACCCCAGAGGGCCCTTCTCAGTTTCCGTAGGCCCTTAAAAACATTTGTTGGATAGAAAAAAAAATCTATTTGTTTTTGAGGATGAAATTAACCAGAAATAGGCTTCATGCAATTGATACTTAAGAGAAAGAGTTCAAATGGAGATGCTGACAGGGGAGCCCTGGGAAGCTCGTCCCTGGGGCACACACAGCTGGATCTCTCTGCATATTAGGATTTCATAGGATTCTGGCCATGTTTAAGATAAAAGGAGAAAAAAATGACCTCAGTGTCAGGAGGTATTTTAGTCTCATTTGAAGAGGTTGAGGGTCACGGTTGTAAATGGGGCCTTCTGCTGAAGGAAAGGGGAATGTTGAATGTCGCTGAGCATTTCAAGTGCTCATAGGCTGTAAATGCCTTTGGAGGTAGAAAAAGCTTTAGTGCGGTTTTCCCCCTCAATGGACTCCAGCTGTTTGTGGTGAGTGTCCACGGGGTGCCAGGGCACCTACAGGGATAATGGGCAGGATCTGGAGCTCCAGCTGTCGCATCGCTAGGAATTATCCACAAAGTTTACTGACTGATCAAGTGTGTAATAAATTAAGAAGACGTTTAGCCAGGAGCGATAAGAAAATCTAAAATACTTCTCGGTTCAGATTTAGTTTTCCAAGCAATAAAGACTCTAATATTAACAAAGGTGGTGGAGCTCCTAAATTATTTTTCAAAATGTTTTAAAATTTCTTTGAATATCTCATTCCAGTGACTAATCAGGAGGTGACACCAAAATAGCAAGTGACTTTCATTGTTCCATCAGCATGACAAAGCCAACATTCTATGGAGTCAGTCCTTTTGGATTTAATTTCCTAATTAGCCTTTAAAAGAGAAATACAAAGGTTAAAAGCTGCTGACTTTCTAGAATTCAAGTATTTAAAGCTTTGCTGCCAACATGGAAAATTAACTTTAAAATCAAAGCAATCTGTACAGAGCATCTAAATAAATATCTAATAAAATCTGTTTATAGGTTAACCAAACTAAGACTTGTAACAAATCTTGCTATGATCTGTTCCTTTTTAAATTCAACACTTTGAGGGCAGAAATAGTGTCTTCATAAACCCTATACTAAGGCTTATTTCATGCCATTGGCAAGATGTGAAACAGAAATTTTATATATGTCTGATAATTTTTCAGCTGGTTCTAGATCAGATTAACAAGAGAAGCTGATTTCTTTCTGAAAGTGCTCAAAGAAGCAGAGAAGAGTTATGAAAGGGAAGGGCAGGTTTGGGGACATAATGACTAGTATTCTTTGAGAATCCTGTCTGTATGAAAGAGAGCAGGACCCTATGGGCCCCCCTGCCCCTGCCTCTACCTCTCATTTTGGAAAAGCTGAGTCTCCCAGGCTCCCTGAGTCGCAGAAGAGCAGACTCAAGCAGTTGATTAGGACAAGCCTGCAGGCACTGAGGGATGACTCTGACCACTTATCTCAATGATTAACTGAGATTATGCCTTCATTTCCCTTCAAAACTTGGCTGAACAGAATCTTTGAAGATGGTTTTTTAAAGGAAGATGCTGGGCCCACCAGATTGCCAGGTCCATGTGATTAAAAGCAACTTTCCTTTTTGTTACCAAGGCTGTTGCCCCCAGGATCCCTGCCCATCGCTTGACTAGAAACCATTTACTCTTATCTAAGTCTCAGGAGGCAGCTGAGGAAAAACAAGACCTAGTTAGAACCCAGTCCAAGATTGCGGAGGATTTGACTTCCTGTGGACCTTGAGCCTCATTCTACTTTCATTATAGTCCGTTAGCATGCTAAGTGACACACCCTCCAGTGCCATGACAACCACCAGAAAAGCCCATACAAGGACTTAAAAACTCCAACAAGGGCTGATTGGCTCCATCACACCTGGAGGAAGGACATGCTGGTAGAAGCCTCTCATAAAAGTCCACCTCATACCTGGGTTGGAGCTGTCCCTACTGCCATCTTGGCTGATGGCTCCCCGCTTGAAGACCTCTTCCTCACTCCCTTCTCCCTGCTGGAGTACTTTCCTTCCATTTCCCCTTCTGAGCAATAAAGTGGCTATACACTTTGTCCCTCTGCCTTTGCTGTGAGAATTCCTTCATAGCTTGAGGCAAAACCCCCACACTTCTGTGGGTTTCCTAATTTAGGGGTCTCTCCAACCACTAACACATATAGTACAGTTTTCTAACTTAGTTTGACTCACCAAATCACAAATATTTTCACTCATCAAGTGTATTCATCTTGTCCTTTGATTTATTTCATGATTTTGTTTAGAAAGCTCCTCCAATTTCAGATTTTAGAGGATGTACTTCCATATTTTCTTCTGTGATTTTATTTACTTATTTTCATTGATTTGAAATTCACATAACTAAATTAATCATTTTAATTTATTATATATTAATATATTATATATTATATATAAAAATAACCATTTAATTTATAAAGTATATGATTTAGTACAATGTGTAGGGAGCAAAATTTGCCACCCTAAAATGCATTTCTTTGGCATGAGGATTAATTTAGGCTGATTATTTTTGAGACTCAAAAGACTCAAGAAGAAACTTTGACCTTTTCTCTAACTGCCTAAAAGAATGTAGACTGAGGATCTGTTCCAGGAAGGGCGCTGTCACCAGAGATACTATAGTATAATACGAACTAGGTGTGGTAATCAGGGAGGAGCCCAGAAAGTCTGCTTGTTAAAATGCCTCTGTCTCCCACGTCTCTGCACAGCCAAATGTTTGCTTTTCCACTTCCACATGAATCACCTTCTTCCCCTTGGAGGCCTCAACCCCTACCCTCCCCAAACCTCTTTTGTCTTTAGCTGAAGACAGTATTTAAAGTGAGTGCTGTGGAGTTAGTTTGCCCATGTCTCTCCCATGTATACATGTTAGTAAACTTTTAAAAATTGTTTCTCCTGTTAATCTGTCTAATGTCAGTTTAATTCTTAGTCCCACCAGAAGAACCTAGAAGTATAGAGGAAAAATTCTTTCTCCCTAACTAATGTTCTTTAGGTTGATCCACCTGGAAGCATGTATAACTGTTACCAAATTGAGTTGTAGCCCTAGCCTGGCCAAGGCCCTCTGCCTCTTCTGGGAAGGTCTTTTTACTGTTTGGGTTCCTGCTGCCAAAAATGAACCCAAAGCTAAGACTGATGCAGTACAAGTTTCATTCAGTGGCCAGAGAATGAAGGCATGGGAACTTAGTTCCCAAATCAACTTCTCGCCTTAGCAGTAAGAGGGATTTGTTGTAAGGAGTAAGAACATTGAGGGGGAGGAGTGAGACTAAGGATGGGGAGACAAGGGCAGTAGCTTTCTGGGAAAGAGACAGGGCTTTCCTGGAAATGGGCTGCCATCCTTTGCCTGTCCTTTTTCGGTCTGTGACTTCCGGTCATGGCCGCTGGTAGGTGTGTCATTTAGTATGCAGCTAATGCAATAAAACCAGCTAATGCAAATAAAATCTGTTGGAAGTCCCATTCATCACCATCTTGGTTTCAGCTGGTTCTACCTGGTTTTTGTTTTTCTCTTCCTATAGCTTTCTTTCTTTGTGACTTAAAGATGTATATTAGTTCCTGTTCAAGGGAGGGGTTGGTGGATTTTGAACAAGGGCCTGGTGACAAGTCTGGTAACATTACCACTTCAATCCTTTACGTGAATAATATTTCATTATAAAAGGTACCATATTTTGTTTACATTCATTGCTGTACATTTGGGTTGCTTCCACTTTGGCTATTGTGAATAGTGCTGTTATGAACATTTGTTCGAATACCTGCTTTTAATTATTTTGGGCGTATACCTAAGAGTGTAGTTTCTGGGTCTTGGCATAATTCTATTTTAACTTTTTGAGAAACTTATCTTTGTGTTTAATTTTTAAAATTCATCAGTAATGTTAGGTTCTAAATGGATTATTTCTAATTTGTTAGTTCAATCAAAATTGTGTATTGAATAATTTATTCCTTATCCTAAAAATTTGTGATTCTATTGTTTTGCCTGAATCTTTTTCCAGAATTAGACACTTGAAAAATTACTACCATAGCTCTGATGATTTAAAATATTTGGTAAAGACCTCGTTTATCACTCATCTTTTTCAATAATTTCCCAGCTAGCCTTTTTATTTATTTTTTAGATCAAATTTAGAATCATGTTGTCAAGTTAAAAAATGTTATTGCTATTTTAATTGATACTGTATTCAAGCTATATATTTTATTTTGGAAGAAATTGAGATTATATACCACTTAGTGTGCCTTTCCATTTAGTCATATTTTCTTTGGGATCTTTCTGTAGACTTGATGGTTTCACTTTTAGGGGAGGAAAAACCCTCTTCCACTGCCCTTATAAGGTTCAATGGCTAGGGCCTAAGAATCACAGTGATAAAGACAGATTAAAGAGAGAAAAAACAATTTAGTTACTTATGATGACTGATGGCCAGAGCTTTATAAAGAAATGAGACTCAGAGAGGTGACTGGATGATGGAAGCTCTATGCCATCTATACCAACAGACACCAAACAAAGGAAAATGGGCTTGGGGCTTCCAAGCAAAGGTGGCAAGTTATAAGAAGCCAAGGGGAGGGAATGGATGGTGATTATCTCACGCAGGTAAGAGTGATGTAGGCAAGAGTCTCTTGGGTGCTAAGAATTATCTCAGGGGTCACTCTCTGCCAGATGTGGAGACACCTTCACAAATGGAAGTTTCCTTTATAAAAGGGGACATGTCTACAGTTAACCCTTGAACAACTTGGTTTGAACTGTGCACATCCTCTGATATGTTGATTTTTTTTTTTCAGTAGTAAATATTGCAATACTACATGGTCTACAGTTGGTTGATTCTGTGGATGCAGAACTATGGATATGGAATGCTGACTATAACTTATACACAGATTTTTCACTGCATTAGGATTGGCGCCCTGACCCCTGTATTGTTCAAAAGCCAACTCTATTCTATCTTTAGGCAGTTATGGAGAGGTAAACAGATCGTCCTGCCTTTGCTAGATCTCAGTAGTCTTCAGCCCAAAAACATGCCAAAGAGGCATATTTTGAGGTGGTATATTCCAGTATCCTTTACATTCATTCATTCTGGTGTCTGCACATTCCTTGGTAAGGTGCCTGGTTATTTTCTCTTTTTATTATTTTATGCATAACATTTCCTCCCAATATTTAACTTGGAGTTTTTAATCTCTCACTTATTAATTCTAGTTCATTTTCAGCTTATTATCTGATGTTTTCTACACAAACTATGGTCTACATAAACTTACATGATTTATAAGTAACAATAATTTCCTTCATCTTTTCCAATAGCTGTATCTTTACATCTTATTGTTTGGTGAGAACTTTCAAGACAATAGACTTTATTTTTATACCCTCAGTGCCTGGAAAAATGTATGTGCTTAATACATGTTTTTGAATAAAGATATTTTTTATAGACATTTTAAAATTGAACTATAGTTAATTTACAATGTTTTATAAGGTGTTAATTTCAGGTGTACAGCAAAGTGATTCAGTTATACATAATTATATATCTATTCTTTTCCAGATTCTTTTCCATTATAGGTTATTACAAGATATTGAACATAATTCCCTGTGCTGTACAGTAGGTCTTTGTTCTTTATCTATTCTATGCATAGTAGTGTGTGTGTGTTAATCCCAAACTCCTGATTTATACCCCCTGCCCCACTTTCACCTTTGGTAATCATAAGTTTGTGAGTCTATTTCTGTTTTGTAAATAGGTTCATTTGTGTTCATTTTTTTTTAGATTCCACATGTAAGTGATAATCATATGGATTTGTCTTTGACTTACTTCATTTAATATGATAATCTCTAGGTTTATCAAGTGGTATTATTTCACCCTTTTTTATGGCTGAGTGATATTCCATTGTATATATATACCAAATTTTTTCTATCCAGTCATCTGTTGATGGACATTTAGGTTGCTTCCATGGATTGGCTATTGTAAATAGAGCTGTTATGAACATTGAGGTGCATGTTTCTTTTTGAATTAGCATTTTCTCTGTATATATGCCCAGGAGTGGGATTGCAGGATCAAATATCGTACTGTAGTTCTATTTTTAGTTTTTGAAGAACCTCCATATTGTTTTCCATAGTGGCTGCACCAATTTACATTCCCACCAACAGTGTAGGAAGGTTCCTTTAAGAAAGGGATTTTTATGTAATGATTATTATAGTAGGCATTTATGCTTTCTCCAGATTTTAATAGAAATGCTTACAGTATTTTGCCAACTACTTTGGGGAAAGTGTGAGGATTTCTGGGGAACACCCTCCCTTGTCTACTTTTTGGCTGTTATGCTCAGCCTGGGAACTGCCCTGGAGCCTGTGGGTGCACCATGAATCTCAAGGTCCACTGGAAGTCGAACCTTCTACCATCCTGGCTCTAACCAGTTTGTCCTGTCCTCAGTTGCTGTGTTGTTACTTCAGTGGTTGTGCTCTGCCCTGCCCCATTTCCTCCCACTTCAATGATACTAGGATGTCAGGCCTTTTGAGGTGATTAAGTCACAAGGTGGAGCCCCTCATGAATGGGATTAGTGCTCTTGTGAGAGACCCACAGAACTCCTACTCTCATTCTACCACCTGAGGACTAACATGGTATTGTTACTGGGAAAAGGGAAATAAGAATTACCTCGGTTCTTAGTCACCCCCAAAAAAAGAATTTTTGATAAGAGACAGAAAGCGTGATATAAGCAAGATTTTTATTAGTGAAATAAAGAAAATAGTGAAAGACAGTACCCTCCTGAGAACTGGGAGCGGGCCAATCCAAGAGAGGGAAAATGGTGCCGCTCCTTTGTGTTTATACCCTGGTTTTGTGATTGACTGACTGACAACTCAGGTTCCCTCCTCTCTGGCATGCCCATCCCCTTTTGGGCAGGTTCATTGGGTCAAGTTATACCTGGTCCCCCTTCCATGCGCTGCTGCAGCGCTTTGATTTTAACTGGCTTCTTTTACTGGCCCTCATTTAGAGAAAGTGAAAATTTCTTGAATCCCTTTTCCTGAATGCAGGCACACTGCCATTTTCTGGGTTGTTCCTTTCGCCTTCCTCTCCCCCTGCCCAGTGCTCACTTCTATCTGAACTACCTAACAGTATCAGACATCATTTGTGACTAATTAGTGCTACCCATGACAGTGTTAAATCAAATCTGCATGTTTCAGAACACACCTCAGACAAACAGAAATGATTCTTTTTATTATATAACAACCTGAACTATAGAAAATATTATTACCTCCTTGGAGATAGTGGAAGGGTTGACTATAGTCTAGGTTCATTTCTATATGAACATTGTGGGTTTGGAAGAGGCTAAAATAATGTTTGGATTGCTAAGCCTTATCTTTTCCATCATACTGTCAATGAGGTGGCAGAAAATCTTCCCACATTCTTAGGAGCTGCCTTGTTCACAGTGCCTGGCACATTCTAGGTGTTCAATAAATATTTGTGGGTTAAATAAATGAATGGATACTTCTGATACCAAAAGATGCAGCTGGTACTAGATGTTTGAATAAGTACGAAGAAAGTGATCAATATTTCCTACCCTTTTGTGTAACACTATAATTTTTAAAATAAAGAACTGAGAAAAAACGATCAATTTCTGTTAAAAGACCTGGAGGCGTAGCCCCCAAAGTTCTGCATTCAAGGTTTATGTTAGTATATTTCCTTCCCCTCATGTCTTCTTAGTGACAAAGACGGGGACAGGAGTGGAGGTTGGGGGGGTGTAAATTCAAAATGGGCTTCAGGGAAGAGCAATAAAAATGATGAGCAGGTGGATATATGATTATGAGGAAAGGCCAAGGGAATCCGGACTTTAGGTGAGAGGAGAATGAGGAAAACTTAATCTTTTTCTTCAAGGATATGAAAGGTTATAATGAGGAATGTGCTGACCAGCTGCTCTTTACTGTCACAGAGGACAGAACTAAGAAGAAGGGGGGTGCTTTATAGAGAAGTAATAGAACTTCATGGTGAGGTCTGTTAAATACGTGGCCCTATTCCCAAAAATGGGTAGGGACTGGGGGGTAGGATCTATCAGCGGTTCTCAATGTTGCTAATGTACCAGCCTCATTATCATCACCTGAAAACTTGTTAGACGTGCAAAAAGAGCAAATTCTCCCTTTTTTTGGGTGGGGGGAGGTAACTAGGTTTATTTATTTATTTTTAGAGGAGGTACTGGGGGTTGAACCCAGGATCTGGGGCACGCTAAGCATGCTCTCTACCCCTTGAGTTATGCCCTCCCCCTGAGAAATGCAAACTCTTGAACTCTGCTCCAGACCTACTGAATCAGAAACTCGGGTTGGAACTTAGCAACAGGCCATTTAACAAGCCCCTCAGGTGATTCTAATGGACTTTAGGTTTCAGAATCATTGGGATAAATTGAGGTATATACTAGATTGTAATTAGCCATAGTGAAAACTGCCCCAAAGTAAAAGGGAATTCCTTTTGCTTCAGAAGATAACGAAAGATACTTCACAAAGAGTGCCAGCTTAAGAAAAGGAAAGAAAGCCACCAGCTGAATGTTAAAATTTCAGGATCTGGTGAGAGATGCGAACACAGAGTGGTGATTATGATTAGGGGTGTTCTTATGAGGTAGAGTTAGAAAAGAGAGAAAGTCAAGAATAGTCTGTGCCACAGAGGGTGCTGTAAAATAGACACTCGACACTCTGCTGGAAAGGTTGAGAAGGCTACAACCACAGTCTTTCTGGAGAAAAGTTTGGCAGTGTGCGTTAAGAATCTTAAAAATGTCCTACCTCATTAATTTACTAATTTAACTTTTAGGAACTGGACCTAAGGAAACAATCAGGGGTGTAGTCCAGAATGTTTGTTGCAGTCTTATGTGTGGTAGTAAGAAATTTTAAAGCAACCTCTAATTGCCTGCAGATTTTTTCCATATAGTCAGAGAAATAAAAGTGACAATCTATAAAGGGTATATGTAAAAGAAGTATCATACATTGTTTGTAGTGCCAAAACAAAACCAAAAACTAACCCAAAGAAATAAAACCTAGAAACAAGTGAATGTCCTTCATGAAGGTAATGATTAAATAAACCCTACTAATTGATATCATGGAATATTATGCTGACATTAAAAAGGATGAAATTTAAACCCTTGTCTTGGAGGATTTTCCTTGATGCATTGTTAAGTGATAAAAGCAAGATGAAAGAAAGAATTCATAACATGTCTCATTAAAAACAGTGACAGCTCACTCATATATATGTACATATGTTTGTTTATGATTATATTAGAATGTATGAATGTGGAAGCAAGCCAAAAATCTGCATTTAAAAAAAATATGGCTATGATAAAATTAACATGTATAATAAGGTCTTGTTTATGTAAAATTATACAAATTTATGTGTATTTATTTGTTGTAAGTCATTTGAAAGTTAGTTTACTAACACTGATTTTCTTTGGATTGTAAGATATAAGGTGATTCTTGCTTTAATTCTATTCCTTTGTATGTTGCTTGATTTCTTTGTATACTGAGCATACAGAACATAACCTTTTTTGCTGTTAAAAAAAAAAAAGAAAAAGTAAAAGCCTTGCCAGTGGAAGTATAAAAATGAACAGAATCTACTTGTTGTCATCATTTAGGAAGGAAGAAACATGGGAAAAGCTGTGCTGAAAAATATGAATGACCAGAGATGGATTGTAGAGAAGTATTAGGTGAGGCTGAACAGAGAGGAAGGAGTCAAGGAGAAATGGTGGAGGAGGCAGCCGTCCCCACGCACTTAGAGGTGGCTTGTGGGAGAAGTGGGCTCTGAGAGCCTGGGTTGTATGCACTCTGTGGACCACTGAGACAAGTACACCAGCTCTGCTGGTGACTGGGGAACGTATGAGTTGGGATGTTTTCAGGAAGCTGCCCTGTTGGATCCCTGGCATACAAGTTACCAGCCCTCTGACTTTCAGGATTCCTGTTATCTACCCCTCCTTGAACATTCTCTGCTCTGCCTTGCTGGGACTTCTGAACAACAGAGGCAGTCATGTTACCCCAAGAGGTAAAGACCCCAGTTCTTGTTGTACCCAAAAGACAAGTTTACAGTTGGGAGATGGTGTGCTGTGTAGCAAAAGATTTTTAAAAGATTTATTTAAAAAAGGAAAAGAATGGGGAGGACTGATCCAAGGAAAGATAAGACTGGTCTTTGTCCCCTCTCCTATACCCTCACTTAGAGGTGGCCTCTTGATTGATAGATTGATAGCTCTTGTTCCTGGAGTGCTTAGTCATGTTTGGCCCCTTTTCACATGTCCTTACCCATGATGCACACAGGAAAACTCATGGGTAGGGGAGGTGCTAAACTGCCGTGATAGTTATAATACAATGAACATTGGGTTGTGTCTGGTTAAGTCCTTTCTGCTACTGTGCAGTCATGGCCATCGGGTTCTAACTGGTTTCTTGCTGGCTCTCATTTAGAGGAAGTAAAGTTCCTTTATGCTGGAGGTGGCATACTGCCATCTTCCGGACCATCCTCCCTCTCCTTCACCTTATCTGCCTGGTACCTCCACTTATCTAACTACCTAATAGTAAGACTGGGAAAGAAAAAGCAGTGAAGGTGATCCCTGACTCCTGAATCCCTGGTGAAAGGAAATGAGGGCCCCATTTCTTTATCAAAACACTCTGTAATTGGCTTTAGAGCACTTACTGTAGTTTCTCATTTCTTATTTGTTGTTGTTACAGTGTCTGCAATTACCCTTAAAGTTCTTTAACATTACAATATGATGTTAGAAGATATAAAAACTTAGGTTAAACCAATACTCAGGGATTAATTGAGAAAGTTCAGTCAAGACGTGGTCAGCTAGTATGTTAATTAAGTACATCTGAGGGGATCAGTCACACTCCAGCAGAAAGGACCACACTCCAGAGGAGGCTATCCCAGGCCCTCCTGTTATCCACAACTCCATCAGCAACAGATTGTTTGTGAGTAGTGTCGCTGATGTCAGAAATATGTTTCTATTTGCATAGAATGTAGCCTGTTGTCTAACGTGGGAAATATTAGAAAATGAGCTGTCAGTTGTGAAAGTAAGGTTTTTAATACACAAGGACTGTGTTATAAATAGCGTCAGTGGGGTATGAAAATCCAGCCACGCTCGTGACTGTACCCTTAGGGATGCACTTTGTCTGATTTGTAGCCATGAACTCTAGATTCTGTCAGGCTATCAGGGTGACAGAGTCCTGTCTCTGGAAACTTAGCATTGCCCTAACATGAGCCTTTCATGCAAAGTTAGTGGTTAAAGCATCTGAGAGGAAAGAGAGTGAAGGATTTCTTCAGTCTATACAAATAATATGAATTTTTTGTTTTAAATACTTGCTTTGCTAATTACATTTTAGTTAATACACATCTATTGGTCTGACTTGCTTTTAGCATAACTTACTATAAGGAAGTAGCTGAATCTTTGTAATTCAAACTTCTTTGGTGGCACCATAATCTATAAAAGATGCTAACAATTGTGCATATGGTCAATATGTCAGTCTGCAATAGTTGGTGTTGTTTATTTTCTTTCGTTAGACGGTAAACTCCTCGTCTGCCTTACACACTGGCACCTAGGGCAGGGCCTGCTATGGTCAGTGTGTGGGAATAATTTGGTTGTGATTCAGTTGGTGCTCTGCAGTGGTCCTTCCTACTCTTCTTCAGTCTTCCTGCTTAAAGGAATCAAAGAGGCAGGACCTTCTGACACTGCCCAGAGCACACCCCAAGGTTTAGTGAGTTCAGACAGGGAAAAAGGACTCTCTCCAGGCTGAGCCACAAATTTCATTCTTAGGCCCTTGGGAAACATGTATCATGGCCCACATGTTTATCTGAAGTTCTTTTTAGGAGTGTTGTGGCAGATTGGACAAATGGAGATGAAACAGTGCAGGAATAAAAAGAATGGTTGTAGAATCAAACAGCCTAGTTAAACCCTCTGCTTACCAGTAATGTAACAGAGCAGGAGACTGCGGATCAGACCCCTTCCCCATGTCCTCTGCTGCAGCTCCTCTCTGAAGTATTCAGATAACAGTATCTCATGTATACTTCCTGAGTTTTCTAGCTGCTAAAAATCACCACCCAAGGGGAGAATTTAACTATTTGATGAATGAGAGCACGTGGCCCCCAAACCTTCTGGTGCCTAGGGGTTCATAGTGTTGACCACCTCCTGTTCCCTCCACGTCAACCAGAGAATTGTGCATGAGCTGATCACATACCCCGTCACCCCCTTCCCTCAGCTGGCCTTTAAATATGCTTTGCTGAACACTTTCAGGGAGTTTGGGGTTTTCTTGGGCACGAGCCACCCCATCCTTCTTGCTCAGCCCTGCAATAGACCTTTCTCTGCTCCAAACTCTGGCATTTTGGTTTGTTTGGCCTCATGGTGCCTTGGGCACAGGAACTTGCCTTTGGTAACAGTAAGATTGTGGGCAATCTGGTGCCTCAGTTTCCTCATAAAAACAGTAATGACATAGGTTTTTTTGGGAGAATTAAACTAGATAACACATGTTAAATATTTAGAAAAAAGCCTCCCAGGCCTGAAGTAAGCTCTAGGTGATAATTAGCATTTCTTAGTATCATCATTATTTCTACCAGGAATAAAGTGTTTAGGTACCAGGTGCTCATTTATCTAAGTAAGTATTTTCAAATTGGGAAGAACATTGAATCATCTGGAAAGCCTGTTAAATATTTGGATTCTCAGCCCCTGCCCCTGGAGACTGATTCACAAAGTCTGTTATCTGTAGCCAGAGATTCCCCTCAGGTGATCCTTCTGTGAAGCCAAGTTGGGGAACTCTGTGTTAAGTGAATAAGGAAATGAATTTCCAAGCACCTGCAATCATCTAGTTTAAAGTTGGCTTCTGATTAAGAAACCTGCCTGGGGCAGTCTTTGTGCCTCAGGGCACCTTTTGGTTGGGAGAGCTAATTTTCTTCCTTAAAGCAGTAAGTTAAGAGTTTGGATTTTGGACCCTAAACAGTTGGGTTTGAACCTGTTACTGGAGTGTGACCTCTAGCCTTTCTCAACTTCCATTTTCTTATCAGTAAAATGTAAATAGTAACAGTTCCTTCCCCCTGGGATTCTTGTAAGATTAAATGAGATGATGATGATGATGATGATCATCTGATGATGATGATGATGATCATCATCATCTATGCCTATCTAGCACGGTTCCTGTACAGAGGAAAGGCTCAGTAAGTAATTATGAATCATAAGTAGGATTAGTTGTAATCTGACTTCTCCTTCCTCCATGGCTTAGTAACTCCTGCTGAACCTCACCCTCCTGCTGATAACAACTATAAGTTCTGGACAAAACTCAAAAAACCCCAATGATCTAAAGGCACAGGAGAGTGAACAAAAGCAGGCAGATTCTGGAGAGGAGTTGACACTTTAGAAAAGGATACTGCATGAGTGAATTACCCATTTTTCAATAGCATTTATTCTGAAGGCAGGCCAAAGTTGGCATCAAGATGTCACTAAAAGTCTAAAAGAAAAATTTCAATTTTTCTGGCCTATAGGACATGAGGACAAGTGGGGGCAACCACAGCTATTGACAAATGAAGGGGAAATCCCAGCAATTTTGAGAAAGATCACTTCAAGTTCTGTTATAAATTCTGCCCAAATCTCTGGCTGTCACACGATACATAGGACAGACTCCAGCTAAAGATTAAAGAACTGAACTAAGCTTTAAGATGTTGTTCAAGAGGCAATTTTTAGTCTGACTGCAACCAAATAATTGCTTGCTAAAACAGAAAAATTATATTCTCCAGAGGAATATAAAAGAATTTAGTTTCTATATATGTTGAATGTTAATCCCTTATGCATCATATCGTTTGCAAATATTTTCTTCCATTCAGTAGGTTGTCTTTTCATTTTGTTGATGGTTTCCTTTGCTGTGCAAAAGCTTTTAAGTTTAAGTAGGTCCCACTTGTTTATTTTTGCTTTAATTTCCTTTACTTTAGAGGATGGATCCAAAAAAAAATTGCTGCAATTTATGTTAAAGGTTGTTCTGCGTACATTTTTCTCTAGGAGTTTTAGAGTATTTGGTCTTACATTTAAGTCTTTAATCCATTTTGAGTTTATTGTTGTGTATGGTGTTAGAGAATGTTCTAATTTCAGTCTTTTACAGTTAGCTGTCCAGTTTTCCCAGCAGCACTTGTTGAAGAGACTGTCTTTTCTCCATTGCACATTCTTGCCTCCTTTGCCATAGATTAATTGGCCATAAGTGTATGGGTTTATTTCTAGACTTTCTGTCCTGTTCCATTGATCTATGTGTCTGTTTTTGTGCAAATACCATATCATTTTTGTTACTGTAGCTTTGCAGTATAGTCTGAAATCAGGGATATTGGCCTGCAATTCTCTTTCTTTCTTTCTTTCATATCTTTGTCTAGTTTTGGTATCAGGGTGATGGTGTCCTCTTAGAATGAGGTCAGAAGTGTTCTTCGTCTGCAATTTTTCAGAATAGTTTCAGAAGAATAGGTATTAACTCTTCTTTAAATGTTTAGTAGGGATTAATATCCAACATATATAAACAGCTCATACAGCTCAACATCAAATAACCAAACAATCTGATTGAAAAAATGGGCAGAAGAACTGAACAGACATTTTTCCAAAGAGGAAGTGCAGATGGCCAACAGGCACATGAACAGGCACTGCTCAACATCACTGATCATCAGGGAAACGAAAATCAAAACCACAGTGAGATACTACCTCACATGTGTCAGAATGGCTATCAGAAAAAAAGTCTACAAATAACAACTGTTGGTGAGGACTGAATAAAGGGGAACCCTTGTACACTGCTGGTGAGAATGTAAATTGGTGCAGCCACTGTGGAAAACAGTATGAAGGTTTCTCAAGAAACTAAAAATAGAACTACCATGTGACCCAGCAATTCCATTCCTGGGTATATATCTGAAAAAACCAAAAATGCCAATTCAAAAAGATACATGCACCCCAGTGTTCATAGCAGCATTATTTACAATTGCCAAGACATGGGAACAACGTAAGTATCCATCAACAGATAAATGGATAAAGAAGCTGTGGTGCATATATAAAATGGAATATCACTCAGCCATAAAAAAGGAATGAAATTCTGCCATTTGAAGCAACACTTGGCTTGAAGGGCATTATGTTAAGTGAAATACATCAGACAGAGAAAGACAAATACCATATGATATCCCTTATATGTGGAATCTAAAAAATACAACAAACTATTGAATATAACATAAAAGAAGCAGACTCACAGATACAGCGAACAAACTAGTAGTTACCAACTTAGGGAAGGGGCAACATAAGTGTGAGGGAGTGAGAGTTACAAACTATTGGGTGTAAGACAGGCTTACTGATGTATTAAAGAATACAGGGAATATAGCTAATATTCTGTAATTACTGTAAATGGAAAGTAACCTTTAACATTTAAAAAATACATAAAAATAAGAGAATTCAGTGTCTAAAACACAATATTTATAATGTTGAGGATACAATACCAAATTACTTGACATTTAAAAAACGTAGAAGATATGACCTCAAAGAAAAGACAAACTGTGTGGTGGGCAAGATGTTAGAATTAACAGACAAAAGATTTTAAAGCAATTGCTTAGCTAAGCTTAATGATATAAAGAAAATATGCTTGCAATGAATGAAAATATAGAACATCTCAGCAGAGATAATGAAAAACCATTTGGACATTCTAGAAATGAAAATACAATATATGAAAAAAAATTTGAACTTAGTGGATGGGCATAGCGATAGAATGAAGATGACAGAAAAAGTCCATAAACTTGAAATAGATTAATAAAAAATTGTCAAATCTGAATAATAGAAAAAAAAGACTGAAATATTGGAATGGAGCCTCAGGGACCTATGAATGATATAAAAAGTCTAACATATGTAAAATGGAAGCCACAGAAGCAGAGGAGATAATGAAATACATCCTAATTCTAATCTTTATATGAGTAAATAGAGATGGAATAAAGATGTAGAAGGAGGCATGGAGAAATTTACCAGAACTTCATCCTATGGGGGAAAAAAAATCCTTTAGATGTCTTCCTCTATCGTCTGTTAAAACCATTCTAAACTTTCAAAATGCAAATAGCACCTCCTATTTGAAGTGTTGATTATTTTTAAAATTTTTTCTTTCTTTCTTTTTTCCCTTTTCCTTCGTCCCTTCTTTCCTTTCTGTTTCCCTTCCTTCCTTCCCTCCATTCCACCACCTCCTCCTCCTTTTCATCTTTTTTCTTCTTTTCCTCTTCTCTTTCTCTCTCCCCCTCTGTCAGTGAATGTTTATTGAGTTCTTAACACATTTTCTGGAGAATAAGAAACTTATCTAGTTTCTACTGCTTGCCTCCTACTGGAGAGTACCTCTAAAACTCTTGCCTTATTTGTAAAGCTTCAATGTATGCCTTTGCTGAATTGGGGAAGGATCTGCTTCAACAGTATTTTTCTCTTGCCCAATAGACTTAATTGAGATCTGAAAAGTCAAAGGCAAAGGGTCACCAGTGGAGGTTCACTCCAGCATCAGATTCTCTCTACCATGCTGTCTACTCAGAACTGAGCTGGAGTCTGGGTTTCAGAGCATCACGGATGTATGTAGATGCTGTCGATGCTGCTTTGTTTCTGTACAGGACCACTGGGAGGTTTGCAGTTTTCTTAGCTCCCACTCATACCATCTCTGATCTATTGCTGCCAGAAGCCTTCTTTTCTGTTTTCCTTAGTCTCTGGCAATACATCCCTCAAACTTCTCCTTTACTGTGCAACTGGTGTAGGTTTTAAAATCTTAACACTGCTTTAAAATTTCAGTAGCTCAGAGTAGCCTGCCCAATAGAGTCTTAAGCTTTTTATTTTGAGATTTAGGCTCCTTGTGACTTCCAGGCTCATCTTAAGCTCTCACCAACTCATTTATAAGCCAGTGTGCCCTGTTGCTTTATGTTTTCTCCTCTCCCTCCCCTTCTCTGCCTGATGGAGGCCTCTCCAGCAAGGAAACAACAAGGGAACAAAAACCATGCTCAGGTATGGCCTTCTCTGAGAATCAACCAGACCGTCCCAGAGAAAATTAACAACTCCTTCCTTCATACTACCACATTGAATCAAATTTAAAGCACACTATTTGCCCCTACATCTTATCATTTCTGAAATCAGGAAGCCTTTAACATTGCTGATGTCCTACGGTTGCTAGTGGCCAGCCAGGCGGCAGTCATAACACGGTTGCTGTTTTATGCACATACTTAAAGTTGGTTATTATTTATGGAATGCATTTATGGTAAATAAATAAATTTATTATTTATGGGAACATAACAATTGCAAACCCTCATTGTCAACAGACTATTTAAGAAAAGCAGGATTTCAAAGAAGGATTATGAATCTCAATTGTTTGTAATCTTCTGTTGACAACTTCTTCATAAAGTGAAGAAAAAACACGCAGATACTTGTAGAAAGGGTATCAACTTGAAAGAAAATCCTGTATGGTGTTGAAAGACATAAATATGAAAAACTCTGGCTCAAAAAGTAACATTGAAAAAAACTCCATATTGGAAGAAATTTCAAGAGCATATTAATCAATTTATTTCACTTACAGTTTCCTTTTCATGTATATACAATATAAAACTGTACATCTAATAGGTCCTTTTAATAAGTATAAAATATAAAATAAGGTTTTTAAAGTATAAGAAAGCATTTATATCACTTATGAAATGATAAGAAAGCATTGCATCATAATTTAAGTGGCAGTAGTTTTCTTTAATAATTCTTAAAAATAATGGTACATTTTGCATTCCATGGTTTCTTAGATTTGATAATATAAAATATTTATGTATATTCTATTATTGTACCTTTCCGTCAGTATTTCATTTATTTGTTTGAAATCTGTTGAAATCTATTAGTTATAAGCTTCTTAAAAGCCAAGTGATATTTGTGTGTGTGTGTGTGTGTGTGTGTGTGTATATATATATATATATATATATATATATATATATGGGTATACCAGACACTGGTTTTATATACTAGACACTGAACTTTGTGCATGAATAAAATTTCAGTGTCTGGTATGTAAATTTTTTTTTCCACTTAAAATTTTTTATTAATGGGCACGCTATCAAAACCCTTTGGAAATATGCCTTAGAATATGAATACCTCTCTCACTTACTCCATAAAACCTGGTTTTGTGAACCTGGTATGTAAAAAATTTTAATAAATATTTCTTAAAGTAAATGAAATAAAATTTGTAAAGGAGACCAAGAGCTGACAAAGCCAACATAAAAAGATCAAATGGGTCAGGAGTCTTAGGTCAAATGTGCTCCAGGCACAAATCTCCTTGACTAACCCTCTCACTGACTTTTTGTTTAGACTGGCATTGAAAGGCCATTGTCTCCACACCCAGAACACCTGACTCTAAGAATGGCTCGAGACAGGGTCCAGTAGTGACTATGACAGAAGCACAAAGAGGAGTCGAATCTTACGAATCCAGTGTGAGTGTCTGTGCAGCCCCGAGGTGGTGGTAGATGGTGAGCACCCAGAGTGGTCTGGGACCCGTGGGGAAGAAGGCAGTTCTGAGAGATGCTGGGCTTGTGGATATGATCTTCAAACAGTTTTTTGCATCTTTTCATCACTCTTTTCAGTGTAACCAGTGGAATCTAAATACCATGATGATTTAATAACCACTATCATTCATTTTAAATATATATAATTATGCTCTTATGTTTGGAAACTTTTATAATTTTCCCTGTCTCCTTGAACTTGAGTTTCCAATTTCAGGAAAGTATAGTATGCCAAAAAGATTCTATCAGACTTATCAAATGACAACTAATTATATCCACTATTAAAAAATGTATAGACACCTTGTTTACCCAAACCCAATATACACTCAGAAAGGATAGGGAAAATAAATATATATTCAATTTTATTTCACTTTTGCCAGTATTATATGTTTGCTAAAATACTTTTGTTTTATTATGTAGCTTGAATAGTTTTTCATCTAAAGTTTAGGAGTAGAAAATTTAGCTCAGTAATGATCAACATAGAACTTACTTAAAAGCAAAGGCAGGGGGGTGGGAAGAGAAAGACTGGGATTTCAAAATTGTAGAATAGATAAACAAGATTATACTGTATAGCACAGGGAAATAGATACAAGATCTTATGGTAGCTCACAGAGAAAAAAATGTGACAATGAATATACACATGTTCATGTATAACTGAAAAATTGTGCTCAACACTGGAATTTGACACAACATTATAAAATGATTATAAATCAATAAAAAATGTTAAAAAAAACAGAACAAAACAAAACAAAACCAAAGGCACATAGTTAAACTGATAAACTTAATCAGACTTACTTCATCTCAGATGTCTAACTTCATTTGTTGGAAAAAAATGTAAAACATTTTCAGATCATTATAGATTCACAGAAAATTCCGAAACCAATGGAGAGAGCGCTCGTGTACCCTCACCCAGTTTCGCCCACTGGTTACACTTTACACAACAGAAGCAGGAATGTTAGATCTTTTGTTACAGTCACAAATCTTTCAGGCTTTATTGATTCTTTTCAGTTCATTTTTCTTTCTGTTGTTCAGATTGGATATCTGAATGTACATTCTGAATATTGTGTTACGAGACTCTGGATTTTATTTAAACGTTTTGTTTGAGCAGACCTCCTCTGACACCATGCCGGTGAGGAAAGGGGACCCCACTCAGTTGCTGCCAGGTTTCATGAACACTCTGGGAGACGGTGCCTCATTACCGGTGGGTGAGGGTGGACATTTAAACACCCCATGTAGTGTCCACTGACACGGTGGGAGGGGAGGCTCTCCTTACCACTGAGGGGTGGTGAAAATCCTGACTCCCTACTTAGCCTTGTCTCACACCACCCTGGCAGGAGGGAGGTGCACCTTGTTATGGCCAGATGAGATGGAAGTCTAAGCTCCCCACTTGGCTCTCTGCTGGCGGGAGTAGGGTTATGGCCTTGGCTTTTCTCATGATGTGTGGCTGGAGTAGGGCATTGTTTTCTAACAGTTTTCTCTCTTGCTGGGTAACCCTTTCCTGGTCCTTTGGCTAGAGAAAGCAGGCTTTGGGGGGCTTTTTTTTTTTGTACCTGTTGGGGTTTTGGACTTCTCTAGTGCCCAGTCCAATGTCCATAGAAGGCAAACAGAAAAACCAGGGAACTTATCTCTGTGCTGTTCCATAGGTCCCAAAGGCCCTCACTGGTCTGCCTTCTCTACATTTCAGAGTCTTCTTGTTTGTTTTTTACATAGTGTCCTGAGTTTTCGGTTGTACTTAGTAGGAGGAATATAGAGAATTGTGTCTATTCCATCTTTTCCTAGAATTGGAAACCTTTCTGGCTTCATTTTTAAATTAAATTAATGTGTTAATACACGGATTTTGAAGTATATAATAGAAACTCTGAAGAAAGAAATTATGGAATGCATCTTATAAAAGTGACTACTTAAACTGTTAAATGAATAGTTAAGTGTTTTTAATTTAATACATCTAATTTATCCCTTTTGTACTAAGATATAAAAACAAAGTAATTCAATATGTAGTTTCTCATTATTTAATTTGTAACAATGTAGTGTTACAGGTAAAACTATAAGTTACCCCCAAATTAGAGATTATAATAACAGTTGTGGCATGCTTCAGGTAGACGTGTGCACCAGCATATGCAGTGTGTGTATATCATTTTGGTGTCTGGATTTTAGGTATAATTAAATAATATTCATGTATAAACATAAGAAATAACTCCATTATTTTAGTTTGACACTATGATCAAAGTTCCTACACATGACACAAAAGAGAGCTATATAAACTGTTGGAAATGAATCAGTCTGGCAGCTAGCATAATTTTCTATTTTATTAATAATGGGTGGAAATATTAAACTTTTCATGAGATGAAGATAAGAATAAATATTTCAAGATATGACTAGATAAAGTAGTTTTAACTACCTTACTTAATAATACACACCAATTTCTGAAAGAAGTCTTATAGAGGTTTATATGTAGGTTTTATCTAATCTATCTTGCAAAATTTGGAATCTCAGAAAACATTCCACTTACATTTAAAAGATCTGTGTCACTAACCCACACTGTTCTGCCTGATGGAAGGTACTTTTTTTTTTTTTTTTTGTCTGATGCACGGTGATTTTTTTCCCCAGCTAGTAATGTCTTAGGGATGAGCATTGAGAATAGCTGAAAAGAAATGCTTATATTTAAATACATAAAACGAAGGGACCATTTTTAGTCTTCAGTATTGCCCATAGGTACGCTTTTTGCCTTGCTCTCAACAGATTCAACCTCATGAATAATGAATTCTTTGATAATACTCAGGGGGTAGAAGAAGTAAAGTCATTAAACAAAAATGATGATTACCCCCACATTATTTCATTTTTAATTTTTTATCATTAGCCCCACTCTATTGTATATATGCATTTAGAACATACAAACAGGGACCCATTTTTCATTTTTAAAGCCCATATTTATTTTTATCAGAAGTACCTAAAAAAGGAGGAGGACTGGAAGCCCTAAGAACTGAGAGTGTCTTGTGTAGTCATGGAAGGAGTTACTCTCACCTGATGATTTTTACAGCAGCGGTGAGGAGCGAGGCCATGGATCCCTCGGGAAAGTGAGAATGGGGCTATTGGTGAACACAGGTGCATTCTCAGACAGATCCTTCAAAGGAAGGCAATGAGTGGAGTTTGAGAACCTAGAAGTTGATTCTTTTAAAACTATAGGGGGGTTTCTGATTCAAGATGGTAGATCCTGAACTCATCTCCTCCCACCAACACACAACATCTACATAGAGAATAACTTCCTCTGGATAAAACCTAAAAACTGGCTGCACATCAGGTGAACAAGAGAAGGCCCATGTGGAAGCAGGTGGGAGAGGCTGGGACCCAGTCTCACCATAAACCCCACCATGGTGTGGCAACTGCAATAAATAATGCTATATTGCATGTTTGCAAGTAGCTAGGAGAATGGATCTTGAAAGTTCTCATCACAAGAAAAAAATTTTTTGTGACTCTGTGTGGTGATGGATGTCAGGTGAATGTATTATGGGGATCATTTTGCAGTATATACAAATATTGAATCATTACATTGTACACCTGAAACTAGCATAGTGTTATGTCAATGATACCTCAATTAAAAATAAAGAATGCTTAAAAAAATACTCAAAACAACTACAGGAATTTACATACCCCTTGGAAAGCCTTTATACTCCAAGGACTATGAATATCCAAGTTTGACCACCCCTGCTCAGATCACTACTCTAGAGTGGACCTTGGGATACAAAAGGGAACAGGAGAATTGATGTCCTATCAAAGCCCTAGAAGGAGTGCCTCTTTCCACAACTGTTAGATTATCAGTGTGTCTGGTGATAACACTAACACAGAAGTTGTGGGAGATGCCAGAACACATGCTGAGTCTGAAAATTTAGAATTGCTCCTTTTCATGTTGGTTAGAATAACCATACATTCCCTTTTTGTGCACTCTTGATTATTTCTGAAATTTTGACTCTCTTCATGAAAGTTATATGAGGTAATCACCCATTGATATAGGTTTAAAATTAGCTGGAAGTGTATGAGGGTCACTAATTGGATTAATTAATTCAAACAATGAAGCTCTCTTAGGGCGAAAAAATACTGCACTCTGATCCCTTTCTCTTGTGAACCGAGTTTGACTTTTGTTGATAACATGGGCATTTGTGCATAAAGAAGACCAAAAAAAAAAAAAAAAAAAAACCAAAAAACTTACAAGTTACTTGTCCAGCAGTTAGAGAAATCCTTAGGATTTTTGCAACTAGAATTAAGATCTATTGGTTAGGGATCATTAAAATTGTAAAAATCAGAGACTGGGAGCTGATGGTGCATAACATCCTTGAGTACAAAAGAGGGAATTGATATCATTATTGTGTTTATAAAGACAGGCTAGAAGTTTTACATGTCAGGAGCCACAGGCATTCTGTCAACCTCCTAGTCCTTTAAATCCCCATTCAGTCTGGCCCAGTCTGGTTAGTTTGCAACTTGTCATCTTCCTCTTTTGCAAAGTCTTATGAGAATCTTATCAAAACATAGGAAGGAGATGTAAGAACGAAGTTAGACGGAGTAAAATCCAGGCAGTCAAGAGGTATGGTGGTCATCACTAATGTCACTTTTGACAGGAGTAGAACTCCCAGTTTCCTGAAGAGAAATTATGCCCTGGGATGTGTGGTCTGTGCATCCAAACGTCATCCGTTCACCCACTTTGTTCTGCATCCAGTCAAGGAGGATCACTTGAGGAACAGCATTTCTATCCACCTTGGAAGAACCCCTCTGAATCAGGATGTAGGATGGAGTACTTGCTTCTTTTATTTGACATGTCCTAGGCCTACATTTACAATTTTGTTAGGTCCTTCATTAAAAATTCCTTTGGATAAACTCTAATTAAGGTATGCCAGAGAAAGAAGACAACAGAAATTGTGTTTCTTTTAACATGTTGTGGATGACTGAATTGATTCTAATCAGTAAATCTATACGTTTGAACTTAAATTTTGTGCTTTTTCTCAGTAATCCCACTGTGATGGGCTTGAGAGACAGGGTTTATGGAGATATCTTTTGATGGACTTGATGTAAAGCACCAAGAGTGTTCATGATAATTTTAATTGATAATGAGGAAGTGGAGGAGCAGAACAGAAGATAGTTTCTTGGTGTTTAGAGACCTTGAATTTATTGTTTCCTTTACAAAGTCTACTAGTCACCCCTGGCAAGATGCCTGCAAATTCAGGTGTTTGCAGTTCCTGGCCCTTCAAGGTCACTCTCTGTGGGCTCCTGATCTGGCATGAGTGCTGGACACTCTGGCTATTTTATATTTATTATTTGACTTAAGACTAAACAACTTTATTAAGGAAGCATTTTCCTCATTTTGCAGCTGGGAAGTGGGAGTCAGAGAGGGTTTGCCATGGGTCACAGCTGTCGTCACTCTCAGAGCTGGAGTTGACTTAGGTCTGCTCAGCTCTGCTGGATGTGCCTTTCCTAATGCATTGTCCTACCCACCATCCACTGAAGCAGGGGCAGAGTGAACCCAGACAGAGGTTCTCAGGAGCTAGCTGACGTTTTGTGTCAGGGCTGAAGGCAGGCAAATCTCTGCCAGGAACATTACCCACTGCCCACTGAGCAGTGAGTCCCAGTTGATTCCTATAGTCCTGGCTTTTAGAATAGGATTGAACTCTAGATTAGGATTCACAGAATTAGCTCTATGCCTTCCTACCCATCCTTTAGAGCTTTTAGACTTGTGTCCCGCAAGAAAACCTTCTCTGACACCCCTCTAAAATGGGTTTCCAGATCATGATGCTTATCAAATCATGTTTACATATCTGTGCCTCCCATTAGACTGTAAGATTTGTGAGTGCTTTGTTTACTTTTGTTTTCTCAGCTTCCAGGAAAATGTCCAGAGCTCAGATATTTGTTGATAAATGCAGAATGTCACTAGCTCTCTGAGTGACTGGGGAAAGAGCTATGTGTCCGGGTCTTAGCTTCCCCTAATTAAAAGTGAGGATGTTTTCCTGTAGGATCTCTAAGATTATTTCAGATGTAGGGTTCTGAGAGTAGCTGCAAGCTAAGGCCTGCTAATAGAAGAGTTTTGACCTCTTTGATAAATTCCAGAAGGCTTTTCTTGCTTATTGCTGCAGGGAGGGCAAAGGACTCTGTTTTATTCTCATTGTTTCCCAGGGCCCATGGTACAAGGTCAGTATATGTATTTAATAATGGATGGATCTTTAGTCTTTTGTTTGCAATATCTAATGTACAAAGACAACAAAATCTATTTCATCGGTATGATCATGCGGTCTTGTATAGACAGGATTCTAGGTGGGTCTGAGACAAAGTCAAAATGCTCCATGACGGCTTTCACTTAAGGATATCTAGTTAGAGTTGGTGGGCAGAGGCTCAGTGCCAGGAAGCCGTAGAAACTTAGGCCTCTAGTGACTTTCAGTATTCTATCAACATTCCACAACTGGGATTTCCTTGGAACTGGAGTGGTTTTTTCAGGGTCCCAAGGAGTGGCAGAGCTGGAATTTGGTTTCAGGCCTTCTGGCTCCAAGTATAATGCATTTTTAATCCCCTATGTGGTTTACAATAAGTCAATGATCTTGGCTCACCAAGACTAGCATCCTGAATGTGCATGTCACTGATCACACACAAGAATGATTTACTGCAAACCCATCACCACTGCTCGAAACAATGGCAGACACATATCCCTTAAGAGGAACCATTAAACAATGATGATTTAGTGAGGGGAACATGCTCGCTGGGACTCACAGCCCTTATACCACCTACCTTTGCTCTTGAAATTCCCACTGGGAGCCAGGAATTTCCTGCTGCTTCTTACCTCCTGTAAAGGAAACAATAAACTAGCGTGTTCTGTCAACCCATATATCTGTCTACTTTCTCTCTAGACCGTCAGATTCCCAAGGACAGTGACCACAAGTACTTTCTTTGAAAATCTCTGTCCATCACAATACCTATCGCATTAGGACACCCAACCCACAGATGCTAAACAAATGAAAGGGCCTGGAGAACTGAAGTGACTTGTCTCGACTGAATTAGCAGCCCCTGTTAAATAAATATTGCATTATTGAAGTAAAATAAAAACGTAAATAACTCTGCTTGTTTTTTGAAACACCAGTTTCCTTCACAGTTAGGGGCCTCCTTCAGGCTTGCTGAATCTAACTGCCTGCGACGTGATTTCCTCCGCTGCAATTCTGTGGATCCAGTCTTTCTCGCTCCATCAATTGTCAAGCTGCTTCTCTCTTAATGCAGCATAACAAACCGTTTTAATAATGCATTTGTTGTACAACGAGGTCCTCCTAAATCTAGTTCTGATGGCCGTTTGGAAGCGCAATATGCTTATATTCTCAAATTTTACTGTTGAAGAAAACTGAAATCTGAATATTTCCCTATCACTCTGATAAATTTCCATCACAGATCCTCATGTGAATAGTACAATTTAGCCAATGGCCTCTTATAGATAATAGACCAATACATCAGAATTAAACCAAGCTGAGTCCATGCATCTTTTAAAATCATCAAATACTAAGTCCTCCTGGTCACATAAATATAAATGAAAGCTTGATTGTATCACAGTCTGCCGGCATTCAGCGTGTGTGATTATAGCCACGTGCCCACATAAACTATTGATTATTAAAGTCAGATATGAATTTTTTCAGCCAGGTCTTCAGAGTTTTGACTCTTGAGTTTTCTCTTGTTGGCCACATTTTATAAAATCTCTCTCTATATTTTTCCCTCTGTAAGCTGGAGGGAGGGCTCTTCCTTATGAGGCCAGGACAGTGTTTTAGATGTCAGCCCAAGGTCTAGAGGGAGGGAAACGTCCCTCATACTGCCCTGCGCTGCACTGAGTCCTCAGCACACGACTCTGGTGGCCCTCCATGGGGTGGTCCTGGGAAGCTGGGGGAGGATTCTGCACAACTGCACTGATTCTGACATGAGCTAGACTAAAGATGGCTTTTTCTTGGTCTTGTCCAAGCAGACCCATGTGTTTTTCAGAATTCCTCGTCTCCTTCAACCCAATACAAACTTTTCAGGAGGGAGAATCCTCAAGAGGCTAGGAGGAACTGGGGATTCACTGAAGTGTGCCATGGGCGACATCACAGAAAGAATGGCTCAGAAGATTTTTCTTTCCTATAATCTCAGGGAGGGACACATTTCAGACATCTGTGGCTTCAGGATTTCTACATATGAAGTTGGACTATGTGAAACTGGTGACACCTAACCTTCTTGACACATAAAAAGGGTTATTTCAATACAGTTCAAATGAATAGAAGGGGCTTAGGAACAGCAGATTGGTTGGAGATGGGAACTTGGGAGGCTTGTATTTGTAAAAACAAAATCACATTATTTTACTTATATATGTTTTTTATATTTTTATATGGATTTCTTAAGGGAAGCAATCATTGGAGAGTATTGGTGGGGTTAGGAGGCTGAGCTCCTCCCAGTAGCCAATCCCTTAATCTGAGTTTGATGGAGAGAAGGCAGTTGAGGGATGGATGCGGATATAACCATCAGTAGTTAACACCGGTTCAGACTTCTCTCCTGCACATGCTCTTCTCCTTCCATATATATATATTTTTTTTTCTTTTCTTTTCTATCTTTCATTTGGCCAGTGACCTAAAGAAGAGAGGAAGAGGGAATTTACCAGAAAATTGGACAATATCCCCCAAACATATCAGCTATAAACAGAGTCAAGTTTCAGTGAAGCAGAATCGGGCATATGAATCATCTGTGATTTTACTGGGGTAAGCACTTACGGGAGCGATTTTTCAATATGAAAGAATGTATTTTGAAAATCAAAGAGAACATACTTTAGTCCCTCAGTGGTAGTGTGTGCGTGTGTGTGTGCACGTTCTCTGCAGCACGAGAATCCTGTATGTGCATGGCGCTGTTGGGGCTTACTCTCCGTTTCTGGGGCTCAGCTTGTGTGTGTGTGTGTGTGTGTGTGTGAGGTAGGAGACTATAAGGACATTTATAGGTACGTAAACCTCTTTTTGTATCTCCTTTCTTTACTTCCTCCCCCTGAATTCTTCTGCTTCCCAGCTTCAGTCTTGCATGTCCCTTAGTAGAAGGAAAATGTCATGGCACGGTGCTGTGTCCTCAGCGCAAAACCACCCAAAGCCCTTAGGTGAGGTGGTCCTGGGAAGTTAAAGTGGTTTATTCTACAATTAAAATCCTCCACGAGACACAAGTACCCCTAAGAAGGATGGTACATTGACTTTTCCATCACTTCCAACCCCCACTCCATTACCAAGTCCTGTGTTTTTTTATTTCCTACGTGTTTTTCAAGTTTTATCCTTTTCTCTTCTTGCTATTTCTACCATCACTGCCGTAGTTCAGTCTCTCATCACGTTTGTTCTGGAATTCTGCAACCACCTCCCAGTGGTGGCTCCGCCTCCAGCATTCTGGTCTTACCCTCCTCAAATGTACTCCTCACACTGTAGCCGTGGCAATCTCTCAAACATTTGAAGCTGACCACTCTACTGTCCAAAACCCTTTTCCCACAGGGTAAAGTCTAAGTGCCAGTTGTTACATACAACGCTCCCTTCCCCATGGAGTGATCCCATCTCTTGCACTGTCCATTCATACTGGTAATTTGTCACACACACCATGGTGCTTCACACTTCCTCACTTTGCTCTGCCCAGAAAAGTCTCTTCTGCCTAGAATGACTTTCTCCAAACCTGCCCAAACCTGGGCAGCCATGTCCTCACGGGCCTCAGAAAACTCTCCTTCCTCCATGCCCTCACCCACATACCAGTGAACAAAGGCATGCTTGGCATACATCAGGTCAAACTTGTGGTCCAGGCGAGCCCAGGCCTCAGCAATGGCTGTGGTGTTGCTCAGCATGCACACAGCCCCCTGTACTTTGGCCAGGTCTCCACCAGGTACCACCGTGGGAAGCTGGTAATTAATGCCAACTTTGAAGCCAGTGGGGCACCAGTCCACAAACTGGATGCTGCGCTTGGTCTTGATGGTGGCAATGGCAGCATTGACATCTTTGGGGACCACATCACCGTGGTACAACAGGCAGCAAGCCATGTATTTACCATGGCGAGGGTCACATTTCACCATCTGGTTGGCTGGCTCTAAGCAAGCGTTGGTGATCTCTGCTACAGAAAGCTGTTCATGGTAGGCTTTCTCAGCAGAGATGACAGGGGCATATGTGGCCAGAGGGAAGTGGATGCGAGGATAGGGCACCAGGTTGGTCTGGAATTCTGTCAGATCGACATTCAGGGCTCCATCAAACCTCAGGGAAGCAGTGATGGAGGACACAATCTGGCTAATAAGGCAGTTAAGATTAGTGTAGGTTGGGCGCTCAATATCGAGGTTTCTACGACAGATGTCATAGATGGCCTCGTTGTCTACCATGAAGGCACAATCAGAGTGCTCCAGGGTGGTGTGGGTGGTGAGGATGGAGTTGTAGGGCTCAGCTGCAGCTGTGGAAACATGGGGGGCTGGGTAAATGGAGAACTCCAGCTTAGACTTCTTGCCATAATCGACAGAGAGACGTTCCATCAGCAGGGAGGTAAACCCAGAACCAGATCCCCCACCAAAGCTGTGGAAAACCAAGAAGCCCTGAAGACCTGTGCACTGGTCAGCCAGTTTCCGAATTCGGTCCAAGACGAGGTCAATGATCTTGCCAATGGTGTAGTGACCACGGGCATAGTTATTGGCAGCATCTTCTTTGCCTGTGATGAGCTGCTCAGGGTGGAAGAGCTGGCGATAGGTGCCAGTGCGAACTTCATCAATGACTGTAGGTTCCAGGTCTACGAACACTGCCCTGGGCACATGCTTGCCAGCGCCTGTCTCACTGAAGAAGGTGTTGAAGGAGTCGTCTCCTCCCCCAATGGTCTTGTCACTTGGCATCTGGCCATCGGGCTGGATGCCATGTTCCAGGCAGTAGAGCTCCCAACAGGCATTGCCGATCTGGACACCAGCCTGGCCAACGTGGATGGAGATACACTCACGCATGGTGGCTACGGGTCAGCAGGCGCAGGCAACAGGAGTAGACACCGGGTCCCGGTTACCGTCCCCGACAAGCTAAGAGTTGAGGTAAGTAACGCACTCTATTTTTACATAGTTACGCCAATAATGAGTTGTGTTTGCTTGCTTGCTTTCTTTCTTTCTTTCTTTCTTCTTTCTTCCTTCCTTCCTTCCTTCCTTCCTTCCTTCCTTTCTTTCTTTCTTTCTTTCTTTCTTCTTCTTTCTTTCTCTTTTCCTTCTTTCTTTCTCTTTTCTTTCTTTCTTCTTCTTTCCTTCCTTTCCTTCCTTCCTTCCTTTCCTTCTTTCCTTCCTTTCCTTCTTTCCTTCTTTCTTGTCAATCTACAATTAACTTCTTTTTTAAATTCAAATATAGTCAGTTATAACATGTCAATTTCTGATGTACAACACAATGTCCCAGTCATGCATGTACATACATATATTCATTTTCATATTCTTTTTCATTAAAGGTTATTACAAGATATTGAATATACTTCCCTGTGCTATACGGAAGAAATTTGTTTTTTTATCTACTTTTATATATAGTAGTTAACATTTACAAATCTCAAACTCCCAAATTTATCCCTTCCCACCCCTCTTCCCCCAGTAACCATAAGATTGTTTACTATGTCTGCGAGTCTGTTTCTGTTTTGTAGATGAGTTCATTAGTGTCCTCTTTTTTCCTATCTTTTTCTGCTCTGTTGTAATGATCAATGGTTAAACCACAGGTAGCACTGGCCTTACTTCTATGTCAGGATGAATACAGTTGGCCCTCTGTATCTACAGGTTCCACTTCCATAGATTCAACCAATCGTGGATTGAAAATATTTGAAAAAAATCCAAAAAGTTCTAAAAAGCAAAACTTGAATTTTCTGCATGCTAGAAACTATTTACATAGCATGTACATTGTATTTATAACTATCTATATAATATTTGCATTGTATTAGGTATTTTAAGTAATTTAGAAATGACTTAAAGCATATGGAGGAAAGACATATACACCCCTATGTTCACTGCAGCATTATTTACAATAGCCAAGATGTGGAAGCAACCCAAGTGCCCATTGATAGATTAATGGATAAAGAATATGTGGCATATATGCCGATCATTTTGAAATGTATAGAAATTTTGAATCACTATATTGTGCACTAGGAACTAAAATAGTGTTGTAGGTCAGTACTTCAGAAACAAACAGACTTATAGAAAAAGTTTAGATTTGTGGTTACCAGAGGTGGGGGTCGGGGGAAGGGGATTGGATGAAGGTGGTCAAAAGGTACAAACATCACACACAAAAGGTAAGATAAATAAGCTCTAGGGATGTAATGTACAACATGATTAATATAATAAACTCTGCTGTATGTTATATGTAAAGTGGTTAAGAGAGTAAATCCTGAATTCTCATCACAAGAAAAAATTTTTCTATTTCTTTTATTTTGTGTCTATATGAGATGATGGATGTTCACTAAACTTATTGTGATAATTATTTCATGATGTATGTTAGTCAAATCATTGTGCTGTATACCTTAAACTTGTACAGTTCTGTATGCCAATAATACCTCAATAAAACTGGAAGGAGAAAAAATCCATAAACAAACAAACAAAATAAAAATATAGGAGGATGTGCACAGGTTATATGAAAATACTATGCTATTTTATATAAGGGACTGGAGCTCCAGAGATTTTGGTATCTGTGAGGGTCCTTAAACCCAAACCCTGTGGGTACTGATGGACAACTGTACTAAACTTCAGCAAGTGGGGCTTTGGGGCAGAAGGGGAGCAAGAGAGTATTTTGACTTGGGCTAATTATTTAGTATTATTCCTTAGAGGTGGGTTGATGGGTTCTTAAACTGGGATCTGTGGACCTTGTGTGTCAGTGTCTTTCTTTCTCGGGGAGAAAAGTCCATAGCTTTATTTAGACTCTCAAAGGAATCCAAGACCCAAAAGGATTAAGAGGCGAGTATGTGTGTTTGTGTGTGTGTGTGTATGCATGTTCCAACTACCTTTCTTTTATTCTTAGAGAATTTCTTTCTATTTTAGATCATTTCTACTCACATGCTGTTTACAGTAAATTGCATTTTCTTTTGTTCATTCCTGTTTATGTCTCAATTGAAAAATCCTTACTGAAATTTTAGGCCATTCTTTATCTTTTCCATAAAACCATATTATTAGTAAAAATACAGAAGTCTGACAGTCAATAGAGAATGGTTAAACCTGGGCCTCAAAGTTTTTGAAAGATGTCTGTGTACAGAAGTAATGATGACTTTCATCATAGATCTCTTACTAAAGATCAAAGTCACAAAATAAAATTTGTCAACACAAGTTAGAAAAAGGTCAAACAACAATAACAGCAAGACAGATATAAGGAAATATCCAGAGGGTTCTAAGTGCTGTTCTTGAAAATATGTACTTAAATTTAACACAGTAAAGCAACGTAGAATTATATAGACAGATCAAAAGCCTATCAAATGTTCCACTTAAAACACTAATCTAATGAGATTATGAATGTGAAAGAGAATTTTTATTTTGAAAAAAATTCTCTTAGATAGAAGTTGAAACTGAGAAAATTTGTAAAGATTATATAAAGGCATTTGCAAACACTTCCCCTGATATCTAAATGAATTTTTTTTTTTTTAGTGAAAGAATCAAAGCTTGAATCTTTAAAATAAAGACAAATAAGAAATGATTCTATGCTGGGAAGAATACTGCAGTGTAGTAGTCTCAAGGTTTTTACGTATTTATTTTTTTATTGCAAGTATAATCAGTTTGTAATGTTGTGTCAGTTTCTGGTGTACAGCATAATGTTTCAGTCATACGTATACATGCATATATTCCTTTTCATATTCTTTTTTATTATAGGTTATGACAAGATATTGAATATAGTTCCCTGTGCTATACAGTAGAAACTTCTTGTTTATCTATTTTAAATGTAGTAGTTTGTATGTGAAAATCTCAAACTCCCAATTTATCCCTTCCCACCCCGTTTCCCCTCTGGTAACTGTAAGTTTGTTTTCTATGTGAGTCTGTTTCTGGTTGTAAATAAGTTCATTTGTGCCTTTTTTGTTTAGATTCCATGTGAATGACATCATATGGTGTTTTTCTTTCTCTTTCTGGCTTACTTCACTTAGAATGATGATCTCTAGGTCCACCCATATTGCTGCAAGAGGCATTATTTTATTCTTTTTTATGGCTGAGTAGTATTCCATTGTATATATAGGCTACAACTTCTTTATCCAGTCATCTGTCAATGGACATTTAGGTTGTTTCTATGTCTTGGCTATTGCATATAGTGCTGCTATGAACATTGGGGTGCATGTATCTTTTTGAATTAGAGTTCCCTCCAGATATATCTCCAGCATTTATTGTGTGTAGACTTTTTAATGACCATTCTGACTGGTGTGAAGTGATACTTCACTATAGTTTTGATTTGCATTTTTCTGATAATTAGCAATATTGACCATTTCAAGGTTTTTTTTGTTTGTTTTTTGTTTTTTGTTTTTCCTGTATGTCTCAAGCTACAGTATGCTTGGGGGTTGAGGGTCCTAAGGTTGCCCTGGGAAATTTAGTTAGGAATTGGGCTTCTTCCCATTTGGGAAAAACAGTAGATGGTTGAAACTACAAAAATGATGAAGAGTGTGCAAGGTGAAGGAGGAGAAAGAATTAGGAGAAAGGGGAGGAAGTAGAAAAGAGAGAGGGAGAGAGGAAAAAGAATAACAACAAAAAGGCTAAAAGAAAGAGAAGGGGGGAGGAAGAGGGAGGGGCAGGAGGAGAAAGAGGAGGGAGAGGAGGTGGAAGGAATGGAGGAAGGGGAGGGGTTGGGGATATGAGAGTGCCTCTCAGAACCCTGCTGGGCTGGAACACCTTACTTGAGGAATCTTGAGAATCATGTTCTCTGACCCCCTGAACTGCCTGGTAAAGGGTAAGGAGAGAACTACGTGGAGGCAAGATCTCAGTGGTCACCAATTTGAGAAATGTAAGGTGAATGCCTGGCTATTTACAGAACAGAGATACAGAAACAGCTGGTCTGATAGCTCAGGGGGGATGGTCCAGGCAAGCTCAGTTACCACTCTGGTTGGGTAACAGCTCTGTGTGCTATTCTACAAGATGTGGGTTTGACCTGAGCCACTGACCGATATCTGGTTCTGTTTCCTCCAGAGAACACAGGGGTCCTGAATCCAAGAGGTGGAAGTGGATGTGGCCTGTCTTACCATTATAACCAATAACAGTCTCTCTTGCCCCCCGCAAACAGAGGCAGTGAGGATTGAGCCCAGGACCTGTGCATCCCAAGCACAAGTTCTGCCTCTGCCCCCCACCCCCACCCCATCCCCTAATAGTCTTTACTGCCTCTCCTTGTATATTTAGGAATCTCCTGGTTTAAAGTTGTTAGTAACCAAGAGAAATGTTTCCCTTATCAAGAGACAAGACCCTGCTGGAAGCTGAGATTGCTACCTGGCCATCTGACATCCCTCTCGCTTCTGGAAAACAGGCAAAAATAAGTTTTTGGTGTTAACCGAGGTGGTTGATCCTTATCACCAAAGGGAAATAGGGTTGATGTTGCACAAAGGAGACAGGGAGGATTCTCCAAGGAATCCAGGGGCGTGTTGTCTCCTAGGTTTTCCTTTTCCAGACATAATGATAAGAAAACAGCAGTAACCTCCTAGAAGAAAGATTAGTGAGGTTGTGGATACCGGGGGGGGGGGGGGGTGGGAAGGGATAGCCTGGGATTTCAAAATTGTAGAATAGATAAACAAGATTACACTGTATAGCACAGGGAAATATACACAAAATGTTATGATAACTCACAGAGAAAAAAATGTGACAATGAGTGTGTATATGTCAATGAATGACTGAAAAGTTGTGCTGAACACTGGAATTTGACACATTGTAAAATGATTATAAATCAATAAAAAATGTTAAAAAAAAAAAAAGAAAGATTAGTGAGGGCATATCTATTTACTTGAGTTATCTCACCAGGCACAGAACCCTGACCAGCTTAGGTACCAGCTGATGACAATGGTGACATGAGATGAGTAGAAGAGAAAGAACATCAAAAATACTCCTACAACTGTGTGTCCAGCTCAGAAATAAGGACCCCTGTACTTATATTTTCTTACTTGCTATTTCACACATAAATGTGTACGTTTTAACTAACTTTTCCACTTCTCCTACTCCCTTTCATATTTTATTTAGAGTGAACAATGTTTACAAAATAGTGCATAGTTTAAATACTGTCCAGACGGAATTGTGAAAGATATAGAGGAGGAATAGACCTGACCCAGTGACCTTGGATTTGGACCTAGGGGCAGGCGCAGCTGAGGGCAGGCTCAGATGAGGGACCTATTAGGTGGCAGTATTTTGTGTCCTGTAGTTGCTAAATCTGTTGCTGTTTAATTTTAAACATGGAAAAAGTATGTGTATGTCAGAATTTGGGAGCTAAATCTTCCAGTGGACATTTACCATGTGTTTGGGCCACCAGTTTTCAGCATCTCTTGAAACGCTCCTTATGTTTGGGGGAATATTCAGGCTCACGAGTCCTGTGTCCCCAGTTTAGACGTCACAGCACTCATTTCCCAGCTTTCCTTGCGGTTATGATACAGGTAGTGATCTAGGCCCCACCAATTAGGCATGTGAGACTGATTTGGAACAGAACTGCATGAGGAAACAGGCTGCAAGTGGAATCCATTTAACAGAAGAAGATGCTCAGGTGTTCGGTTATTGCCATGATGCTACAAGGTCAATTTTGGGGGGCACAAAAGCAATGAGAGTGCTACTAGCAGCCCGATTGCAGTCAAGTTAGGTCTGTGACAGGTGTGTGAATGGCAGCATTTCAAGACGGCAGGAGACCTTACTGTTGATGATGATGGTGACCATATCCATGATGGACCAGTGGTTTTTGTGGTGAAGTTTGAACATTGCTCCTGGAAGCTTAACTTTGAGCCCATTTCTCTGTCCCTACTGCCCCAACTAACCCAGTTTTATTGAGATATAATTGACATATAACATTGTATAAATTTAAGGTATACAACATAATAATTTGATATATGTATATATTGTGAAATGATTGCCATGCTGTTTCATTAATATCTGTCACCTCATAGTTACAAAGTTTCTCTCTTTTAATGGGAACTTTCTCTTAGCACCTTTCATATATACAATACAGTATTGTAAACTTTAGTCATCATGCAAGACATTACATCCCCAGGACTTGCTTATGTTTTAATTGGAAGTTTGTAATTTCTGACCACCTTCACTCATTTCCCCACCACCTGCTACTGGTAACCATCAATCTGATCTGTTTCTATGGGTTTGGCTTTTTTAGTTTCCACATATTAGTGAGATCACACAACATTTGTCTTTCTCTTTCTGACTTATTTCACTGGGCATATTGCCCTCAATTCCCAACCATGTCACAAATGGAAGGATTTCCTTCTTTTTATTACTGAATAATATTCCATTGTATATCTATCTATCTATCTATCTATCTATCTATCTATCTATCTATCTATCATCTCTATATGTATATACAGATATATAGATATATCTATGAATAGATATAGATAATATATATACCACATCTCCTTTATCTATTCATCTGTTGACAGACTTAGATTGTTTCCATGCCTTGGCAATCCTGCAATGAACATAACGGTGCAGATATCTCTTAGAGATAGTTACTTCCTTTCCTTCAGATGTATACCCAGAAGTGGGATTGCTGGATCATACGGTAGCCCTAGTTTCAGTTTTTGGAGGAACCTCCATACTGTTTTCCATGGTGGCTGAATCACTTTACATTCCCACTAACAGTGCTCAGATCTTCACCAACGATTGTTCTCTCCTGTACTCTATTTAGTCATTTTTATTTATTAATTTTTTGTGGGGGGGGGGAGGGAATTAGGTTTTTATTTATTGATTGATAATGGAGGTACTGGGGACTGACCCAGGACCTCGTGCAGGCTAAGCATGTGCTCTACCACTGAGCTATACCCTCCCTCCACTCCTGTCTACTTAATAATAATCATTCTAGCAGTATGAGGTGATATCTCATTGTGGTTTTAATTTGCTTTTCCTTGATAATTAGTGATGCTGAGCATCTCTTTATGCACCCGTTGGCTATTTGTGTATCTTCTTTGGAAAAATGTCTGCTCTAGTCCTTTGACTATTTTTAAATCAGACTGCTTGCTTTTTTGCTACTGAGTTGTATGTATATATTTATATATTTTGGATATTTACCCCTTATCAGATATGTGGTTTGCAAATATTTTCTCCCATTCGATAGGTTGCCTTTTCATTTTGTTGATTTTTCTTTTCCTGTGCAGAAGCTTTTTTGATTGATGTCGTCTCACTTGTTTATTTTGCTTTTACTGCTTGTGATTCAGGTGTCATGTTCAAAAAAGTTATTGCCAAGTCCCATGTCAGTGGCTTTTCCCCTGTGTTTTTTTCTGGGTGTTTTATGATTTCAGGTCTTACATTCAAGTCTGTAATTTGTTTCGAGTTAATTTTTGTGAGTGGTGTAAGAGAGGGGTTTTATTCTTTTGCATGTGAATATCCAATTTCCCCACAGCACCTCTGTCCCTGTTAAAGAAAGTCGAGTAACTTGGCCAAGACACCACACCACTGCGTGGCAGAGCTGGGGCCTGTCAGTAACACTGTGCTGCTCTTCATTCTTTTACCTGTTGGGAAGAGGTGGGAGGGGAAATTGTCAGACCTGAGAGTTTGTCACAACTGCATTGTGAGTTCATTGTGGTCGGAACGCAACAATGTTCCCTCGAAAGTTTTGTCTGTTCTCAGTACACTTGCTGCTGTGGTGAATAAGCTACTTGCCATCATCACAGAAGACTTCGTTCTTAGAAGACACCAGAAATATGGGTCAGAGATCTCTTCTAAGCATTCCTCATGATATATGAATGGAGTCTTTTCTGGTCATCCTTTCCAGGACTGGAAGGAGGAGTTCTGGAAATCATGAGTCTTCCTTACTGATTGTAATGCATTCCCTAACCGTGTAACTCGGGCCCAGAGGCTCCCCATCTCAAAGCACTCAGGGGCCTTTGTTGGTGCTACTAAGTCCCACGGCCCTGTTTTCCCTGCTCTTTGCTCTCTGGTGGGCTAATGATTTCTCTGAAACTACCTTGCAATCCTTTCCATTATTTCTCCTCTTCCCCACTGAATGGACGGTTCTGGAAGAATGTTCTTTGCACCTTTTGCTTAGCTCTACAGCTTTTTGGATGAGGAAAATAGTTTCCTGATATTTCTGAAATAGTGCCTACTTAATTTCATTATTTCTAGTTACCAGCCTTTCCCCAGGCTAAATAATTGCTTTTTGTTGTGTTTGCACCTTTCAAATAATTGTAGAATTTTCTTTAGTGTTGAAATTATAAATATTTATCCTCATTAACCTTTTTATTTGCATCACACTCGGTGATTCTCAGTTCAGCTTTGTTCTCTGTCCTCAGACTTTTTTAGGTTGAATACAGGGCTCCAAGCTAGACATGCTGTTCCAAGTTCAGTTCCTTAGAGTTGGAAGGAAGGGGCACAGACACTCCTCTCGCTATGAGGCAGTGTCTTCAGATTTAGTCTAAAATTGGTCTCCTTTTTTGGGGGGCGTGGTATCTTTCATATAACATCACAAAACTTGCATATTCTGTATTGCTTTCACAGATGTATTGCATATGCTATATTTTTCCCTTTATTTTCTTCCCTGTATTTTTAACCATCACAGGGTTATTTATTACTACGTTGTCTTTACTGGTATTAGCAACAGTTCTTAATTTAGCATCATCTGCAAACTTCATTTAAGTACCATTTGCTGTCTCTGCAAGATCATTAATAACGATGTCAACCATAGCATCTTGGAAAGTTGTGACAACACTGCTTCATCTTTAGGAAAAAGTGAAGATGTAGAGAAGGTTTTCCCTGACATAAAACACTGAGCTCCTCTCTTTGTTTGCTTGATGTCTGAGTCCCTCCCAAATGTGTGTTGAGAGGTGGCTGTACCTTTAGTAGGGACTTGGCTGCATGCTGCTTCTTGTCATGTTTTCACTGTGTTAAAATGAGTTTTCATAAGTTAAAAAAAATTACTGGTTTGTGTTAAATCAACAGGAAAAATGTCAAATATTTCTAAAAATTTGAAATGTTGATGTTTGGGAAGTCAGATAGGCAAAGAACTGAGGTCTAAGAGATTTGATTCTCAAAAAACTGATTTTGAGCTAGAGAGTTTTATTCTCTCAGGAGGTGGATTTGGAGAGAAAGCTGCCTAAGAAAGAAAGGAAGCCGTTTACCTGCCCTCGGTGTGATTTGGGTGAAATTTGTATTTTCCCGTCTTTCTCTCTTCTCTGTTCGAATCAGGGCAACCTAGGCTGTTCCACATCCATCCCTGGACTAGGTTTGGGTAGTAGGTTCTTATCTGAAACCAGGGGTAAACTTTGTAGGTTCAGCTGTTCAGTGAGGAACCTTTTCACGTTATCCTCCTCCTCCCACCTCTCCCCTCTTCTTCTCAAGAAACTCAGACATGGATGTACTTAGATGCAGATTAGCCAGCCTTTCCAACTCTCCACACTCTGACCAATCACTAGGACCCACGCAGAAAAGAATCTGCCAGTTCCAAACAGGTAGTCCCTGGACTGAAGTACGTTGGTGCTGATTTTACACACAACTGCAGCAAGCTGGTGGCAGAATGATTTTTATAGGTGATTCTTTGTGTGTGTTTGCTGTCTTTCCCCTTTTATTTGAAGCAGATAGAGAATTTTTTCTGTCATTTGTAAAGTTAGTCTGGCTTTCACCACATTTCCCTGAGCATTACTGAGGGAGAGAAGAAAGCTTTATACACAAGTGAGAAGGTCAGAGCAGAGCCAGAAGCCTTGCCTGCAGTGGTCCTGGGACAGGTTCCTTGGCAGGGCTAGGGTGTGAGTCGGGGGTTTTGGCAGAAAGAGCCTGGAGGTAAGTTCTGAGCCGTGCACCTGTGGTCTCAAAAATACTCAGAAACACTCCTCGACATTACCGGGAAGGGGAGTCGGGGGAGGAGGGGAAGGGATAAATTTGGGGGTTCAAAATTTGTAAATATTAACTACTATATATAAAAGTAGATAAAAAAATAAATGTCTCCTGTATAGTAGAGGGAACTGTATTCAATATCTTGTAATAACCTTTAATGAAAAAGAATATGAAAACGAACATATGTATATCTATGCATGCCTGGGTCATTATGCTGTTCAGCAGAAATAACACATTGTAACTGACTATACGTCAATAAAATATTAAAAAAAAATTTAAATAAAGAAATACTCCTGGGCTCTGTGCACAATGCAGAAAGCACCGAGTCCAGCCCTGGAAAGAGGAAACATGTGCATTGACAGCTGATGACCACACGGGCTCCATGGAAACCTTGACACCACCCTGGGAGAAGAGGCCAGTAATGCCAAAGTGTGGATTTCTTGACAGCCAGATGGCATGGGGCTTGTAGTTAGATTTAAATAGATTTAAAGAAAATAAGGGAATACAGTGACTTTTTCCCACTTAAGTTTGTGGTCTTAGATTTGTCTTTGCTCTATTTGATTATCTACTTGCTCAATGAATAGTAAACTAAAGTGGGTCACTGATTACTGACAGTCACAGTATATTTCCACTCCTGACATAGAGAAAATAAAACCCTGAGATTTAGGGGGAACAGGTAATAAAGGATCCCTAGGGAGCCAGCAGATGTGGAAGAGTTTATTGTCCCCAAGTTTCCCTTCTCTCCTTCCTTTAAGTCACAGAGCACAACCTCTCCTCCTCTGCCCCTGACTATATCTCCCAGCCTCATTTACAGCTAGATATGACCATGTGACCAAATTTTGGCTTCTGGAGTATGAGCAGAAGCCACTTTGCTACATATCCTTAAAAATAAAGTAGCTTGAACTTGTCCTCTTTCCTCCTTCCTTTAGGGTAGAACAGGGACATGGTACTGACTCAGCTTAGATCATGCAGGAGAGAAAATGACCTGGAGAAAGGAGGACAAAGATAAAAGAAACCCAGTTTCCCAGATGACTGTGCCAAGAGAAGCTACTCAACAAAACTACATCACTCAAACGATTACACAAGAGGGAAATAAACCACTGTCTTATTGCAGCCATTGTATGTTTGGTGTCTTTTTTGTTACAACATCTTAGCATTTACATTAACACATATAGCAGATACCAATCTTTGCTTGCTATAATGTATCTTTGTCCAAAATGTAAACAATAATGTTAACATCCTCTGTTTAAGAAGTAGAGAGTGAATAACAAAAATTTTGAAGGAAAGATTTGATGTTTAAGTTTCAGGCAGTACACTTTGCATAAACATTAGCTTTGTCTTTGACTTGACATGTAATATATAATAAGCAATGCCACCTCACCTCCCCCCACATCACCAAGGATTCCTCAGAAACATTCTTTTTCATGACATGACATCTGGATAGACATAATTTATGAATGAACCTCATGTTGTTAGGCATTTATATCATTTCCAGATTTCTGTGTTATTTGTAGCGCTGCCATGAATATTATGGTACATAAATTCTTGGTCTTTATCTTTTATGATTTCCGAAGGGTGGAGTCTTAGAAGTAGAATATGCTATATCACTTTTCCTCTTTTTTTCCAGTCTTGTACTATCCAAGACCCATCTTCAAACAGCCCCCATGCCAAAACGTCTCCCTATGAACCCAAAAAAGAAAATATTTTAAACCACATCTTATCCAAACTTGCCTCTGGAATCAATCTGTTCTCTATAATATGGACTTCAGGACCCTCAATTAGTAATCTACCTTTTACAACCTTTTTTTTTTTAAGATTAGAACTTTAGGGGCATAATAAACCCTTTATTAATCCACAAGAACACTCAAGATATTGAATAATAATTTCATAGGAGTAGAACCTTATTTTATTTATTACACTTATATATTAACGCTCTGCTCCAGTTCAAATACTCTCCTTGAATTCACCTTAATACTTCCTACTTTCATGCCCTTTGACCTGAATGGAACACCCTTTTATCTTCTTTCCACGTCATTGTATTCTACCCATTCTTCAAGGTACCCACTTAATATTCACCTTCCCTGTTCAGTCTTCCAGAAGCTTCAGCCCCCACAGACATCTACTGCCATGGAGACATTGGAGGACTTCCCCTTTTACTACACATTTGGCATATACCTTACATGGCACCACTAGTGTTGCCAGTGACTAGGTTTTTGTCTTGTCGCAGAAATTGAGAACGAGACGCAGAGGTTAAGAAAGTAAAGTGGGGATTTATTAAGGGATGCATGGTACACTCTCAAGGGGAGAGCGGGCAGGCTCAGGTGAGCAGCTACCCTGAGTTTCTTTGGCAAGTTGGTTACATGGAGTGTAAAAAGAATGGGTGGAATATTCACTGGGGAGGGAAGGTTTGAGGTCTTATTTCCTGATTTTCATCCCAACTCCACCTTCTCAGAGGGAGAAGGGATTTTTGTCCTTATTTAGTCTGGATGGGAAGTATCATGGTGTCTTGGGTACTTCTAATCTGCAAGGCTAATTTTATTGAAATAAGGGCATAATGTGCAAAAGGTTACATTCGGACACTAGAGATGCCTGCCTTTTCCCATGTTTGTTTTTCAGCCTCCAGGCCACTCATCACCCCAAAATGTGTGACTGCCTATCATCCCAGAGGTTCCTGCTTTTTTCTCTCTGTTCAGGGACCCCTGTTGTTTACATGATGTATGGTTTCCTACATTTGGCTTGTGCCCCTCCTCTCTGCCCAGTTCCTGCCATTTGGCCTTTGTCCCCCTTTCTCTGCTCATATTTAGCTGCCTGCCTGCTCTAACACCAGGATAGCCCCAAATGACTACCCTGGCATGGTTCTTGAATGGTTACACATGTATGTATTGGTATAAAGGATATGTATGGCAGTGCTTACTTTCCCACAACCTCATAAAGCGCTAGCCTGCAGGTGCTCACATACCTCCAGCCAAACTGATAAACAGATGAGCTTCCATGCCAAGGGCAAGCAATTCAGAATGACTATGATGGTGAGGAAGATGCTGCCCAGCAGAAGTGATAGATACAAGGCTGGTCAGCAAGAAGCGATGGACCCTAGAGTTCAGAGTCAGGCTGTGTTGAGTCATGTTCAGATATGTGAATGGAGGAAACCAGGCAAGACAGAAAGTAATTCAGAGCAAAGGATCCAAGAAAGATAGAGCTTAGAGATCTTCTCCTCATGAGAAGGAGAGAGTAAGTGCCTGCCTCAATTCCTAGCACCATTCTGATCTTCAATCCAGTTTACATGAGGCTCAGCGACATTGCCTTTTGAATTCTTTGAGATAGCTTACAGTAAATCACAATTTTATTTGAGTTATATTAAATGGGTTTCTGTTCCATGTGATTTAAAGAAACTTGAGTAGGACAAGTCCAATCAGGGGTCCAAGTTCTTTAACAGTAGGAGCAATATCCTATACTTTGTTTTCTCTCCTGCAGATTTGTTCAATAAATTGGTTCCAGCAGTTTCTTAAAAAATGTTTTGTCTCTTCACAGTCTCTTATTTCTGTCATAAGTGCTATCCTCTCTAAAAATGTATTATATCACCTATGTATTCTTACAACTTCAACATTTATATGGGTCTGATTGGAGTGGAGTCCCAGTCCTATCATTACTAGCTGTGAGATCTCAATATCAAGTGAGAGGATTGTACCAGCCAAGACTGCTAGAAAGCCATTTATGCCACTGGGGTTAGAGACCATGATTAACCACCAGGGGAAGGAATTTGAGTTAGTGGCCTAACAATTACATTCATAATTTTCCCACTGAGCAAGTGCCATGCAGGGAATAAAAATATAGCATTCTTAATAAAATCTAAGCTTATCAATAGAGCATGTGAAAATATTATGCAATTTAGTGTCGGAACATGTAGCTCTATTCACGTACAGTGTTTGTTTGTGTAAAATATCATTTGACACAAACAAAATAGATGGAAAATTGGAAGGTAATTTAGACAATGCCACTGGATAAAATAAAAAAAAAAAAAGAGCCAAGACAATGAGATCTTTAAGGTGATGCTTTACCTAGTTTGTTGTGAATGTTCATACTTAACAGATACCTTCATTTGGGGAGAAGAATAGCAAAAAGGTCACATTTCTGGAGTTCTTAATCCATACTCAGCATTGTACTTATTACATGAATTATATAAATCAACCCTCAAACAGTCCTGTGATGTGAAGTCTGTAATAGTAGCCATTTTACAGAAAATAAAATTGAGGTTTAGGAAATACAGTTATCTTTTCAGGGATTTGAACATAAATAATCTCTCTGATTATTCATGTCAAACTATATCACTTCCTTTATGACCCACTTTTGACATATACAAGTGAAGCATAACAACAAAATCTTACATAAATCACAGTGCTTCTTGCTTACACCTGCTAGTGCTGGACTGCCAGAGCCTTGTAAATTTCAGCCTAGTCATTTCTAGCCGTGTCCAGAGGGTGTTTTGTATGTGTTAACGGCCAAATCTGATTGGCCACCATGGGGTGCAGCAATTATTGGGGCCAGATAATTGGAAGGACTCGAAGGACTCTAACAAGGTATGCTCATGGAATATTTATTACAAGCAAAGGATGCACCGCACCAGGAGCCAGAAAGCACAAATCAACATTACAGAGCCTGCGACACCTGGGTACAGCTTGCAGGGTCTTCTTTCAGTTGGGCAGAATGTTCCGTCTCAGGTTTACGGTCCACCAACATAAGAACGACATATCTGCTTCAGGGAAGATGAGGCAGAAGTTTGCTGGGAGGTCTTTTGTGCCTCACTGATCACACAGCCAAAATCACACTGAGTGACCAGGTAAACCAGGTGGGAACCGTCAGTCTCTACATTGTCACTAAACAAGGCAGACAAGCTGGCACTGGGCATCTCCAGGGGAATTTGGGACTTTAAACAGCACATCATAAATCATTAGCTAGTACATTTCATTGCTGTCTTGGCCAAGGGTCTGTACTATGGCTCCAGGCAGCCCTGGAGATGCCTGCAGACAAGCTATAATTTAATCTTATTCCTACATCATGTGGATTTGTCACTTAACAAGTTCTTCCCTTGCTCCAGCCCAGTGCTGTCCAATAAACCTTCTGTAAAGATGGAAATGTTCTTGATCTGTGACGCCCAATATAGGAACAACTAACTGTAGTGACAAGTGACTGTCACACACTTA
Source organism: Camelus ferus (assembly GCF_009834535.1). Lineage (NCBI taxonomy): Eukaryota > Metazoa > Chordata > Mammalia > Artiodactyla > Camelidae > Camelus > Camelus ferus. The sequence continues at coordinate 65,874,508 of NC_045709.1, forward strand.
AAATGGGGTTAGTGTGACTGAGGAAGCAAATTTTAAACTTGATTTCACTTTTGTTTAAGAGCCATGTGTGGATGCTGGTGACCATACTGAACAGTGCAACTGTAGTCTGTCCCTGTGCTGGACTGCACTCTCTCTGTTGGGCACCATTGTATCTCCTGGCACCAGTGAGGCTTCCATTTGGTATTGCCTTTCCTTCTGCAAACTGCCACCTTTGGTCGGCATGGCTGCTGCCTCTGCTAGGTGTGGCTCTATCCACTGGGCACTGCTGCACCTCTGTGAGGTATGGTGGTGGATGTTCTGAGACACCCAAGGTGAGTGGTAGGTGCTGTTGATTGCCTATCCATGCCCCTACTTGCTTGCTGGCAGAAAATGCCTCCTGCTCTAGAGATGGAAAATTCTAGATTTTCATTTCCATCCCCTTTTGTACTTGTGGCATGAGCATGTGACCCAACCCTGGTAAGTGCAATCTGAAGGAACTCTGCTCTAGTTGTTAGCATTGGCTTCCTCTGTAGTAAAACAAAAGATGCACATGAGGAAACAACTCTTTTCTTCAAGCAGGCACTGGAACTTGGCAATCTCCATGGCACTGAGAGGGGCAAACCTCCTCAAAATGACCGAGTCATTGCTCTTAGAATGCCAGTGTAGAAGGAGCCTGGCTCGCAATGACAGTGTTGTATGACTGAACTAATCCTGGAAATTGCGACTTCCTGATTTCTCTCAGGAAGCTTGACAGAGCAGGACTCTAACTGGAGGAAGATGTGGTCCTCGTGAGAGGATGTTGAAATGCTGATGGAAAGTCAAAACAAACACTCAAGATAATAATAGCAATGGTATACACACACACACACACACACACACACACACACACACAATGGAATACTACTCAGCCATAAAAAGAATAAAATAATGCCATTTGCAGCAACATGGATGGACCTGGAGAATGTCATACTAAGTGAAGTAAGTCAGAAAGAGAAAGAAAAATACCACATGATATCACTTATATGTGGAATCTAAAAAAATTACACAAATGAACTTATTTACAAAATGGAAACTGACTCACAAACAAAACACGGTTCTTAAGGGGCAAAGGGGGATGGAGGGATAAATTGGGAGTTTGGGGTTTGTGGATACTAACTACCATATATAAAATAGATAAATAAAAATGTCCTACTGGTATAGCACAGGGGACTGTATTCAATACCTTGTAATGGCCTACAATGAAAAAGAATATAAAAAGGAATATATGTATGTGTATAATTGAATCACAATGCTGTACATGAGAAATTAACACAATTTTGTAAACTGGCTATACTTTGATTAAAAAAAAGCACAAAAAGAGAAGTGAAAGAAGACCTTACATGGATGGAGGGGCCAAGTGTTGTCAGAAAAAGGAATACGTCTCTGATTTTAAAGTTATTTTTTTAATGGTAGATTTATTTAGAGATATACATACTGCATAGAGTGTAGGCTGTTTCAGATGGCAAGAGAAAGGCCATGAGGTGTGGGGGCTGGGTGCTCAGGTTAAAGCAGAAGTAGGTACACACTTCGTAGACAGAGTGTGGGCCATCTCCAAAGATGAGTGAGTGAGAGAGGCTAAAGTTATTATTGCTCTTCATGTTTATTCATTCTCTTTCTTGCATCCCTGACTTCTTCCTGCTTTGTCAAACTGGATTACTTCACCTCATTTGCTTGGGAGACATTTTTAGAGTAATAAAATCTTCCAGAGTGGAGGCACTTCTGGGACCACTTTCTGACCTCATATGTCCTCCCTCCCAGAGACAACCATATCCTGAATTTGTTGTTTATTTTTCCCATGCAAGTCTTTATTCTTTAGTACATATATATGCATGCATAAATAAAATGCAGTATTGTTTTCAATGCTTTTAAAACTTTCATGTCTGCCACACTCCATCTCTTTTTGCAATTTGCTTTGTTTTGTTTTCTTTGCTCTGCGTTTTTATTGACTTTTATCCACCATAAAACATAAGAGTTCCATTTGATTACTTTAAGAGCTATACAAAATCTATCAACTAAATGTGCCATTTGGTTATATTCTTGTTGAGGGAAACCTATTCATTATTCTTAAAAATTAACGTTAAAATAAAAAATTTTACACATAATCAGAGTTTAAAAGGGTCAAATTGCTCCAGAAGGCTTGTTAAATGACTCTTGCCACCCCTAATGTGGAATATCCAGACATGCTCATATTCAGCTTTTGCAGCCAATTTGTTTGGTATTCACCTCTAAAACTCTAAACATTTGTAGCACTATTTATTTTTATTCTTTTGGCTTTACCTATTAACTTTTGATTGTCCACTATGGGAGATGGTTTTATCTCTCTTTTCCACAAACACCTGTCCTACCGCACACTAAAATTCTTTCCCTTCTTCCTGTCAATATATGTAGTTGTATCATAATTTGAATTAGATCAGTGATAATGTTTATTATGGCTCTGAGACCCTTATCAGAGTTGATTCATACAGTGATCAATGATTACTTTTTACCTGTACAACTTTTTGTTCCTTTTGGAGTTAAAAATAGTCATTTTGTTTATTTGGATAGTTTTTCATATAGTTGCGTAAGTGTCCTCTGAATTCATAAAAGCACAGTTGATAGTCTCTCAGTCTCACCTTCCTGAAGCAGTTTATACCAAGATCTTGTGATCTGCTCCCATCTAGAGCGGGTGTCCTTTGTGCTGAATGACTTGCAGGGTTGGTATTTTGCTTAATTATAATCTGAGTTCTTTTTTTTTTTTTTAATTTAAGCACAGCCAATTACAATGTGTCTATCATCCAGTGTACAGCACAATATCCCAGTCATGCGTATACATACATATATTTATTTTCATATATTTTTCCATTAAAGGTTATGACAAGATATTGAACATAGTTTGCTGTGCTATATAAAAGAAAAATTTTTTTAAATCTATTTTTGTATATAGTGGTTAACATTTGCAAATCTCAAACTCCCAAATTTATCCCCTACCTCCCCCTTTACCCCATAACCATAAGATTGTTTACTAAGTCTGCAAGTCTGTTTCTGTTTTGTAGATGAGTTCATAGTGTCCCTTTTTTCATTTTTTAGATTCCACATATGAGTGATATCATATGATATTTTTCTTTCTCTTTCTAGCTTCCTTCACTTAGAATGATGATCTCTAGGTCTATCCATGTTGCTGCAAATGACATTGTTTTGTTCTTTTTTATGGCTGAGTAGTATTCCATTATATATATATATATATATATATATATAATATATATATGATATGATATATATATATATATAATATATATCATATATATATCATAGCTTTTTTATCCAGTCACCTGTTGATGGGCATTTAGGCTGCTTCCATGTCTTAGCTATTGCATATAGTGCTGCTGTGAACATTGGGATGCATGTATCTTTTTGACTTAGCATTCCCTCTGGATATATACCCAGAAGTGGTATTGCTGGATCATATGGTAAGTCTACTTTTAGCTTTTTGAGAACATAATCTGAGTTCTAAGAAACAGAAATTAATTCCTGGTTTCAGTGTCCCATGTCTTTTTCTTTCTTGATTTTCTTTCTCATTTTGATGAAGCCCTCTGTTGGTTAGCTTCTTGGGAAAAGATCAGTGGGAAATAACAGTTTTGAGACCTTATTTACCCCTCATTTTTATTTGAAAATTTGAGTGGGAATAGAATTCTATGTGAAAAATACTTCTCCTTCAGAATTTTACCACATTGAAAAATTGTTATCTAGTCTTCATTTTGTTTATTGCAAAGTCTAATGCCATTTTTTTTTTTAGTAAAAGTAGATTTATTTAGAGAGATGTACACAGGTAAGGGGGGCAGGGGGTTAAAGTAAAGGTGGATAAACACTTCATAGACAGAGTGCAGGCAAGAGAGAGAGCTCAACCACAAGGCACAGTATTGCTAGTTTTTATATGCTAACAAGCGAGAGGATTATACCAACTACTTTGGGAAGGGGGTGGGGATTCCCAGGAATTGGGCCATAGCCTTCTCTCTCTCTCTCTTTTTCTTTTAAATTTTCCTTTATATGCACTTAAATAAAATTTTAGTAACAAATTTTCTATAATTTATACTATAGCTAATGATATCCCAGCCAGCCTTCTCTGGTGGCCTGTGTCTGCATGACTTTGTCTAGAATATCTCCTGATGCATAGTTGTAGAATAAATGAAATGGTGTCTCCATTGGGAAATAGAAGGATAAATACCTGATGATGACTTATTTGGTATCGTCACTTCTAGTACACGTGCACAAAGATGCAGCGCTCTCTCCTGCTGCCAGATGAACCAATTCAAAACCATGCTGGACAGCAACCTGGAGCAGGTGGTCTGCAGCTCATCCCATACCCTGCAAGCATTCTGGACCCTCTCCAAGCTCATTAGATCTACATTAAACTTTGGGCTCCCAGAAAAAAAATATGAGGTATGAGGTAAGGAATTTGGGGCTAATCCAGTATAATGCCTTGACTTAGCAGAAGTGGACACTGTGACCAGGAGAAATGAGGTCACTTTCCTACTTTTTAATGTATTTATTTTATAATATCATATTTTAAAAATTGAAGTATAATTGATGTACAATATTATGTTATGAGTATACAATATAGTGATTCACAACTTTTAAAGGTTATACTCCATTTATAGTTATTATAAAATATTGGCTATAATCCCCATATTGTACAGTATATCCTTGTACCTTATTTTATACCTGATAGTTTGTACCTCTTAATCCTCCATCTCTATCTTGCCCCCTTCCACTCCAGTCTCCCCACTGGTAACCACTAGTTCCTTCTCTGCATCTGTGAGTCTCTTTCTTTTCTGTTATATTCACTAGTTTGTTGTATTTTTTAGATTCTATATGTAAGTGATATCTTACACTATTTGTCTTTGTCTGACTTATTTCACTTAGCATAATGCCTTCCAAGTCCATCCATGCTGTACACCAAAAACTAATGTAACAATTTAAATCAACTGTACTTCAGTTAAAAAGCAAACAAACAACCCACTTAAAATATGGGCAGAAGAACTGAATAGACATTTTTCCAAAAGAGGAAATGCAGATGATCAACAGGAGCACAAAAAGTTGCTCAACATCACTAATATCAGGGAAAAGTGAATCAAAGTCACTATGAGATATCATCTCACACCTGTCAGAATGGTTATTGTCAAAAGGAACACAAGTAACAAATGTTGGCAAGGATATGGAGAAAAGGGAACCCTTGTACACTGTCAATGGGAATGTAAATTGGTGCAGCCACTATGGAAAACAATATGGAGGTTTCTCAAAAACCTAAAAATAGAACTACTATATGATCCAGCAATTCCACTCCTGGGTATATATCCAAGAAAATAAAAAACATTAATTCAAAAAGATACATACACCCTGCTATTAATAGCAGCATTATTTATAGTTGCCAAGATATGGAAGCATCCTAAGTGCACATCAATAGATAAAAGGTTAAAGAGGATGTAGTATATATATACAATGGAATATGATTCATCCATAAAAAAGGATATTTTGCCATTTGTGGCTCTTTATTCACTTTTTTTTTCACTTCAAAAACCAAAACTTTATAACTGGCATAAACATTTCCATTTCATCCAAAACAACAAAATACCTAGAAATAAACTTAACCAAGGAGGTTACCGATACTCTGAAAACTATAAAACATTGATGAAGGAAATTGTAGGTGATATGAAGAAATGGAAAGCTATCTTGTGCTCTTGGATTGGAAGAATCAACATTATAAAAATGGCCACACTACCCAAAGTAACCTGCAGACCCAATTCTACCCCTGTCAAAACACTCGTGGCATTTTTTTCACAGAACTAGAGCAAATAATTCTAAAATTTATATGGCATCACAAAAGACCCTGAATTCCCAAAGCAATCTTCTGTAGCTCTTTTTTCCCCCTTTCTTCTTTTTGTTTTCTTTTCTTGTGGTTTGATGACTCAAGAAGTTCCTTTAACATTTGTTGTAAAGCTGATTTGTTGGTGCTGAATTCTTTTAGCTTTTGTTTATCTGTGAAGTTTTTGATCTCTCCATCAAATCTGAATGAGAGCCTTGCTGGATAGAGTATTCTTGGTTGTAAGTTTCCCCTTTCATCACTTTAAATATATTGTGCCACTCCCTTCTGGCCTATAGAGCTTCTGCTAAAAAATTGGCTGATAACCTTGTGGGAGTTCCCTTGTACATTATTTGTTGCTTTTCTCTTGCTGATTTTAATATTCTCTCCTTATCCTTAATTTTTGGTCAATTTGATTACTATGTGCCTTGGTGTGTTCCTCTTTGGGTTGATTCTGTGTGGGACTCTGTGCTTCCTAGACTTGGGTGATTGTTTCCTTTCCCAAGTAAGGGCAGTTTTCAGTTATTATCTCTTCAAAAATTTTCACAGGTCCTTTCTCTCTCTCTTCTCTTTCTGGGACCCTTATAATGTGAATATTTGTGCACTTCATGTTGTCCCAAAATTCTCATAAACTATTCTCATTTTTTTCATTTTTTTTTCCTTTTTCCTGTTCTGCAGTAGTGATTTCCACTTATCTGTCTTCTAGCTCACTGATCCGTCCTTCTGCCTCTTTTAGTCTATTCTTGGCTCTTTCTGGTGTGTTATTCATTTCAGTGATTTTACTCTTCAACTCTGTTTGGGTATTCTTTATATTTTCCAACTCTGCTAAATCTTCACTCTGTGTATCTATACTCCTCTTGAGTTCTCTGAACATCTTTGCCATCATTACTTTAAACTCTTTCTCAGATAAAATTGCCTATCTCCTCATCACTTATTTCTTCAGGGATTTTATCCTGTGCCTTGGCCTGGAAGATATTCCTCTGCCACCTCATATTGTCTCTCTTTCTATTTTTATTTTTAGGTGGATTAGTTATGTTTCTTGACCTTGAAGAGGTGGCCCTTTGTGGGAGATGTCCTATGTGCCCCAGCAGTACATTCATCTCTTGTCATCCAAGGGCCAAGTTCCAGCCAGTCCCAGTGTAGCGTCTGGCCCGTGTTTGTGGATTCCTTCCACAGGCTTTGGGATTGTTGTTTTCTTATTTCTGGTATCTGCCCCTGGTGGATAAGGCTGGACTAGAGGCTTATGCAGGTTTCCTGGCAGGAGGAGCCAGTGCTTGCCCATTACTGGATGAAGCTTGGTCCTGGACCTCTGGTGGGTAGGGCTGTGTCTAGAGGCATTTGTATCTCAGGAAGTCTGATGATGCATGGGGCTGTGTTCCCACCCTGTATGTTGTTTGCCCTGAGGCTTCCCTACAGGCTGTTGGGTGGGTCTATGTCTTGGTGCTAATGATCCAATCAAGAGGTCAGATTCCAAGAAAGCTCATGTAGATGAACACTGCCAGAGTTTTTATGTCCCCTGGGTGAGATGGGGCTGTCCCCTACCTCCCAAGGAGACCCTCCAAAACCAGCAGGCAGGTCTTGACCAGGTTCCTATGAAATCACTACCTCTTCCCTTGGACCTGACGCACACGAGATTCTGTGAATGGTTCCCAAGAGAATGAAGTTTCTCTCCTAGTCCCATGGGGCTCTTGAAGTTAAGCCCCACTGACCTTCAAAACCAGATGTCCTGGTGTCTCCTCCTCCTCCCAGTGCTGGAACCCTGGGCTGGGGAGCCTGACATGGAGCTTAGAATTCTCACTCCTGTGGGAGGCCCTCTGTGACATAATTATTCTTTAGCTTGTGGGTTGCCCACTTGGTGGGTATGGAGACCAATTATATAATGAGCACTCCCCTCCTACCATCCAGCTGTGGTTCCCTCTTTGTTTCCAGTTGAAGATTTTATATATATATATATATATATATATATTTTTTTTTTGCTAGGTGGTTCCAGTCATTTTTTTCAATGGCTGTTTAGCAGTCAGTTGTGGTTTTGCTGTAGTTATATGGAGAGGCGAGCTCATGGTCCTACTACTCTGCCATCTTGCCCAGAAATCCTGATGCCATTTTGATCCTTGATACTTTATATTAAAGTTAAGGGTTAAAAAGCAATGACTCATAGGCCAAATCTAGCACACTGCTTGATTTTAATAAAGTTTTATTGGAACACAGCCATGCACGCTTGTCTGCTTTCATGCTATAACTGCAGAGTTGCATAGTTTTGCCAAACCCTGTATGGCCTGCAAAGTCTAAATATTTATGATCTGGCTCTTTACAGAAAACGTTTGCCAATTCTTGATAAAAATCCTGGGTTTGTTTCCTCTTTAAAAGTTGGTAAAATTTTGTTCCCAGCGTTTGACTGTATCTTGGTCCATGTTCGTACGTTGTGTTAAGCACAGTGTCCTTCATTTCTGATACATTGTCTTGAATTATCCCCACTATAATTTCTTCTCTTTCATTTAAATTTCCTCAGTTCTTTATTTTTGGAGCCTGTATTATTTGAACCATCCTCCATATTTTCTCTCCTTTTTTTTTTTTTTTTTTTTTTTAAACTCTTGGTCTCTTTAGTCTAATTTCTGGGGTATTTTTGCAACTGTTTCCTGAAGTTTCTGCTAATACACTTTAAAAACAGAACTTCTTTGGGGGGGGCTCTGTTATCATTTTTTTAATTAAAAAATAGTTTTCCTTTCTTGTTTCAATATATCCTCCTTACTCTCTGAGGATAGTGATAGTTTTTGACATTTTTCTCTTTCCTCTATAGCCTCTGTCTTCCATGTTTGTTTGTTTTATTTTACTTTTTATTTGTTTGCTTATTTTGGGCTCTGATTTTCTTATTTGTTGCCTTCCTCAAATGCTGGTGATCCTGGGCTCCTGCCACTATGGGCTTCCATGTAAAGTGACCTGACAGGGGTTTTTGCTGGAGAAACCCCTGATATCAGTATCTCTGAGGCCTTTTCTCTGGGGCTGGACAGGTTTTCCAGGGAAGGCTCTTCCAGTCTCTGGCCTTGGGGGGATGGTTTAAGCCTCCAGTTAAATGGGAGAAGAGGTCGGGGAGGGGGGCCTCAACATTTAAAATCCTCATTTTCTCTAACCCTCCAGTTTTAAGAATAGTTTCCCAGCTATCAGCTGAGTCCAGTGCTCCAGTCAGGAGACCATCAGTCGTACACCTCATCTTCTACCTGTAGGAGGGAAGAGCAATTGCTTGGTGCACAAGTGAGGAATGGAGCCTGGGAGGGGCTCCATGTTGATGGAGCAACTCAGCTTCCGCACTTTCTGTCCCCGCTGCCATCATGACACTTTTGAAGTCTTGTTTGTATTGTGGAGCTAGATGCCTAGGAACACATTCCTCAAATTATTTGCTGGACAAGTTCTGGATTCAAGTCTGCCAATGCGAGCCAATTTGGAAGACATAAGAAAGGTAGAAACCACATTATTGCCCTCTGGCAGCTGGAGACAATTCTGTGGACTTCAGTAAATAAGAGATTTTACAGTAGCGTTAGAGTATTTTCTTGCAAATCACCTACGACGGTGCTTCAGGGAGCTGTGATCATCTTTGGTAGTTTTCTGAAGTTTCTGCTTCTTAACTTTCTGAAAACTGGCAGCAAATCTGAGAAGTAGCCCTGGTTTTCTCTGACCTGTACTCTGGTTTCCCCAGCAGTTTTATAAGCAGCTAACTCTCTGCATTGACTCGCTTCCTGACTGGTGCAGAGTAAAAGTGGTTCCTGAGTGCATTTTCAACTAGTCGTTCTGTTTTAGCCTCACCTTTACCCCCAGATCTAGAGATAATTTGGTAAATCGGGCAACTTCTCAGCTTTCCCCACTGCACACTTTCTCAGATTTGATAAATCAATGACCACTTGCTCACATGCATGGCTGACTCAAATTTTGATGCCCTTTGTCTCTTCTGCATCCTTCTTTTTTTCTTGGGGATTTATGCCATTTATAAAAGATTTTTTTTCTGTCTGTCATTTTAGAATGGATTTTTGGGAGGTAGTAAAGGAATTCAATCCTGCAGTCAATCCACCACCGTCTACATTAACTCCTCTGTTCACTTTTCCATCACTCCAATCTGGACACTGGCCTCCTCTCTAGTCTCATCTGGTACTGAATTCTCCTTTACTCCACTGACACTGACCTTGGTGATATTCCTTGAACCCACCAAGGTCTTTTCTGCTACAAAAGCTTTTGCATATGCTATTACTTTGCCTGGTCCCTCCTCCCCCTCTTCTATGAGTGTAAACTCACACTTGTTCTTTACATTTTTAGAGACCCCCCCCAACACACTTGCATATAGATTAGGTTATCCTCTGTTTTTCTCTGATGGAATATCATTCTTTTCCTTTATTGCACTTATATTTTATAGTCATATTTGTTCATCTATTTAATGTCTATCTCTCTCACAAGAATATAAACTTTATACCTAGTGTACATAAATAGAATCTTCATCAATAATTGAATGGAGAAAATTATTTTTGAGACAAATTACAGAAAGGGGACATTATGTATTGCTTGGTCTCACTGCTAGGATGGCAGCAATATCATTCAAATAGAAAGGACATTACAAAAGATTAATTTCATAAAAGACTCACCTTCAAAATATAAACTTCTTCATTCTGTTTTAATTTTACAAACTATCATCAAAGAAAAAAGGAAACAGGACCAATTTATAGGCTATGTGGCTTAGTGTTTCCACAAACTCTTTCCTTCTTCCTTTTTTTAACTAAAGAAACCTATTCATTTTCTTTTTTCTCTCCTTAGGCTTGAGACTGTTGAAAAAAACTCCTTTAATAGTGTTCAAATGAAAACAAAAAAACAAAAAAGAAAGGAAAAAAGAAAAGTGATGAGAAAATTAATATAATGAAATAATCAATGCAAATGACATTCCATTGTCCTTCCAGAAAAAAATCTTCAATCAACTCTCTTAGAACTACTGAATCTGATGGGTAATTGTGGCTTAATCTCTAATTGTAAGATCAAGGCACATTGTGAGAAGTACTGCCAACATTAAATAGACATTTTTGTGGTGCTCATTTTAAGGTGGAACTTCAAAGAAATTGAAAACCATTAATTGAAAACATAAATCATCTGCACCAAGTATTAACTGAAAATCCCTAAATCTGGTAAAGCTAAAATTTACATTCATCATCAAATAATACTCATCAATGCTTTATTTTTCTAGAGTCTTCCGGAGTAGGAAAAGTTTGGAGAACATTTTTTACAATAATTTTAACTTTTTCCTCATCAGATGACTGAATTTGAAGTGTGTCCACACGGCTAAAGAGTCAGGGTTTTGCCAGGGGTTAGGGGCAGTGGGTGAGAGGGGGAAGAAATTTATTTATAGTGTTTGTTCTATGAAAATATGCAACAATGTATCCATTGCTTAAGTTCTTCTATGTTTTTCGGGGAAACAATTTAATAATATTTTACATATGCACACACATAGCAGTTCACAGCTTCAAAAATGCTTTCCCATGTATTAGTCATTTTCTAACAAGTTTTATTTTTATAATGATTTCCTAACCTCATTAGGTCTCAAAAAATGACATGACTGGGCTAAGCAATCATTAAGGCTTTTTCCTGCTTTGATTCTATTATGTTTTCCAACTGTGGGCTTTGCCTAACCACAAGCACAGCTCAGTAAATTCCTCTCCTCTGTGTGTTTCTGTGTTTGTCTCCATCACTTTGGTGTTGTCCCAGTAGACACATCGAAGGGCATGCTGATTAAATTAGTCAAATTAACTCTTTGCCTGACTCTGTCCTCATTAGGCTAATGAGCAGACTCGGGAGTACGTCTGTGCATCTCAGTTGTCTTAGGTCAGAAGTACTGTCACTAGGAACACCAATGAGAAGCCATAATTGTGACACTCTTTAGGAGTTTTTAGCTGGCAGCTCATTTGCCATCCTTTCTCAAGAGAGAGCATGTGGCTCCACTGAATAGAAGCCGTAATGTGTTGGGCAATCTCATTTTCTCTGCTGGATCGTTGTAAAAGAAGGTGTAATTTTGTTTCCTCCCCCAGGAAAGAGTTTCTGGGGTAGGCAAGTGTGAGAGATGTTGAACAAGTATTAATCAAAGTAGGGGAAATCCTATTATAACCATACGGTGCTGTGAAGAGATAGATCTTAATGATGGAGTAGCCACGGGAGTCGCTGCTCCACAGGTTGGTTGTGATAAAGTGTGTGTTTTTATGTAGGGGATGAGAGAAGGTGACTTGGAGATAGATTTGGGGGAAAGATAGATGGGGCAGGAGTGGTAACAAGTAGCTTCAAAGGTCAAGTGCTCTCTGCTTCTAAAAGGCATGCTTCCCTGTCCAGATCACACAACAGAACACTGATTTGACTAAGTGACATTTCCTACACATATTAAGCATGAATCTAAAATTTTCACACTGGCCAAATGATTTTCAGCGCTTGAGTACATTTACCAAACTTCAAACACTGCAGGTGGATGGCAAACTGGGCAGCACATGGTAGGTACCAAATTCATGCATTTGGTCAGAAAGGCATTGTGGGCAACAGCTGTGTTTTGATATTATCACTGGCTGAGTCCCAGTGGGAGCGGGCAGTGGTCTATGCAATGGTTCCTCTGGATGAGAAGATGATGTGGTTGAAGGTGCAGCACAACATCCAGGGCCGTTGGTCCATTTAAGATGGAAGTCCTCTATTGGTTTTCTAGAAGGAAAAAAAAAAATGTTGTCATTTCTAACCCTATGAGTATTGGCTGAGGCAGAAGTTTCTCTCTTTGGGCCTTTAAGGGGTAAACTGTATCATCCCGTAGGCCTGGAGGTACACAATGTGCATATACACAACCAGTGAATGTCTAATGTTCTGGAAATTAGGTGAAAACTATGCATCCTAATTTCCAGAATTTTTTTGGTGAAAAAAATGGGAGACAAATTTTTTTTTTGAATTATGATTTTGTAGGGCACAAAACCCTTTTCTGAGTTCAAGGCTTACTACTTCTCAGTGGTGTGACATTCTCCTGGACAGCTCAGAACATTGATCAGGAGAGTCTAGAGCTGTGTTTATGGCTCTGGGGCAGCTGAGAAAGTTACCTGCTGGGAATTGTAGTGGATCTGAGGAGTACCTGGCACCATTCCTGTAACAACAGTCCATGTTTCTGCACTTCTTGACTTTTCATTTGCCCAGGCCTTGCTGAGATGTTTAGCCATTGCAAACGATCTGGATTCATCTTGGCTGTAGGATCAGGCATACTAGAATGACAAGTTCCATGGGAAAAACAAAGGCTTTTGGTAAAGGAACACTCTTGTCATCACACCGTTTCAGATTTTACCAGCAGGTTTATGCCCTGGCTTTACTTTCTGCCATCTGTCTGTTCTTACCATCCATATCCCCATCCATAAAATGGGGATAATTAATCTACTTACACCATGAAGTCATTGTGAGGATTAAATAAAATAATCCATCCAAAATGCTTAATTCTATGTACGTAGTAAGCACTCAGTAAATGTTAGCTGCAATTACAAATGTAGCCCATTGGATCTAGGGCTAGAGTAATTGCTTGAATCTTTTTCTTTTTTAATTGAAGTATAGTTGATTGACAATGTCATGTGAGTTTCAGGGGTACAGCAAAGTGATTCAGTTATGGAGTAGTTGCCTGAATCTTAAAGTATTACAATGATTAGTGACACAAGCTTTTTTTAGTTGATAAAATACAGCATTTTTTTTTATTGGATGAAATAAAATCTTCCTAGCCAAGAGGAGGCCCCATAGCTACTGTGGGCCATGAATGAGACTGGTTCCTTGAAGAATGACTTCAATATTGTCAGGCTAGTAAAGTGGGAAGAACACCCTTTCTCTATTTTTCTCTGTTGGAGGGGAGGGCTATGCCATTGAAATGACTTAAGCTCTACCAACCAGCCGAGTGTGGTGAGGTAGCTCTTGTAGTGAACACTAGCCCATGCCTCCCAGTGGGCGCAGGTGAATGGCCTGTTAAAGTGCTACTGAAGTCTCACAGGCTACACTGAGCATTCCAGGGCAAACCCCGCTCAAAGGCCCAGAGCAAGCTCAAGGACATGGGAGGAAGAGTTGTTGGTGATGCATTCCGTGAGGCCACGGTGAAGGGCAGCCCAAGAACCTGGAAAGATCATCCCCTAAGTGTTTCTATGAAACAAACATTTACTGTATCAGAGCAAAGATATATGATTACCTTAAAATGGCAGAATGCCTCCCAGGCTGAAGCTGATGGGAAAGTATTTCATATGGCAAAAGAGAAAAAAAAAAGTCTTCATCTGAAAGTTGATTGGTCAATAATAGTGTTAGGTTCTTAGATAAGTTGGGGGCACCAGGCAGATAGATGGAGGAAAGGGAGGATGGTCTGGAAGATGGTGTTATGCTTGCTTCCAGTATAAAGGGACTTTACTTCTTCTAAATGAGTGTCAACAAGAAACTGGTTAAAACCAGACAGTCATAACTGCACAGGAGCAGAAAGGACTTAACTAGACACAACCCAATGTTCTTTGTATTATAATTAACATTGCAGTTTATCTCCGCACCCTCATGGGCTTTTCTGTGTGCGTCATGGGTAAGGACATGTGCAAAGGGGCCGAACACGACTAAGCACTCCAGGGACAAGAGCCGTCAATCAATCAAGAGACCACTTCTAAGTGAGGGTGTAAGAGACAGGGGAGAGAAAAATCACAGCTCTTTCCTTCCTGGGATCAGCCAGCCTCCCATTCTTGGAGGCATACTTTTCCTTTCCTAAATAAATCTTAAAAAGTGTTTTCACTACACAACATACCATCTCCCAACAGTAAACTTCTCTTTATAAACAAGAACTGGGGTCTTTACATTTTGGGGTAACAATGGGGTAGGTCAAAGGGGGCAAAGATGGGCTTTCCATCTCCAGTCCTGTCCAGAAGGCTGGGTATCCTGGACCACAAGCCCAAGGCCCTGGCCTGTGCAGTGCAGGCATCTCAGGGCAGACATTCAGGTTGGGCAGTGAGCTTCTGACTCTGTCTGCATCAGGCAGTCTTCTGATGAGCACTGACCTGCCCAGATCTACCCATGGAGAGAGAGAACTGTATTGTAAGTGAATAAATTGGCATTCTGGATTCTTGTTATTGTTGTTCTGGTGACTCCACAGAGTTAACACTATTCATCATTATCCCCTACAAATCCTGATAGGTCTGTTTGTAAATATGTATGTGACTGTACAATTGAAATACAATTCAAAGTGATTAGGCAAATCTTATAGCAATATAGAAAGAGAATCTATAAAAATACTGGAGAACCACTAGGAGCAAAAGTAATTAAAAAATGAAGATCTGGTGGAGTCAGGTGATAAATAATTGAAGGAAAAAAATCCACAAAGTTCATGAAGTATATAGATAGGTCAAAGGAGTATGATTTGATAATTAAAGGATTATTAGAGGTCCTTGGGAAAAATAATGAAAACCATGAATATTTTTGCAACAGTGATCCTTCTTTATGAGCATATGAAAAGATCAGTTTGAAGAGAAGACTGTCATTATATTATTATTATAATTTTAATATAGTGAGTTGTACATATAGAAGAATATACAAAATTTAAAAAATATGGAACGCTTCATGAATTTGCACATCATCCTTGTTCAGAGGCCATGTTAGTCTCTGTCTCACTCCAATTCTAGTATACAAGCTGCTGAAGTGATAGGCATTCTGGATTCTTAATGTCAGACTCAGGAATTGGGTTGGTGTGAGTCATACTCTTGGGCCCACGTACATTTGGATGTATTGATCACTGAATTTCCAACTTGCATATCCATGATCCAGACCCTTGGTAACTACACTAAGGCTCTCCTTCTCTGTGGGAACCTGTCAGAAGCTAATTGGCTTTTCCCAGGAAGTTTTTCAAACTGCAACATGCATTTGACATAACTGTAAGGGGAAATCAAGGCCTTTATCAGTGCACTTAGTGTTAATCTTGTTCTTGCCATCACCATAGAAATACTTGTGAAGAGAATTTAAAAATTGCCTCTGAATTTCTTTCCAAAGTCTTCCAAGTGTTACCCCAAAGGGGAAGGGAAGGGAAAAGATCCCAGTTCTTATCATACCCAAAAGATAAGAATTCAGAGGGAAGATGGAAGTGTTATGTAGTGAAAGATTTAGAGGATTTGTTAGCAAAGGGAAAATACACCTCCAAGAACAGGAGGTGGGCTGACCCAAGGGCAGATGCAATGGTCTTTTTTTGCCCCCTTCTCTTATACCTTTGCTTAGAGGTGGTCTCTTGATTGATTGACAGCTCTTGCCCCTGGAGTGCTTAGTCATGCTTGTCCTCTTTTGCACATGTCCTTACCCATGATGCACACAGAAAAACCCATGTCAGGGTCCTAAACCGCAATGCTAACTGTATTACAATGAGCATTGTATCATGTCTGGTTAAGTCCTTGTCGCTACTGCACAATTGGGGTCTGACTGATTCTTGCTGGCTCCCATTTAGAGGAAATAAAGCCCCTTTATGCTGAAGGTGGGCATACAGCCATCTTCTGGACCATCCTCCCTCTCCTCCACTTTATCTGCCCCCACTTGTCTAACTACCTAACACAAGTACTAAAATGAGTCTCTACAATAGGGCTTTTCTACTTACAGTGAAACAAGGACAAAAGACAAGTCACCTTTGCAAAAACCATCTCATGTACTAGTTTTTAAGTTGGAATGTGTCAAGATGAAATTTAGAAAACAGTAAAATTAATATCCATGCTGTAAATTGCTGTGAAGTCTCACAAGAATGATCTCTGGCACCATTGATCAACCCATGCTATCAATGCCTTATGTTTGTAAGTGCTTTAAATCTTTTCTAAAGTTCTCTGACTTCTTTCATATAATTTGATATTCATAACAACCCATGGGGGTAGTAGATAAGTGAATATTATTATTCCTACCTGAATGTTGAAGAAACTAAGAGATGAGGAGTTTATTACAGGGCTTCCCTATGGTTGGTGGGAGAGGAGAGAAGAGGCCCCGGCCTGAGCCCGTGCCTGGGTGTGTTCCCTCCACTGTACCGCGCTGTTTGCTCATGCTAACACTGGCTGTTGACAACACTCACAGCTGCAGAACTGAATCTCCACAGCCAGTAACAATGAAGAGATTGTGCCTTAATGTACTCATTTCACGTCTATAGACAGTCAGAGCCTACGACACCTCCAGCTCTAACAATCACTCAGATGAACTGTTCTCAATGAACATGATCACCATAACCCTTTATTACCCATTGCTTTTCCCCAGATTATGATGGCATCACCTCTAGATAATCAGTTCCATATTTGTGCATCTTTTCAAGATTTTTAGCCAGGGATGGAAGTCTGTTGTCATGGAAAAGTTTGATTTCCATAGAAGCATCAAATCTGTAATTCTGGTCTTTTCATTATAGCCTCAGATAAAAAAATCATCTTATCCTTTCCAACACAAGGCTCAAAATGGCTATTTATTCTTTTATAAACCCTTTTTACCTTGTTGCAGTTTCCTCTGGAGACTTCCTGTTTTTCACTGATTCTACTCTGGTCGGTTGAAAATGCTAAAACATTTTTCTTTTTCATCAGATCTGTTCTCTTGAAACTCCTCTGCTGCCTTTTGAAATCACATTTTAACTTTGTGGGATTTTTTTGTTTTTCTTTCAGATTTCTATCAAACTGATTTTTTGAACTAGTCAAAATAAATAATAACTATAATACAACTCCTCAATTTTCAGCAATAAATAATTCTGGCAATAAGAAGGAAAATGAAACTAATAAATGAATTTTCATACCATGCTGAGAAGAATAACTGTAGGAAATTATTAGAGTCTCTTCTGTAAATGTCTTAGTATAGAGCTGGCATTTTGCTACGCCCCACCTTGCTCCCAAAGGGTGTGCATTTTCTAGCCAAAAATTTCCATGAAGGTAAATGTGAACAAGATGTTTATAAATAGAATAAGAAAGGGAGCCAGGGAGGAGAGTGAGAGACAGAAAGATAGAGACAGAGAGACTGGGGTTGGGATGATTGGAAAAAGAGAAAGAAATACTCAACCCAGGCTTGTGTTAGGCAATCCTCTGACACAGTGCTGCCTAGCAGAAGGATCAGGCGGCATTTTTCTACATCCATAGAATCAAGAAGCACTGAAAATTTCCAGCTTCTTTAGAATGATGTGTGATGGACCTGGCTTCCGTAGTTCCTGGGTTTGCCCCCAGAAATAGGAACTGGTGTGTAAGGAACACCCACAGAACAATTCACCAGAGACTTGTCATCAAATAAAAAAATGGAATTGTCCTTCTCCCATTTTCAGAAGCACATCACTTATTGAACAAAATGATCAAGGCACTCCACAGTGCATTGTAAGTATTTCTATAGACGGTTGTAAAGGATCTTGCCTCTGGAGACAGATGTTGTGGTCTTTTCTATAAATGGGGCTCAGGTCAAGACCTGTCAATTGTGATTCACTGGTGTTTTGAGCTGTGTTCCCAGAAGTCTGGGGGTGAGTGGGGGATGACTTATCAAACACTGGTCCATTCTATACCAGTGGGAATATTGAACCTGATATTCAAATACTCAGGACAGAATGATATTTCAATCATGTCAGGCTCCAGTTAGCAGGAACTGAATGTAACAAGCTTTAGGTTTTCAGAATGACTTTATGGAAAATGACATGAATCAGAAATTAAGTTTGAGGTAAAATACAATGTTGCCAATGGCACATTACAGTTAGCATTAACTGCAGTGACTGGTCTGTGACACAGCGCCATTTACCAGCAGAATCTAGACATTTGCTCATTTGCAACCGCTTATTTAGTTGGAAGTTTATCAGGTTTCCATGCTGTCTTGCCTTACATCCCTTTTTCTTTCACATGAGTAAATAGAAATAAGAAGTTTTCTTCCTTATGAATACAGACCAGAAAGAGATCAACAGAATGCCGTAATACATTTTCAAGATTAGTAGATGTTAAATAAAATTGCTAATTGGATCTGGAAGGTAGAACTGTGGCAAGGAATATTTTCTAGTGGATTTAAAAAAATTACTCCTTTTATGTGGAGGAGATAGATTAGAAGACAACTCTGGTTTTGGGATCTGGAGTGGCCTGATTTCTTTGGAAAGTCTCCATTTGGTTTATTGAATCTTGTGTTCATGGCAGTCTTTGGAAGAAGATGCTCAGTTTTCTTAGATTTTCTTCTCTGTTGCAAAATGACAAGGCTCAACATTACTTGATTTCAATTGATACTATTTGGTCTGGAAAGCTGCAGAGAAAGGGTGGCAGGCAGCAATTACTTACTCATTTACTATTTCATTGTTAGTACCCCTCCCAACTGTAACTGCTACAGATAAGCATTTCCTATTTGCCATCCTTCACAATGATACATTGGGAACATCAGCTACTCCTGCCTTTTCACATGTGTGTGCATCTGTGCATATATGTCTTTTCAGAAAAGAATACTCTGTGTAGTCTTTGGAAGAATTTTAATTAAAAAATGGTTATAACTTTGACTTTCAGATAGAAAGCGAGGAAATACATTTTTGGTTTTAGTCTATTGTCGAGATAATTTGAAGCCTAGGAAATTATAAGCCTTTCATTAATATACTTATTTGCAGAGAAATTCCTTCCCGAATATTTAGTAGATTGAAAATGCCTGGATAGTGAGTGAGTCTTATGTGTCTCTTTATTTACCATGGCATCTAGGAAGAGTTCTGTAATCTGTAATCTTCTTGCTTCAGAAGAGTATTTAAGGTAGATTACCACTGAAGACACATGTAGAGTAGAATTACTAAAGATAAAAGGAAAGAATTAAAATTTGATAGGCAGGAAGAGAATTATAGCCCAAACCTGGGCTATTATTGAATATTGTAATTTTAGCTCAAAGCTTCCTAAGACAAGAAACACAACATGATGGATAAATATTTTTTCATTCTTGATTGCAAGAAAGTAAATCATTTTGACAAGAGCCACACGCTTTTACTGATAAAATAATCTGAAAGAGATTCATCCTATGGCTCTGTATAGGGAGAAAAGTGAGCTGTGTGAAGTCTATCTTAAAGAGGATTTTTTTTTTTTAAAGCAGAAATGCTCTGGGTATGATTATTCTTATATTGATACTTGAACACAAATGAATCTGCTTGCCTACTCTTAAAATGTAACTCAGCTGTCAGCACAAACAAAAACTTTGCATGGAAGGATTGTCATATCCTAGAAATTAGATGGCTGCTTAGAGTTACATAAACAAAGAGCTGGAAAGAGTTCAGCATGACAGCAGCAGCAACAAAAATACACTCAGGCAGAAGCTGCACTAAACAAAAGCCTCGCCCTGGCAAGCAGCGGAGGGAAGTTACTCAGACTCAGCAGAGCCCTTTCTGAGAAACCTCAGCTTCCGGGCTGGGAAGGTGGAAGGCTTTCCCCCCAAATCCCAAGCTTCACTGGTCATTTTGTCTAAGAATTCTGCCCGGAGCGACATTTGTTAGACTTCCCATCACTCACTGCACCTGATCCAGACCCCCAGGGAAAGAGCTCTCTCCTACCTCAGGGCCTTGGCACATTCAACTCCCTCTGCTGAAAACCTCCACCTCCACCTCCTCCCACTGCTGGCCCCCAAACCACCATCAGTCCAGAGTAGTCTCTGCTTAAGGGCCACTTCCTTCACACAATCTTCTTTGCCTGCCTGAATCCAAGTTAGGTGTCCCCAGATTGTTGTGTTGGTAAGAAGAATTTACTGGAAAGGGAGAAGTTTAAGGACAAAGGAAAGTTTAATAGGTACCCTGCTCCAGGCAACAACGGGCCTCACAGGTGAGAGATGCTTGTGTGTCCACCGAATGTGAACGTGCAGGGCCTTTCACTGAGGAAGGGGCTGTGAACACAAAGGGACAGGGGAACAGATTTCTGATTGGCTCTAAGTGAGGTAAGGGGCTTTGGTATATGCGAGGACAGTGGATTTATGGCTCCAGGAAGATGGAGACACGGGCTGACACAAGGAAGGTTGTGGGATTTATAACTCTGATAAGGAGGAGACATGGGCTGAGACAAGCCAGCCTGAGCTGCGTGAGGCTGGCCATTTCCCAGGGCTGTTCATTCTGCTAAGGCAGACATGTTAAGAAAGGGTGCATTTTGTTTTTGTTTTTGTTTTTTTCAGGGATTGCAGGAAGATATCTGAGAGCCCAGGGATGGGGGTCACAGGGTCTTGGCAGGCACCACTGGGCACTGCACAGATCAGAGATTCTCACTTCTGGCTACATAGTAGAATCACCTGCTATGCATCTGAAGCAGGTCAAGGCCTGGTCTCCACTGCAGAGACTGGAAATAGAACATTTTGCTTTGATTGGTCTGAGTGAGGCCCAGGCAGAGAGCATTTTTAAGATTCTCCAGGTGATCCTAATAAGCAGGTAATGCAACGAACCACTGTTCCATATGATCTCTTCGCTCTTGGAACTTCCCTGTCATCACTCACCACCAGTTCGAGGTAATTCAATACTAATTTTTTGAGCATTTACTATGTGTACAGGATAGTTTGATGACTAGTACAATAGGAACAGTACCAGGTACAACAGTTAGCTGGATCAAAAAAAGCAGCTGAGTATGGTAGATTGAACCCTATTTCGCAGTTCTTGACATCCACCCTATTGTAAGCGTGTGGCTACATCCTTACTCAGTAACTTGGCAGGGCCCTCCTGCAGTGGTCACTTTTCTGCTGTATTGGCATTGAGATTGCATTGACACTGGCCACTGTTTGGCCACTGGAAAGTTAATGGATGTCATGGAGCAGAGGATTTTAATATATTTGACATTTTGTGCCTCGGTGACCCACTATGAGGAGAGCATGCTCTGAGAAGCCTGTGCCCCAGAACAAACACAAGTGTCTTCGACTTGAACCCAACTCACAGCAAGGAGCCATTTCCAGCCAACCTCCGGCCAGCAGCAGAATGTCCACCTGAGCCCAGCCTGGATCAAGCAGACTATAGAGAAGCTGCAGACCCGTGGGCAGGGGCACACAGGCTTATTTATGGTTGTAAGCCACCAAGGGTCAGCGTGGTTTTTAGCAACACAGTCGAAATAGTTAACTAACACACCAGTCGGGTTTACCACACTGCATTTGCCTAAATCAATCATGTTCACTTGTTTATCATTGTATTTCCTGTACTTGTTACACTGAGATATGTAACAGGTACTCGAAAAATATGTATTGAAGGAATGAAAATATGGTTCCTGCCTTCAGTGATCTCATAGGCTAGTGTGTGAGACAGTTCTGTGAACAAATAGTTACAAAGTGAAGTGATAAAGGCAGTTACAGGAGAGCTGTGATAGCATGGAGGTGGAAAGCCTTCGAGGGTGGGGGTGGTGCTACCTACTCCAAGGAAATGTGTCGAAAACCAAGCACGTGGATTTGAACCTAATAAGAATCATGTATTCTATCATCAGGAACTTTTGTTAAGCTTCTTGCTGCGAGGTGGGCTACCTTCAATGTCACATAAATAGACTTATAGTTTCCGCCATGACTCAAATTGTATGTGTTTAAAGATTTCCAACATGTGTATGGAGTAAAATTATATATGTGTATGTATGTGTATATACGTGTGTGTGTGTGTGTGTGTGTGTGTGTGTGTGTAAAATCTACATTGCAGGAAAGGAAAAGGACAGTGGGTTTAGAGATGAGGTCTAGTGAAATGAAATAGTGTGGAAGATTCAGTGTTTAAATACACTGAGAAAGCAAACTGTTACCTTATACATCAAAACAACAACTTATGAGAAACTGGATGAAGGATGGGGAGGAAGAGTTGGGGGAGATGGGGAAGATCACAACACAGGATGTGCCTACTCCCTTTGTCTTTTTTTGGAGGGGAATGTAGGAATTAAGTTTGTTTGTTTATTTTAAGGGAGATACTGGGGATTGAACCCAGGACTTCATGCATGCTTAGTGTGCACTCTGACCACTGAGCTATACCCTCCCCCCTCCTATGCCCTATGTCTTACTTCACATTAAAAATAAAGGTCCTCCTGGAATAACCAGTGTCCAACCAGTGCATTCTCACTTCTGATTGAGAGCTCTACTTGACCCCGCCCTCTTCACAGGTGGCCCTTCGAGAGCTCATTAACTCGTAACCTGGTCAAGGTGAAAAATGTGCTGTCCTCCTTGACTGGGTATTGCAGAGAGAGAGATGTCTGAGATCGGTTATCCAGAGGGAAGAAAAAGCAAGATGTTCCCAAAGGCGGAGCCTCTCAGCACCTGCTAGGTCGGCTGGCTGGCTGCTCAAGGGAACCCCCTCTGCAGGTCTTCGGCACCTCTTTATTTTACCTCTTTACTCTTACTCTTCTTTACTAAGCCTGCGACTCTCCTCTATCCTCTTTCCAGCTTCCCCAAAATGTACTGAAATCTCCAATTTGCTGCGGTTTCCTCTGGCACTCTGTTTTGTGGATTAACGCCCTTTCCCTGATTTTTTAGCCAGCTGTGGGGAGCAGAGAAGCAGATGGGTTGAAGTGCTCATAGTCCACCTGCCATTTTTCAAACCAGGAATCCATAACATTGTGACTAAAAACAGACACAGCCTACGTTCCCCCAAATGAGGAGGTGGTTGAGTAAATCACGTGTATATGCAGGCTGAAATAACACGTGGGCACTCAAAAATCATATTTTTGAAGATTATTTAATGACAAGGAGAAATACCCAGAATAGAAAATGATTACAAAGGTCAAAATCCAGAATTCTCTTTACAGTGTGGCCTCAATTCTTTCACTCACATATCAAAATAATAACAGTTGTTAGTATATTTGGAGGGTGGGATTGTAGCAAATTTTACTTCACTTCACTTATTTTAAGACATTCAGCTTTTTTAATGTTACCTTTATAATTGGAAAAATAATTTTAAAAAACCTAAGCCAATGTTTTTCTTCATGTGTAATTTTTTAGCAAGTCTCCCCAATCTGACTATATATACTTTTACCTGATAGTGAATAAGGCAATCACAATTTATTTTGCCATCCAATTACCAGATTGATTACATATTTTTTCAAAGCCTCAAATTCCAAAAATGTAGATGCTTAAAAGTCTGAAGGATACCATTTCTTCTGGGACATTTTGCAGCTTCCCACCACTTTCCAGAAAAATAAGAGAAGGTGGTGGACTTATGGAGAGAGAGGTCTTCAAAATTAAGAAGTACAAATGCACTTCTCCAGTCATCTGCCCTTTTGCATTCAGCTTTGCACAACTGGGTATGAAAAACATTCCCATTTCATCTATATTAAATGTTGTAAATTACATTCTCAAAAGTCCCTTAGGTGTACCTAAGAGTCCACTAATAATTTCAAACAGCATGATCAAAGCAGGAAGTTGCATCCCGAAATAAAACAGGAGGTTCTACTTAAAGCCTCACCGTGGGACATTTCATTTATTCTGAATCTGTGCCCAGTGATTTGTTCACTTTTAGGTTTTCAGGTTGCAAGCCAGCCTTCTAGATTATAGAGGTGAGAGTACTAACATTTTCATCTAGGTTGTTACATTTCTTAGCTCAAGTGAGAGGGTATGTACATCTATAGTCAATTACCTTAAATGTCATGATTTTTTTTCCCCAGAGTCTCTTGCCCTTGAATAAAAATCCAAGCTCCTCTCCATGTTCATCAAGGATCTGTTTTATAGTCTGTAAAGACATTATTAAAGAAATGAACGGGATTCATGAGGGTCTTGGAGGGTAAGAGATAACCTCTTTCAGGCGACAGATGGGAACAGTGTGGAGAAGGACACAGAGAGCTTGACTTGGGACAGAGCTTGGCTTTTTCAAGGAATGGAAAGGAAGCTACTGTGGCTGAAGCACAGGGAGCAAGATGGAGAATCATAGAGTATGGGCAACACCATGGCTTTTCAACAAACAGGAGACCCCCACACCCTTCCTTAACCCCAGTGATGTGCTCCAAGACCCCTGGTGGATGCCTGAAATGGCAGATAATACAAGAGCCCTATATAATGTTTCTTCCTATGCTAGTGAGTGGGTGGCGTGTACAGTGCAGACACACTGGGTAAAGGGATGATTCAGGTCTGGTGGGTTAGCTGGAGACTTCATCATGCTGCTCAGAAGGAGTGCAGTTTAAGACTTAGGGAATGCTTATTTCTAGGGGAGGGTGTAGCTCAGCGGGAGAGCACATGCTTAGCATGCACAAGGTCCTGTTCAATCTCCAGTACATCCATTAAAAAAAAATGAATGAATGAATATATAAATAAACATAATGATTTCCAACCCCCCAAGAAAGAAATTAAAAAAAAATTTTTAAATGAACTTACAAAACTGAAACAGACTTCATAGATATAGAAAACAAACTTACAGTTATCAGAGGGTGAAGAGGGTGGGAAGAGATAAATTAGGAATTCAAGATTTGCAGATACTAGCTACTATGTATAAAATAGATAAACAACAAGTTTCTTCTGTATAGCCCAGGGAACTATATTCAATATCTTGTAGTAACCTTAATGAAAAAAATATGAAAATGAATATATGTGTAACTGAACTATTATGCTGTTCACCAGAAATTGACACATTTTAAACTGACTATACTTCAATTAAAAAAAACAACTTATGGAGTGTTTATATCTGGAATTTTCTATTTAATGTTTTCAAACAGCCACAGGTAACTGAAAACACAGAAAGCAAAATGTGGATAAAGTGGGACGATTGCATACTGTTCTTGACTAACCCAGATCTCTGCCTTGGCCATCACTGCTTCCTCCTTAAAGTGTTGACCCAAAGGCCTGGGTTCCTGGTAGCCAACATCATGTGCCCTCCAGTCCAGCTTTGTCCCCAGCAGGTTGGCCCTACAATAGGCCAGCAGGGACAGCGGTGTGGGCTCTGAGCCCAGGACGAAGCCCCAGTGGCAACCTTCCCTGCTGGCTGAAGACAGCCTTAGATGTGGATTTACTTCTTACTGGCTGGGGGATCACCCCGCCCTCAATTCAGACAAGAGAAAAACTTGGAGACAACCAAAAGATAACTTAAGAAAATAACTTTACTCATTCAGTAAACTTGCTGTCCAACTTGTGAGAAATACTTGCATTTCACCACAAGGGGCAGAATGAATGTGTGTGAGATATGGGGGAAAAGGCTAATATTGGTGTCATCTATTTAACTTCATCTGTGAAGCCTAGAAGAATGCCTGGCATATGCAGGTGCTAAAATCATGTTGGTGATATGAATGAATAAATGGCTGATTGTAGGGCTGGGATAGGAAAGGTACAAATCTTGAGCCTTGATCATCTTGTTATGATAGAAGTAAGGAAGTGATCCAAAAAAAATGCATGAACGTGACGAAAGCAT
Organism: Camelus ferus; assembly: GCF_009834535.1. NCBI lineage: Eukaryota > Metazoa > Chordata > Mammalia > Artiodactyla > Camelidae > Camelus > Camelus ferus. The sequence goes on from NC_045709.1 coordinate 65,900,646, forward strand.
ACATAGATCAGCTGGAAGAGGCTTTTGCTGGACAAATCTGGGCCAATTTTAAGTATCACAATAAATAAGCACAGTAGCCCACTGAACAAAATAGCAATATGAGTCTATACCGATAATAATCAGAGAGTAAAACTAAAAAATTGGGAAAAGGGAGGGTTCTTCCTTAAATACTAATTCAGATAGATGAATGTGGATGGAATAGTGGAGTTGGAAATTCACCATTTTTCAATTACCATAATAAAGATTGACTTGGGCAGGAATCATTAATGGGTGCTTAATCTAGGGGGAAGAGTGTGCTGAAGAGTAGGACTTTTATATATTCTTATTATGACTACCTCTGGATTGCTTATTAGTTGTAATGATATGACTTAGATTAAATGCAATTATGTGCTCTTAGACTGGATCCTGTGTTAAAGGTAAAAAATTATATATATGTATATTTGTGTGTGTGTATATATATATATATACATATATATATATATATAAGAACAATTGAAAATATTGGAATATTTAGGTATATATATGGACTGTTTAGGTAAAAAGGATCATATCAATGTTAAATTTCCTGAAGTTGATAGCTATACCATGGGTACATAAAATAATCACTTTATTCTTAGGAAATACATACTGAAATGCTAAGGGACAAAGGGGTATGATAAATGCCACTTAGTCTAAAAAAGTTCAGGAGGGAAATATTATACATAAGACATGCATACAGAGAAAGGAAAAGACAAAACAAATATGGCAAATGTTAACATTGATTCATCTCTGTAAAAGGAACCATGCTTTGTATTATTTTTGCAATTTTTCTGTGAGTTTGACATTATTTAAAAAAAAAAAAAAGTTAAAGCTAGAACAGATCAAATACCTAAAACAAAGTAAGGTCAGAGAGGGTACAAGCTGAGTTCTACTGCTGGTCAGATAATGACAGGAAATTTGACCCGAGGAAATGAGAGAGCAAGGAGGTCTTTAAGTCAGGAAACAAACGGAAAAAAAAAACCAAAACAAAACAAAAAAAAACAAACCCCAAGACTTTACAGGAGCAAAGGTATGGAGGACAGATGTAAAGGCATAGGGAGAAAAGAGTCCTGATTAGCTGAAGTGCACAGTAATGGTAATTTGGAGTATCAATGGTACAAATATATATATATATATATCTTTGTGAGAGCCTATGTTGGACGTCCAGGTGCAGATGAGCAGTTTAAACCACTAAATTCTAATATGCCCCATCTTTATATATGATAAGTTACCACAAAAGCCATAAAGAAATATTTTTTTAAAGTATGATTTCAGAGAAGAAAAGATTATTTCTAGCTCTTTCTAAATCTAAATAAAACTAATCCAACAAAAAAGACCAAATATGCTGTTCATATATTTAGTGATAAAATGAAATCCCAAATGCTGCTCAGAAAATTAAAAAAAGAAAAAAGTGAAGACAAGTTATTACACTGAATTTTGGACTCAATTCAAATTCCCTAAGAATTTTCATTTTATTCAACTATTTGCTAAATTGATGAAAAATTATTTGAAAGAAGATTTGCGTTTTCTAATCATTGGCAGTTCTTTTCTTTCCTCTAGTTACTTCAGCCTGCACAAGAAATCCTTTCAAATGAAAAACAGATTCTCTTGTCAAGGCTCCCTTCTTTGAGCCGGGAGCTACTTAGTAGCAAGCAAAAGACTCTGGGCAGCCAGCTGCGCTAACTCCTCTGCATTCTGGGCAAAGAACACATTTTGCCTGGCCCTTGTGGGAGTTATCAATGGACCCAAGGAGAGTGTTTCACAAGATCAAAGGCAGCTGTGAGGTCAAGAAGGCCCTGGCTGGCTGGTGCCCAAGCCCCCAGCAGGAGGTAATTGGTAGCTTTGTGTTTCAATGGAGTGAAGTGGGTAAAAAAGCTGGATTAGAGAAGGTCAAAGAGAGAATTGAAGGAAAGAAATTTACGAGAACAGGTGTGAACTTTTGGGTAAAAGGAATTATTTAACCAGAAGAACAAGGTTAAGAGGAGAAGTAATCAAAGACCAAGGAGTCAACAGGGGATATGGCTGTGGCTCAGAGTCTGGGCATGATGAACTTGAGGGAGATGGCAGTACAGCCAGATGGGAGGGGGTTGAAAATAAAGGGCACATGAAAAGCTACCGATTATGAAAGAGAGTCGGGAAAATCAGATCTGGAGAACTTGACTCCAACAGAGTGTAATAAGAAGGGCATTTAAATCCATATGTCAAAGTGGTTAATGGATTAGAAGCTGTGAAAAGTGTAAGTGGGACAGGGGTAAAAGAGGAAAGAGTGTTGCTAAATAAGAAAGAACACACAGAGGCTTCTAGGAAGAAATATTTTATGTTAAAAACAGCGGTTAAGCCAACAAAAGGAATTCAGCACAATGTTCTATTATATAGGTGCCTATAAAAGATTTGTTATTAAAAAAGGTTTAATCATAAAATATTTGCTTCATAAATGACTGCACTTAATATACATATAAAATATAAGGCATAATAATAAAATGAATACTCATAAACTTACAACCCTACCTGAGAACTAGCACATTACTAATGCCCCATAGAAGGGAAGTGGGCTCCTTACCCTGACTACGTGCGCAAAGGTAATGTGGAGTCATGCATGTGGGGCTTAGCCTTTCCTTTGTAGAAAAGTTTTTTTTCACATATGTATACATCCCTAAATTTCATGTTGGTTGGTTTTCTCTCTTTTTGATCTTTAAAAATTTGGGAACACAGTACCACTGTATGTAGTTTTTATATGCTTTTATCACTGATGTTTATGTTTTCTGTTAGGTTCTCCACAGAGGCAAAGCCAATAAGAGATATATATTTATTTATTTTAAGGAATTGTCTCATATGATAATGGAGATTGGCAAATCTGAAATTTTGTAGACTAGGCTGGTAGGCTGGAAATGGGAACTCAGGCAGGGTTTCTATGCTGCAGTTTTGAGGCAGAATTCCTTCTTCAAGAAACCTCAGTCTTAACTCTTAAGTCCTTCAACTGATTGGACAAGTCTCACCAACATTATGGAGGAAAATCTGCTTTACTTAAATGTCTACTGATTATACATTTTAATCACATTGAATAAAGTATCTCCATGGAAACATCTCTAGGCTAATGTTTGAACAAACCACTGGGCATCATAGCTTAGCCAAGCTGACATGTAAAATTAACCATCACATGTGAATTCACCCTTGTTGTGTGTAGCTTTAGTTCATTTCCACTTACTTGCCATTGCATTATTTCCACATCCTCTTGTCAACTGGCACTTAGGTATTTCCATTTCTCTGGTGTTGTGAACAAAGCTGCATTAAACATTCATGTGAGTTTCCGCTTGTGCATATGTGCAAAAGTTCTTAAGGAGCGTAGGAATGGAATTGTTGAGTTGTAGATTATGTTAGTTCAACTTTAAAAGACAAAACTGAACTGTCTGCTAAGGTGATTGTATCACCAACTTACCTTCTTTCAAAACATAAAATAGTGGAGTTTTGGTTTTCAATATTGGAGTTCCAAAAACAGGTGTAGATACATGAAGAGTCAAATTCACTTGACAATTTGATCCTTATCTATTTTCTCTCCCCTTATACCTCCATATTCACCCCTCAATTATTTACAAGCTGAAATGAGAAGTGAGACAAGCTTTATGAGGAGCTTTTAATAAAGACATTGTAAACCACTCCTTCACGCAGCAGGTGTTTACTGAGCATCTGCTATGTGCCTGGCACTGTGCTAGGCATTGGGCAGGGTATATACTGGTGGATGTAGTGCCCCATTCATGCCTTCCTAATTAAGAGTCTGGAAAGGACATGCATGTATCAATATGCAATTACAACAGTGCTAAGACTAAGTTTACATGTCAGCATACAGTAGGGGTTCCTATTTATTGTCTTGAGGATTGGAGGACATTTCAAGGATAATTTAACCACTTATGGTAACTATAATATACAGGCATGGGTATGAAAGGGAGCAGGACCTTGTGGGCCCCTTGCCCTGCCTCTTGTTTATAAAAAAGCTGATGTTCCCCAGGCCTCCCTAAGTCTTAGAAGAGCAGACTCAAGCAGTTGATTAGGACAAGCCTGCAGGCACTGGGGGATGACAATGACTCTGACTACCTATCTTAATGATTAACTGAGATTACTCCCCCATTTCACTTTAAAACTTTCATAGCTGAATAGAATCTTTGGAGATGGTTTTATTTGCTGGAAGGAGGAGGGAAGAAATGCTGGGTCCACCAGATTGCAGGAATTCTGATTAAAAGCAATTTTCTTTTTTGTTACCAAGGCTGTTGCCCCCAGAATCAAACCATGCCCCTCCCTTGACTAGAAACCAATTACTGTGATCTAAATCTCAGGAGGCAGCTGCTGAGAAGAAATAAAAACTGGTTAGAACTGACAGAGTCCAAGATGGTGGAGGATTTGCCTTGCAGTGGAACTTGAGCCTCATTATATGCTCAATGTAATGCATTAGCATGCTAAGTAACACACCCACCAGTGCCATGACAGTTGACAACTGCCATGACGACAACAAGGAAAGTCCATAAAAGGACTGAAAAACTCAAACAAGGACTGACTGGCTCCATCACACCCAGAATGAGGGCATGATGGTGGAAGCCTCTCACAAAAGTCTACGTGGCTGGATCCGGGCCAGAGCTGTCCCTACTGCCCATCTTGGCCGATGGCTCCCTATTCAAGCACCTCTTCCTCACTTGACTGCTTTTATTCCCTTTTCCCTGCTAGAGCACTTTCCTTCTATTTCCCCTTCTGAGCAATAAAACGGCCGTTCACTTCGTCCCTCTGCCTGTGCTGTGGGAATTTTTTCACAGTCAGCAGCAAGGACCCACACTTTGGTGGGCTTCCTCATTTAAGGGTCCCTCCACCCACTAACAAGTAGATATTGGTAGATATCAGCATGGGTAGATATGTGACATTATAGCTGTTAAATATTTGAGTCACTCTGTAGTGTCCATTGGGGGAGGTTGTTCTAAACCTACCACCCGGGCAGAGACTTCTCACACAGAGACGTTCTGTGAAGCAGAGTTTCAGTTTTCCATAACCAGAAATCACTACCCTCAAGGTGGGAGAGGCTAGCATTAGGAACCTCAAGTTCTCCTGATCATGGCATCTCTGAACATTTCTTCTGGATGCTTCTCCTTGTCTCTTTGAGCAAGGTACCAAGGAAGCTGCAGAAGTGAGTTTCTTCTTGATCCTGGCATGAGCCTAACTTGTACCAAGAGTTTAGGAAGAGGGCATCCCTTCCAGTGATGGCACAAGAGCTAATGATTTTCATCTGCTTGAGTCGTAGGATGTCATTCACATAAGTTTGCCAAATGATATGGTTTCTTTCTAAATGATACTCTTAGAATAATAAGCATTTCTTTCTAGGGTAGTAGCTCTTAGCCTGTTGTTTCTTGCTGCATATTTGTTAACAAGTATATTTATTAAGAATGCAAGCTCTTTTCTTTGCATAATTCATTTTCTGTAGCTACTCTTCCTAATCAGGTCTTTGCATTCTGTAATAAGCGTCTTTATAGGAATGCGTGACTATAAAAATAGGATGAAATTGTATTGCAATACACAGAAACAGTGAGCTTCAGACCAGCTAGCAGGAAGATTTATTTTAGTAATATAGCTCTATGGAGGCTGCTGCCTGGTACTTTTTATCCAGATTACAACATTTTATCTCCTTATGTTGGCCAGAGTTAGTCCTAAGAGTAGGATTCATCTTTAGGAAACCTTAAGTGTCAATAAACTACATTGGTCTTGCAGAATTCTCCAGCCCCACGCATTCTGGGGAGCAGCACACCATCCCAGTAACACAGCAGTTCCTTCAGGCTCTACACTTTAGCTGCCTCTTCTGTCAATTTGTCTGTCACCCATCTTGCAGAAACACTAGGTATCCGAGTTACTCGCAGTAGCTGGGGTATGGAGCTGGAAGCAGCATCATTAAAATGCACCGATCTTTGGAATCTTCCCGAGTCCCCCTCCCTCCACTTTTCTAGAATGCGAATGTAACTGAGCTGGACCCTATGGGGCTTTCCCAGGACAGACCGCCTCCCCTATTCCGGGTGTGTGAGCTCCTCTCTGAATTACCTAGATAATAGACTCTGTTGCACATTTCCTGAGTAGTTTTACAGATGCGGAAACCCCACCAAATGGAAGAAATTAACTACTGGATGACCAAGAGGCCCCAGACCTCTGGGTGCCTAAGGATTGATGATGTTAATCCCAGTGACACCACCCTGTGACCTCACCATCAACCAATCAGAGAATTGTGCACGAGCTGATCATATAGCCTGGGATGCCCCTCCCTCACCTGGCCTTTAAACATGCTTTGCTGAACCTCATCAGGGAGTTCAGGCCTTCTGAGCACTATCAGTCCCAGACTCCTTGTCTGGTGCCTTACAATAATCACTGCATTTTCCTTCACCACAACCCTGTGTCAGTGGACTGGCTCTACTGCGCATGGGCGAGTGGACTCAACTTTGGTTCAGTAAAATTAATAGTCAGTTGTATGATGTCTCTTCACAAAATTTCCTTGCCCCCAGTGAGGTTTTAGAGAGTTTTTGGAGAAACACAACTCTCCCAGAAAAGAGATCTTGATATTGACATCCTCTCTTACCAAAAGCCTTGTTTTCTTCAGAGTTGAACATCGTCCACTTTAGCTCATGGGTGGACAAGTCAAGCTCGTGTGCATCACATTTTGTTGGTGGATGAGCCACACTCAGGAACACTGAACTTCTCATTGCAACTTTGGAATTGCAGCCTTAAATGTGAATGTTCAGCCAAGGCTCGCTATATATTTGAGGAACGCATCTAACATTAAAGAGAAAAACAAACAAACAAATAAAAAAAAGGACCTATAAAACACAGAGACAATGCAGAAGAAAGCAAACAAAAATCTATATTTAATATCTTCCGAGCAATAAAAGATACTACATCTATAAAACAAACACAAGAGGCTATAAAAAAAAACAAGGGATTAGAAAAATCCCTTAAAATTAGAAATATGGTAGTAGAATATGCAATTCAATAAAAGGACTAGAGGGTGAAGTTGAGGAACTCTCAGAAAATAGGGACACAGAAAATGGGAGAAAGAAAAGAAAGTCAGAAAATCAATCCAGAAAGTCTATCATCAAACTAATAAGAGAGACATAAATAACAAAGATGAGGAAATTGTAAGAGAACTAATTAAAGATTTTTCAGGACATACAAATAAAAAAAATAAAATAATACAAAAAAAATTAAATAAAGAATGTTCCCTGCTTCCCTTCTTGGGAGGCTGCTGAAGATGCACTCAATCAAAGTAGGGAGTAAACAGAGGACCACCAAGCCAAATGCACATGTGCTGTACCACTGAGCTACACCTTCCCCCTCCTCGATCTAAAATGAGAAGGAAGGAAGGGAGGCCCTAGATGTGCTTGGGAGGAGCTAAAGATTCGATCTAGTTCGACAGCTAGTTAAACATCGGACAGATATTAGGGAGAGTTACAGAGAAAAGAAGAAACAATTATTACCCTTAGGAAAAATATTGTGCAACAAAGGAAAAGTACCTGTGGCACACGTCTTGACTTCATACAGCATTTACATAGCCATAATAATAGAAAATAAAGATTGTGAGATAACAGTATTGGTAGGAAGAATGGATGGGAAGCGTGGATGAGTGTGGATGATGCAGGGGGGCTGAAGTCTTAGCCACCGTAATAGATGGATATGCGTGAAATTAATGAGTCCTGAGGCAGCAGCATAAGCAAAAAATGGAGTTAGCACGTCAGAAGAAATGTATCAAAGAGTGGAGAGAGATGGACTCCATGGAGTGGGTTCGTGGTGGGGAATACTGGTGCAGCGGCTGCCGTGGTCGCCGGAAGTCTTACAGTCCACTTCATGGTTAAACTCTGTGCATGTATTCCATTGAGAGAAATAAAAAATAACTTTAAAAATAATGTGATATAAAAGAATAAGTTTCTTTTATATAAATTGCTGTGCATAGCTCTGTTTTTGCCTTTGGATGAAATTACTGGATCAAAGGATTTGATCATTTTGAGACCATATATATAAACATATATGTCCATACATGTATATATACACATATGTATACATATATACACACATGTGTACACACATATATACATACGTGTGTGTGTGTGTATATATATATGTATTAGTTTTCTCCATGGCTCACTGGCAAAGTGGAGAGTGCCTGTTTCCTTACCTCCCCATCAATATGGAACACCCTCATTCAAAAAGCTTTTGCCTGTCTGATGAATTTATTGTAAAATTTGTTTAAAAGTGATTTTTAGCTCAATATTCTATTTTATTTTGTTTTATTTTAATTTTTGATAGAGACTTGGACACACAATATAATACACCTACAGTAAACGATGCAAGCCTTATGTAAGTGAAGATTAAAACAAGAAGGTAAAATTTTAGTCTCTTTCTAGTCTCCACTCCCCTGCCCAGGAATGACCAGGCTTAAGGGGTTTCAGTCTGTATATAAATTAAATATGCAAATACTTCTTTTTATATAAATGGAATCATACAGCCCTTGTTTGGCAAATTGCTGTCTAACGCTGAAGAATCTATCTTGGAAAGTTCCCCAGGTTGAGTTTTTAAATAATATTTGCTGCTTATGCATCTTTAACAGCATGTTGTGGGCGCTTCACGGAGGTAGGGTGGGCTCCCACCTCCAAGTTGGTCATGCTGACATTACACATGCATCAAGGGTATAAAAAGGTTTATTACTCACATAATAAGGCTCTCTGGGGAGAACAAAGCAGGCTCCTAGCTGGTCTGGAAAGGACTGGAGAAAACCTCAAAGGGAGATTCTAGGGTGATTAGGGAGCTGTGGCTGGGAGGGGTGGGGTGAGGTTTCAAACCACGTCTGGACTGTGGATTGTGTGGTTTGTACCTGTTGCCAGCACCCAAAAGAGGGAGCACTGGCTTTCTTAATAGCTTGCTCGGATGTAGGGCAGGGGGCAGGGGGTAGAGAGTGGGGGGCCTGAAATCTATCAGCAGTCAGCCATCAAAAGAGGAGTTCAACTCTTCACTGCACAATGTTTGATGTTCCTCTGGAGCTTAGCTTACCCGGGTCCTCTGCACTCTCGGAAAATCATCCTTACGACTTCCAAAGAATAGATAGCACTGAGAGACAGACTAAGGTGATGACTGTAGGGTTTGTTGATTTAGTAACCTCCCAGGCTGCCGGCCATGCTCCTGATGGCCAATGAGCGTCAGTGACAAGCTCCAGACAGCTGGCCCGAGTGGCGCATGTGGTACCCCAGCTGGACTCCAGCTGGAGAGGCTGAAGTCTGTGCACAGACCAACCCACCTGGTTCGTGTTGCCAGCCTGGTCGTGCCCAGCTTCCTCATGGGCCCTGATGCTGCTGCTGCCCTGTTGTCCAGATGCCTCTGAACAGCCTTCTCTCTCGCCTTTATGGAAATGGGTTATATTGGGCTTTGGTCCCAGGAGGAGGGCCATCTTTGGTCCTCCCCTCTCGGAGTTCTGTAGACAAAGAGATGAAAGGTGGAAGGAGGCCTCGTATTTTTCAGTCTCAGAACCACAGGGCTTACTATTGTTGACTCAGCAAGTGTGAAGGGCTAAGTGAGTGTGCCCAGAAGGAATGCCGACTGAGGTCTAATCGCTGAATTTCCGGCAAAAGCTTGAAAATGGCCTGTTGATAGTACATAATAGCCATAACAATTATTCCCTCCCTTGCAGAGAATTCTAATTAATGTGGAAGTGCAAAAGAAAAGGCTGCGTTGAGAACAGAAGGTCTCGGGCATCAAGAATTTGGCTTTCCCAGCGGCACTTAGAGCACTGGGAAGGGTTTCGGCCCAATTTGACATTTCAGATGAGCAGATGAAGGCCTGTCATTTTTTTTCCACCTGGCATCATCCTAGCTTGTGGAAGCCACAGTTAATAACGACTTCCCTGAGCCTAGAGAGTGCTTCACAATAGAATCTCTGATCCTGGCAAACCCAGGGTATGCTGTGTCCAGCGTTCTCCAAGCTGGCAGCCAAAGGTTGGGCCTGCTCTGGGTGAAAAAGCCTTCAGCAAGTAAGTGCTGCTGTTCCCTGGTCCTCTGCCACTTTTTGACCACCTCTGCATCACGAACCTCTCAGTTCCACTCGTGATCTTGGCACTCAGAGGGACTGGTGGGAGGAAAAGTGTTACCAAGGCAAGTTCACGTGCCTGACACACTGTGAGGCCAAACAAACTGAAACATCAGAGTTTGGGGCAAAGAGAGGCTTATTGCAGGGCTGAGCAAAGAGTATGGGGTGGCTTAAGCCCAAGAAAATCCCGAAGTCCCTGAAGGATTTCAGCAAAACATACTCAAAGGCCAGGTAAGGGAAGGGGGTCACAGGTACGTGATCAGCTCATGCACAATTCTGATTGGTTGATGTAGAGGGAACAGGGTGGTCAACACTATCAACCCCTAGGTGCCAGAAGTTCTGGGGGCCACATGCTTATTATGATCATCAAGTAGATAATTTCTTCCCTTTGGTGGTGGTTTTCAGCATCTGGAAAATTCCAGAAATATGCATGAGATACTATTATCTGGGTACTTCAGAGAGGAGCTGCAGCAGAGGATATGAGGGAGGAGTCTGTCCTGGGAAGGCCCCACAGGGCCCTGCTTGGTTACAAAAGGAGAGAGTTTTTAATGGCTGTACATATTAGGATAGCCTAGCCAGTGGTCCACAGTGGGTGTTGTTCAGTCAAGCACTTTGGAAGCTTAAATAGCTGATAAACTGAAGGGTAAGTGTATGGTCACTCACCAATGACAACAATGCGAGGGGTACTTGGGATGCAAGAAGATACAATCCAAGGCAAACCAGCCCACAAGTATCAGGCACCTGTGCTGTCCAGAATACTGTGTCAGATATTAGGGGGCACTCGAAGCCAAGCAGATAGATGGCAGCTCATGTTCCTAGAGGAAGGAGATATAAGGCAGAGTTCCTGCCATTGACTCACCATAGGCACCAGCTTTGCTTTGTCATTGGTAACTAATGTACCTTTGCTCAGTTACTTTTCCTAGAGGTAAATCTTAGGAGACAGGTACTAACCTAATAATTATTACAGTTTCTTCCTGGGGATGTAAAATCACAACACCATCAAGTGAGATCACGTATATAAATCACAGCACTATGCTGGGAACCCAATGTCCACTTCACTGTTACCGTCATCTCCCTAAAGATATACATCCCATCCCTTCATCCCTCATCTTTCATCCATTTACTTCTCCCCTGCAACACACACACCCAGGCTTCTCCTGCATCCCTTCCTCTCCCCTGTCCTCTCATTGACCGATCTTGATATTTTTCTTGGCTCTCTCTACACAAAAGTCTATCCTCCATTGGGTTGGAAGCTCTTGAGAGTAGGACCAGTGTTTCTGGAATTTTCTCTCCACTCTCATGGCCTAGTACAGTGCCTCGCTGGTGGATTGACTTCTACACACCAGAAAGTGACCTGTAATGTAGCATCTCATCCCCAGTGGAGGGTACCTCTCTATGGGAATTGCCAACCTTACTATATCTTCACCCAGTTTATAGTGGGGCAGGACTGATCCCAGAGCCCTTCAGTGTCACTGTCATCACCCTGGCCAGCCTGGCATGTGTAAGCCATGAAGGTGGAGAAAAGGGGAGGGAGGCAGAGGTGTTGTAGGCAGTAACTGCAGGTCTTCATGTGTTTTTTGGATTTCAAAACTGACCAAGGGTGTCTTTAGGAAGAATTGTAGCAAGAGGATGTGAGGAGGATGGTTTGTTTGGGATCTTTCTTCTTGCTTCCTGATCTCAGAAGATCTTCTCAAACCATGGACTTTTCAGCTAAGGGACTGAACTCCTGTATGTAATGTGTGCTTGGAGAAAACCTTAGGCAAAAGATAGATGCAGAAATTGTCTTCCCTCTTCTAAGAAAGAATGGGCCAAAAAAGGAAAATGGTATGGAGATATAATTCTTCTCCAGAGAAGGAAATACTGGTCATTGGTCATCATTCATGGGTCCTAGTGTGTGAGTACAAGTCACCCTCTGCAACGCTCTTCATCAGAGTCTCTTCCCTTCCATTTCCCCACCTATCATAAGCACTTACTATTCCCTTCTGAGGCTTGTTTACTCTCCAGACCTGCAGATTCCAGGTACTCACCATGGTTTGGCACCATGCCCAGTGCATCCTCCCTCATCCCATCACATCAGTTACTTCCATCAAATATTATCTGTCTTCTGTCACACTCGTTCAGATTCTGATTGCTGACTTGAAATCCATGCAAAGGATTCCTTGGGCCATTTCAGAGGACAGCCTCTGCTGTATAATGCAGTATTTCCATTTAAATCCAAAGACGATCTTCCAATGGTGAGGTTCTCTGGCATCAAGCCAGACTAGTAGGGATAGTCTATCCGAGTGGGGAAGGAGACAAAGCTCGAGCATTTGGTGTTCCATTTCTCAGGTAGGTGCAAAGGAGCAGCCTTCACTTGTGACGCTCAGCTACGTTTACTGAGCTGCGTTCTAGTACATGCGGATAAATGACTTCCTGACGTGGGTGTCAGAAAACCTGAGTGCCAGTTCCAGGCTACTGCTATGTAGCTGTGATATTAGGAGAGTCTGAGTCAGAGTTTCTCATCTGTGACATGAACCTAAAGGATTAGGTAATCTGCAAAGTTCTTTTCAGCTATGATTCCATGACTTTCTGATGCGGAGCTATAGGAAGCATCGTGGTAGGAGATTATCAAATGGTATTTAGAGAGGGAGGCTGAGTGAATACAAAATGCTGGGGTGAATCTGGTCCTTTTGTCATCTTTGTGCAAAAGGCAAGTCTGGAGACAGTCCCTCCTTAAGCAGCTCTAATTTGTGTGGGATTTCTATTGCTGGAGTAGAAAAACTCAGTGCTAACCCTTTCAATTACATTAAATGGCTTCATGTTCTGTTAAGTTCAGGCTGGCTGGAATTTCATGATTGTTCCCTGACTTCATTACAATAGTGCTTAGCACCAGGTTTACATGGGTGATGTCTACCTGGTAGTATTTTCATAATTGTACTGCTACCATCAAATTATGTTGATTCACAGCTGGATAAGTAACAACAGTGAATAGCATAATTGTGAAACTTCCCAAGGCACTGACATGTGTGTTTAAAGCACCAAGGAATTCAGCACATATGACTATCACGATTGGAGCGCAATTGTGAAGACTTCATGGAAAAGTTCATGGATTCAAATGTAATTAAGCATGAATTAAACATGATGAGCTACAGGGCTAATTCTAGCAGTGCTGAAGCTACATTATGGAAATAGTCTTCAGAAATATGACCAGCTCCTTTTTAAACATATGTCAGATGCCTAACATATGGTCTCCTAAGGCCTCCAGCGTACCTTGGGCAATCCTGGGCAGCCAGCATATGCTTGGCACTGTTGAAGGTCTGGTTTATTGAGCCAAGGAGCTGGGGAACATGATGAGAAATCAACCCATGCTTGTCAGAATCTCACTTCTCCTTTAGAACGAGTATTCCAAATTCAGAGAAAAATTTGAGCCTTGGTAGGATGAAGCACTGTGTTCTGACTTTTCATGCTGGTGCAGTAAGCAACAGATCATGCGTGCAGGCAAACGCCTATTTATAATCAACTTACAGGGATGGTAAAGAAGAAAAGAGAGAAATTTCCTAAGGTGCATTTATTAACAAAATCAATCAATTGACAGCTCTATACCTGCATCAGTTGAGGGACACAGATAACCTGGAAAACAACTTCCTTACAGCTATCTCTCATCCCCTGATCTCTATATGAATCCTTGTCCCCCAGCCTGCTTTGTACCCTCCCCTCTACCCCAGAGAGAAAGAGTAAGAAACTAGGACTCTGAAGGGCAGAATTGCATATACAAATCCTCCACTGACTGCTGTGGGGGTCATGGATCTGTTTTTAGTGTCACCTTCCTTATATGTAAAAGCAGGGTAATTATGTTACCTTTCTTACTTCACAGGATCCCTAAGTGAATGTGATATGGTGATAATTGCAAAAAATTCTTCATCTATATCTGTCTGTATTTATAGCTGTATCTCCTAAATAGAAGCTACACTTATGGTTGGCTCTGATTTCTGGTCATATCCCCAGTGGACTATGGGAGATAATGATCAAAATGATGAGAATAAGAACATTAGTGATGACCATTTATTATATTTACCCTGTGCCAGACACTGTACTAAACATCTTAGACTTGCTTTATATATGTATATAGAGAATTTAATTATATGACATGATCCCTTCTGAATCCTAGAACTGTAAAGGGTAAGAAGACTAAAATGTCTCAAATGTAATAGTTAGTTTCTCTTTTTTAAAAAAATAATGTACTTTTCTGCCCATAATTATTGAAGGAAAATATGTTTCTCTGTTATTGGCAGTGGTTTGCGGTCTTGGTGTCGGAAGTTGGGGCTGCATCCTGCCCCAGTGAAAGATCTTGGGAACATTATTTTTGTTATCATATCTCGCAGTTGTACAGAGGGAGTTTCCTCCATCCAGCCCTTTATTGTTTCTCTCCAAATCCAGGTCCACCAGAATGACCTTCCTTCAATTTTAAAGATCAGTTTGGAACTTGAGAAGCTCACTGCCCACAAATGGTGGAGGAGACTAAGAGCATAAACAACTTGCAGACCTGGTTTAGATAAATAATAATGACAGATCATTAATGGAAGTTCCGGCACATCTCAGATGCTGGTGTGGAGGAGCATAGAGATGCCCTTTTGCAGCATAGATTTCAGTGTCTCTGACAGAGACAGGATCCACCACCTGTGACCCTGCAAAACAATTGTGCTTTCATGTAAAATCTTCCTTAAGGATGCAGGGATTAGAAGCCTCTTTTGGCAAGCTGTATAGGTGGAAAGGAAAAGAAACTGTTTATCAGATCTTCTCTGCTGTCATTTGATTATCACCTCATCATCAGTTACCCAGGGAGTATCAGTTTGAACTTGAATTTCCATGTGTGTAATACCATCCTTGCCCTGTATGTGTCTCTACTCAATGATTTCAAACAAATGAACAAGCAAAGAGAAACGTGCAAATGAACTTTTCCCAACAAAAGTAAAAATAAAAAACAAAGAGATTGACAATTAATGTGCATTTTATTCCAAATTGATCTGTCTACACAGAAGTGCATTGCAAAAACCAGGAATTTGGCCTTTGAATCACTGAGGGCCCTAACTGGCGTCATGTTAGAAGTTCCCTCCTCCTCAGCCTGGAATCTGAAGTCTATGGTGCTCATACTTAGTTTTCTGTGTGCCTGTGGAACATCGGAATACAAACCACCAACTCCTCTGCTGAGGCTCTCAGTTATCATTTATTTATTTATTTGACATTTATTGAACTCTTACTGGAACATTCTCTAATTTTTCTAAGCACTCTCTCTGTATGAGACACTTTTCTGAACATTTCATATGTATTAACTCAATTATACCTCACCAAAACCTTATGTAGTAGGTTAATTTTGATGGATATTAATATCCAAATAACCATACTTATTAACGGGGAAGTAATTGTGGTCTTCAGATTGCAAGTCATTTGTATGACATGCTGAGAAATTTTGTTATTTTCCCCGTAGTATGTGTTTAAAGGACAAAAGCAAAGAAAAACTCTTTAGGATATATTTAAGGGGGACCAGAGTGGAGACAAAGAAATAAATCAGGAGTCCAGTGTTACATTTCAGGAAAGTAATGATGGGAGCCTCACCATAGCAGTGAAAGTGGAGTAGACATGAGCAGAGCTATTAGGAAATATTTAAGAAGGAGAATCAACAGTATTTGGTGACCAGTTGGGCATGAAGGGAAAAGAATTGGAAGAATCTAGGTGGCCTCTCAGGCTCCGGGTTTGGGTGTCTAGGAGTGAACTGGGAAGCTATCAAGGGACACTATATTTTTGTGAGAAAGCTCATTCAGTTTGGGATGTGATGCATTAGACATAGTTTTGGGATGTCCAGAGAGAAGTTTTTAATAGACTCTTGGACAGAGTAGGCTGGAACTAAGAAGGTCAGAGTTGCTATTTGAAAATCCTTCTGATACAGGACAAATGTGGGGCAAGAGGATGGCTATGTCCCAGGTCTTGGCTGAGTCCCTGGAACATGTCCCATCAAGTGAGGGTCCTTGGCTTCATGCAGGAAGGGATTGAACAGCGAGCCATAGCTGAGTGCTGGGAGATTTATCCAGAGGGACACATGCTCCATAGGCAGAGTATGGTCTGTCTCAGAAGGGAGAGTGGCCACAAAGTGTGGGGTTGTTAGTTTTTATGAGCTTGGTAACTTCATATGCTAACAAGTGGGAGCATGATTCCAACTACTTTGGGAAAGAAGATGGGATTCCCAGGAACTAGGTCATTGCCCACTCTTTGACCTTTTATGGTCAGCCTCAGAACTGTCATGGCACCTGTGAGTGTGTCATATACCATGTTAATGTATTACAATGAGCGTAAATGAAGCTCAAAGTCTACCAGAAGTCAAATCTCCTGCATCTTGGGTCTCGCCATCTTGGTGTTAACTGTTGTGTCCTTCTTAGAATGGCCATGCCCTGCCCGCTTCCTTCCCATCTCACTCCTCTGTGTACGTGGTTGGTGATGGCTGGTGCGGGTAAGATTTTATAAGTGATATGTGATGATGAAAAGAGAAAAGGAGCAGAAGAGAAGTCAGCAGGAGAGACTACAAAGGAATGAAGAGAGGAGGGACTGGTGTCACAGAGGCTGAGAGAAGAGAAGGCGACCAACAGAGTCAGATGCACAGGTGAAATGAAGACAGAAAAATGTCCACTGGGTTGTAGGTTTGGTGAGAGCTGTTTCAGTTGTGCCTGGTGACTAG
This sequence comes from Camelus ferus, assembly GCF_009834535.1. Classification (NCBI taxonomy): domain Eukaryota; kingdom Metazoa; phylum Chordata; class Mammalia; order Artiodactyla; family Camelidae; genus Camelus; species Camelus ferus. The sequence goes on from NC_045709.1 coordinate 65,917,456, forward strand.
GAGGGGACACAGTAGAAATCATTAAGTGTAAAAAAGTCTTTTAACTCACCTGTGAAAGTGAGGAAGAAAAGAGTTAAAGAGATAATATAATTCTTTTAAATAGGGAGAAACTTATTTGCTAAGAGTAGGAAGGGAGAAGTTGAAGTTAGAGAACAGGGAGGGAGGATGTAATTAATGGAGAAAGTTTTCTGAGGACTTGGATAAAATTAGATTCCCCAGTGCATGTGGAGGGCTTACCCTTCAGCAGTGGAAGAGCCACCTCTTCTTCTAAGGTAGAAAGGAGGAACACAAAGATCCAGATACCTTTTCAGGTCAAATGGTAGGGGCAGGAGGTTGAGGTATTTCTTGCTCCGTGACTTCTGTTTTATCCACAGAGTATAAGGTGCAGTTGGTGGAGAGTCAAAGTGAGAATGGGTCTTGATGGGAGCAGAGATAGTTCAAAAGAGCCTGCTCAGATGTTAATATTTTTGGGTGGGATTTTGAGAAAGGTGACTGGGCACACTGGGAGCTCAGGTGAGGGGTGAAGGTGGAGGTCACTAATTAGGAATCATGCCACAGTTAGGAGAGTTTTCTGCTGAGTTACATGGTCACCAGACCAGGCATGTGAATGGAAAGTTAGGCGGTTGAGTTTGTTGCAGAAGGCAAGTTCGTGTGCCCAATGCACCGTGAGGCCAAAGAAACAGAGCGTTGGAGTTTGGAGCAGAGAAAGGTTTATTGCAGGGCCAAGCAAGGAGGATGGGGTGGCTGATGCCCAAGAAAACCCTGAACTTCCTGGAGGGTTTCAGCAAAGCATATCTAAAGGCCAGGTAAAGGAGGTGGGTCGCAGGTACATTATCAGCTTGTGCACAATTCTCTGATTGGTTGATGTGGAGGGAACAGGGCGTCAACACTATCAACCCCTAGGTGCCAGAAAGTCTGGGAGCCACTTGCTTATGGTCATCAAATAGTTAAATTCTCCCCTTTGGTGGTAGTTTTTAGCATCTGAAAAACTCAGGAAACATACATCAGATACTACTATCTGGATACTTCAGACAGGAGCTACAGCAGAGGATATGGGGGAGGGTTCTGTCCTGGAAAGGACTCATAGTGTCCTGCTCTGTTACAAATTGATCTGTTACCCCTCAAAAAGGAAAAGACCCAAGTCCTGGTCTTACACAAAAGACAAAATTACAGACAGGAGACAGAGTGTGTTATGTATCGAAAGATTTTTAAAGGATTTATTCAGGAAAAGAAAAGTACACCTCCAAAATGGGAAGTGGGCTGGTCCAAGGGAGGACAGCAATGGGTCTTTGTTCCGCTCTTTCTCCTATACCTTTGCTTAGAGGTGGTCTTTGATTGGTTGACGGCTCTTGCCCCTTGAGTGCCTAGTCATGTTTGTCCCCTTTGCGCATGTCCTCACCCATGGGGCACGCAGAAAAACCCATGGGGCAGCCCAAGCCACAGTGCTAATTATTTTACAGTGGTTCCTGTCCTGTCAAGCCCTTGTGGCAGCTATTGGGTTTTAACTGTTTTGTTTTGTTTTGTTTTTGTTATTTGCTGACACTCATTTAGAAGAAGCAAAGCCCCTTTATGCTGGAGGCAGGCACAGTGCCATCTTCTGGACCATCCTCCCTCTCCTCCACCTGTCTGCCCGGTGCCCCCACTTATCTAACTACCTAACAGATCCAGAGTGAGGGTTTTCTTGGCAGGTTCATCCAAGGAACAAAGAGCATAAAATGACTCATGAGGAGCCTGTAGATAGACTCTCAGTGAGATTCAAGGACAAATGAGTGTGGTAAGGGAAAGAGTCAGCCTAGCTAGCTTTAACTTCTTTGTTTCTCAAGTCTCCTCATCCCACGATTCATAAACCATCTGATTGGCCATGAGCCTTGTTTACCTGGCTCCCCCACGCCTTTCCTTAGCATTGGATTCTGCTTCTAGCATCTTCCATAGTCCATACTTCAGGCACCACCTGATGCCCAGAAATTCTGCCACCTGGAAATCCCTCACGTTCAGCCAGCCCCCTGGGACCAGATCCCTGCGTCTTGCTCCAGAGCAGGAAAGCAGTCGCTGCACACCCTGGGCCTAGCTTTTGGCCTCTTGGCTCCTTCTTGGAGGTGGTATGTCACCTTTCCAGGTGGGTCTCTCCCTGCCTCCATATTTGAAGTTCAGGGTGTGATATTTTTATGGGAACTAGCAAAGAGAGGATCAGAAGGCATCACCCTTATTTTTGTCTTACTAAAATGTGTCACCTGGAAATGGCAGAAAGAAGAAAAATCACTATTGAAACGTTTTGATGCCTGTCTTTTGAGACTGAAAAGATGATCACACATTATTAGGTAATACAAGAGTGGCTGATAAATGGTCATATATTCAAATATTGGTCATATATTCAACTTTTCTGAAATCACTCCAAGAAATTAGCCCATCCTCTCTCTCTACATCTTTACCAGGTTTTACTGGACCTGACAGGGCCAAAGCCAGAGCTGGCCTTGTATTTTATGGATGTCAACAGGCTGCTGGCTCTCTGCCCTGGCACATTCTCCTGCTCTCTGCTTTGTATGCAGGTCGTGTCTGAGAGCCTTTCTGGGAGGCTGCTGCAGGCTTTCCATCTGTCTTGAGCTCAGCAGAACTTCAGGGATCACAATAGGAGATTCACGTGCGTTGACAGGATTTTTATTTCACTTCCTGTTGATGGTTGATAAAGACAAAAGTGAAAATTTCATAGATTCAGGCTATGCCTTTTCTATCCAGTATTCACTGAATAAATATTTATTGACCACCTACTAAGTGCCAAGCACTTACTCTCTTTGGTTTTAAGGATACCGTAGAGAACCCATATAGACATCATTCTTTTTTTTTTTTTTACCACCTTTATTGTGATATGGCTCCTGTACATTAAACTACACATATTTCAGATGTGCAATTTGATGAATTTTGATAGATGTGTACACCCATGAAACCACCACCACACTCAGGATAGCTAACATTTCCATCACTCCCCAAGAGGTGCAATTTTCAAATTCCCAATTTATTCCCTTCCCACCCCCTTCAACTCCTGATAACCATAAGTTTGTTCTCTATGTCTGTGAGTGTGTTTCTGTTTTGTAGATAAGTTCATTTGTGTCCCCCTTTTTTTTAGATTCCACATATAAGCAATATCACATGGCATGTTTCTTTATCTTTCTAGCTTACTTCACTTAGAATGACAATCTCCAGTTCTATCCATGTTGCTGAAAATGACTTAAATAGGCATAATTCTTAATAAATAGTCCAGTGGGGGTAGAAGGAGAGTAATTAAGTAATTTTTGAAATAAATGTTGAATTTAAGCTATGATCAGTGTTATGAAGAAAAATTATACTGTGTTTTGAGAATAGGTGAGATGTACCCTGCTTTACTGTGTGGGAGTTAGGGGGATTTCTTAGAAGAAGTGACGTTTGAGTTGAGAAATGAAATGGCTAGGAACTACCTAGGTGTAGAGTGGGAGGAATGGGTAAAGATCTTAAGCAGAAAGGAATCAAAGGATGGTTATGGGCTGGAGTTCAGAGAGTGAGGGGAAGTGTAGGGCAAGATGAGTCCCCAGAAGTTCCCCAGAAGGAAACAGTACTTCATGGTCTTTCATCCACAAAGAAATGGGGAACATTTAACATTCTTTAAACAAAGGAGTAACATTATCAGTTAATATTTGGGAAAGATCACTCACTTTCTGCAGTACAGAGGATGGGCTCAAGGTGGGAAAAATGAATATTGGGAGAATAGTTAAAAGGACAACCTCAGTGGTCCAGCTAATCAATGGTGGTAGGCTGGATTAGGATTGTCGCAGTAGAGACTGAAGGGTGTAGAAGAATTCATGCTGAATTTTGGAGATAGAACTAATAATTGATGGGTGAATGTGTCCCAGGGCAGAGAGAAAGTGAGGAATGATGGATGATTTCCGGGATCTGGCTTTGGCAACTGTAAGGGTGGTGGTGACAGTGTTTAATCAGAAGATTAGGGGAGAAGCAACTTGGGTCGGTTTGGTTCTAAAATTGATCTAATAAAATCAGGTGGGCTTTTTTCCATTTCATGTAAAGTTCCAAACTCCTAAATCATTAATTTTAATTTTTTAGAATTTGGAAACAAGCTATTTGTGAAAAGTGTATTTGTGGGTCACTTGACATCATCACTGGAAACACTTGTAGTCAAAGCTAGCACGTCTGCATCTGCAACAAGAGACTCAATACATGTATAGAAATGTGTAGAACGAAAACTCAGTAGGCAGTGGGAATTTAAGTCTCCCAGTAGTGGGAGGGTGTGTGTGTGTGTGTGTGTTTGTGTTGGCTGTACATAGGAGTATAGATGAGCAGATTATAGTCAATGGATGAGCTTACTTATTTCCTCAGCTACCACATCCATAAATTTGCTACAGGCTTCTCCCACCTTAGAGTCATGATATAGTAGACTTTAACCTCCTGTACAATGATAAATTGAGACAAATTTTCTCCTTATTGGTTTTATGGCTAGTTCTTCTCCCTAAAATCTAGAATAATGTTTTTTCTTTAAGTTACTGTAAATAATCATTCAACTTCAATTCTGAAATTTCCAGCTCTTTTTTCCCCCTTAGTTCATTTGCTATTGCTAGTTTGTGTTAGATGGGGCACTGGGTCCAATTATAGCTTTGCATTTAATTACAAACTTTGCATATGTGTGCATTAATTAGAAGATTTTATTGCTTTGTATTTTATGGCTGGGGGTTGTGAACTATAGCAATCCAATATACCACTTAAGGGGATAATACAAATTTAGAATAATAAAAAGAAATTTATAATGGTCATCTCAGGCATCCAAAGTATTGTATAGAAAAATAATAAAGCATAAATGCAATATACACAAGACTCAAACTCATTCTCCTTTTTTAATTAAGAGATTTAATCTTGTAAAAAGACATTTAAAGATCTGGCACTATATATATTTGACACTTATTTAGGCTAAGGATATAAAAAGTGTGTTTAAGGACCTCAAATGTGTGCTTAAATGTGCCTGCCCTCTAGAAGAAAAGGGCTCATGATGTTAAAACCCAGTGCTCTAAGGTCATTTGTATATGAATAAACTGATCCCATGACTATGAGGAGGGACACAGGTTGTTTGAAGAAGACTTCGAAATCAAGAATCCTATTGCTAGAAAAGACTGAATCTAAGTGACTTTGCAAAACAGTATTTTGACTGAATAGTGTTAAGACTAAAGACAAAAGTAACTGTACACAAATGTGGTATTTAATAAATGTGTTCTCACAGGGGCACAGGTTAGAAATCCTGAAACACTTCATGTATATACTAGAGTTGAACAAATGTGCTATATATTCACTTATATAATAAATAATAAAGTATATAATAAGCTATGTTTCTCACAGTTGGAGGAAGAAGGAGGCTAAAATAAAATCTGTGGTGTTGAACTGGAATCAGAGGTATCAGTATAAACTGATGGACTTTGATATATATTATACACAGATAGATAGATACAAAGATACAGATATGTGTGTATGCATGGGTTAGTCCACACACAGGTATTTCCTAGCTCTGTCTGCTGAGAAGACCTAAGATGCAATGACACTACAATAGCAATGAGTACACCTGGTGCCCAGATCTTGGTTTCTGAACACCCTTCTTCAATAAAAGAAACTAGGGCTTCATAAAGAAGTGATCAGCTCCAGGGTGGGTCAGGAGAAACACAAGATTAACTGGGATCATCTTTGGTATAAGGAAGCGCTCAAAAAAGGAAGTGTTTGCTCTAAGGACACAGGAGTCGAACAGAAGAACTGAACATTCAAAGCTGGAACAATCTGAGCAAGAAAATAAATAATAAAAACGTTGACTCTAATTAGTGTTTTCTTAGAGAGTGATTATAAAGGGCTGGGTTTCCTTAAGAAGAGCTGACCCTGGAGACCATAAGAAATTTTGAGAAGGAGCTTGAAAGTCTAGGGGAGGAAACAGGGCGGAAGTTGTCTTTGGTTTGGTTGGGAAGTGGGGAGGGAAGTGGCCCCCAAAAGAGCAGAAACTGGGAGGTCAGTGATAGCAATGGTGAATTGGGGTAAGGGCTTTGAGCTCTGAGAGAAGTCGGCATTATTTAGGCAGAATAGGTTCCAGTGGGAAGATGATGCTGGAACCTGGGTTAGGTTGGGTCACGGTGGCTGTAGCAGGATTGTCCCACACTAAACATTCTGGATGAACAGACCACATAGGCCCACGGTTTTCTTTGCAAAGACAAAGACAAGTTTTGGGAATGAGAGTGGGTTTCTAGGACTGGCATACACAGGGTGCCTGATGTGTTCCTCTCTGCAGTGAATATGTTGGTTCCTCTCTGAGGGAGGGGCCCAAGATACCTGCTGTTCTCCTGCCTTGGGGCTCTCAAGAGCTGCAACAGCAGAACATGATGATGAGTATTATGACTTATGCTACGTATGAGGAATATGGTCACCTGCTGCCTTTCTCCAAGCTCTGAGGCTTCCCTAAGTGGGGTAGTTTGAATAGCCAGACATCAGCCTCATGGCTTGCCTGAGATCTTTTTATTTTTTCAGCTGAGTGCTTTAGATGATCTTGATTACTTCCAGGGTAAACCTCCTTCTTATTACTATGTCAACCTTAAGTAGATTGCTTTCCCAGAATTATAAGGATAAATTCTATAAAGTGTTACAAATACTAAAGCAGCCGAGGATTAAGTAAAGGTCACTGGACTTGATGGCATCAGTAACCTTCCCTTCTACCCCAAATGATGACAGAATTCTAGGATGAATGATCTGTGGAGAGAAGTTTCTAGGAGTCTGGTCCTTAGACCAAGACTCCTTGGAAGATTACCTGAAACCAGTAAACCCCTCTAAGAGTCACTATGACCAAAGTCTCCATCTTTTCAAAGCTCCCCAACCCATCATATTGGTGATGGTGATGGTAAGGAAACAGGGTTAAGAGTGAAGATGTCAGTTGTCCATCTAACATTCACTACCCCCATCTACTCTGAACAAAAACTCACTTTTGTCCCCTGCCCTCCCCACTGCAACCATGTGGGGAAGTGGATCTTACCTCTATCTCCAAGGGCCAGATTAATTTAAGGAGCATTATATTTATTTAACAAATATTAAGAGAAATGTATTATTGTATTATGCCCCAGGCTTTGTTTTAGGTGAGTGAAAACAATTCAAAATCCTTCACACAATGAAGTTGACATTATGGAGTGAGGGAAAAGAAAATGTACAAATAACAATGCAAAACACATGGTGATGAAACCTAAGGAGGAACACAAGGCCTCGGCAGGGCCGAATGGGGAGGCAGGAAGACGGGGTTGGGGAGCAGCTGCTATTTTAAAGGAGTGATCAAGGAAGGGCTTGATGAAGTGGCATGTTCTCCTTCCCTTGTCCGGCTTTAGAATTAGGTCAATTCTGCTAATGAAAGCAGAGGGGAAGTCTACTGGGGAGCTTGTAGGAAAATGATTCCTCACAGCAAAAAGAGAGGCATGGAAGAGGCAATCATTCTTCTTCCTCTGGGTGTTGTTATAATTGGATGTGATGCCAGGAAGAGTGGCAGACAGCTTGCTACAGATTGGTGACGCCACGAATGGCAGGGTGGAGAGAGAGAGAGCACAAAATGTAGACCTTGATTATTTTTCTGAGCCACAGAATTAACTAACCCTGAAGTCTGATCTGTGTCTGGGCTTCTCGTAATATGAAATAGTAATTTTTCATATTGTGTGTGCCAGTTTAAATCAGGGTTTCTTTTCCTTGCAGCTGAAGGCATCTTAACTGATATAGAATGGGTCCTGGTAGCTTTCATTGACTGCAATAAATCAGTCTGCAAAATTCTAGGTAGAGAGGGGTAGGAACTTATGGCATTGCTTATAACACTGACATTTTTCCTGTACACAATCTTAAATGTAAGCTTAGCAAGTTTGTAGAACTTGAAGAAGTTGGGCTAGAAAAAAAGACTACCTGTTAGAGCTTATTTGTCAAAGACAATGATGTAATGGATTCTAGGCACCATTCTTGAAAACATCATGTTCAGGGAGTCATGGTCCACATACCCTAGTTTACAACTGAGTATGGATACGAGCTGTGTGGATGGGGGAGTACAGAGATGTGGGTGAAGGCTGCTTTACAATAAATGAGTGTGACAATTCCAATGAAGCATTGGAGTGGCTGTGATGGTGGTTATGGTGAGGAGGTGGCCACAATGAGAGTTTGGAGTTAGCCTTTCAAGAATTCCCATTGTAACTGAGAGCTGGTAAGAGCTGCAGTCTCTGTTTTCACTGCCACAAGTTACCAACCATAGTTGGCAGAATAGCAGACCCCGTCTTCCTCCAAGATGTCTACATCCTTAGCCCCAGAACCTGTGAATATGCTATGCTATGTGGCAAAAGAGATTTCTGCAGATGGGATAAAAGTTATGAACCTTCGGATGAATGGGCTAAGTTTAATCCCATGAGCACTAAAAAGCAGAAAAAATTTTCCCAACTGGAGTCAGAGATGCAGGAGAGATTCTAAGTATAAAAGGTACTCAACCCAGCTTTGCTGGCTTTGAAGATGCAGGGAAGGAACCAGTGAGCTAAGACATGTGACTTCTAGAAGCTGGGAATGGCCTTTAGCTGACAGCCAGCAAGGAGATGGGGATGTCAGTCCCAGAGCAGCAAGGAACTGAATTCTGCCAACAACCTGAATGAGCAGGGAAATAGACTATCCCCTGGAGCCTCCAATAAAGGAGCAGAACCCTGCCGACACCTTGATGTTAACCCGGAGACCCGTGTCACATTTGTCACCTGCAGAACAGGGAAATAGTAAAGGTGTGTGTTCGTCAGCTGCTAAGCTTGTGGTAACTTGTTATCATAGCCACAGAAAATGAATACACCCACCTAGTAGAGAGCGGCATCCTGAGTGGATGAGCATGGACTGAACCACTGGGGGGTGTGGAGGGATAGACATGCAGCTTTGAAGTGGCCCAAGTAAGCAGGAGGCAAGGGAGTCAGCTCTGGTCCTCCTGCTGAGCTCAGCTGGCTTCTCCTGCACTTGTGTTCGGATGTCGGTCAGCAAGGCAGCTGCCTCTAGGGTTGACTTGCCAGCTGGGGTAATGAGATGACTGGCCATGTGTTTCTTCCCATCCAGCAGATTAGCCCAGGCTTGTTCACAGGGTTGCTGCCAGGGGTCTCGAGAGCAGCAAGAGACACTTTTCCAGCCTCTGCTTGCATCTTATTTGCTACTGCCCCTCCAGCCCAAGTGAGTCACGTGTTTGGCCCAGAGTCAGTGTATGAATTTGCTCAGGCTGCCTTAACAAAACACCACAGCCTGGGTACTCTCAGCACAGAAATTTATTTTCTCACTGTTTTGGAGCCTGGACCTTTAAGAAAGAGGTGTTGGCAAGTTTGATGTCTTCTGAGGCCTCTCTCCTTGGCTTGCAGATGGCCTCCCTCTTACTGCCTTTTCACACAGTCTTTTCTCTGCAGGTGCTTCCGTGGTGTCCCTTTTCCTCTAAGGACACCAGCCAATTTGGATTAGGGCTCCATCCTAATGTAATCATCTTAACACAATCACCTCTTTAAAGATCTAATCTCCAAATATGGCTCCATTCTGAAATCCTGGGGGTGGGGACTTCAACAAGTGAGTTTTGGAGAGGCACAATTCAGCTCATAATAGTCAATATGGGAGGACACTACCCAGAGGCCCAGAGTAGTGGAAGGCATGAACAAATTGGGGGGGGAGGGGCATTACCCCAGCAATCTACCACAGAAGGTTGTCCAAATGTGGGAGGGGACCTGAACATTCAGAATTTCCCAAGGTTGGCTTCCATCAAGATACGGTGTGTTACACTACATTGTAAACTGACTATACTTCAACTGAAAGAAAGAAAGAAAGAAAGAAAGAAAGAAAGAAAGAAAGAAAGAAAGAAAGAAAGAAAGAGAAAGAAAGAAAGCAAGCAAGCAAGGGAAAGAAAGAGGGAAAGAGGGAAAGAGGGAAAGAAAGAGGGAGGGAGGGGAGAAGGAAGGAAAGAAAGAAAAGAAAAAAAGAAGAAAAATTGAGCAAATTGTGGCATCCATCTTCAGAAGGGTGCTAACTCAAGACTGACTAAAAAAAAAAAAAAAAAAAAAAAACCAAAAAAAGAAAACTGCGGTCGTCTTAGAGAAGGGGGTCTGAAAACTATGGCTGGAGGCTAAATCTGGCCCCCTAATTATTTTTGTAATTAAAGTTTTATTGGAACTCAGCCACACCTATTTATTTTTATATGGTCCATGGCTGGCTTCCTGATACAATGGCTGAGTTAAGTAGCTGTGACAGAGATGGATATCCTGGAAGCTTTTAACCTATTCACTTCTGCTGTTTTTCAGAGCAAGTTTGTAGATCCCAGTGTTAGAGAATTATAAGAAAGCCCTGACTTTAGTGGAAGAAGGCTAAAATAACCAGACAACCATCAGCAGGACACATAGAGTCCAGGGGCGAGAAGGAAAGTAGAGGCACTCTTGCTGACTCTGGTAAACAAATTACCAGAGAGACAGCAGGTCTAGGACCGTGACAAGAATTGGCCCTAATGTGCCGCTTCTGAAATCCACTGAAACTCTCTTAGGGCGCTGTTTTACACAGCCTCAGCCACCCACCCATCTGCTGCCCACACATTTTAGTCCTTTCAAGTACTACCCAGAGATATCTCATTGTCATCCACAGAGAACAAAGTAGGAGCCTCCGCTCTGATGGGGATTTCCTATGATATTTCATACGAGGAGTCACTCACACCCAATACAAAGGCAGCGCTGCTTTTAAAACCCATTTCACGTTTTAAAACCAATTCTGTTAAGCAAGACGTCAGCTGTCACTTCTTGTTATTTTTGGAGAAGCTTGACGCTCCTAGGTCTGAAACATCCCATCCACTTGTTCAATGGGCTCCTGATAGCTCTGCCTGCCCACTGGGTATGAAGTCGACACCAATTATGCAGCTGACTGCCTTAATGATGGAGTGTTTTAGAACAGGCCATGGTGCCTTGCAGTTCCTTATCATACCTGGATGTGTGATGCTTAAAGGCCTTTGAAACTGGTACGATTTTCACTATCGCTTCAAAAGGAAGCGTGAGGGGAAAATTCGAGCATGAATGAAAATTGAGAGTAGGCTGAGGGCTGTCTGCCCTGAGACGTGGTCTGTAACCCTGCTGGAATCAAGAACAGCCTTTTCAAACCCTTGCTACATAAGCCTTGTTATTGCCAAAACAGACCACTTGAGATGGAAGTACGGACGGATTCGCTGCTGCTGCTGACAGCTCACCAAGACCCAGCTCCCCATTCCAGTACATTGATAATGCATTTTCACACTACTGGAAAAAAAATCATCTCCTCTTCTGCCCTGGGACACTGCTTCTGTAGGCTCGGAATCTGCTATTTTATACCCACCTGCTGCTACAGTCTAAGCAGCAGCAGTAGGCATCCAGCTCTGGAAAGCTCCGAGGAACCCTGTTGCCACGTGAACTGCTTCCTTGCTCGGTGCTGCTTGGTGATTGCAAGCTGGACTGCCAGATTAGCAGAGGCACACGGTGTTTGTGGAAGGAACAGGGTGGGCGATTTTTCCCTGCTTCTCCTGCCAACTGTTTCTTACCAGTCCCTTTGCCTCCTGTAAAAAGTGAGGTATTTGTTAATGTCAATGCTTAGTGGAAATTCAAAGGGCAGAATCACTGACTCAAACCCAAAGTGAAATGACTCTTGTTTCTTTCTGTCCTCCCACTGCCAGGTGAAAGCTTCTCAGGCTCCTGGACAAAGAGGCCACTGGCCTATCTGTCCTTCGGTGTTTTCTATCGTGCGCTGACTAAATGAACACAGCTACCTTTCCTGAATGCAGAAAGTTGCTTCCACACACAAAAACTTCATTGATGAAACAGGTAGACCCACAGGCAGCCCGGAGGCCTGGAAGCTGCCTTGTTCTTTGGGAGAATTGTGCAGCCTGCGTGGGTAATCTCTGGTAACATCTTGTCTTCAAGATGTTGACCTCACTTTGATTCAGACATTCTAGAAAAGAATTCATTTCTTCTCCTTTTCAAAGCTGTTTATCTGGCTTAGAACATAGCTGCTTTAAACAGGAGCCTTTGCACTTGTCTGGGTAAATTCTGTTCCAATTTTTGCTTTGGCCACAAGTCAAAGTTAACAGCTGTGTGCTTGTGGGTTCACTGAACTCTACGTGCTTGTTGGCTGCGCTGCCAGCCAGAGGGAATAACCAATAATTAGAACATTTTGGGTCATCCCGGGAAGAACAGAGTTTTCTCATGTTTGGAAAGGTGAGGTGACCTCCCTCTGATTTTCTCGAATGTGGTTCTGTCAGTGACAACATGTGGGGCTGAATATACAAGCCTGGACTCATGGCCACTGTGTCTTCCCTCTCCCAGAATATTGCCAGATAAATGGAGGCTTCAAACTATTTTTAATGTTTTTCAGCTTAACTCTGACTCTGCTAGAGAGTCCTGAGCCACTGGGAACACGCAAAAGTGCTCGTGTATTCTGAGCACATCAGCATTTCTGATCATAATGATTTGTGACTCAGACCTTGAAAGCTGGGGGATTTCTTCCTAGTGGATTCAGTACAAGTTTACATAAATATGTGTTTCTGTTTTCCTTTTGTTCCTTGCTTCAGTATTCATGTTTACTCGCTGGCAACGGCAGTGTAGGGAAAAGAGAAATGGAGCAGATAGATGATTCAGAGGAAATTGTTTCTGCGAGTTCTGACTTCTTTCCTGATTATGACTTTTTTTCCGTCTATGTATGAAAGGTAATATGTGGGAATTTTCATTTGAAAAGATAAAATTTATCCTATGTATTTAAAGAACATAATTGTTCATGTATTACATCTGATTATAAGCTAAAGGTATGTTACTGAATGAAAGTTTGCATGAGGCCAAAGTGAAATGTCAGAGTTTGGAGCAGAGAAAAGTTTATTGCAGGCCCAAACAAAGAGGACGGGGTGGCTCCTGCCCAAGAAAACCCTGTACTCCCTGAAGGGTCTCAGCAAAGCATACTTAAAGGTCGGGTAAGGGAGGGGTTTGTTACATGATCAGCTCATGCACAATCTTCTGACTGGTTGATGTGGAGGGAACAGGGTGGTCAACACTATCAACCCCTAGGTGCCAGGAGGTCTGGGGCCACATGCTCATGATCATCAAGTAGTTAATTTCTCCCATTTGGTCGTGGCTTTTAGCATCTGAAAAACTCAGGAAATATGCATGAGATACAATTATCTGGGTACTTCAGAGAGGAGCTGCAACAGAGGACATGGGGTTGGGAGAATCTGTCCCCGGAAGGCCCCAGAAGGTACTGGTCGGTCACAGGCATTCCAACACGAGCTGCTGTGTGTCAGGGTGCTTGGTGTGCTGGAGCTTTTCATAGCAGTGATAGGTATCCCAAAGCATTAATCCAAAAGTGAAGTAGGGCTTGCTTGCTACTGATGCAATGAACCAAGTGAGCTTTCCCTCCACCTTCAAAATCTTCCCGTCAAGGAGACAAGGTTGGCAAGAGATATGATGATTATTTTTTGCTTGATTTTATGCTATGGATGGATGGAGGGAAGGACCTTCCACTTCCACTTGAATAACCACAAGGATGAGGCAGAGGCCACCTTTTTGAAGACTCATCTGTAGAACAGTCCCTATTACCAAGCAACAAGCCGTCAAAATGCCGGCTCTCACTCTGCGGTGGAATGTGCCCTGGGCACACAAAGGACAGTAGATTTCTGTGACTGAGGTCGAAGGTGGGATCTGAAATTCAGACTCTCAACAGAGTTTGTTCTGCTCAACCAACTCTGGGCCCACAGGGCTGCTTCTGCTCAGGGTTGGGAGGGGGTGGGGTGCATCCACATTTTCCCTATTGGCAAGTGGCAGCTCTGAGTGTGTTCATGATTTTGATGTCAGTTTGAATCCAAGACCCTCTACTTTAACCATCCCTGACTTCTAGCCTTAAATCCTATCTCAATCAGAAAGTACATGAACGATTGTCACTATTAATTAATATGTATACATATTCTATGTCTGGGTTCATTTAGGTGAAGTTTAGCAACATATAGATATTTGTGTGGACTATCCAGATATCTCCCATTTATTTCTTGAAGAATACTTCCAATGACATTTTACACTCAAAGGGTAACATTGGAACCCATTTGAAGGCTATGTGCATATATTATATCCATTTTATTAACCAGCATATGACCACTGAGATAGATTCTTGAAATAAAACCTAGAGTAGGATTGATATTACTGGTTGGTAACAAGGAATCCTGCCTAAAAAGCCAGGATATGAAAATGTCAAAAGCATGTCCTGATTCCTGAAGGTACACTCAGAGCACCATGGATACCACCAAGCAGTTTACCAGCTCTGTGTCCTGAGGGCTGTTTCCTAAACTGGTCCTGAGAACAAAGGGCTCCAAACAGTCAGAACTGTTTAAAATTTTCTTCAGAGATGGGATATGTGAGTTCACCTGGAGGAGACTGAGAAGTACTCATCTTCCGGAAACAAGACACGGATATGCCGCTGGACTTCCAGTCACATGTCCTGTCTGCTTGGAGCATCCCTTGGGGACTGAAGAAACAGAGAGAGGTGGCAGGGGTTGGGGAGTGGGGGTAAAATTTCATCAAATTTCAGAGACGCCTGTACTTGCAAATTATTATTTTTACCTTCAATCATTTGTCCATTAACAGTGTTTAGTAAGTGATGTCTTTAGTGTAAAGAAAGAAGGAAGGAAAGAAATCTTTTAAATGACCTACTATGTGTCAGGTGCTGAGACAGCTGCTTTTTATTTGTTATCTCAGTTAATACTTGTAACAATCTTGTGAGGTGGGTGGTATTTTTATTTTACAGATGAGGGCACTGAGTAAAATACAAGTAATGGGAAGGGGCAGGTGTGGAAGGATAAAGAACAGGGTGGGGTTCCAGTTGTTAGTACTTTGGGTTCCAAGTTTACTAGGCTTTTTGACCTTGGAATTACAGTGGCCCCATGTGGCATTTGGAAGGGGCAGAGCAGGAAATGTTCTTGCTGGGAGACCAGGTGCACTGTTGGATCTGAGGGGGACTGAATTTGTTATCCTCAAATGTGCCTCTTTGGCATAAAGATTGTTATAGGCTGATTATTTATTAAGAAAAAGCAGAGGATAGGAGAAGCTCTGAAAACTGAGTAGGAGTTGCCCTTTTGTAAGAGTCATTTATATACATAAGGGAAATCTCCATTTCCAGGAGTGTCTCCCTCACTGTACCAGGAAGAGGAGGATGACCAAATCTCAAGAAACTCTTACTGATGGAGAAGGCACGAACTTAAACTTACAGAAAAAATCATACCCTTATTTGTTGGATTTTACTTGGTAATCAATATCCCATAACTGGCCTCCCACACCCCATCCCCCTAACATCTTCTTTTGTCTTTAGCTGGAGGTGGTATTTAAGGTGGTGTCTTGGGTCATTTTGGAGTTACTCAGTTTTCCTGGGTATCTCCTATGTATACAGGAGGTCTACATGTTATTAAACTTTGTTTTTCTCCTGTTACTCTATCTTTTGTTATAGGGGTTTTAGCCAAGAATGTAGAAAAGTAGAGGAAAAATCCTCCCCCCGCCATCAGATTCCTCATAAAAGAACTATTTCTGAGCCCCAATAGGAGGATCTGCTGATGCAAGCACAGGGTGTGGGTGCCTGCTGTGCAGAGGCTCTGTTTTGGACATATGGTGACATAGCTCCACCCAACTCCAGAGCTTGCAAATATTGAGTAAATAACAACTGACACTTCCTAAGCCCATACTCTGGGCCAGACACTATTCTAATGACTTAACAGGCATCAATTCATTGAGTCCTCAAAACCCTGTAAGGTAGCTGTGAGTATTATCTCCATTTTACAGAAGAGAAAACTGAGGTAGCAGTTGAGTAGCATAGAGGTTAAGTCCCCTGTCAAAGGTCATACAGCTCAAAAGTGGTGGAATTGGGGTTTACTCCAAGGCAGGCTGGCTTCAGAGTCAGGCTCATCACCACTTCTGCTCCTGCCTTTCACCCAGGCCCTCAGGACTTGCTTTGTGAGGCTGACTTTTGGGGATGAGGCTTCTGTCCCTATGACTTTTCTTATTCACCTCCTCTTTCCACGTTGCTTCCTTCTGGCTTACTTTCAATCCGGAGGAAACTCTCCTTCTCTCTTAGAGGGACTTCAACACTTGAAACACTTTTCCTTTGTTCATGCAGAGTGGATGTCCCATTATTGGGTTCAGCAACTTTGGATCGAAATTGTTAGCAACTAAAAAACTAGTTTTCCTTTCTTGGAGGGCAGGGAGATCTCAATCCTCAAATTTTCTGAGAGGTGAGTAGAAATGTTTGCATTCCATCTTCTTAATGTAGCAAAGAAAAAAGAACAATAAAACAGTTCAGTTTAGACAAGTCACTACATATCCTGCCGCAGAGGTAATCAAAGGGTAGCTCACAGAACTATAGTAAAAGCCTGGGTTTATAGCTCCACCACTCCACGTAACTTGCTGCCTAAATGTATACCCACTTCAATTCCTTGGCTTGTTATCTATAAAACAGGTTTAATTTCTAGCTTGTTGCAGGGTTGTGAGAGCCAGTGAAGGTGGTGTATATAAAGTGCTCATCACAGTGCCTGGTGGTAGAAAGCTTTTAATAAAAGATATGTTTATTAATTATGATTATTAAAGCCCTAGATGATTAAAAAACTGGCTGTGGCTATTGCATTTTAACTCTATAAATGCTTTGAAGACACTCAGTGTGACTTGAGTATCTTAAAGTAGTTTGGGACTTGCTGTGCTCTGACAGCCCCTTTCTTATTTAACACTTTGCTAAATGGGAAGCACTGTGCTAAGTGCTTTCCACCACTCTCTCATCTTCAAAAACAAATGTCTCATGAGCCATATCCAATCACCATGATATTTTGCTTGTAACCAGAAACAGAAGCAAGATGACTCATTCCTGGAATCCAGGATTTGGGTGCATACAGTTGAGACTCAAATGCCTGAGAGCCAAGTGAACCTAACTCTTCTGAACCTCTCTGAGTCTGTCTTCAACTAGAAAATGTGCTAAGATGGTTAGAGCAGGCAGAGAGCTAGATATGAGCAGAGAAAGGGGGGCACAGGCCAAATGGCAGGAAACCATACACCTTGTGAACAACAGGGGTTCTTGGGGAGAAAGAGAAAAACAGGAACCTCTGGACTCATTGGAAATCACACATTTTGGGGTAAAAAATGTCCTGGAGGGTGAGAAAGATGGGGAAAGGCAGGAATCTCTGGTGTCCAACTGTAAACTTTTGCTCACCGTGCCCTCATTACAATAAAATTAGCCTTGCAGATTAGAAGTATCCATCATGCACTGAGGCCATGACACTTCTGATCAAGACTAAATAAGGACAAAAAAATCCCTCCTTGTCTCAGGAAGGTGAAGCTGGGATGGAAATCAGGAAATACAACCCCAAACCCCTCCCTTTCTGATGAAATTTTCCACCCATTTACTTTTACACTCTATGTAACCAGCTTGTCAAAGAAACTCTGGGCAGCCTCTCACCTGGGTCTCCCTGCTCTCCCCTTGAGAGTGTCCTAACACTTAATAAATCCTCACTTTACTTTCTTGACCTCTGTGTCTCTCTGAATTCTTTCTGCAATGAGACAAGAACCGAATCACCAGTAACCAGATGACCAAGCCTGCAGAGGTTTTTTCAGGAAACAAATGGGATAGTGGTCAGGGTCTGGCATGGATATTAAGTAGGTGTTGACCCAGACCCTCCTTTCCCAGAGTGTGAAAAACCTGAAACCAGATGGTTGGGGTACTTGTTGTCACCCCACATCAGGGAAGTTGAGAAATGGGTTTACTTAGTAAAATAAGCATTTTTTAGGAAAAAGTACTCTGCTGGCAAAATGGCGAGCAGTCTATTTTAAAAGGCATGACCATCAACAATCAACCACCTCTTTCAAGAGGTAAACCTGATTCTTTTATAATGTGAGACTAGAAACAAACTACTTCTAGTTCAGCAGTCAGAATACTGTGATCATGGAACTAAGGATGGGACAGTCCAGGGTTAAAAGAAATCAGTTTAGAGCAAGGGAACACTTGGCTAAATTTCCAAAATATTGCCCATAAAGCCTGAGTTTTCTATTTGTTCAGCCTTTTGATGCTGTTAACACGTGTCATTTTGACAACAATCATAGAAGGGTGATTTGAGTAGGTGCAAATTTTGCTTCCTTGCAAGGAATTTTACTGGTTTGATTGCAAATATGTAGGAAAAGCTTATTAGTGTAATATTTAAAATAAAAATCTTCAGTGTGACTAAGGTGGTAAGTGGGAAAAAAAATCACAATTCTCTAAATGTCACTTCATTCAGCAGTGCACATTGTCTGTGTTTCTTCTCAGCAAGGGGGAAATGAAAAATGTCATATATACACAAGGTTGACAAATTGATTTTTCTTTGTGAGTACACATCTTTGTGTTCAGAATCAGAAAAAAAAATTTGTAATTTACAGGGTTAGTGCTGAATTTATACCAATTGGCCCATTTAAAAATTGCTAAGAGGAGCACAGAGGTAAAACATCAATATTTCTGTGATGTTTCAATATTTACTGGCGATGCTTTCTTAAGTATCACCTGCTCCACTGAAGCTGATTCAGAACGTAAATTGTAATTTTCAGGCATTATTATTTATTTTCAGCATGTCTAGATAGAAAATATAAAGTGTTAAGAATACTTCAAAGTGACTTGATATATAATTTTTTCTCTTTCAAAAATGGCTTGATATGTAATTTTTGTTCTTTCTTCACTCAGAATTCCTAAATACATTTTGCTCTAAACTCTGCTCCTGTGAGAGCCCACAGTCCTTGGAATAAATATAAAATATATAATTTTCCCCCTGAGGCCATCTGGAAGATGATTTCCCAAAAGAACCAAAAAAATTGATTTTAAACAAAGGAATAACATGGAGCTTTGGAAACTCTGATTAAACTTCTTGGAAAGTTTTAAGCCAAGGCAAAAGGGGACAAGTGAGACTCTAATAGAATTCATCTTGCCAGCAGCATCATATCACATTTGCTCTCCTGAACACTAACTTCAGCTGTGATTTATTAGGGGACCAAGTTCATGTCATTGCACCTGATCTTCAGAGACCTGGCTTCAAATCCTGATTTTACTCACAATTGAAAATGAGGCTGGTGGTCAGGTCTTAGCCTCGTTTGACATGGTTGTCAGGCTGCACTTGGGAGAATGGCTGTCTGGAACAAAAAAAGAGAATTTAACTCATGGGTCAGGGACTCACATGCATATCAGTGGAGCTTTTATTTGCAGTGAGGCTGGGAGGGGCTGTGACGATGGCTCCTGACCCTCTCAGTGGGAAGCGTATTAAGATGCTTGACAAAATAGGGTAACAACAATCCTAATATCCTCTGAAGGAAGCTTTTGTTCTTCTTCTTCTTCTTCTTCTTCTTCTTCTTCTTCTTCTTCTTCTTCTTCTTCTTCTTCTTCTTCTTCTTCTTCTTCTTCTTCTTTTTTTTTGGTCAAAGCTTAAGAAAATGACTAATTATTAAGATTTTGGAAAAGAAATAGCTTAGGGACTTGGAATGTCTGCGTGAAATCTTGAAGGCAGCCAGTTTTGCTTCCTGGCACTTACTTGCCCTGTGCAGCTTATAAATAGTTTCCATGTGGCTGCTGCTTCAGTACAGACCTCTGATAAGGTGATGGGGAAATTAGTTTTGCAGAAGTCTGTCAGTCTAGGGATAATGTGTGTGCTTAAGTAATCTTTTAAAAAGAATTTTTATAAATAGTCTTGAGAAGGAAGGTTATTTACCAGCTTTTGTGGAGAATAATAGGAAAAGTGGAAGACTGATGAAAATTAATTTTATAATCTGAGACGAGACCAAAAAAAGCCAATCAGTGTAATTAATTTCAATGTTGAATTTAAGAGATGAGACATATAAAAGTATATGCCTAGAGTTTAATGCTAATTTGTTATCAGATCTTGTAATCTCTATTCTCTTACTATGAGACTGCCTGTTACTTTTGGTTGAGTATCTCTTTCATACAAAGGGGGAGATGGCGGGCCCCACCATGGCAAGTCTCTTGGGAAAATACATATCACTCATTATGCCATAACTGAGGGGAATGGGACACAGAGCTATTTTATTTGAAGACAATCCCAGTGGATCTTTTTTTGGTAGAGACGGAGGCTGCTTTGGACAGATGGTCTCTTTCCCCCATAGAAAGGTCATCTCATCTATAGAAAAGCAGGCATTATCTGAAATTAATTATGAGTCAGCCATCCTGTCTTGATGGACATTGAATGGTGGGGGAGAGGGGCTCATGATACTGACTTTTATTTAATATGACCTTTCAAAGCACTTGCCAAGGGCCAAGCACTATTCTGAAGACTGCAAATATTAACTCATCAACTCCCTGTAACAACCCTACAAAGTAGGTGCCATTATCATTTCTGTTCCCAGATGAGGAAGCTGTGGCACAGAGAGGTTAAGCAGAAAGTCAAATGTCTAGTAAATGGGAGAGCCAGGTTCAAACCCAGGCAGTCCAGCTCTGTGGTCCTGGCTCACTGACAGTGATGCACCCTGACTAAACCAAATGCAGACTTGGTACACGAGGACTTTCTACAGATGCCACAGGGGTCGTCCTGACATGGGATTTAACCTGTTTTGAATTTGGCATGCGGTGCTAGGGTAGCTCATCCTGTGCATGTCCCCCATAGTCCAACTCGACATTCTTTACTCAAAGTCTCCAAGCCGGGTCACCCTGCCTGAGGAGCTCCAGGTCGACTGAAATCCTCCATCAGCTTGAGCTTCTAAGGACTGACTTTTGGAGGGATTTCTGCCCCCAGTTGGTCAAGAAGCTTTTCCTGATCCCCTGTACGTAGCTGCCCCTATATTGATAAAACTTTTCCTTGATTGACTCTCTCATATCATATAAGCTTTGTGAAGCAGGGTTTATGCCTTTTTTGTTTTCTGCCTGGCAAAGCGTCTGATCTGTACTAGGTACTCATAGGTACTCAGAGAGATTATTGACTGTGTTAGACCAGCTGACATCCACTGCCTGGTTTCTGTGGGCTTCCAGGCTATGCCAATGAATGAAAACTGTCTCCTCTCCATGGCAGAGTTTGTGACTGATTTTTTACCAAGTTGGGAAATAGCTTTACCTGTGGCATTATTTATCAAACAAAATTTAATGATTATTAGAGATCCTGAAATAGAAATGGGGAAAAATGGAATTTTTATGTGGAGAAACTCCCCAAATAGCTATTAAGCATCAATTTCACAGAAGAAACTAGAGGGAACTTTAATTGCATCTGGACTCATTTTGCCAACTCTAATGTACCTTAAAAAATTACAGTAGTACCAAATAAGAGGTTATAATGGATGTAGAAAACATGACGTTAGAGTAGAAGAGCTTCTTTAACATTTGTCCTGTTTGAGATTTGTGACACCTAAATTACAGGACGTAACATAGTATGAACCTCCCTTGATCTAACATCCAACATTTCCCGAATAATCTAAGTAGGTATTCCAACCTCTTAGTCCTCACCCGACACGCCTGCTCACATTCATCTTCTCTGCTCCCTGGAGTCCCCAGGACCCGTCTCCCTCACTGCCACCCCAGGGAATTTTCAGTTTTTATGTGGTTGTCTCTGTTTCCCTCCCTCATGACTGTGCGCACACATGTGCACGCATGCAGAGTGGAGAGATTTTATCTTTCTTTAGCTCCTTCTCCCTCTCCTCTCCTCAGTTGCACAGGAAAGATCAGAAGATAGTAGGGCTGCTTTGTAGATATCAGGGGAGAAGATAGTTGAGGATTAAAATGGGCTACCCTCCACCTTCTAGATGCCTGGCATTTTCTTATCTGCTTGTCGGGGAAGGTTAAAGTTTGCTCAGATAGTGAGGAGTTATTTTCATGAGTCCAGAGGATTTTCCAACAGGAGTGGGTTGGACTGTTTGCTGAAGCAGCAGAGATTACAAGCAACCCAGGGAGGGTATTTGTAGAGCTGACCTCCAAGCAGGGATGCCCATGTGAGCTGCAGCCTGGCTTTGAGTTTTCTAAGGCTAGGCTGTTTCTACATCTGTACCTCACTGTTAAAGAAATAAACTAAAAATGTGGGAATAACCGCATCCTTGACAAGCGGTTTCCTTTTCTATGGAGGGATGCTGCAGCTGTCTAACAGTGAGTTACAACACTCCACAGCTGTTTGGGTAGGAAAAGAAGAAAATTATCCTGGCGATCTCAAAACGGGTGTTTGGGGAATGGGCAGGGTGTAAGAGTTGCTGCAGACTATTCTGGAATTAGGGCACTAAGCCTGCCTGATTAATTTTATCTCATGTTACAGGATCCTTGGCTATCAGATTTCAGATGGCATTAAAAGATTTGAACCATCTAAAATCAAACAGCATGATTACAAAGATCCCAGATAGTGAATTAAAGTAAAAATTATGTCTACTTTTGCCAGCAACCAGATTTTCCTTCATCTTCCCATTCGACAAATTGCATTAAAAAAGTTAATGTCTCAGCTCATACAACTTAATAACAAAAAACCCCAAACAACCCAATCCAAAGATAGATAGATAAACTAAACAAGCAATTCTCCAATGAAGACATACAAATGGCCAATAGGTATATGAAAAAGTGCTCAATATCACTAATTATCAGAGAAATGCAAATCAAAACTACAATGAGGTCTCACCTCAAACCAGTCAGAATGGCCATCATTCAAAAGTCTATGAACACTGAAAGCTGGAGAGGGTGTGGAGAAAAGGGAACCCTCCTACACTGTTGGTGGGAATGTAGTTTGGTGCAGCCAGTATGGAAAACAGTATGGAGATTCCTCACAAAACTGAAAATAGATCTACCATATGATCCAGCAATCCTACTTCTGGGAATATATCTGAAGGGAACTCTAATTTGAAAAGACACCTGCACCCCAATGTTTATAGCAGCACTATGTACAACAGCAAGACATGGAAACAACCTAAATGTCCATTGACAGATGACTGGATAAAGAAGTTGTGGTATATTTATACAATGGAATACTACTCAGCCATAAAAAGAATAAAATAATGCCATTTGTGTCAACATGGTGGACCCAGAGATCATCATTCTAAGTGAAGTAAGCCAGAAAGAGAAAGAAAAATACCATTAGATATAACTTATATGTGGAATCTTAAAAGAAAAAAGGACACTATGAACTCATATGAAAACTGAAACAGACTTGCAGACATAGTAAACAATCTTATGGTTACTGGGGAAGGAGGTGGGAAGGGATAAATCTTGGAATTTGAGATTTACAAATGTTAGCAACTATATATAAAAATAGATTTAAAAATTTCTTCTGTATAGCACAGGGAACTATGTTCAATATCTTGCAATAACCTTTAATGAAAAAGAATATGAAAATGAATATATGTATGTATATGCATGAATGAGACATTATGCTGTACACTAGAAACTGACACATTGTAACTGACTGTACTTCAATTAAAAAAAAAAATCAACAAAAAACTAACCCCTAAAAACAAAAAAAAAGGCATAGCAGGAGAAATACCTTTGGAAAAAATTAGTATCTGAATCACCTTAAAAACAAATGTGATGGAGTTATGACTACTGGGTATCATTTAATAATTACTATTCCAGAAGAGAACGCATCTTATTTTTATAAAGAATGTGGTCATTGAGTAACCGCTCATTGAATGGCCATTTCGTGTGCCCTGCATACTGCTTCACAAAGTTGCATTTCCTAAACACAGCTAAGATCAGACTACTCCTCACCCTTTGAGAAGTTTAATGGCTCCCCATTGTCCTCAGCAGTGTTTGTCAAACCATGATGTGCAAAGATTCACCTGGAGACCTTGAAAAATGCAGATTCTGGTGTGATTCGTCTCGGGTGGGGCCTGGGCTTCTGCACATCTAACGAAGTCCCAGGTGTTGCTAAGGCTACTCTTCCTTTGAGCACACTTTGAGTGGCAAGGATCTGTAGGAGAAGCCCGGTTTTCTTGACTCCCCATAGTCACTCTGCTATCTGGCCTCCCCAGACTATTACTGTTTTCCCAGATGCATACATGCCTTCTTCTAAGTTTTGGGGAGGTTAGTCCCTATCAGCGTCTTACTTGCCTTTATTTACTCAGAGAACCCACATTATCTACAATCCCTTCTCAGATGTGTCTTTATCCTGCCCACCCATTAGAATCACTCTTTCCCTGTCCTGCTCGCCTCTGGCATTTTGGTTGGGAATCGATTTTGCAACTTACTACTGTCTGCCGGACTATACGTATTGGGTGTGTATCTATCTGTCTTTCCCAATGAAGTGTGAGCCTCTAGCGGACAGCAATCTCATTCTATACACCTCTGCCTCTTCTGCAGCATTTTGTACAATTCCTGCACAGAGCAGTGCCAATAAACTTTTGCTGGAATTGAATAAAATCCACAGATTATGTAAAATCACTCCTCTGGATGACTTTCTCTTGAAAAGCTGAAATGCACTGGCATTCAGAGAAACCTCTTCTGTGTTCTTTATGGAGAGGATATGTCTTACTCCTTGGTAGTGAGAAACCACCCCTGGGTGTTTTTCAAAAAGGCTTTGATTTAGAGGATCTGTGAATGTGACTATGTGGGCTAAGCTTCTTAAAGGGGCAACCCAGCTGAGGATCACAAAAGAAAGCTGTGCCTGCTTCCTTTGCCGACCACACAGACTGAGAGCCACTTGTGTTGACTGTCTAACAGGAAGTACCTTAATCCTTTCTCATTAGACTTCTAAAATTAGGCTTCTTTTGCCCTGCCCAAAGAATGATGAGATGTGCCATATGATCAGCGTGATAAAAGAATTGGAGGTCCATGCCTAGAGTCTGGGAGGATATTCCTAGCTGGGCAATATTAATGAACCAGCTTTTTGAATCAGTGACCTGGGCTCTAATTGTGGTACTGCAATGTGTTAGTTTTGTTACCCTGAACAGAATGTTTAGACAATTTGAGCCTCATTTTTCTCATCTTGTAATAGGGTAAATCATATGCCCCTTAAGGATTATTTATATTAAATGGGATAATCTGTATAAATTGCTTGGTCCCACAGCAAATAGTGATGAGTGTTATTACAATCAGCTTTCAGACATTACCAGTCAACCTTTCAGCACTTAAAGTCCATCATCCATGTTTACTGATCACATCTCAACTGTTAAAAGTTGGGGATAAGAGAGGGGCTCTTGACTTAAGCATCCAAGTTCTGCTTCATTTTACAGAGCTCTGGCCACTGTGCTGTACCCAGTCACTGGCCTCCACTTGTGGCAGAAACAGTAACTTCATTGGTGACGTGACTGCATTCCAAGTCCATAGAAATTGGGACTTTTTAATCTCCTCTACATCATGGACATATTTCAGAGTCTCATGAAAGCTATTAACCTTTTCCTAGGGAAAAAAATGCATGTATTCATACAATTTTGCTTTTATCTTCTGGAGTTGGTGAGCCCCATGATAAAAACCACTGGTTCCTGGATCTGACTATAAAATTCTGGTTCCTCATGAGGCAGGAAGCCAAGAATAACACAACAACATTGAGTTGGCACCATCCAAGACAGGAAGGTTAATGGGAGGATGGAGAAAATCAACCAATCCTCCCCCAATTCATTCCCCTGGTCAGGAAAACCTAGAGCACAGATACCTACTTGAGGCAAAGAGGGAAGGAACAGTGGCTGGATAACCTTTGCTATTGTATCCTGTGCTGAGAAGTATTGTCATTCACTCATAGCTGGGTTTATGATATAAAATGGTTTCTGAGATAAAATGATGATCTCAATAAGGTTTGCAGTGAAAGTGAATAATATTCCAAGTTAGGAAACTTCTGTTTTGGATGTGGAAGGGAAGTTACCCAAGCAGCAAAGTATACTGTTCACCATTTATCTTGGTCCAGGTGGTAGATCTGTGTGCAGGGCTGACTTGCATTAATAAACATGAACACAGTGGATATGGAAACATGTCCAGGCCTTGCTCATCAGTTCCCATTTTCATACTTCTTGCGTAGGCTGGGAAACGTGGAAGGACAGCATGAATTCAATTTAACAGTCCAGTAAGTGCCAAAGAAATGATCACATCTCTGAAACGAAGTGCTCTAAACAAGATTTTTCAGATGGTAAGAAAAGACAAATCCCTTGTTTAGTAAACAGCGAACACTTTATACATTAATCATCCACCAGACATTAAGTGTAATCAAAGGTTCCATTTTAGTTCAAATACAACTTATGTTCCCCAATTAATTACTTACGGGACTATGTAGTTTGCATTTTTAAATGAATTTTCTGCTTCCCGGATGTCTTCTTATAGGCATGCTGTGACCCTTCATAGAGAGGCTGGTTCTCATATCACAGTATTTTCAAGGCCTCTTGGGGTGTGAAAAAATATGATTTAAGTACCACCTGCTGTATTGGACCCAATAAGGAATTCGTGAAGTTGGGATGCAGTTCCTACACTTAAGTAGGTTATATTCTTGGCAAGGAGGCTGTGAGTTGAGATGATGTAATTCAAATTTGATTTTTTCCAGAGAAACATTATTATAATGGAGTTATCTTCCTGACCAAGGGTCAGGTCT
Source organism: Camelus ferus (assembly GCF_009834535.1). Classification (NCBI taxonomy): domain Eukaryota; kingdom Metazoa; phylum Chordata; class Mammalia; order Artiodactyla; family Camelidae; genus Camelus; species Camelus ferus. The sequence continues at coordinate 65,943,995 of NC_045709.1, forward strand.
TAGTGGATTCATAGAAATGAGGCTATCAGACTAGTAAGGAACCTCAAAAATAATCTGGGTCAGTCCTCTTTCGTGCATCAGGAAAGTGTTATTCTCACTTTTCAGATGAGATAAGTGAAATTTATTTAGAGGCTAAGTGTTTTGATAATATGTCAACTAGGTGTGGGGCTCTTGGAGGGTGAAGAAAGGATGTAGAACAGCACTGTCCAGTGGAACTTCCTACAATGATAAAAATGTTCTTTACTTGCACTGTTCAACACAATAGCCACTAATCATATGTGGCTATTGAGCACTTGAAATGTGGCTAGTGTGACTAGAAAACTGAATTTACTATTTTATATAATTTAAATTTAAATACAAGTAGCCACGTGTGGCTAGCACAGGTAAATTAAACTCAATTTTAGGCAGTTTGAAAGGGAAGGGCGAGTGCTACTCAGACATAAAGAATATTACTCAGCCATAAAAAAGAATAAAATGATGACATATGCAGCAACATGGATGGACATAGAGATTGTCATACTAAGTGAAGTAAGTCAGAAAGATACATATAACTACCATATGATATCACTCATGTGGAATCTAAAAGAAAAGAAAAAAGAAGACACTAATGAACTTATCTACTAAACAGAAACAGACTCACAGACATAGTGAACAAACTTATCAGGGGGTGGGAAGAGATAAATTGGGAGTCTGCAATTTGTAAATATTAACTACTATATATGAAATAGATAACAAATTTCTTCTGTATAGCATGGGGAACTATATTCAGTATCTTGTAGTAACCTATAATAAGAAAGAGTATGAAAAGGAACATATGAATGTATATGCATAACTGAGACATTATGTTGTACACCAGAAATTGACACATTGTAAGCTGATTATACTTCAATAAGAAAACAACAAAAAAGAAAGGCAAGGGCTAAGTAACAAAGCGAAAAGCATACCCAAGAGAATAAAATCTGATGAGGTAACTACCTTGCTGGACTGAATTGGTTCTTTCATAATGAGGTTTAAGGGTCATCAATCTGCTGGTCAATACCAAGGAATTTTATCGGTTTATGGCATGGTAAAATCTCAGGGCCATTTAAAAAATTTTACAGCACAGGGAGGAAAAGTCACACAGAGAATCCTAAGGGCACGGACAAGTACCAAATAAAACATTTAGACATAGGACAAGAAACAAATGCCACATCTCATGTCAGAGTTAAGAATTTTAAAGAAAAATTTCCTAAGGACAATGGAGGGAGTTGCCATGGAAAATTGTGGAATATGTTTTGAAAAACAAAACAAAAAACGGTTTTGACTGTGGCTTGCCATAGGTGTCTAGAGGCAAAAATCACACTTCTTATAATTCCTTTCACTAATTTGGTTTTACTTTCCATTTGAACATATCTACCTTTAAAAAAATTATAGCAAAATGTACATGAAAACTAACCTCTTAAATTTTAAGTGTACAATACATCTGACATGACTGAAACTTTACATCCTTTAAACAGCAGCTGCCAAATTCCCTCTTCCCCCCAGGCTCTGAAACCATCATTCTACTTCCTGCTTTGTTGAATTTGACTACTTTACATGCTTTGTATAAATGGAATCATGCAGTATTTGTCCTTCTGCAAATTGCTTATTTCAGTTAGCATAACATCCTCAAATTTCATCCATGTTGTAGCACATGACAGGATTCCCTTACTTGTTAAGTTTGAATAATATTCCATTGTATGTATATACCTCAGTATCTTCATTCATTGATCCATCAATGTACATTTAGGTTGTTTCCACAACTTGGCTAATAACATGCTGTAATGAACATGGGAATGCATACATCTTTTGGAGACTCTGATTTCAGTTTTTTTGGTGGGAGGGAATAAATAACTAGAAGTGGTTGCTGGATCATATAGTAGTTGTATTTTTAATTTTTAAAAGAACATTCATACTGTTTTCCATAGCGGCTATGCCATTTTACATTCCTATTTACAACATGTAGTGTTCCATTTTCTCTACCTCTTGACCAAGACTTCCTATTTTCTGTTTCATTTATTTATTTATGTAATGGCCACCCTAATAGATATGAGGTGATATCTCATTGTGGTTTTGACTTGCATTTCTCTGATGATTAGTGATGCTGAGCATCTTTTCATATACCCGTTGGCCATCTGTGTGTCATTTAGGAGAATTATCTACTTAAATCTTTTGCCTTTTTTTTTTTTTTTTTTTTTTTTGCTATTGAGTTATGGGTGTTCCTCAAATATTTAGATGTTAATCCCTTAGGTGATACACAGTTTGCAAATATTTTCTCTCATTCCATTTTACTCTGTTGATTCTTTACTGTGCAGAGATTTTTTGTTTGATATAGTCTCATTTATTTATTTTTGCTTTTGTTTCCTGTGCTTTTGGTGTCATATCCAGTAAACCATTGCCAAGAACAATGTTAAGAGGCTTTGCCTTTATGTTTTCTTCTGGGTGTTTTATAATTTTACATCTTACATTTAAGTCTTTAATCCATTTTGAGTTGATTTTCGTGTGTGTGGTATAAGAGAAAGGTCCAATTTCATTCTTTTGTGTATGGATATCTAGTTTTCTCAACACCATTTGGAGAAATTGTGCATTCTCTGTTGTATATTCTTGGCACCCTTATTGAAGATCAGCTGATCATGTATGTATGGGTTTATTTCTGGGCCCACTATCCTGTTCCATTTATCTGTATGTCTATTTATTTGTTAGTACCATACTGTTTTAATTGCTGTAGCTTTGTAACATATTTTAAAATCAAAAAGTGTAAGGCCTCCAGGTTTGTTCTTTCTCAAGATTATTTTGGCTATTTAGAGTCTTTTGTGATTCCATATGCATTTTAGGATTTTTTTTTTTTTTCTGTTTCTGTAAAAAATACCATTGGGTTCTGAAGGAGATTTCATTAGTCCTTTAGATTGCTTGGATAGTGTGGACACTTTAACAATATTAAGTCTTCCAGTCAATGAACATATAACATGTCATCTGTGAACAGAGATAGTTTTACTTCCTTTCTGATTTGGATGACTTTTATTTGTTTTTCTTGACCAATTGTTCTGGCTAGGACTTCCAGTGTTATGTCGAATGGAGAAGCAGTGAAAACGGGCATCCTTGTCTAGTTCTTGATCTTAGAAGAAAAGCTTTCAGTTTTTCACTGTTGAGTATGATGTTAGTTGTAGGTTTTTCATATAGGGCCTTCAAAATGTTGAGGTACAATCCTTATATTCTTAGTTTGTTGAGTATTTTTATTATGAAACAGTGTTGAGTTTTTAAAATGCTTTTACTGCATCTATTAGGATGATCATGTGATTTTTATTCTTCATTTTGTTAATGTGATATATCACTCACATTGATTGATTTTCATATATTGAACCATAAGTGCATCCCAGGGATAAGTTCTACTTGGTCATAGTGCATGATCCTTTTAACGTGTGTTGAATTCTGTTTGCTAGTATTTTGTTGAGGATTTTTAAAAATCAGGAACCTGTTGGCCTGTAATTTTCTTTCTTATAACATCTTTTTCTGGCTTTAGTATCAGCATTAGCTGGCTTCATGAAATGAGTTTAGAAGTATTTTCTCCCTTCAATTTTTTTGAAAAATTCGAGGATAATTGGTGTTAATTCTTCTTTAAATGTTTGGTAGATTTTACCAGTGAAGTCATCTGGTCTTGGGCTTTTCTTTGATGGGAAGGTTTTGATTACTGACTCAATCTTCTTACTAGTTATGGATCTGTTTAGATTTTCTATTTCTTAATGAATCAGTCTTGGTAGGGTGTATGTTTCTGGAAATTTAAACATTTCTTCAAGGTCATTCAATTTGTTGAAGTATAATTGGTTATAGTTGTCTCATAATCCTTTTTATTTCTGTGGCATCAGTTATTAATATCTTTTATTTCATTTCCGATTTTGTTTATTTGAGTCTTCTCTCTTTTTCTTGGCTAGTTTAACTAAAGATATGTCAATTTTGTTAATCATTTCAAAAAATCAACTCTTAGTTGACTTTTCCTGTTATTTTTCTATTTTCTATTTCTACTATAATCTTTAGTATTACTTTCCTCCTGCTAAGTTTGGGCTTAGTTAGTTTTTCTTTTTCAAATTCCCTGAGTTGTAAGGTTGAATTGTTCACTTGAGATAGTTTTCTGTTTTTTAATATAGGCCTTTATCGCTATAAACTTCCTTCTTAGTACTGCCTTTGTTGCATCCCATAGGTTCTGGAATGTTGTGCTTTTGTTTTTGTTTTTGTTTTTGTTTGTCTCAAGATACTTTCTAATTTCCTTTTTAGTTTCTTATTTGTCTCATTGTGCAAGAGTGTGTTGTTTAATTTCCACATATTGTAGATTTTCCAGTTTCCCTGCTGTTATTGATTTCCATTGTGTTTGGAAAGATATATGGTATGGTTTCAATCTTCTTAAATTTGTTAAGACCTGTTTTGTGACCTAACATGTGATCTTTCCTGGAAGTGCTCCATGTGTGCTTGAGAAGAATGTATATTTTGCTGCTATTGTGTGGAATGTTCTATATATGCCTGTTAGGTCCATTTGATCTTTAGTGTTTCTCAAGTCCTCTGTTTCCTTATTAATCTTATGTTTGGATATTTTATCCACTATTGAAAGGGGGTATTGACATCTCCTACTATTAGTGTGTTGCTGTCTATTTCCCTCTTCAGTTCTGTTAATGTTTGCTTTATGTATTTACGTATATATACACTTGTGATGTTGGGCTATAATTGGTATATCTTCTTGTGAATTGACCCACTTATCATTATATAATGTTCTATCTTTGTCTCTTTTGACAGTTTTTGACTTAAAGTCTATTTAGCCTGATATAATTATGTCTACTCTTGCTTTCTTTTGGTTGCCATTTGCATGGAATACATGTTCCATCCTTTCACTTTTAGCCTGTGTGTGTCCTTAAGTGTAGAATGAGTCTCTTGTAGGCAGCACATAATTAGATTTTGTTTGTTGCTTTTTAATTAATTCAGCCACTCTATGTCTTTTGATTAGGGAGTTTAATCCATTTATATTTAAAGTAATTATTGATAGGAAAGGACTTACTACTGTCATTTTATTGTTTTCTGTCTGTCTTGTAGTTCTTTTGTCTCTTACCTTAGTCCGTTCAGGCTGCTATTAAAAAGTACCACAGACTGGGTAGCTTATATACAACAGGAATTTATTTCTTACAATTCTGAAGGCTGAGAAGTCCAAGATCAAGCTGCTGGCAGATCAAGTCTTCCATATTGCTGATGTCACTCTTCTATATATCTGCTTTTGATTGTGTTTAGTTCTCTCACCTAGGCCAAGTGATTGCAAAACACTGCATTAAAAATCTACAAATGATTTCCTATCACACTTATATTAGTCAGAGTTCTCCAGAGAGGGGAATATATATATAGTCTTTCTTTTTTTTTTTTTCCCTTTTAAGAAACTGTCTTACTATATTGTGGGGCTTACAAACTTGAAATCTGTAGGACAGGCTGGTGTACTGGAAACTCAGGCAAGAATTAATTTTGCAGTCTTGAGTCCAAAATCAGTAAGGTAGGCTTGAAGGCTAGAAACTCAAGCAGAGTCTCTAAGTTATAGTCTTGAGGCAAAATTACTTTTTATCTGTGAAACCTCAGTTTTTCTGTTAAGGCCTTCAACTGACTGAATAAGGCTCATTTACATTACTGAGGATAATCTCCTTTACTTAAAGGCAACTAGATGTAAAAATTAATCACACCTAAAAAATATCTTCACTACATCATCTGGACTAGTGTTCACCAAATAATTGGACACCGTAGCCTAGTTAACACATAAAATTAACCATTACAATATTCTACATTATATAAATTGATTAACCTACCCTCACAGAAAATCAAAGATTGAAGGTAAAGAAAGACATGGAAGGTCATATCGCTAAAGTCTTCATTTTACAGATTAAGGATGTGAGGTGCAGTAAGGTGGAGTGACTTAGTGGAAGCAATGTGAATTAGTGAATAGGACTTGAGAGTCAGAAAGATAGAAATATGATGGTCAGGTTCATCTTTTATCAGCTGTATATCCTTGGACAAGATATTAACCTCTCTCTGCCTCAGTTTTAACATCTGTATAGTGAGAATTATCTACCACCCTCCCAGTAATATTTTGTAAGGCTAGTCTGTGGCAGAGAGTAATTGCTTAATAAGTGGAAATTAACTATTATCATTATTGACAACAACATGGACAATTAAAAGGTGGCTTTTGACTTGCTCAAGAACTCAGCTGTGAAGTAACAAAGAGTATCACCATCCAAGCACTTTGTGCTCGATCATAATGTTGCCATTGCTAATAATATGTAATGATGTTAAATATGATAGGTTATCCAGTCAACTGTATATACTTTTTAATCCTTGTATTCCTCACTTGTTTGGACTGAAATAAAATCAGGGAAAGTTTTGTCAGTTGCAGATTCTCATCAGGGTGATGAGATTTTGGTAGGTTTTCCCATAACTAATGAAAAGGATTTGGAAGACTGTTCTGGTGAGGAGACCTGGATCCATGCTAGTGAATTTCTAAGGGGTTGACCCAGGGCTGTTTGTTTTGTCGCTTTTGTTTTCTCATGATGAGCACAGCTTTGCAAGCATAGGGCTTGGAGATCACAGTGCTGCCTTCTGCTTGGAATCAGATTGTCTGTTTCTGCTGCCTTGAGCTGCTCACCAGCTTAGCAGCTTCCCTGTGCTTGCAGATGCTATGCAAAGCATCTCCATGTTGGCAGAGCCTGAACAAAGCCTTACTTGCGGAGACATCTCCATCCTTTGATCCTTTACCATGTTGTTGCTTCACGAAGTCAAGAGCCTAAAAGCTTTGGTGTGAATGCTAGCCAAATGCACAGGCATTCAGGACTGAGCTGGATCCTTAATCCACAAAATCAAAGGTTCTCCTCTCTCAGCCACAGGTCCTGATTGTTGCCTTATAAAATTGGATTATTACTGTTGCTAGAGCACTGTCTTTTCCTTTCATCAGCCATTCTAAAAACCCGACTGCAGGTGTGCCAATAAAATAGCGAGACAGTCCTTGCTTCGCACAAACACAGTGGAAAAACTGCCAACTCAATCTGTCTTTGGAAGTCATTTTTCTTCAAACGTTTTTGAAACTCACTTCTTAGAAATGTTTTTAAAATGCCTTCTAGTGACGGTTTTAACAGAAGAGAAAAATTAGTGTTTTTATGTTAGAGTCAAAGGACATTCTTCTAGGCTCTACAGTATTTTTCCCCCTTTATTTCTCCCTTTCTTCTTGGAGGATGGGAGATGGGGGAAAGAACAGGGGAGTCAAGACTAAGAGTCAGAGAGAAGCTGGGGTGCCTGGATGGGTAACATTCCAAGGGGATTGCACAGCATGATGCTTCTCAAACTTTAAAGTGCATTGAAGTCTTTGAGGGTCATGTCCAAAGGCTAGTCCCTGCACTGTAATTTGAATAACAAGGACACAGGGCAAGAAGGAAGCCAACGGTATCAGGAACACTCTGGATGCGACATTTTACAAGTGCACTCTGCCACTCCTCACTATAGTCCCTGTAAGGATTTATTTTCCTTGTTACAAGTAAAGTTTCTGACTCAGAGAGGTTTGGTAATTGAACGGAGCTGGGGTACAAATGCATTCCAGCTGACATCAAGGACCACAGGGCACCTCCTCCAGGCACTGCCTTCCTTCCTGCACAGCAAGGTGCATATATTCTGCCCTATGGAAGTTTCTCTTATCAGCTGCCGCTTTCCACTCTCACTCATCCAGAGGCTTTAGTTTGGCTACAGCACCCTTTCCTATCCCTATCTCTTCTCCTCCAAGCACCCTACACAGAGCTGCTAGAGCGCTTTTGAAAGTGCAGCTCTAATCAAATGCTTTCCTGCTCCAAAACCTTCTGAATATGACATGCTCTTTGGCTTGACATTCAAGGCTTTCCATAATATTCTGCATTCCTGGTATCTCCTGCATATCTACTGGTCTGCAACCAAATGGGGCTACTCCTGTTTGCTTGAATAGACCCTGGACTGCCCTGCCTCCCCATCCTTGCTTATTTGATCTTTCTCCTGCAGTGCTCAAGCCTCAGCACATTGAGATCCTTCCTGTGCCTAGTCTACCTCCCCCAGCCAAATACTAGTGCTCTCTTCTTTGGAGATCCCCAGAGTCCTTTCCTGACCACATGTTTCTTCCTCCGTCTCATATTGCATCAGCTCATTTGTTTGTACCAACCCTGTTCTAGAGCAGGATGTGCAACGGTCTTCACAGGTATTATCATCACTGAGTACTTGTGTAACCCTCCTTCACCCTGCCCATCGGGGGTCCAGAGAGCAGAGCCAGCACTAACCAATATTTCATGAACTAAGTTGCATGATACCGCAAGATTGAGAACTGTGAATGGAATTAGGTGGTGAATAAATTGTAAATTAAGTACTGTTGGAGTGTTAGTTCTTAGGACTTTTTTTTTTTTTGAGACTCTAATGAGCTAACTAAAGCTCAGAATCAAACCTATGCATGAAAACAGAATGTAATGTGCCCAGTGCTCATTCTCATCATTATCTGTAAAATGCAATAAATAAACCACTGGCTTCCTAAGATTACAGGGGAGTTTTCTGAATCTGCAGCCATAGAACAACCAGAGCAGTGCCTGGCGTGTAGGAGAGGTTTGCCAAATGCTGATTTCCATCATCTTGCTCTCTAATCTACTTGCATAGAACTGCCGAGGGGATTTCTTTGATCTAGAAAGCTTGCATAGCAGTGAGAAGGGAGCGTTTGGTTTTCTGCGTTGTATTTAACTGCCAGGTGTAGAAACATCTTGTGAAGTAGAAAGTGGGAAGCCACATCTCCCTGGAAACCTTTCTGGTATTCTTAGACAAATCAGAATAGCCACTGATAATAACAGTAACTCACTAGGTGCCATGCTACTTTGTCTCGGCAGAATGTTTTAGAATGATGGTCAGTCTCTGTAGTTTTCCTGCAAAGGAGGAGTTCTCCTCCTGCTATGATGCAGTTTAAGGGAAGATTACCACTTCTTCATCTGTGATGGAGACCAAAGAGGGAAGATGAAATACAGTAAGAGAATCATTCAAATCCCCATCCGCTTCTTTGCATTACGAGAACTGGTCCTTACGTCACTAGCATTGATGTCAAGATGAAAAAGAGTGTTCCCTACATGTATTAATGACAGTAACTGTTAAATTAAAATGTGCTTAAGAAGCACCTGAGAAGTTTGTTAAAAATATGAATCTCTGAGAAACTCTGAGTTAGGTTATGGAATAGGACTCAAAGATTCTGATGCAAAAGGCTCTTGGATTACTTTACAGTGTTTGTATACAGTTGAGGAAACTGAGAGTCAGAAATGCCACGTGAGTGGGAAGGTATAGTTCAGTGAAAGAGTGCATGCTTAGCATGCATGAGGTCCTGTGTTCAATCCCCAGCACCTCCATTAAAAAAAAATGCCATGTGATTTTTCCAAAGGTCACATAGATAGAAATATAGAAGAGCCAGGATTCCAGCCTAGATTTCTCATGGCATCTATGGTAATTCACAGTTGTCTCCAGTTATCTAGGGATATGTGTCTCAAAATTTAATGTACATATGAATCAACTGGAAAGCTTGTCAAAGTGTAGATTCTGACACAGTGGGTCTGAGGAGGGGCCAGGGAGTCTGCATTTCTGATGGGCTCCTGGGCAATGCTTTTACTGCAGGTCCGTGGGGCCAGGAGACAGGACCTCACTGGGCGTGGACTGAGGCACTCAAACCAATCAGAGCGGGCCATGAGCTAAAACAAATGGACCCTTTCTGATTTGTAGCCTCTATTGTGATTAACACAGGACTGAGCATGTTGGAGGCAACTAGATAAATAAAAATAAAATTTAGCTGAGCCTTGGGTGGCGGCTCTGAGTAAATCTTGCCTTGCCTCTCCCCACCTCCCAGTATAGTTTTCATGATGATCTGTTTCCCTGGAAAGTGAGTGAGTCTGATGAAGGCAGATGCTTCTTTCTAGAGATATTAGCAAAGTAGCAAGAAAAAGAGAAGCTGCATAGGAAGAAATAGAACAGAAAGCATAGCTAGGGTTAATGTGGATTTTTTCAGGCTATGAAATGACCTAAAAACAAAACTGAAATGAAAAATATTTCTGTGTGTTCATAAGTACAGGTAATAGGTTTTTCAAAAATATCATAAAATTAGATTATAGAAGTGAGAAGATTAACCACAAAAAGAAAAACAGACACATAAAAATTCCCTGCTACTTTTTCTGGAGTTTTCAAGGCTAGTTATTTTATACCTTTTCAGAAGAGAGAAGAAAAATAAAAATTTGCACCACAGTAGAAATATTTCATTTGGCACAGGAGAGAAGTTCAGAGTCTCTAAAGTCTGAAAATAGTATATTGGGGGAGGATCTAGACACAACATTCCCAGAAATTTTTAGAAAGTGATGCTTCTTCTCTGAAAAACTTTAATCAATTAAGATTTGAGTTTCTATTATGTGCCAAGCACTGGGCTGGGTACAGGAATACTGCAATGATAAGAAATGGTATGAGCACATGAGATAAGAAACAGATGTGCAAATAGATCGCTACAAGCCAATGGGATAAGGGCAGTCTTGGACCTGTGATCAAAATGTGAGAAGTCAATAGAGGCGCTCACTCTGTCTGGGGCAGTTAGGGGAGCCTGCAGAGGAGAGGTTGTCTTTAATATAAGCATTAAAGCATGAGTAAGAGATGGCCTGGAAAACTTTGTTAATATTCACTTCAGCAAATGTTACTTATTGTTACAAAATGTGGTAATGAAAGAAGGTGTCCTATGAAAGCTGATGGTCCTGAGTTCAAATCCCACCCCACTGCTTCCTGATTGGATAGTCTTGGTGATGTTATCTAATCTCTCTGAGCCTGGATTTGAATAACAGTATGGTATGTCCTGTGAGGAAACAAATGAGATAAATGAGAAAACAGTACATATATGCTGTCTAGTCTTCTAGATATGCTGAATTTCAATGTCAACAGATTTAGGGTCCAACTGGGGCCCTAACTGTATTCCTGAACACATAATTCTTTGGAGTAAGGCTGTTCCTCTTGGGTTGAATCCTCTGTTCTAAGATTTCCATTCATTTCCTGGTTTAGATTTTCCCTTATGAGACTGTACTAGGTTGAATAGTGTCTCCCACAGAATTCATGTCCACACAGAACCTCATAATGTGACGAGTAACAAGGTCTTTGCAGAAGTAATTAGTTTTATTATGATCAGGTTATACTGAATTAGAGGGGGCCCTAAATCCTGTATGACTGGTGTTCCTATAAGAAGAGAAGACACAGAGAACCTAGGAAGAGGTCATTTAAGACAGAGCCTGAGACTAGTTATGCTGTGACAAGCCAAGGAACACCGAGGATTGCTGGCAGCCGCTAGAACCTAGAAAAGGCAATGAAAGATTCTTCCCTAGGCTTGGGAGAGCCTTGGAGGAAATGTGGCCCTTCTGACACTTTGATTTTGGACTTCTAGCCTCTAGTCCTATGAAAGAATAAATTTCTGTTATGGCAGTTTGTCACAGGAGCCCTAAGAAACTGACACAACCCCCAAATGTCATCTACCTTCAGTTAGAGTCACAAAGTTAGTTCTAAAGGCACATGGTGGCTTTGCAGCATGTTGACTTGACCAAGCTGGGCAGCATTTCCCAAAATTCTCTCTCCTGTATGTTTTTAATTAAGGCTGGCTTTAGGGGGCACATATGTAACAGCAACAAGCCTGTTTTTTGTATGCTCAGAGTGCTGGGCAGTGTTGAAACAGGCTAGGACCTGGGGCCCTTTGCTACAGTGCTTGCACTTGGACAAACATCTCCTCAAGCAACAGGATACAAAGAAACTATAAGGGACTAAATCAACTGTATGCATGTGCATTTGGGGCAAATTGTGAACAATGAGATACAAAAAGACCACTCCCGAGGTGCTGGGAGCACAAGCAGGATATTGTGCATGATCTCTGCACACAGCACCACCAGGGAGGTGGGCAGACCACCTAAGCCACCCCTCTGCCCCAACCCCTGGATCTGCCACTATGCTCACCCCACTTAAGGGACCCCCTCAGGGAGTGAACAAGGGAAACTGTTACTTATTTTCACTCCCTGGTACTGCAGCACAAGTCCCAGTAAAGCCTTGCCTGAATTTCTCATCTGGCCTCCTATCAATTTCTATTGATTAAGAGGCCAAGAACCCTGGTCTGTGACAGGGTCACCAGGTGCTGCTGTAACTTGTACCTATCGGTGCTCAGCTGCTTATCCGCCTCACAGGTGTGGGGCAGCAGCTGGGCCTACAACTGCTCCGTCTTCCCCAGATCCTTCTGCAGCTTCACCAACTCCTGGACCAAGTGTGTGTTTGTCCCTGTGAGAAGGTTAGTCATTTTGCCTGCGGGAGCCAGTGAGAGACGCAACACGGTTTCTGCCTCGCCCTCTCTCTGCCCACGTTACATCCACTGTCCCTTCCCGGCTGCCTGCCCTCCAGACATCAGGCTCCAGCATTAGATGCAAAGACATCAGTCTTGCAGAGACAATTTACTAGCTCCTTCAAGTTTGGAAGTCAAAGCCCTGCAATCAGTTGCTTTTTTGATTGGACCCTCACGGATACAGGTGCTCAGGGCCCCACGGTTTAATCCCAAGGTTTCAGGCAATCTGTCCCTGTCTACAGATGAGACAGATGTATTTTAAAAATCCTTGCACCCAAGGTTCTTGAACATACCACGTCAAATGCCAAATGGTGTTTGATGTGAACTTACCTATTGTGGTTTTCAGCTGCCGGTGAATTTAGTGGTGCAGCATAAAGACCTCCCATTTTTTCTCCCTCGTGTTTGTGACACTTCTCCTTGCTCTGCAACCACAGAGAAAGAAAATTGCAGTCAGTTCCTACTGTTCCCTTCTTCTCGTCCTACTGGGAGCAGCAGGCACCAGGGTTCACATTTTGTTTTACAAAGGCCTTTTCAGCCCTTGTTCAGGCTGATTTTGGCTCGACTGTCAGCCTGGAGCATGACTGTCTGCAGCTGGAGCCTCAGAGGACTCCCTGATTCTTCTGTGACAACCTGGCCCTCAATCTTTTCCCCGAAAGCCAGACAACGTAATCTGAGACCTCCTGGTGCTGATGGGAAGAAGATGAATCACAATGATAATGGACATTGACTTTTTATAAAACTCCCATTTGTGCATAAAAGCTGGACACGACATCTGCAGCTGGCTCTCCCAGGCAGTTCTCCTGGTGCCCGCACTGAGGATGCTCTCATAATGAGGCCCACAGCGAAAGCGTCATGCAATTATAATGAAGATCCTGTAACTGGAATGAATGACTCCATTCACTGCAAACATAGGACTCGCCATGGCCGTTCAATGACATTAGATGCCTCCTTGATTGTGTAGAAGGGGAGGTGAAATGGTGATACTAGCTTGGGGGAAGAAGAATAAGGACCCTTGCTGTTCTCAATTCATGTCAGCATGCCAGAGAATGATGTCTACAACCTGGTGCTCTGCTCTTAATAGGTTGTTGATAACAGTCTTTACTCACTGTTTTTAGAGGATTCTTCCAGAGTGCCCCTTGGCCAATGGAGCTAAGCACCAGGTCACTATCTTAGCACACAGGACCCTTCCCAACCTAGCCCCAGTGTTGTGTCTCTAAACCACTGGCCACTCCTTCAGAATGCCACTTGTCTGTAAATCTTTCTACCTTTATCTACCCTATTCTTTCTTCAGGGACATTTCTTGCCTTCTTTTCTACTTTGGGAATGCTTACATTTTAAGAACTACACACATGACTACTTTTGACATCCTCAGACAAAATTAAGAGTTTTTTTCCTATTGTGTTGCCACAGCATCTTATATGAACTTGTTATTATACAAGTACAAATCATAAAATTATTGACTGACTAGTCTAAAATTTTGAGTTTCTTGTGGACTTGACTGATTCATCAAAACCTAGAACAGTTTCTGGAACTAATATAGAATTAACAGATTTTCTTTTGGAAAAGAATTGAATCCTGTTGGGAAGACAGCAACTGACTTGGCCAAAAAGCATTAAGTTAGGGGTTGGGACAACTGGATTCTAATTTTCTTTATCTCTTTTTAACGTCTGGCCGGAGTTGAGTGACACTGACAACTACTGAGTCACACTTTCTTCTTGCCTTGATTTCTTCATTTGTTAATTGATGAATGTGATGTTTATTGTTGCTGACTCATAGTTGTGTCTTGAAAATCAAATGAAATAAAATAATAAAAAGAAGATACTTCCCCCTTCCCTGCAGAGAGCATAAAGCAATGCTAGTTATTTTCAGTAACTCTTTCTTCATTTCTTGAGAGGTCAGTAACTTTCTGACACTGGGCTATTAGAACAGGCTGACCTGGACTCAGGGTTTCTTTCTCTGACACCCATAATTGGTGGGGAAGAGGTCCAGTGAGGGCCAGTGGCTTCCAGAACTTAGGAGAACAGACTTTGTTGTGTGGCTTGCTTGTCATGGGCTTTCCTGCTCTTTCCCTGGGCTTCTAAAGTGTGCCAGACACTTTGTAAAAGATAGTGTTGATCAAGAGAAAGACATGAGTTTGAAATCCCAGGTCATTTAATGGACCAAACTCCTCAAGAATAATTGTTCAATAAAAGAACATTCCTTGGGAGAGTTACTGATGAACAATACAGCTCTTCAGAGACCTTTATGAGGGAGACATTCTTATTGGTCCAGGATGGGCCAGGGACCCTCTTATTTGAGCTTGACTGTTCCTACCTTCTCCCCAGGTCCAAGATGCCATAACCATTTTATTTGGCAACTGGCTTTGCTATAAGCCAGATAAAACTAAAATGCAGGTAAAATGGCCTCTGGTGTCTTCATATCCCCACTGTGTACTTTCTGCATCATTCTTCTTCTTTTTAAGATACTTTGCTTTTTCTCTTGATTTTAATTTTTTTTGGGGGGATAGGTAATTCAGTTTAGTTATTTATTTTTAGATGAAGTGCTGGGACTTGAACCCAGGACCTCGTGCATACTAAGAATGAGTTCTACCACTTGAGCTATACCCTCCCTGCCCCCCCCCCCCAGCATCATTCTTACAGGCTCTTTTCCTTTACTTTCTAGCATGCAGGGGCCTTATTTTACCCCCAGCCACCCCCAGATCATTGCTCCCTTTTTACCTTTTCCCAAACGGTAGAAAAAGAATTAGTAGCTTATCGTTCTGATTATATAAAATGATCACTTTTTAAAAATGAATTGATGTATCTTTCTTTTCTGTCTCCAAGCTTTTATTGGGGATGATATGGTACAATTCCCAAACAAACTATAGTGATACAAACTACGGAGGAATGCTTTTCTCTGATAATTTTGATACCTTTGCTAATTAACAGTGGGGGACATCTGCACATTTGATTGTGATGTGTATTGTCAGGCTTTTAGTGATTTCTCTTGTGTCTATAGAGAAGAGATGAACTTTAAACACTCTCAAAGTGGAGATTGTTAAAAATCAGGAAGCAGTTCGTGCCTTGAGGGCAAGTCAAAATAAGACGATCGTTGGATTTGGGGGTGGGGGCAGCAGCAGACATTAGATAAACGGAGAAGATTTTTTTCACTTTCGTATTACAACACAGATTGTCACACTACTGAAGACAATCACATCTTAATAAATTACACTTACACTGGCAGCCACAAAGAAACCTAGAACGACTACAAAGCCAAGGCACCACCCTTCTTCATGAAGTAATAAGAGTTGCCGTGAACATGTTTTCAGCTGGGCAGGTAAAAATAAAATTTGCTAATGAGATGTGATAACCTTAAATAACGCACATGGAGTGAATTCACCTATTAGGTACGGGGGAAAAAATGTGTTTTCTCGTTATAAACACAAGGTATTTGTATCTCATTAGCAAAAAATAAAACTTACTAACAGGTGATAGCCTTGTTACATCAATGACATCAAGAGTGCCTTAATTGTGGTAATTCTGTAGAAGCACCTTCTATGTATACTAGCGAAATGGACTAAAAATATCCCCCTGTGAAAATGAATGATCCAGTGCTCTTCCTTAGACAGGAATGGTTTCATTGAAAGCAGTCATAAACACCCAGCATCTGATCTCTGCTTTCTCTTTTGGTCCAGGTTCTCCCTCCATTGCACAGACTCTTAGTTGGGAAGGATCATCTTGTTCCTCTACTCATCTGACCCTTGGAGATTTTCCAAAGAAGAACAAACAGAAGGGCTTGGCCCGCTCTGCACAGTGACCTCCTGAGGGGGCGTCCTGAGACAGATGCCCCCTTTCTGCATCTCCTTTGCAACTGGCCCCATTGGACTCCACTCACTGGGATGACACAGAATCGTGCCTACCCCTCCTGAAAATGACACCCCTTCAAGTAATCATCAGGTTATGTGAGTCTTGTCTCCCCCTCAGACTCAACATTCTGCATTTTTCTATCATTGCTCACGTGATAAAGGTCAGAGTCTCTTCACCACTCAGGCTATTTTCTTCTGTTTGGCCACAGGCTTCTTAAATGCCATATCCAAATGAAGTGCAACTCTCTAGATGTGGTCTAACTAAGCAGAACAGGACTATCATTTTTCTTAATTTGTATTAAAATGCACGTATCTTAATGTTGCTTCAACTCAAAGGAATCCTTTGAAAGTCATAAGAGACTGACTGGAATCAGTGATTTTTAAAAAGTCACAAGCCACTTAACAATGACTTCACTTCATCCTGCCCTGTACAGTTATTTATATAAATTCACATATTAGACCTTCATTTATTCCCACTAAACTTCATCTGAGGTTTGATTCATTATTCTCACCTAATTACATTTTTTCAAAGAGCTTTCAGAGTATGAGAGAAACATAGAGATGACCTAATCCAACCCCAGACAAACATGCAAAGTCACTGTCCCCAGAGTGAGAGTCAGGGTTTCACTGCATCCTCTCCTCTGTCTTGGTCCTCGGTCTCTTGCGATAACCTTGTGCTCTCAGCAACATTGCCTTTTCCCTCTGAGTTAGTGAATGGCTAATCTTGAGAGCCCACTAGCTTTGGTTTGATAACTACTGTCAAGCATTACTGTGAAAGATACTTTCTCGTTTCCTTTACAGAAGTCCTGAAATAACTTCCATTTCCTCTCTGAGATCTGGTCTCCCACTGACCTTTTGGGAGATAAAGTTAATGATCATGCTGATCAATCAACACTTACCTCAAATTTTGTTGCCTTAATGACAATAAAAAAGATAAACCTTCTTTCAGTGTTGAGATTCAGGAAATGCTAGTTTGAATCCTGGCATTATCTCCTTGGGCAAGTGAGTTCATTTCTCTGGGTCTCAGTGGCTGGAACAAAAAAAGCTGGCTTGTGTTTTGTGGCTTCATAATCAGGGCTTTGGTCATGTATAGAAATGCCATAGATTCTTATTTTTAATTGAAGTATAGTCAGTTTACAATGTTGGGTCAATTTCTGGTGTACAGCATAATGTTTCAGTCATATATACATATTCCTTTCCATATCCTTTTTTATTATAGGTTACTATAAGATATTGAATAGAGTTCCCTGTGCTATACAGTAGAAATTTGTTGTTTATCTAGTTTATGTATAATAGTTACTATCTGCAAATCTGAAACTCCAAATTTATCCTCCCTTCCCACCCTCTTTCCTGCCTGGTAACCCTAAGTTTGTTTTCTATGTCTGTGAGTCTGCTTCTGTTTGTAAATAAGTTCATTTGTGTCTGTTTTTTTGTTTAGATTCCACATATAAGTAATATCATATGGCATTTTTCTTTCTCTTTCTGGCTTACTTCACTTAGAATGATGATCTCCAGGACCATCCATGTTGCTGCAAATGGCATTATTTTATTCTTTTTTATGGCTGAGTAGTACTCCACCATATATGTATGTGTGTATATATATACACATACATACACATACCACGACTTCTTTATCCAGTCATCTGTTGATAGACATTTAGGTTGTTTCCATGTCTTGGCTATGGTAAATAGTTCTTCTGTGAACACTGGCATGCAAGTGTCTTTTCAAATTAGAGTTATCTCTAGATATATGTCCAGGAGTGGGATTGCTGGATCACAGGGTAACTATTTTTAGTTTTTTTTAAGGAAGCCCCATTCTGTTTTCCATAATGGTTGCACCAAACTACATTCCCACCAATGCTCCCTTTTCTCTACACCTTCTTCAGCATTTATTGTTTGTGGAGTTTTTAATTATGATCAGAGAAATGCAAATCAAAACTCCAATGAGGTATCAGCTCACACCAATAAGAATGGCCATCATAATTTCTTTATTAAGGGAACAAATTTAAAATTTCATCATTTAGAAATAGAGTCCTCTGTGCTGAGGCAAGTTCTCCATTCAAGTCCAAATACTCCATGGGAAAGTTAGCACATTTAAATTAGCTGTTAATACTTTAGAGTCCTGCTTTTTGGAAGGTGTCCAGTTATCTGCAGGAAGCTCTGAATTGGATGAGATTCACAGGGAAGTGTAGGTGGGAGAGAGCCCAGAAGGGCCATATTATTTTAGTGTGTTATAGGGGGCATCTAGAGGTAGACTTAGAAGCTGTGAGCCCAAGGACGGAAGGATGAAGACAAATTATTGGAGAAACTGGAAAGGAATGAGGAAACCATCCAATTCAATCCCCTCATTTTCCGGATGAGAAGACTGAGCCTCCTGTGCCTGGCTGGAGGTTGCCCAGCTCTAAGTGGTGGGGTCTGGTCCCTGACTCCTGCACGGCGCTTTCCCTCTGCATCATGAAGATAAACCACACAATCTGGCCCCCAACGGCACTGCTCTCAGGTTCCAGCACCGGGCAAAGTGAGCGAGATTGATGAGGTGGTTGAAGCAGTCTCTCTGGGAGAAGAGAAGCCTCCTCCCTGCAGCTGTGCGGCCAGCCTTGCCTCCACATTTGGGGAGAGGCATCCGTGTGCTCCGTCTCCGTGGAGACCGGCGGTGACCGCAAAATCCAGTCCTCTTCTGCTGTTCTGTGGAGGCAGGCTGTGCTGATTAATTGGACTCGAAGTCCTGGCTGAGGACATTCACAGAGTGATTTTGCTGCTGCATGTGTAGTCCCAGAGGAAGATATATACCACCAGTGAAATGGGCCCCTGATAAGAGGACAGTGATGTGGGAAAGCTGTGTCCATGGAGTCGTTCAGGAGGTCAGGTGCTCCTTTGCCTTCTTGCTCTCCTAGGGTAGTCTGAGCATTTTCCGTATTAGCATTCCCAGGATTTGTTCCTGAAGGGCTGCCTCTTTAGGATTTCTCTTGAAGCCTCAAGCTTGCTCGCTGTGGCTGAGTAACCACTGGTCATCTCCTTTCACCATCCTGGCTCTCCTTTTAAAGGAAGATCTCCAAAGACACTGCCCCCACCCTCCCAACCCAACTCTGCATGACTTGGAGCTGTGGGCAGTCTTGTTTCCTGGGCGGCTACCTAGGGAGGTGCTTCCCAAACACACTGGTACATAGGAATCACCAGGGTATCTTGTACTAATGTCATTCTAATTCAGTAGGTCTGGGATGGAGCCTGAGATCCTGCCTCTTAGACAAGCTCCCAGAAGATGCTGATGCCACTGCTTCCTGGACCACACTTGGGGTAACGAGGCAGAGCTCCTGCTTAGCATCAGCCTGACATGGGATAAGCTTGTGAGGTCTGCTTAGGCAGGCTTTTCTCCACTCCACTCCTAGAAGAGTGTTACCTGGGACCTTCCTGGACCCAGAGGGAAAATTACTGAGCCTATTAGGCACTAGCAGTGAAAGTGGATCTTTGCACCTAAGCCTTCTTAATCAATCTGCAATATTTGTGGGTGGGACTGTTTGCCTGCACAAACACCCTACACTTGCCCACAGTAATTAGGTAATTGAATTGCAAACAGTAATTAGCTGCCTAACTGCCTGCTTGTTCATGCAGGTATCCAATTTACTTTTGAAATGTGGGCTTATACTGGTGAAAATGGAGGCTACCTTGAAAGACTCCAGATGCAATTAGGGGACCCATGGAAAATCTGATCCTGAGTTAGCGGCTGTGGCATCTTCTTCCTTGTATATTTATTTACTTTCTCCCTATTTCAGTGACTCTGATTACATTTTCTCTGTGGACTCGGAGAATCTCAGTTCCATTGTGTTACTGAAGAGAAAGGAGAGGTAGTATTGGACGTCTGTTTTCATGTCTTCAGGATAAAATGAAAAACTAAGTGTTGTGCAACAGAGTGACAGCTGGTCTGCTGCTTTCTTAGTGAACTGACAAGCTTGTTTACTTCCCGAGAGCTTGTGTCTCCGCACAGCCCATCAGAAAACAGGTGAGGGCTTCTGCTGCTGTCTCTCCATACCTGTGGGATACGTGCTCCAAATTGTGGCCTGACGAACACAGTTCTCTTTGAACCTGTGCTCACTTTCCTAGCAGAGGGAAAGCTGGAAATCAGAAACATCTGCTTCTCTGATGAAGCGAGTCTGTGTCTGGGCTCCCCAAGAAGCTTCAGTGAGGACATGAGGCGAATTCCGCCCCCACCTTTTGGAATTGTTAATTCTTCTTAAACATGTCTCACAATCCTCTCTTCCCGCCCACTTCTGATGTCTAAGATTCGGACTCTCCTGTATCCCAGCCATGGGTCGCCGAGCATATGGGCACCAAACCCTGCTGAGGTTGGTATGGTTATCTAATTCACATCACACTGGGGATCTTCAGAAGCTGCTTCTAAAGGGTGACCTTGAACCTGCTGACCTACAAAATAGTGTTCAGCTGAGCCAGCCCATCCTTTCTAACAGGTGAAAATCTTTGGAACAGACAGTTATTACAAGCATAGCACAACGGAGTGTTTTGAGTGTTTTGTTAGCACAGTGCAATCTTTGTAACTTACATTATGATTATATTCATTTACTAATGCTGCACACTGAATCTTGGGCCTGTGTAGTTCTTTCATTTAATAATAGCTTTTATTAGATTTTAGCACAAGGGTTAAATTTTTAGGGGGAAATATGTCTTGCAAAACTCTCCTCTTTTTTTTTTTTTTAAAATAACTGGCACAAAGACCATTGTGTTGTCTCCCAACTTTAGAGGATGTATATAAAAGAGGACGTAGAAAAATTTAAGCTACCTTGTTGAAATCCATTTAGTTTTAATTTCGTCATGAAGTGTACTAAAGGGCCCGTGGTCAAGGCTGTTACTGAGCTTTTGGAGGTGGAAATCTGAGGTGTCATCAGAACGAAATGAAAAGGAGCAAAAATCAAGGGCATTTTTATATTCAGCATAACGGAATAAAATTAGGATACAGAAAGCTATGACTTTTAGAAATAATTAGGAAGTAACTTACACGTTAAGATGAGAAATTAGAACATGGATGATGGTTGCTCCTATAAGATAAAGAAATAATGTATATAATTTTGAGGTCCTGCACCACTTTTCCCCCTAATATTCTTCAACAAGCACACTCCTTAATATTGTTCCTTATATAAAAGGGGCTGTAAAAATCCCAAGAAGGACTCCTTAAGGGTTTTACTTTTGCTTTGTTTCCTTGAGGAGCAGGGAGTCAATTTTCCCAGTTTCATTTATCTGAGCACAACAGTGAACCTGGTTTTTCCTCTCTATGCCTCCTGGAGTTGCTTTAGTTTAGGGCTTCATATTCCTCTGCTGGACCATGGCAATCCCACCAAATTAGTTGTCCCCTCATCTTTATTCTCTTCTTGGGCACACTGTCCATACTGTCACTGGGATTATTTCTTCAAAACAAATATTGTCACATCACTCCAAAGGCTTCGTTAAAATCCATACCATATCATATGAGGCCATTCACAACCTGGCTCCTATCTGTCTAGGCAGATCTGTCAGCAGACTTCTGCCTGATGTGCACTGAGCACCCTTGTCAAATGAAACTTCTCAACACTCTCTGAATTCTTGTCTCTCCTTACACTATTTCACCTGCTCCGGTGGACAGGGATTTCAGACTGGGATTAAAAACAGAGACCAGTTGAAGGGTATGGTCCAAGCTTGGATAGAAAGGGAAGAACTTATGGGAAGAACTTATGGGTAGATAATTGGGAGTGATTGTACTTTAATCCTTTCAAAGGTTTATTGAGTAGAAAGAACACTTGTCTAAATCAGCTCAGTGCAGAGCAGTTATCCGTAGCACATTGCTTTATAACCAACATTCAAGGAATTATATTAGCCTCCTGGCTACAGAGCATATGGAAGTCCAGATGGGTGTAGGTTTTTTTCCCCTTTTCATTTTGTTCCACTTGTGCTGACGGTATCAGATTTCCCATCTCCAGAGTCATAGCTGGCACTTGTAAACATAGCGGGTTCAGTGGAAGACAAGAGGGAAAGGCCACAAATGTGTTTTATGAGGAGAGAACAGAGTTCACCTTCCTTCTTCATGTCTGGTAATGGCACAGGTATCCGTGAAGATCAGTTCCTCTCTAGTGGGAAAAATTCGAGGTTTGGTGCTCTTTAGGAAAGAGTCTGTTTGTAACATCTGCAGCGTCACAAAGCTGAACGAATTTTTTGGTTGAGTGAAATTTTCCCTTTAGATAATCTATAATCTGAGAATGAGAGTGAACTTTTGGAAACAGCATCCGATCTTTTATTTTGCTGCTTATTCTGTCTCCTCTGTCTTGTCCCCCACAGAGCAGGGCAGGGACCCTTGGTCTTCCAGCAAAGAGAAATGACCTTCATTTCTGGGAAGCTGGAGAGGGGAGGACGAGGGACAGCAGTGCTGATACTGAGATTTCTCTCGTAGTTGGGAGATGTCGCTAATGCACAGTCCACCTTTCTTCCCCGGGGATCTTGGGAAACTTGCAGGTGTGCAGACTTTCCATTTGCATAGACTGCAATAAAAATGCACATGGACATGGTCACCTTTCAGTCACAGTCATGTGACTTACATTGGTCAGTGAGCCTATGTTCACCCATCAGTTAGGAGAACACTCTGGGAGAAATTTAATGAAATGGACCATGCCAGATATTTAATTAGAAGAGAGAAAAAGTACCCTGGACTACGGAAAGTGTAAAAAGCACAAATGCCCTTCCTGCCAGCTGCACTCCTGGGAAGGCCCTTCCCTGATTAGGATTCAGGTGAATCAAACCAGAAGCAAATTCGATCAATAGGAAGTCAATCCTGTTTAGAGTTGTCTCCGTCAGCTAGATAAGAGTGTCGTAAGGAGACTGTATAGAGCAATGGGGAAAAAAGTGAAAACCTGTGATTGATAAGATCAAACTGCCTTTCTCCTAGCTAGAATAGGCAGACAATCTGAAACAGGTTACTCAGAAAAGCCAAAGGGAGTGATGTGGCAAACATACAAGTTGCCTCACCTATGACTGGGGGATCCCTGGAGCTGCCTCTCAAGGAGAAAGTATATTCATTCATTCAACAGGCTCTGATTACAGTTGACTCTTGAACAACACTGGCTTGAACTGTGCGAGTCCAATTATCTGTGGATTTTTTCAGTACTAAGTATTACAGTCCTACATAATCTGTGGTTATTGGTTGAATCCACAGAACTGTGGGTACGGGGGTTGTTGTATACGGAGGGCCGACTCTAAGTTATATGCAGATTTTTGACTGTGCAGAAGGTTGTGTTGTTCAAGGGTCAACAGTACTGTGTATCTACTCCCACATGGGAAACTGGAGAAATCTAGTGAATGTGTTACATCTCTGCACTTATTGGGTATGCTGTCTGCTGAAAGATACAAACAAGAAGGAGTGTGATGGCAGCCAAGCTATTTAGAGATACATTATTCAGATAGCTCCTACTTGTACCAGACACTATGCTAGATGAGGCTTTGAAATCTGCCAGTGAGTCCAGTATTCTAGTTTGAGATCTCATAATCTGCACTGCATTTCCACTTTATTTCAGGAGCAGAAGGGAGAGGCTGGCAACCTCACGTGCTGCAGGGGGTAATGCTGCCTTAGCAGTCCATATTTGGCTCATTCTTCCTTTATTCAGGCAGATCACAGAGCTGCAGCTTGTGCAGTTGAATAAGGTGATGCTCGCATTCATCCTTCAAGCTGGAAGAATGTGAAAAACTTTGTGAACAGGGGAGTCATGATCAGTGAGCCCAATAGATGATTTCCATCTTTTTCTGTTCTGGGCAAAACTGTTGAACTACCTTTAAAGAGGTAGTTAAGTAAAAATGAGGGTGGTAGAGTAGGCCTTATTCAATCTAATGTATGTCCCATAAGAAGAGGAGATTAAGACACAGAGAGGGACAGCAAGGGTGTCTATGCATGGAGAAAAGACCACGTGAGGACACAGCCAGAAGGTGGGCATCTGCAAACCAAGGGGAAAGGCTTAGAAGAGATCATTCTTTTATGGCCGTCAAAGGAAACCAACCCTGCCAGAACCTTGACCTTGGACTTCCAGCCTCCAGAACTGTGAGAAGATAAATTTCTGCAGTTTAAGCCACCTAGTCTGTGACAATTTGTTAGGGGAGTCCTAGCAAAGTAATATCCTTGTCTTTGAATCTTTTGAGTATTCTGTGGTCCAGTAACTTGATGAACTTAACCTTTCAAAAGAGAGGAACTTTACTTTTCCCTAGTTGCCATTCAGGCAAGGATTATTTTTCCATCACTTCCCATGGCTACCAACCTGGACACCTCACAAACACTGTATTTACTATTTGATAATCTCCTAAATACAAGGAGGCACTATTAACTTGTCTCACATGGATTGTAGTCCTTAAGGATAGAAACTGAAAATTCTACTAATATTTGATATTTATTTATTTATTTTAACTTCTTTTATTGAGTTATAGTCATTTTACAATGTTGTGTCAAATTCCAGTATAGAGCACAATTTTTCAGTTATACATGAACATACATATATTCATTGTCACATATTTTTTCTCTGTGAGCTACCACAAGATCTTGTATATATTTCCATGTGCTATACAGTGTAATCTTGTTTATGCATTCTGCATATGCCTGTCAGTATCTACAAATTTTGAACTCCCAGTCTGTCCCTTCCCCTCCCCTTTGGCAACCACAAGTTTGTATTCCATGTCTATGAATCTGTTTCTGTTTGTTTTGTATTTATGTTCATTTTTTTTTTTTTTTTTTAGATTCCACATATGAGTGATCTCATATGGTATTTTTATTTCTTTTTCTGGCTTATTCACTTAGAATGACATTCTCCAGGGACATCCATGTTGCTGCAAATGGCATTATGTTGTCATTTTTTATGGCTGAATATTATTCCATTGATATTTTAATATTGACATACTTGATGAGTGGGCTAGAAAATAAATGACCCCTTCAGATCTCTTCTGGGTCAGTGATTCACAAGTATACCTTGAAAGGACTTTGATCTCCTCCAAAGCTCTATGTAAGTTCAAAGTACATAGTTAGTATTTCTAAGATATCATCTGTGATTAAATATTTTTTCTATTGGATGTGGTTGAAAATCACACAGATAATATTTAATAATCAGGAGACTGACATATAAATCACCATTGTTTGAAAAAGCTTACTGATGCAAAGATGTAATTTTCTCTCTCCTCCCTAAACCAGTAAAGAAAGCAAATAACAACCTTTTTGTGGTCCTATGATTAATAGATTGAAGATTTGTGTTGGGGGGAATATTAGAAATGCTTTTCTTTTTCCTGGAGCTTTCTGGTTGATAAAGTGTTGATAATGAAAGCTTTTTACCGAAATTCATTTCCCCGCTTAATGACTAATTGCAGTGAAATAGACATGGCTTCAAAATCATGTCTTTTCTATTTGCATCTTTCCCCCCTCTGATTCTTAGATTTAAAATTCCAGTTGTGCTAGAAATCATGATATGTCTAACACTTTTTGAAAATTACTTAGATCAAAAGAGAAAGCATGTTCATAAAAAGCTTTGATAGTCTCCTTCTAATAAACCCCCTTTTAGACATTTTTAATTTATACAGAAGAAGTAATGTTCAGTTGGGAAATGCTTCGATATTGTGCTTTAAAGGCTTAATTTATGTGATCAGCTTGATTCACATGGTGCACATTATCCCTAACTTGTTGGCAGAGGGAAAAATTTAGCTTGATAATATTTTCTATGCTTTGTGAAAAGAAAATATGCTTATTAAGGAGCCCAGGAGGCAATGCTGGGCTGCTAGCACAGGTACTCACCAGTGTGTGCTGAGCTGCTGTGGCTGGGCTGTGGAGACCTCTGCCTGTCCAACTTTCTGCTGCTCTGGTCCCTGAGAGATCACTAATGCCTTTCTCATTCTGTAGCCAAATCCAGTAGCAACAGAAGACGACATCTGTGTTCAATGGGTATATTTTTGCCAGCTTACATTAAATAATTCATTATGAATGTTTGTCAGGCTGAAATCAGCCTTTATTAAATATAGAAGCAGGCATCATCACCATTCTCTGATGAGCGCAATCAACCCCTTTAACGATTCCCCTCTCCAAATGCTATTGTCGGTACTTTAGAATTTTTTAAGCATTTCTTACTCACCAGTTGTTACGGTGGAATTGTGTGTCCCCCACCCCTCAGAGATGTTGAACTCTTGAACCCCAGTACTTGTAAATTTCCTATTTATTTGGAAATAGGATTTTTTTGATCATCAAGTTAAGATGAGGTCATTAGGGTGAGCCCTAATCCAGGATAACTGGTGTTCTTATAAAAAGGAGAGACAGACATGCACATGCAGACCCGTACAGAGGAAGGGAGAAGTGAAGCCATAGGGAGAATAAATACCATCTACAAGCCAAGGAAGGATGAAGGCTACCAGAAGCAAGCGAGGAGAGAAGCCTGGAACAAATTCTCTCTCCCAAGATCCAACCCTGCTGACACCTTACTCCCAGCTTTCTAGTCTCTAGATCTGTGAAATAATAAATTTTTGTTGTTTAATTTACCCAGTTTGTGGCAATTGGTTAAAGGAGCCATAGGAAAGTGATACACCAACTGATTAAGTCTACTGTACCAGGGCTAGGATAGTTCCACCAATATGAAGGCTTTGGGTGGATTATACATCTCCTTTTAGGCAGTTAGATAGGTAGAGGCATGGGCAAGGTGAGGGATAGGGGAGGGAACAATCCAGAAGATAATGGTACACTCACCCTGAGAATAAGGGGCTTCAAGGAGCTTTCCTTCCTCTAAATGAGTGTCAACAAGGAAACCAGATAGAACTGGACAGCAGCAACTGCGTGGCAGAGAGAAGGACCCGACCTAACGTGACACAGTGCTGATAATAATGTAATTAGGGTGGTGGTTTGACCCCCGCCTCATGCTTTTCTGTGTGCGTTGTGGGGAAAGACATGCACAATAAGGAAAATGTTATATAACCGACACATGTCACTCTAATGATGTTAACTATCAATTAGTTTAAGACAGCCCCTAGACAACCACACAAAAGAAACACAGACTGGGGGGGTCACTGCTTTTCCTCTCCTGGACTAGCCTTCCTGCAACCCTAGGAGCTGTTATTTTGCTTTGCTAATAAACTGTTTACACAATGCTTTCACCTCCTGTCTGAATTCTCCTTTGGGTAGGACAAGAACCGAGGCTTTTTTCCTTTCCCCTTTTGGGGTAACACTCTCATGTTAAATTATGCACCCCAGGCACTTGTTATCTCCCCCTATTTTATTTTCCTCCTTAGCACGAATTGTTTAACACACAATGTATTTTATTTATTTGTTCTTTTTGTCACCTTTTCCCTCACTAGCATGTGATCTCCACAAGGGTTGGGAGTATTAAATGTTTTTAATTAATGTTAATTTAATTAATTAAATGTTTGCTTAACAATAGCCCCAGCAGCGGACAAAGGCACTACTCACATATTTGTGAAATGAATGACTGAAAGAATTAATTGCTTCCTCCTCTTTCTCATCTCACCCTATTCCACAGAAACCTCCACACCTATCTTACTTTGAACCTAACTGCTCCACAGAAACCACTGCAAGTTAAAAAAAAAAAAAAAAGAAGAGAAAAAAAAAAGAAAAGGATGTTGTATACAACATGCTGGGAAATTTGCCTAATCTAGGATCTATTTCATACCACATTACAGGTAGTGGGAGAGGAAGATGATTATTCTTTAGGACAGATATTTCATCTTTCCTTTCTCTTTATCCTTGTGCCTTGGTGTCAGCCCATTTCAAGTCCGTGAGATTTCATAATTTTTGAATAAGTAACATTTATTTCCTAAAGGATAGCACAGTAATTTTTTTTTTTTTTTACTGAAGTACAGTCAGTTTACAATATTGTGTCAATTTCTGGTGTACAGCACAATGACCCAGTCATGCATATACATACATATATTAGTTTTCATATTCTTTTTCATTAAAGATTATTACAAGATATTGAACATAGATCCCTGTGCTATACATAAGAAATTTGTTTTTTTTTAAAATCTATTTAGATATATAGTGGTTAACATTTGCAAATCTTAAACTCCCAAATTTACCCCTTCACATCTCTTTCCCCTGGTAATCATAAGATTGTTTACTATGCCTGTGAGTCTGTTTCTATTTTGTAGATGTGTTTATTAGTGTCTTCTTTTTCCTTTTTTCTTAAGATTCCACATATGAGGGATATCATATGCTATTTTTCCATTTTTCCCCCTGGATTACTTCACTTAGAATGACAATCTCTAGGTCCATCCATGTTGCTGCAAGTGGCATTATTTTATTCTTTTTTATGGCTGAGTAGCATTCCATTACACAAATATACCACAACTTCTTTATCCAGTCATCTGTCAATGTACATTTAGGTTGCTTCCATGTCTTGCTTTCATATATAGAAGGATAGCACAGCCATTTTGAATGTCCACATTTTCAATGGAATCTCTGTCTTTAGATTAGCTGCTCAGAGGGAAAATTCTCTGATTTGTAATCTGCTTGCATTCAGATTTCCATCTGGTAGACTTCAGCAGGCACTGTGTGTGAGTAAGCAGAGCATCACGCCTTATTTCAAGGTTCTGAGACAATTTCCCAGATGTGAAAACACTGTCTTGTGGACAAGTGAGCAATGGCCATGATCCTGGTCCCAGGGGGCAGGGAATTCACTTATCTGGATAAGGTTACAGGTGTCCCAGGTTGAGCAATTTCCTCAACCCCTTCCAACCTGAATAATATGGGCTAGGCTTCCCAAGGGTTTTGTTCAGCTTCTCTCAGGATTAGCCTAATATAGTTATACCTAGTTTATCACCATGTTTTTACATTGCTTAAACTGAAATTTATAATTAGCTTGTGAATTATATTTCTAATTGCAGAACGGAATGGAGCAATGGTCTGGGATCAGAAAGTCTTACCACTTGCTGTACATGTGGTCTTGGGCCAATTATTTTGCCTTTTGAAGCCTATGAAGAAGAAGTAGCAGTAGCTAACCCTCCAAGATTATTGTTTAGAGAAGAAATGCTATGCAAGGCTCTGAAACACTTTTGGTGTCCGGCAAGTGGGGGAGATGGCTATTTCCCCTGTAAGCTGGCGATTCTGATGATGTATTTACTTAACCTACAGGTTCTAGGCTGCTCGGACTTCAGCTGAAAAATTAACAGTGGAGCCTCTCCCCGTGGGTGTGGGCAGTGAGGGATGCCTCTGATCGAATGTGACTCTTCCATATTGGACACATGAATGTGATTCTGTGCAGGAAATTCAGATTGCAGGTGCCAAGGGGAGAAGGAGGGATGTGGGTGAATGCTCAGAAAGAGCCTGGAGGACTCTCTGCGAGTCTCCCATAAAATCCCACTTGTAAAACCCCCCAGGGCCCCCAAACACTCTAGCTTTGATAGTTGCTGCGATTGTCCCACCAGGGGGTTTGTGAGTCCTCCACTGCACCCCTCAAGCAGAAACACTTAGTATGATCTTGAGCAACAGCCCCACCTGTTTTTCCAAAAAGCACCAAATCCTGATTCCACTGAGACAGTGTGGATGTTCATAAAAGCACTTCACCAGCATGCATAGAAAAAGGAAATCAACTTGAAAGATAATTTATGAGCCACCTTTCTCACGGTTTGAAAATATGCCAGCACATCTAGCAGAAGCTACTCAGGTTGTTATGGATTTTTTTTTTCATTATTGTTGTTTGTCATTTTGGTATGAAAACCACCTGTAGTCATTAACACTCCCTTATTTCTAGCACAGGGTCTCACACATCTGCTGCTGCAGCCAAAATCACTCTCAGAAGACTTCAACTTTATGTCCCTGAAATGGGAATTTCATTTCCCATTGTTGGAATTATGCACATGTCTTCTTCAGCCCGCAGTCTGGCGATTCTTAGCTTCAGCTCTGCATTCCTAGAGCAGTTGGCACCCCCACCTGCTCTATCCCCGTAATTGGGCTTTTGTGTTTAGATAGTCCTGTAAGTGTCTCATCCCTCCTGCTGGACTTCAGGCTCACTGAGGGCAAATGGGAAGTTTCCTGCAGTTTTAAGTCTCAATCTGTACCTAGCAGAGGGCGGGGCTGTAAATGCTTCCTGAATATATTTTGCATGCAGTTCGGTAGCCATAGTGATAAGGGACAGTCTACAGGTAAGGAGGAAAATGGGAGCAGAAGGAAGAAACTAAAAGAAATTGCTTTGATTGTTTCTTTTCAATGAAATGATTTCATAGAGTCATACACTGGCCAAGGTCCTAAATTACTACAGCAACTTGAATTATCCATACATATAATAAAGGGCGAAAACTCTACACTGATATGCATTGGAGGGGTTGTTCTTCCATCCTAAATGTAGGCTCTCAAAATAAAGGGTGCTAGATTGAATTTTCCCTGCAAATAGTTTATTCCGGAAATCCTTTTCTTCTAAGCAACTCTGGGTATTTACAGCTGCTGTAGCTTATCAGTCCCACTTTAGTAAATTATCCTGAGAGATCACATTATTGAGTCTCAGAGGTTTTAAAGATATTAACATTCTAGTATGATATACTTTTTTTTTTTTACTGGAAAGAAACTGATGTAATTTGACCTTAAAATATGAAAATGTGATCTTCCATTCAGACCAAACAGAGGCTTCGTATCTCATGGACCACATTTCCTGTAAATGCCCTGCGTGTGTTCTAAAGGATGTGTTTTTCATGGGCCCTAAGTGAAACTTAAATTGTGTGTGATCAAAAATGTTTTGCTTTCCAGAATTTCCTGAAGGCTTAAAAAATTTACAAGTATGAACACAATCTGAATATAATTTACCATCTAAGTGGCAGTCAGTTTAACAAAAAAGTAAATGTTTTTATTTTATTTAGATACAGATACAGATATATTATTCTTATAAATGATAGATATTATACTGGTGTGTTAATTATGCAGACATGTGTAGAAAATTGCATAGATTAGTCCACATATACTCAGCGGGAGAGTCCCTGGCAGTCTGGAATCCCCGTCTTGGTCTCTACACTGCTTTGGTCCAGGCTTAACACAATTTCTAAACAGGAAACCAGGTGAAACTCAGGGAAGCAAAATGTATTGTTTTTTTCTTACTTTAAGATGAAAGCGACCAGGATATCATGTGCAGTAGCTGAGAAAGGTGCCGCCCAGTGCCCCTTTGTGGACCTTTCAAGGCAGCAGCCCCTTTGCACCCACTACCTCCCACAGCTTACCGAGCTCAGCAAAGGCCCAAGTTAATCAGGAGAACACAAAGTCTTTCTAATGTCAGGTCATTAGAAATAGAAGATGAAGGCAGTCTGCAACCTTTCTTTGCTGCAGGCTCAGGATTCCTGATAATGTCCAGTCTGCCTTCAGAGAACAGAAAATCAGTGATATGAAGAAACCTTGGTGAGCATTGCCTTTTTGAGCTCATTTATCATGTGATAGAAGCCAGGGAGTAAATGTGAGTGTATATGTGAGTATGTGTCGGCGTGTTCGTGTTGTCTATGTGAGGGGTTTACATGTGGCCCATGTGTGAGTGTGGATGTGTGATATACATGTGTCTGTAATGTGTATTTGTGAGTACGTGTGTGTGGTGTGTATATGTGTGCATATGTACATGTGTGTTTGGGGTATGTGGCATGTGTGTGTTTCTGTGCCATGTATGTTGTACACATTGTATTATGTGAACCTTGTATGTGATATGTATGTGTGTGGAGGGTTATTTATAAATATGTTTTTGTTGAAAGAAAACTGCTTCCAATTTTTGTCCCCTTCAATCCATGCTCCTCTTTGCTTCATGGTTATCTTTCTAAAGCACGAAGCTGAGTTTAGCTTATCCCTGCTGAAAAAAAAAGAAGAGAGAGAAAGAAAAGAAAAATATAGCTCCCCAAAGCCTAGAGAAGACAGTCAAAGGAAGGCCTTTCCAGCCTGGCCACATGCTGCTTTTCCAGCATCCTTGTCAGCCCCTGCCACACCCCTCTGCGTTTCAGGTGCAGTCTTGAGGGAGGCAGCGGGTGTAGACCTGAGGGAGGGTGGGAGCAAGGGCTCCATCTGGCCTGCTTGGGTCCTCTCTGCCACTTACTAGCTTTGACTTTGGGCAAGTACCTTGATCTCTCTGCACTTTAGCGTCATCATTTAGGCAGGGGGAATGATTATAGTACTTCCTCTCATCGAAGAACGAGGATGTCACTGTGAGGATGAAATAAGTTAATACAGAGGATGCACGTGGACTAGTGCTGGGCGGCAAGCGCGTGTCCTGTAAGACTGAGCTACCATTTGCCTCAAGTGTGTAAAGACTCCACGTGTACTTGTGTTCCTCTGGAATGCCTTCTCCTCTCCTGCACATGGGAAATACCTTCCTGGTCCAATTTAAATGTCATCATTGAAGCCAACTATAATACTTGCACTAAGGAAGCGTTATAGGCCAATGGTTTGGCACTTGGGTTAGGGATTAGGAAGATCTGGGGTCAAATCCAGCCCCTGTCCTATCTCAACTCCGTTATAAAGTAGCTTTCTCACCAGTGAATCAAACGTACTGCTAGGTCCTCCCTTTTTGGGGAACCATCAGCGTTAAATGTTCGGGAATGCTGTGGTGGGCAGTACGCTCCACTCCGGTTTCCTTGGGCATTTTTTCCTTTTGGGCGTATACACCCCGTTATCCGCCTTGTGCTCTTCTTATCTTAGTGCATGTCTAAACTGCATCAGTTAGTTTTCTTTCCCTCCTTTGCCTAGGATAGTCCTACGTTCATGATACACCTTCAAAAAACACTTGTGGAATAAGCAAGTAATGAGAATGAAAGAGGAATCGGAAAATAAATCATGAGTTTCTAGAGTCAGCCTAAAAGCCATTACTGTAAAAACATATAACGATATTGATAAACATTCAAAGAGCTGCCTTTAAAAGTTTCATAGCTCAAAGGTGCCCTGAAATCTTTGGAAGGCAAAAAGGACTTTAAAGAACCTACTTTAATTTGTTTTCATCCCCATTTCTTTTGTTGTCATGTGGTGAAGAAGGCTGAGTCTCAGGGTCACAGCAAATTGATTTTGCGCTGTGCACTTAAAAGAACTGAAGTGGGTTCTTAGAGTTTTGTTCACTATTATTGCTCCTAAGGATTCTCATTCTGATCATTGATTTAAGTTTTTTCTTTTGGTAATAGCTTTTTGAACTACAACAAAAAATTATTTTAGCAAAAATATTAGCCCCGAGGATAATTGTTATGGGATTTTGGGGGGTGTTGTAAATATATACGTAGAAATACTGTTACTTGTGATTTTCAACATCAAATTTGTGGAGTGCAACAAATATGGTATGTTTCTGGTAGTTATGTTTTAAAATGCCTTTAAAGATCTTTTTACAATTTGTTATGGAAGTGTTCACAATCTGTAATAGTCAAAATGTGGACAGTAAGAGGGAATGTGTGTAAAATATTATATTTTATCATTTTAGTATTTGCATAACTTAAAGACAGTATTTTAAAAACTAATATCTTTCTTAATTTTTCTCATGGTACTTGAAAAGGGCTTTCAGGCTGGCTGCCTGTTCTAACAGTTTTCAGCAGAATTTAACAATTGCCTTTGTAAATATCAGAACTGGTACATAGATGCCAGAGGGACCCAATATTTAGCTGCTGGAGTTGGTCACTGGGAGATTGATTTTATGAATTGGTATTCAAAGTGTTTCTTGCCTTAATGAAATGTAGTCTCTTCCTCCACCTGAACAGAGTACTAGAATCCACCATTTTCTCAGATTCTTTAGCTGTTTTTTCATATCATATTCTGCTGGGAGGCTGTGTCCAACCATCCTACAAAACAGTAATAAATGGACTGTTTGCCCTTTGCTGTGGTTAGTCAGCACCTTGGAGAGTAGAGGTTAAACCGTGAAAAAGGAAGTGATGGAAAATAAAAAGGGAAATTTCACCAGGCAATAAAAAAAAAATCATTCCAATTATCAGTGGGTGATGTATACAAATGCTCCGTTGATGAAATGGCTTTACTCACCTTGTGAAAATTAAAGAATCCTTGGGTCCAAACCCCTTTAATACCCCCAAACAAGACTCCTGCCACAGCAGGAAGTCAATTATCTCCATGGCAACCAAAATAAATAGTGAATATTGCCTTAGCAGACAAGGTGGATAAAAGGTGCATCCAAAATTAATTTATGTCTTGGGATCAGACACCTGAGATGAGAGAACTGGTCCATAAAGTACCCAAGAGGAGCTATTAAAAGAGAAACAAAATCAGTCCCTCGTTGAGTTCCCAAGAGAGCGGTGGTTGAAGCGTATAAATCCTTTTGGCTCTGCCTTTAAGGGGGAAAGTTGTCAATATGTCCCCATTTACATGGCTGCTTTGATGATGGCCCCTGTAAATCTCAGGCCTGCCAAAGAATGTTTATTAAGAAGTGCCTTCAAGAGTGATCTCTTAATCCATCCTCTAGGACAGTGGGGATATTTTTTATTATTATTATATACATCAATTCTGAGATGCAGAGATGCCCCCAAAGATTAAAGTTCAGAAGATTTTGAGTCTATAAAAATCTTGCCTTAAAAAAATAGGAAGAAAGAAAAAAGCTCTCACAAATACACTGAACCCTCAGAAGCAACTGTAGAGCTGTAAATTTTTCATTAAGTACAGAAATTAAAAACACTAATTAAACCACTGTTTGGAAAATAACTCCAAATATTAAAGGGAACTTTTCAGGGGGAAATGTGCCTCTGCTGTTCTGTGCCTGTAGATGTGGCTTTTGATGTCAGGGGGACATGGCGGGTGCCGGCTTTGAGGGGAGTCCATTTCTTACCATAAGCAGGAAGACGGCGGGACTCGAAGGCGGTACAGGACGCCGACCCCAGCTGCTCCCTGTTAGGGCAGCGCTGATCTCCCCAGACTTAATGCTTAACCTGACTCCAACTTGCTCTTTGCAGTAGCTTTCATCCCGTACCTGGTCCCCACCATTTCTCTCAGGTCAAAGTTTCCTCCTTCACATGTGACATTCAATCATTCCCACATTCCAGCTGTTTCTTTCTCCCTGGGATCTCTTGCCAATTTCCCTTCCTACCTATCCACCCCTGTTAATGCACAATTGAATGGTTCTAATGGTCCCCAAATATGCCTTGTCATCTTCTTGCCCTCCTCAGTCCTATCTTCCCTATACACTGGTTGGATTCATTTTTCCAGAAGATCATTTTATTTTTCGCTCCTTTACAAAGAAAAAAAGAATGATTTCCTGTTGCCTGTAGAATACAACCCAAATTCTTCTATGTGGCATTAACGGTTCCCCACCAGCTAACTTTAACCTGTGTTCTAACATCTCCCCACCAATTGCTTCCATGAATCCATCATTCGCATCATTATCATTAACCACGAGTGCCTTATATTTTCCCATGTGTCCTTCCTTGCATGATTCGTGTTACTTACTGGAATAACCTCCTCCATGGGTGCTTACTTCTACCTCCCCAGACAGCACATCTCAGCCAACTCCTGTTTCACATCCCTGAACATTTTCTCTCAGTCTTTATTATCTCATTTTGCTCTGAAGTCCAGTCATACTTAATATTTGTGGTAGGCAGAATAACCTACAAAGACGTCATGCCCTCATCCCTGGAATCCGTGATGTACTACATTACAAGGCCAGAGGAACTTGGCAGATGTAATTAAAGTCCCAGACCTTAATATAGGGAGGGTATCCTCGATTACCCAGGTGGTCTCCATCTTATCACAAGAGCCCTTATAAGCAGAGAACTTTCTCCGGGTGTAGTCCAAGAGATGCGGCAGAAGAGGAGGCAGGTGAGATACAGCAGAAGCAGAAGGAAAAGCTGGAGATTCTACCTGTGAGAAGGATGTGATACAGTGTTGCTGGCTTTGAGCTGTAGGGCCCCACGTGGAAGGACTGCAGGGAGGACCTAAGTGGCTCCCAGCCTTCAGCCAACAAGAGAATGAAACCTCAGCCCCTCAGTTGCAAGAAACTGAATTCCTCCAACAACCCAGATGAACTAGAAAGCAGATTCTTCCCAGAACTTTCCAATGAGAGCCCTTGCCTTGATTTTGGTTCTGTGAAACCTGGAGCAGAGACACCAGCCAAGCCAACCCAAGCTTCTGACCTGCAGTACTGATAATACATTTGCATTGTGCTAAGCTGGTAAGTTTGTGGTAGTGTGGTCTGTCAGCAATAGAAAATTATTACAGTCTCTTAACTGTGCGTTTCACAAAGTGTAGTGTTTAAGAGGCTGGGATTTGGATTAGACTGCTTGGGCCTACATGTGCTTCAGTGCAATCAAACCGTGTGTCCTTGGGCAAGTTACTCAACCTTTTATGTACAAAAGCTTCGTCATCTCTACTAATAAAACCTATTCTTACTCAAAATAATTCATAGGATTATAGTAAGTACTCAGTTAGATGTTACATATAAAGGCTTTCAAAACCTGCTTGGCACCCACCAGTAAAATAATGCCATGCCTTGTGGCCATTTATAATGATGATTTCTGCAACTAGATTCGAAGGTCCTGAGGTATGGAGAAGTGACGGATAAAAATGGTCACCAGGGTGGGGGAGGGTATAGCTCAAGCGGTAGAGCACATGTTTAGCACGCACAAGATCCTCAGTTCAACCCCCGGTACCTCCTCTAAAATAAACAAATAAATAAAATTTAAAAACCTAATTACCTCCCCCTACAAAAACAAAACAAAACAAAACAAAACAAAACAAAACAAACAAAAAAGCCCCCCAAAGATAAAACAATTAAAAAAAAAATGGTCACCAGGGTTGGAGGTGTAGGTCAGTGGTAGACCGCATGCTTGGCCTGCACGAGGTCCTGGGTTCAATCCTCAGTGCTTCGGTTAAGGGGAAAATAAGAAAATAAAGTAAAATAAAATAAAAATGGTCACCAACTCTTCACAGCTTTCCCACAAAGAGACAAAGCCTGTTTTTCTTCATCACTTACATCTGAGCTGGCCTTTGAGTTTTGTTGTACCAAAGAGCATAGTAAAACTGATGCTGTCGGGGTCTCAAGGAGACTACCGCTTTTGCTCTTACTTCTTTGGAGGGTTTTGCCATCACGTGAAGAATCCCAGGACGAAAAGATCAAGTGGAGAGAGGCTGGCCATCTCTGTCACTTTAGACAGTCCCACCCTAGGTGCCTGGCCATTACAGCACCCAGCACCAGTCAAACGACAGAGTCCAGCAGGAGAACTGTGTGCTCAGCCCACACAATCCTGAAAGATAATAAACTGCTGTTTTAACTGGCTCCGTTTCATTTTTGGTTTTGTCTTGTTTTGGCAGTTAATACTGGAGGTTATCTTACATTTCTTTGCATTTTCCCCATTTAGCCACTTTAGAACTTAGGCCAGAGTCTTGTACATGACAAATACTCAAGGGTTTGTTACTGTTTAAGCCTTTTTTGCTCTTTCCTTGATATTTTTTTTAAACACTTAATTTTATTTCATTATTTATTAAATGAAAAGTTTTAGTTTACCCTGGATATAAGGAAGCCTAGCCACATATTTGCAAACTAGTTTCATAACTTGGGTAAAGATAGAATTATCCTTAAGCTGTGCAGACAGGGTAAGGCCATTAAGAAAGGTGTCACTGACTATAATAATTGGATAAATGTGTTAGCGACATATCTTTGACTTATGCCGAATTTGTGCAAGTCATACTATTTTTTTTAAACATTTTTTATTGAGTAATATTCATTTTACAATGTTGTGTCAAATTCTAGTGTAGAGCACAATTTTTCAGTTATATATGAACATATATATATTCATTGTCACTTTTTTTCTCTATGTGTTACCACAAGATCTTGTTTATATTTCCCTGTGCTATACAGTATAATAACGTTTATCTATTCTGCATTTTAAAATCCCAGTCTGTCCCTTCCCACCCTACACCCCCTTGGCAACCACAAGTTTGTATTCTATGTCTATGAGTCTGTTTCTGTTTTGTATTTATGTTTTGTTTTGTTCTTAGATTCCTCATATGAGCGATCTCATATGGTATTTTTCTTTCTCTTTCTGGCTTACTTCACTTAGAATGACATTCTCCAGGAAAATCCACGTTGCTGCAAATGGGGTCATGTTGTCGGTTTTTATGACTGAATAGTATTCCATTGTATAAATATACCACGTCGTCTTTATACAGTCATCTGTTGATGGACATTTAAGCTGTTTCCATGTCTTGGCTATTGTAAATAGTGCTGCTATGAACATTGGGGTGCAGGTGTCATTTTGAAGTAGGGTTCCTTCTGGATTTATACCCAGGAGCGGGATTCCTGGGTCATATGGTAAGTCTATTCCTAGTCTTTTGAGGAATCTCCATACTGTTTTCCACAATGGCTTTCCTTGCTTCCCTCTCCCACTCTTAATGAATTAGATGTCTTCTTTTACAATTTTGTGTTTATTCTTTTTGTAATTCATGGTAGTTATCTCTTTCCAGTTATGAGTTTCTCATTTTTGTAGCATCCTGCTTCTCTTCTATTTAGAGTAGACCTGTCAATATTTCTTTTAGCATGGGTTTAGTGTTGCTAAACTCTTTTAGTTTTTGCTTGTCTGTGAAGTTCTTTATCTCTCCTTCTATTCTAAAGGATAGCCTTGCTGGATAGAGTATCCTAGGCTGCATCTTTTTTTTCATTCAGGACTTGGAATATATCTCGCCACTCCCTTCTGGCCTGTAGTGTTTGTGTAGAGAAATCAGCTGAGAGCCTTATGGGGGTTCCCTTGTAACTCACTCTTTGTTTTTCTCTTGCTGCCTTTAGGATCATTTCTTTATCCTTGACTCTGACCATCTTGATTATGATGTCTTAGTGTGGGTCTGTTTGGGTTCTTCCTGTTGGGACCCTCTGAGCCTCCTGTACTTGGATATCTGATTCCTTTAAGTTTGGGAAGTTTTCAGTCATGATTTCTTCAAATACCTTTTCAATCCTCTTTGTTCTTTCTTCCCCTTCTGGGACCCCTATTATGCATAGATTGGCATGCTTTATATTATCCTGTAGGTCCCTTATATTGTTTTCATTGTTTTTTATTTGTTTTTCTTTCAGCTGTTCTGATTGGATTCTTTCTGTTGTCCTGTCTTCTAGGTCACTTATTCGTTCCTCTGCATTATCTAGCCTGCTTTGTACAGCCTTTAGGTCAGATCTCATCTCAGCAAATGAGTTGACTAATTCTACTTGGTTCTTCTTTATAGCTTCTATTTCATTTTTGACATATTTTATATCTCTAAACACTATTTCTTTTAGTTCCTTCAGTACTTTGATCACTCCTTTTTTGAAATCTTGATCTAGTAGGCCATCAATGTCTATTTCCTTGATCATGCTTTCAGGAGATTTCTCTTGATCTTTTAATTGAGAGTGGTTCCTCTGCTTCTTCATATTGCTCATATCTCTCTGGCACTGTGGCTTAAGGAGTATCAGTTATCTAGTTCTCCTGGAGACACTGTGCTCTTAATGATTTTATTGAGAGGTCTTTGTCTCTTTGCCCTGTTTCATGAATTCAGCTTGCTGTTTCCAGAGGCCCTCTGTTGGCGCCCTCTTCTGTGCTGCTCCCAGTGGCTGTCAGCTAGCAGATTGTGCCCCTCCCAACACTGGGTCAGGTGCTGAGCTCTTACCCGGTGGGCAAGAGGGTCACTACCCCTCCAGATGCCACAGTCAGATGATGCACTCAGGGGAGGCAGGTGGGCGGATCACGCCCCCTCCCAGCACCGTGGTCAGGTGCTGTGTTCCTTCCAGGAAAGCGGGTTGCTGCCTGCCCTTTCCCAGCGCCGGTCGCTCTGCTGCTCTGTGCAGCTGCCAGCTCTGCCTCGGGTCAGTGTTCTGAAGGTGGGCTCGGGGAAGACTGTGGAATGGCCTCGCCTCTGCTGTGTGTCAAATCTCAGCTGCTTGTTTGTCTTGGAAGTGCGAGTTCTCTGAGGTGCCGGGGCAGAAAGACCCTATCTGCCTCCAGCTGTAAACAAGTCTCAGTCCTGCCTAGGAGGTTGTGGAGCCCCCGGGTAAGAAGTCAGGTCTCGGCCCCACCCCTGCCCGAGCGCTGTGCACAGGAGAATATGGTGGCTGTGGCTAAGCCTCGCCTCTCTTCTCTCGAGTAGTGCCAGTAATGGCGATGCAGGTCTGAGGAGACAAAGGCTATGGCGCCCCTCCCCCCAGGGCACACCAGCCGTGTTGCTTTGCTTTTTTCACAATTTATGGGGGACCAAGGTTGCTCTGCTCCATATCCCCCCCCCCCAGCCACGGTGGGCAGCACCCTGCAGTCCCCTGGGGCTGCCTCAGTGCAGCCACCCCAGTCCTCCGCCCAGCTCGAGCCATCTGCCCCAGCCCCAGCTGCCGGCTCGCGTCTTGGGCTGGGTGTTCACAGGGACCCTTTGTGCCCATTTAACTCAGTTCTGTTGGTCAAGAGGTACTCGGGGCAGATCTGAGCCTCAGAGGTTCCCCCTCTTTCCTGCTGGCCTCTCCCTTGGAGAGGGGAAACCCAGCGAATGAGCACCAGTCCTCCTTTGCCGCTCCCTCCCCGCGGGATCGGTCCTGCACTGTTTTGCTTTTTCTTCTTTCTTTTTTCCTTTTCTCCTACCAGATTTTTGGCATCTTTGTCTTTTGAAGAGGGTGATGTCATGGAGTTCAACAGGTGCTCTGGTTGGCTGAGTGGTTCTCTAGACGTGAGTTTTGGTGTATTTGTGGGAGAGGGTGAGCTACAAGTGTCCTTCTACTCTGCCATCTTGCTTCTCCTATGCAAGTCATATCATTTTTATGGGCCTTGGTAGCTTGTCTGTAAGTTGGGGGGCCTGTATCAGAGGAGCTCTGCGGTCTTTCCAAACCCCATATAGAACCTTCTATGTACAGACCTGGCTTAGATAGTTGTGGCCATGGGGACAGGAACTGCTGAGTTCATTCCAAGTTTAACCTAGTTGTCAGTGAGGAGAAACTGTTACCTTTGGGGTAGAAGCCAAGACCCAGTGGTCACTAGTGTAAGTGATTCAGTTTCATGATATGTTTTGTCACTTGTTAGGAAGGAAATTAATTGGTGATCCTTGTCTAGATGCTTCTGTCCATATCATAAAATATATCACAATTGGCAGGTGGCTGCAGCCTCAGCAGAGAGAACATGGAATCATTTTAAGAATGAATGGGTCTCTTATACCTCGCAGAGCAGCAGTTTCTTTC
This sequence comes from Camelus ferus, assembly GCF_009834535.1. Classification (NCBI taxonomy): domain Eukaryota; kingdom Metazoa; phylum Chordata; class Mammalia; order Artiodactyla; family Camelidae; genus Camelus; species Camelus ferus. The sequence goes on from NC_045709.1 coordinate 65,985,357, forward strand.
TCATTTGTGTTGCAATAAACACATGTTGCAGCAACACTAGAAAATGCTGAAACTCGTTCTATGTTTGGTCAATAAGAGGAAGTAAATAGGTAATTTGCTTAATCTAAACTGATCTAAATAATGTCTTATGCTTTTAGGGAGAAAGTTTATGAGTACAAATTTCTTTTTTGTTGTTGTTGTCATATGACTGCTCTCTCCTAGTAAATGCACGCTGCTGATCATAACAAATGAAATGATCCCTGCTTCTGGACCAAGTATTTAGTGCCCATTAATGGAGGGTCAGGAATTGCTGGGTTACAAGTATGTTCTGTCCACTCTCAGGTCTGAGGATATCCAAGCTGGTGCCTCTGATCACCTGCTCTCTATTGCAAACCCTCTGCTTGTGGCTGGGTTTGCTGGTCTCCATTTCATTGCCAGGGGCCTAAATCATCATTCTTCCTCTTCCCCGTTCGCAGCCTCCCTCTCCTGATTCTAGCCCAGTGACCTGCAGTCTGAGAGCAACTGACCTCTCCCTGCTGAGCCTAGTCCTCACTCTTGGGATTCATACCTTATCCCTGTGTTGGGAAGTAAAGATAAAACATCTTTCAAAGATTCTGTAACAATAGAGGCAAGCAAACAAGTTCTCTGTATCTCTAGCCTCCCTCATGCAAGTAGACTATACCTCCACCTGTGAGATAGAAATAATTTCTTTGTCATTAAAGGAACCTAGCAACTTCCGGTGTCTTTCATCATGGATCAGGTTACCGATGGCCATGTGTCACACACTTGCACGCTGTCTATGACTTCAGTGTGCATCCCACAGCATTCTCACAAGTAATTACCAAATATTTTTAGACTTAAAAAAAAGTCAGCATGATAAAAATCAATGGTCACCAGGCCACTTGCAAAATGTTAATAGAGATGAAATGTTATAATACTTTCAGAACAATTTTGATGACCCTTTCTTCTAAACCGGTATTAAATTGAAGTATATTGAGGAGCTTGCCATATTCACTGAACTTTAAACATACAAACACTGGAGATAAAAATACATTTCAAAACTCTTACAAGGACTTCTGCTTCTAGCTGTAATGGAACACAGGGACCAGAATTACCCTCTCGTCTTCAACAACTAGAAAACTGGTGAAAACATCTGGAATAATGAATGATGTTCACCCACTGGATGATAGGTAGAATGTGACAGTGGTTCCAGAGAGAAGGAAAATGAATGAGGTGTTTTCTGTAATTGCCCTGTTTACAGACTGGAAAGAGTATTCGGGTGATGCAGCAGGGAGGGAGAACTGGAAGCGAGGCTGCAGGTCCTACTGACTCCAGGATATAGAGTCCAGAATTTAGGAAGGACAGGATCAGGGCCAGGAGTAGGGTGAGGAGAGTAAGTCAGTTGCCTCAAGCACAAAATTTAAAGGGATGCTGAAAACCTAAGTCATCAAGATAAATAATATTTTAATCCAATAGTTTAAAAATTAATATAAAAAATTCATGATGAAAAAAATATCAAACATTTAAATAAAGACAGAAACAGACCCTGAACATGCATGATTCGGCTGTATTTGCTTTACCCTCATCCTGGCCCTGTCAGAGATTCCTAATTAAAAAAACTTTTTTTTTTTTTTAATTTTATTGATGTATAGTTGACTTACAATGTTGTGTTAGTTTCTGGTGTACAGCAAAGTGATTCACTTACACATATGTATTCTTTTCCATATTCTTTTTCATTATAGGTTATTACAAGGTATTGAATATAGTTCCCTATGCTATACAGTAGGACTTTGTTGTTTATAAAGATTCCTAATTTTGATGAAGTCCAACTCATCAATTTTTTTTACAGTTAGTATTCTTTGCATTCTGTTTAAGAAATCTTTGCCTATACCAAGTTTATAAAGATTTTCTCCTATATTTTCCTCTGAGAGTTTTATTGTTTCTACTTTTAAATTTAGGTATGATTTCTAACTAATTTTGTGTATAGTGTGATATAGGGGTCAAAATTCATTGTGTATTTTTCATGCAGACATCAACGGTTTCAGCTCCACTTGATGACATGAGTATGCTTCCTTGTCTGACTACATTTGGGCTTTTGTGAAAAATCAATTGCCATATATTTGTGTATGAATTTTTGGGCTCTATTTTATTTCCATGATGTATTTGTCTGTTGTTACGCCATTATGGTGTTGTCTTGACAACTGTAACTTTCAGTAAGTCTTAAAATGAGATAGTGTAATTATTCTAGCTTCTTCTTTAGTTTTAAAATTATTTTGACTATTCAAGTTCCTTTTATGTGTATATCAATTTTAGAATGAGCTTATTAATTTCTACTGTGGTGACTTTTAAGTAAGATTGCTTGAAACTATAGTTCAGTTTGGGGGAAATGCACTTCATAATATCAAGCCTTCCAGTTCATGAACTTGAACTTGTAATTAAAAGAATTTTTTTGAGGTGGGGAGGTTATTAGGTTTATTTATTTATTTTTTAATGGAGGTACTGGGGATTGAACCTAGGACCTGGTGCATGCTAAAGGTGTGCTCTATCCCTGAGCTATACCCTCTCCCCAACACTGAACTTGCAATATTATATACTTCTCTCCAGTCAGTCTGCTATAATGTCTCTCCATAATGCTGTTAGTTTTTTAGTATAAAGATCTTGCACTTTTTAAGTTAAATTTATTCAGTTAAGTTTAGCTTTCCAATTTGTTGCTAGTATATAGAAATACAATTGAGTTTTATGTATTAAACTTGTCTCCCATGAGCTAGCTAAAATTCAGTTATTAATTTCAAAAAAATTTTTGTAGATTCCTTGGAATTTTATGTAGAGAAAATCATATAATTTGAAAGCAGGTGATTCCAGTTCTCCATTTCTCTTTTCAAATCTTTATTTTCTCCTTTCCTCCCTCTCTTCCTTCCTTCCTTTCTTCTAGCTATATCATCTATCTATCATCTTCTAATTGTAGTACTTAAAACCTCCTGGAGCTCTGTTCATTTTTCTTCAACATGTCTTCTCTCTGCTTTTCAGACTGTATGACTTCTCTTCATCGGTCTTCAAGATCACTAAGTCTTTCTCCTGCCAACTCTAATATACCCCATTTTTCTCATTTTAGTTGTTTTACTTTCAGTCATACAATAGACATTTTGTTTATTTTATATTTTTCTGCTGAGATTCTCTATTTATTTATTATGAAGAACCATACCTTTCTTTACTTTTAAAACATACTTTGCTCTTTGAACATTTTTATAGTTGATGTTTTAAAGTCTTCACTAAATCCAATATATGGGATGCCTTAGGAATGGGGTTTTATTGACAGTTTTTTTTTTAACTGAATATGACCCCCTATTTTCTTGCTTCTTTATGGATTCAGTTATATAGCAGTCATTTTTGACTGTACATTGTAGAGATCCTGGTAAATGTTGATTTTACTTTAGTAAGCTGTTCAATTATTGGCTGATCATCTTGCATTTTGTAACCTTAGTCTCAGTTACATGCTTTGTTAGGATAGATGTTTGGAAAGATGTTTGGAGTTGTTTTCCAACCTTCTCTAACTTTATGGGACTCAATCTCTGAACTCTGTCTTCCTGCAGATCTTGTCAGGCTTGGTTTTAGGTTTTGTTTGGGTGGGTATGGAATAAGACAACAATAACAAAAAACTGTCCCTTAGAAGTAAAGAGCAGTTTTTTTTTTTTTTTTTTTGGTTGTCCTTGAGGATATCCAAAGTGTTAATGAAAGCAAGCACCGGTTGAGCACTAACATCTCTTTTCCATGCTGAACCCTATAGCAGCTGCTCTCTGGTAAGCCTTGGGTAATACTAGTTTGATCATGCACCACATAGCCTCTGGACATGGGGTGTGTGAGGAACCCCGTCTCAAACTTTTATAGTCCTATCTCTGTGCAGCTTCTGCCTCTAGGGTCCTGGCCCTAACAATCCCAGCTGCTTCAGCTAACCCAATTCTGACTCCCTCCTCGGCTCAGATAGATTGCCATGATCTGCCTGGACTCAATCCACTGTAGTCAAGAATTTGTCCCCAGACAGACAGCTGGGCTACCATGAGTGAAACTAACATTGTGCACTCCGGTTCTCAGGGAGCACAGCCTTGCACCACTTGTGGTCCCACGCCAGAACCCAGTTCCCTCATATATCTGACCAACTGTCATATCGTGGAAGTGCTTCCTTGGTCCTAGTTACTGAACTGTTGTCAGCATCATTTCAATCTGTATACGATGTTAATGAAAGAGTTGTTTTATATGTATGTCACCTAGTGTTTGTTAATCATACATCCCCTCCCCCCCCCGTGAATACATGAAAAACAAAAATATAAGTGAAATGAATTGGGTATTATTCCTAAAGCTTCAGATTCTTTTGAATTACTTCAAGTCAGAGTTCTCAGTGCTTGTATTTTTCCATATCACCGTATGGCTCTCTGTACCACTGAGATCACTGGTGATGTAGCGATCCTCAGAAGACTGATCTATTGATTCTGTGCTTCTCTTTCAGGTTGCTGTCACTTCTGCATTTTGACGTTGGTGCTGTTGAGGAGTGTAAATGTGCAGGCAGCATCACTATGTTATGACTGCCACCTGGTCTGCTGTAATTATGAGAGGTCGTGAACAGTATGAAAGTACCCAGATTTCCAGGATATTAAAATGTGGGAAAATGTGCATATCAGAAATAGTATAATATAGTATTTGACTGACTCAAGCTATATGCATCTTAATTGTGAGAAAAATAGAAACTAACTCTAAAAAATAAGTATCTTTTTCTTATATTATGGGGACCATATTTAGCGTGACACTAAAGTGAATTGCCAGTCTTTGCTATTGTAACAAACATTGGCTACATAATTTAATCCACTAGTAGTTTTTAGGAATGTGGTTAAACAGAGGGTAAAAGTTAATTTCGAATGTCAATGTGAAAAAAATGTGGAGAAGAAAGAATAGTATCTATCAGCAAGTACCTATCTATCTCCTGTGTTAGGGCTGAGGGCAGGCTGCCCCCAAATATACCTGGGTCCCAATCCCAATGACATACTGATTCTTTTGAATTAAAGTTATTTGAGAAACAGCCAGTAAAAATATATATATATATATATATATATATATATATATATATATATATATATATATATAGACACTCTTACATCCCACCTTTCCCCCTAAAAGCAGGAAATAAATCTCTCATGTGAAGGTGTCTTCTTTATTCCAGGAGGATAAAAAACACTCTCATCAACAGAGTTAGGAAATTCCAGGGTAAGAAAGCTGTATAAACAGACTTTGTTTCTTCTTCATTAGTCTGCTACCCCAAGCACAAACTCTTTTCACAAATATTTGTTTCTCTGTCTAAAAGTAATATATAAACAGCCTACTTTGGTCACTTCAGGGGTCCTATTTCTATGAGAGCTCTGTGTGTAGGAATTAAATTAGTTTTCTTCTCTTGTTAATCTGTCTTGTGTCCATTTAATTATTAGAACAGCCAAAAGGACTTGAGGGGAATAGAGGGGGAAATTTCCCCTCCCTGACACTTGACAAGAAGTCAGGAGAAATGAGTTCTAAACTTGTGTATTAATAGCTAACGTGTTGGCACTGTTCTGTGAGCTTTTTGTAGAAGTTTCCCTGGATTGAGAAGATTACTTAGCTTCCATATCACCTGAAAAGCATGCAGACATACTGATGGCACATCTCCAGGAAGCTGGTCACCATTGCTCCTGTAAGTCAAGGCACACGTTATCAAGAATCAGAAATGTTTGGACCCAAATCTGATTCAAACCAGCTGCACTTGTTACAACAAACATATTTTGATTAAATATAACAATTCAATGCAATAAGACTCCTAATAGGTAACAATATTGTTTTTTTATAAAAACTAACTTGAATGTATTAGAAGGATTCAATCAATATGATGTACTTAAAAAATACTTGTGAATTAGGTGCAGGTAAGACAACAACTACAAATTTGGAAACTGTAAAAATCTAAAAAACTTTTATGCTTAGATGGACTTTGTTTTTAAAATTTTCACTCTACTTTAAAGAAATGGAAACTTTATGGATGACTGGAAACTGAGTCAGAAGGCCAACTCAAAGAGAGGCCTTGGTCCTATATGAAAGATGGGTCAATAAAATAAATATCTTTCAGGCTAGAAAGAAATAATTTGGTGTGTATTTTTAATGCATCACTGCTTACACTGATATTTTGATGCTCTTATCTTTATGACATTGAAGAAGAGGGATTCCACTATACTGCAATTTGCCTGTTTTACAGATAAAGAAATTGAAATAGAAACCAAGAAAGATTAATAAAGAAGCACACTGCGGTCCCACAGCCACCAAGTGGTGGAGATGGGAAGCCCACCAGACAGCACAATTCCAGAGCCCCCCTACCCTCAAGCTTAACAGCCTCCCACTGACTTACTATATGTACTTAGAAAAAGCATTCACCCTTCTCCAAATTTGAATATTTTTATCTGTAAAATAAGGGAGTTGTATCAGATATCTTAGTTCCCATTTTAATTCTTAAAAAAAAAAAAATTACCTACCACTTAAGCATGACTCTGATCATTCAGTTCTTTGTGAGTACTTTTACCAGACAAGAGCAGGTGAGGAAAAATGTTTTCAATCTTTGTTTGAGTTTTTACTACATCATACCGACAACAGCATGTCTGAGCTGGGCAGTCCTACTAAGAGACGCTGGGTTAGTCTTTGATCATTTAGTACTTGTTCCAAGTTTCAAACTCTTTTAAAAGCTCAAAAATCAAGACAGTGCTGACTCCCTTGTCAAATGTCCTATAACTAATGCCATTCAAGTTTGTGATATCTAAATTCAAACATCCTTTTTGAATAATGGTCACACTCTGTTCCTTTTGCAGCCTTATAATCTTTACTGGTCTTGAGAATGGACGGCCTTTGGGCATCTAAGACCACTGCCTCATAGAACAGCACTACTCTGGAATCTTCCAACAATCTCTTTGTGTTGGTCAACATGTATTAAGCATTCTCTTTCATTATAATCATAACTAAAAAATCCACCATTTTCTGGTTAACTTCTCAAAAGATTTGACATTATCAGTATGTCAAAGGCAGTATAGCAAAGGTAATAGTTTTCCATAAAACTGTGCATGTTTGGGATCCTAAGTGTCCTTATAAGTAGAGTTGAACTAAAAATATGTATAAAACAAATGGCATTGGTTAGTATAGAGTCTCATTAAGAATGTGTATAACATTACATAGTAAAACCAGGAAAGTACAATTTTGCAATGTATGAAAAAAATTCTATTTTCACATAATTTATTACTTGATTTAGGTCAGGGAATTTTATAATTAATTCCCAATCAATTTTTGGCAAAGTTTGTTGCTTTACTTCCAGAAGATAAAGTGCCTGGCAAGAATAAGCTATTCCTGAGTTTTTCTGTGTTCTTGTGTTCTATTACCTACGCCCTGTATTTATCTCTAACTGTTCATGTACAATGATCTAAATGAAATTTTTGAGATGAGTATTAGTTTTTCACAACATACCAACATCTGTTCCCAATCGAGGTAACAGGGTTATAGTCAACGGGAAATAAATGAGTTGTGGAAACATTCATGTTGAGAAAGAACCTTCTGGGACAATTGAAAAGATGGATCTTGTATTTCCTAGGTGAGTGCCTTCCACCGGAGGCTGGGGAAGCATCAGGACTGGACGACAACACAGATCACAGATCAGCGCCGACACCAAGATGAATCTCAGACACAATCTGAGGTCAGCCACCCACAGAGTTTTGTTTATTTTTAAAATGGATTGTTCCGCTATGGCATTTCTTGTGTGGGCAACTGGAGTAAATGAAAAAGACAGGGAGAAGGGTGACTGTTCTCAGCTAAGCCTGAAACATTTATCAAACATTGTTTTATCTTAAACATTTCACTAGGAGAGTGTGTGTAACATTGACTTAGCATCAAGGTAGGGAGTGAGGAAACTAAACAAGTGTATCTCAGAATATATTTCTTTAAACAAATTCTTCAGTTATTTCTTTAAAGTCTTTTTTAATAAAAGACTTTGTTTTGATCCACATGACAAGTTTAGGTTTGAAGACCAAAGGGAAGCACAGAGGATGAATTATTAGCAAAGGGAACAGAAGTAATTACATACACCTTCTTGCCTTTTCATATTTATTAAACCCGTTTCATTCTATTTTAAAGCACTTTTGTGTCAAATGGCATTTTGGTAATCATTTTCAGTTTAAAAAGCTAAGCAAGGGTGAGGCAGCATGTTCTGGGATGCTCTGATCTTGGAGACGTTTTCTTGCTGTTCTGAGACAAACACTGTAGGAATGTTTGCTGCCTCTCCTTTCCCAGAATCCCTCACTTTCCAGCAGAGACCAAAGCTACACCTGAGGGTCTTATAAGTGCCTGCTCACATCTTGGGTGTGGGTGAGCTTCCTTTGTCATTGCTCCAGCAATGTGATTGGCTCAATTTCCTCATTATGGAAAGAGAAAATGTGTAGTGTCTACTCCTTGAAGGGGCATAGCCTCCAGAAGTATTTTTGAGTAAACATCATTTCCACTAGGATCAGACGATGAGTTTTCTCCTTGTATCTCTTTGTCATTCTAGGGGGTTGCTCTTGCAGAGGCTTGGCTTTGAGGCTCTTCTGTGCCAAGCATACTGACAAAACCCACCCTGTGTCGGCAATCCTACTGAGACAGGAGGGAAAGGGACAGGGCTTCACCAAGGAATGACACAGCAACTGAAGTTTCAAATCCCAGTAGACCTTGTGCTTCCTTATACGCTCACTGTAATATATTAGCATGGTAAGTGACACACCCACAGGCACCAGGATGGGTCCAAGTCTGACCATTAAAGGTCAAAAAGTGGGTGATGGCCTAATTCCTGGGAATCCCAGCCCCTTCCCCAAAGTCATTAGACTAATTCTCTCACTTGTTAGCATATGAAGTTACAGAGCCCATAAAAACCAACAATCCGCAAACCTCGTGGCCTGGCTGCTCTCCCTTCTAAGTAGGATGCCCTGCATTCTGTCTGTAGAATGTGTAGCTCCTAGGCCCCTCTGTCACTCTCTCTTGCCTTCGGAGAAGACCTGCACTCATCTATGGAGTGTGTGTGTACTTTTATTTAAATTAAACACCCATCCCCTTGCCTCATGGCCTCCCTGGCCCTCTGAGATGACCTGTGCTCTGTTTATGGAGTGTACATCTCTCTGAATAAATCTAGTTTCACTCAACTATGGCTCGCTCTTGAATTCTTTCCTGCATGAAGCCAAGGACCCTCACTTCATGGGGCACATCCCAGGGACTTGCCTGGGACAGGGCCACCTTCTCTCCCCATTTTTCCTATGTCACTACCGTGGTTAGTATTGCTTTCTCAGGGAAAGTTCTCTGGCCACTTGTTTAATATCCACTAACCTAGGCACTACTGAGAACTTCTCCTCCAGTTTGAGCATACACACGTCTGTGGAAAAGAAACCCTCCTTGCCTCTGCCTTCAGTCATCCCTGTGTCCATGTGCCCTAAGTGAAAACAAGCTACACATTCTGAAAGACGCCTCCTGAGCTGTGCCCCCTCGCTACCTTGAACCAGAAAGCCCTTTTTGAAGCTGGGATTGTCTTTTACCAGAAACCTCAAAAGTGAACTCTACAAAGAAAATGAGAGTGTGTGTGTGTGTGTGTGTGTGTGTGTGTGTGTGTGTGTGTGTGTGTGTTTGTGTTCATGGATGGAAAAAGAATAATACCTTTAAAGAATTTCTTATAATAAACAGTTAATTAGAAAGTTTCAGGGTTCACTTGGGTCCTAGGGGAAGCATCATGGACAAAAGCAGTCTCCCAAATAGCTGGATTCTTCTGGGACCTAAATTATTCTTAGAGTTTTATCAGGTGGTTTTATCCCTTAATTATAATAATGATTTTTGAACATGGGGTAAATCCTGGGAGGTGCCACTTTAAGTTCATTGCAACAGTAAATTCAAAAATAGCACCCTGGTGACTTGACAGATTTTATGCCATTTTAAAAGGCCCAAGTTTATACTCAGACACAGGAAAAATCTGAAATGTTATCTGCATATACCTTAATCAGCTACTTCTTCTCAAAGAGATCACCATAACCAATGCACTATAAAACCAGGGCTTCTGAAGGTGCTGTCAAAGCCACCTCTCCAAGCTCCCAGGAGAAGTGACTTTGGTTCACCTTAAAACTATTATGCTTTTGCTCTGTGTTTTAAAAGGGCTTCACCTCCACTACACAATTTCACTGCTGGCTCTTCATCTCAGTGGAGAGAGTCAGTGCTGTGCTCCCACCAACATTTCAAGAGGTAAAGAAAGGTAAAGAAAGAACTCTCAGCTCGGGTCAGAAGTGTCAGGATTCAGAGAACTTAACACCAAGCTCAAGGCCTGAAATCTGGTCTGAATACACCAAGTCAAGACAAAATGGGCCAGCCTTGAAATACCCTTGCCTAACAAAGTCACTATTATTCAAAAAAGGCTTTTAGAGAACATATTGGCGTATCGTGGAATAGGAAAATGTCAAGTTTAAGGAGAAAGTATCGCAAGGGTGACGGCAGCATTTTCAGAATCCTTGGCAATGTCAGGCAGTTAGATTAGTGATGGCACCGGGCACATAGGCGGAGGAGAGGGAGGATTGTCCAGAAGATGGCGTTATGCCTGCCTTCAGCATAAAAAGGGGCTTTACTTCCTCTCAATGAGTGCCAACAAGAAACCTGTTAGAATCCGACAGCCGAGACTGCGTGGTAGTGAAAAGGACTTAACTGGATATGACCCAATGCTCATTGTAATATAATTAACATTGTGGTTTAGGTTCCCCCACCATGGGTTTTTCTGTGTGCATCATGGGTAAGGACATGCACAAAATGGGACGGGCATGACTAAGCACTCCAAGGACAAGAGCCGTCAACCAATTGAGGGACCACCTCTAAGCAAATGTGTAAGAGGAAGGGCGAACAAAGACCGCTGCTTTTCCTCCCTTGCATCAGCCCACCTCCCATTCTTAGAGGTGTACTTTCCCTTTGCTAATAAATTTTTTAAAATCTTTCTCTACACAATGCTTCTGTCTCCCATCTGAATTCTCTTTCAGGTAAGACAAGAACTGGGGTCTTTTCCCTTCCCTTTTTGGGGTAACAGCAAGATTTTAAAGAACTGAACTCTAATCCTGCCTTCAAAGCTTTCTTCTTCCTTACAATTTTGTTTCCCCATTGATGGTAACATCTTCCTTAAGGCATTTTGGTGAGAAATAATTCAAGTGTGTTTAAAGTTATTTTTTTTTCGCTTTGGGACAAAACATTGCAATTTAAATGTGAAATAAGAGTTTCTGGTTTCATAATTTATTTTTCTCCATCTGAGGTGTTGAACTAGTTGGAGACTGAAAGTATCAACCCAAGAAAGATCTAACATAATCACATTCACTGTTCAGCCTGGGTTGCAAGCAGTGTTTTCAGAGCAAATGCTCAACAGACATTCAGTAAAACTACTCATGCTTCAAATTCTGTAACACCTGGCTAAAGATCAAACATTTTTTTTCAAAAGTAACTGGAGGAAATATCAATTACAGCAGTTATTTTCAACCCTTACATTGTCTGTTCACAGCAGACCTCTAGATTGGTAGATTTCCAGAGAAAATGAGCTACTCCCTTGCATAGGATGGAATACACACAGACTCAGTGAGTTCAGCCCACAGTACAGATGATGCCTTGTGCACTCTGTATACATTCTTTCCCCGACTCCCATTGCCTAATTGCATGTAACACATGAGTTCCTTTGGAACTTGGGGAAGAAGATTTGACCTTCTTCCCCAAGCCCAACAAAATAGAGCTTGTTTTCTGTCCTTATTAGCATGCTCATGATCTTTCTGCCCTTCCGTTTATGGTACATTTCCGTCACAGGGCAACCTCCATCCAAATTCCTGTAGCCAAGAGCCTGGTGATGGAATCTCTGAAGGCAATTGCTTTTGTCTGGAGCTTTGTCATGGGGCTACAGGACTCTCTGGGAGTCTGGGGACTCGTGGGGTCTAGGTATCAGTGGTCCATGAGGACTGGACCTGTCTTTCTTCCTGGGAAAACAGCCTTGTTCAGAATGATTTTTGAGTGTTAGGCTTCTATTAAGCAGGATAAATATTTTTGTTGTGAGGGGCTGTCCTGTGCCTTGTAGAGCATCCAGCAGCATCTTGGGCCACTAACCAGATGTCAGTAGCACCTCTTCTCTGCTCCCAGTTGTGACGATCAAAAATGTCTGCAGACATTGCCAGATGCCTCAGGAGGGTTCAGGGTGGCGATGGGGGTAAAATCACCCCTAGCTCCACTCCCCTGAAAACCAGTGGGTTAAAGGATTATTCCATAACATCCTGCTGTTAATACTTGGAATTTCAATCTTATCTGAGTTAACATATTAGTAACAGTGTATTGCATTTATAATTTGCCAAGTGCTTTTCACACAGAAGTACTATATTTAACTCTCCCAACAGCCCTAAGATACATTTGTTGATATTCTGCTTTCAAAGAAGTGGTGACTGGCTTGGGGCTGGCAGGTGACAAACTCTTAAAGTGACATGTGACAATATACTGAAGCAGGGGTTTCTGGGACGCTCCCCCTTGGCCTTCAGCCCACACACTCCCCTGGTTCAGTCTGTCTGCTCTGACCATGCATTGGATTGTCTTACTAATTTCCCTTATGTTTGGGCTGGAAGGACTCAGAGGTTTTCTGATCCTTCTCTTCCATCTTAGGAGAAACCTGGGTTGCAGAGGACCTAGGCAACTTGCCCAGAAAATAAATGTGGCAAAGTCAGGACTGAAACCCAAGCCTCCAAACTTCGTAACCAGCGTTATTTTCTTTCTTTTTTTTTTCTTTTCTTGGGTGCTACTTGATCAATATTCCACGAATAGATGAAAAAAATAGGATACAAATAAACACACTTGTGTGTGTGAATATTGACGAGAGTAGCCCTCCCCTCTGTGTTCTCCAGTGTTCAAAATGGTTGTGGCTGCCTCTCCCAGGCCTTACCAGGCATAATATTTGTGCCTTTGAGGAAATATCAGAAGGGAAAGAGGTGATGGGAGGAGAGGAGCCCTTTAAGGAAAGACTAATTATTGTGCTTAAGAAGACAGCCTTTCTAGTAAACCTCATTCCACACCCGACTCCCTAACCTCTCCTTATTGTTGGTGAGAAATTGTCAAATGCTATAAACGCAGCGCTTGTAGGGAAAGTTCAAGCCTGTTTGCTGGGCTGGGCCGTCTGGAAATCGGAATGTTCTATGCTAACAGCGCCTGAGGGTGCACATTGATCCTTTGTTTCCTAGCCCTCAAAGTCTTTGCTTATGCAAATCCAACCACGGGGTCATTTTAACATGTAAATCACGTAATTTCCCTCACGTGGGGTGAACTGACAGGATTTTCAACTGTTGGGAGGTGATGAAGGGTATTTATTTAAGCAACATCCTTGCACTGGGCATGTGTCCCACGCCCGGCTTTCCTCAGTGGTGCCGCCCTGACAGTGGAGAGCCTGAGATGATTCACACCCCTGTCAAAGGAACCAGAGGGCCAGGGACCTCAGGGAATCTGACCCTCACTGAGGAGGCAAGAAAGCCACTCCTCAGAAATGGCGCTGAGTTCTTCGTCTCCCTTGAGGGTGGGTTTTTCTTTGATGAGTGAGTGAACGCAGACTGCGTCTTCCTGGACGCAGGAAAGGCCATTTTCAGCCTGTTTCACAGGTCAAAGAGCCAAGGAGAGTGAAAGGGATGTTTCAGGCCCCACAGCCCGGGGGAGTCTGGGCAGAGGCTGTGGCAGGCCGGCTTTCCCAGCTGCTGCCTGCAGATCTGATCCCTACCCCCAGCCTCTGTCCCAGTGGAGCCAGGATAGTGCCAGGGATGGGGGAGGAGCAGTGACCAGACCCTGTGGTGACGACAGCTGAGCTGCTTGGGCAGGAGGTGCTTGTTCCGGAGATGAAGTGTGATTCCATTAAAATGTGTGATCTCTTGAAACAGCCTACCTTGTTTTGGAGCGTGTGATACCGGATTTATTTGTCGGGAACAAATCGATGAGAATACGTTGGCCCTCCAGCATGAGTTTGAGCAACTTCAGCTTTTAATGGGCTGGTGCCCTCCCTGTGTGTGTTTGAAGGGCTTGACAATTGCAGCTTGCTCATTTCAGCCACTACCTGGGTGGCCATCCCCATCTGGGCACCATTCCAGGACTTCTTTTGAGCCAAGTCGTTAGAACTCAATATATATTTTCCCAGAGAAACAATGGCTGTAAGGCTTCTTGGATGGTGGACAAAAATTGCTTGGACCAGAATGTAGCTGAAATACTGTGCATTTGCAGTTAAAATCTAGCAAGAGAAATTAGAAGCGAGTATTAGAAATTCCCTTTAAAAAAATTACATAATGTATTTAAACCTAGCTAAGTGCTGCAAAACTTAAAACCATGAGATCCTTGGCCTTAGCTGCCTGCCTTGGCCGGACACTTTTGAAGGAGTGGGAGCAGGAGTCCCCTTGGAGCGTTTCCCTGACACACCACCCGAATTTAGGAGGAAGGAGGGATGAAAAGGGGATGCAGACCTTAATGCAGATAGGAGAAAACGTGACTTAATCACCCTAAGCCAGACTCTCCACCCTTCACTGCTCCTTATATTATTGAGTGAGAGGTGTGGTGAATACTGTGGGATACCATCTGAAACAGAGCAGGTCCCCATGCAAATCCTTTCCGTATCCCCATTTCTTGTTTTTAGGAAATAGACTTCATTCTGCCTCCTTGACCTTCCCTGAGTTCCAAAGGGCAGATTCAAATAGTTGCTAATCAGGGAAGGGAGGGTACGCAAAATCAAGGGAGGAGCAGTCAAGAAACAATAGTGTAGGCCTGGGGCAGGGTCCTGGTTCCTCCTGAAGGGAAATACACAGCAACATCTTTGAGTTTTCTGCAGGAACTAAGGCCCTCACCCAGGTGGAGGATGGTAACTTCAGGCTGAGCACGAGATTCCGGGGACACCACCCTGTTACCCCACCACCAGCCAACCAGAAGAAAGCCACACATCCTGTAACCCTCACCCCAGATTTTGCCTTTAAAAACGTCTCCCTGAAAACCATCGGGGAGTGTGGGTTTTGCAAGCAAGAGCCACCCGTTCTCCTAGCTCAGACAAGCAGTAGACCTTTCCCTGCTCCAAACTCCGATGTTTCGGTTTGTTTGGCCTCACGATGCATCCGGCACATGAAATTTTGTTTGGTAACATATCCACATCTCCCTTCCAGTTAAAGACCCCAGTCCTCCAGATGCTGGGGGTGTTGCTGCTGAGGTCTCACAGCCCAGCACCTCCCCAGGAATCACTCTGTCTGCTGGAGCTGCCTTGCCCAAAGGCCACGATTCTTTCCTGGAGCAGTCCTTGCCTAATAACCTGTCAATTTAGGAATACACAGCCCAACTCCCCTTATCATAATTTGGGACAACTCTGAAAGGCCATGCTAGCTTCCAAGCTCTGTAGGATCAGCCCCTGAAGTGACTACATCCCAGTTCAGTTCCTTCCTCTACCGCAGACCCATTTCCTTCACTTCCGTGGGCACATTGCTCCTAACTGCACACCCCCCATAAAACTGCCTGCACATCTGTCCCAGAGTCTGTTTCCAGTGAACCTGACCTAATGGGAACAAGCAGACAAGGACAAATCAAAACAAAGATGTGATCAGCCGAGACTCTGTCCATTACTGGTGGTGGAGGGGCTGGTAGTTACCCAAGAGCAAGAGGGGCCCCTGTAAAGATTCTAGCAGAGAGGACACTGCCCTTAGATGAGAATAGCTATTCAAGCAAGATAAGCATTTAATACTACTTCTGTGTGAAATAGATCCAATGACTTGGCCACAGCCGCCAGCAGAGTCCAGTCCTGACACAGAGTGGTGAAGAATTCAAGGGCAGTGCACTCCCTGATAGTCCATTAACGTTTCAGTGAGGTTGAGTGACAGCTGTTTCTGAAGCAATTTGGAGGTCTCCTTGCTTTCTCAGAAAGTCTCTCTTGTTGGGTTCTAAGCCTGGTATTTCTGAATAGGATGTTCAAAAATTTTCGATCACAGAAACAGCTTTCTTCCAAACGACTTCTTGCTGCCAACTCAATCAGGAGTGGTGCCAGATTGCGGTGGGGGTTTGCTCACCTCATCAACCCGAGGCTTGGGTTCTAGTGTCCCTCATCCCATAGCTCCAGTTCTTAGTTTTATCCCATTGAGCCTTTTCCTGTGCTCTAGATACACTTTACAAACACGGGCAGTATGAAAAAAGTATTTTAAAGGTTTCTGAGAGCTAGCCATCTTCCCCAAATGCTGGCACTAGGGTAGGTCCAGCAGGCAGTGGCCTTCTAGCAGCCATGAGTTCATGGTGTTGTGGGAGGACTTTGGAGGAGGGGCAAGGACCCAGAAGTCAGAGTGAATCTGTCTCCCATGCTAAGGGTCCATCAACTCTTCTTTCCATACTCTGTTTTCCTGAAGACCCAATGTGGTGCAATGTTATTAGGGCAGTTCCCGAAACAATTTGAAGGCCAACAAAACATTATTTCATGCTCTGATGTTTAGCATGGTTTTCCAGAAGGATAAGAAGGGTTAAACAGCAGTGATAATCCTCATCCAAAGATCAGCAGCTTGCAGGAGGGGCAAGAATACACAGAACTTTTCTGGAGGCCAGAGTGGATGGTGTAAACCTGACCTTCACAAATCCAGCATGATGTTGGCTTCTTTGGTGATGCAAGGGCTAGGTTTTAGGAGGCACCCTGACTGTAAGCCTGAATTTTAAGGCAGAGTTATTACATGGATGTCTTTAGAGAAAGTCTCTCTTACCATGTCAATAAGAGGTCATGAAAAAAAAAAAAAAAAAAACACACCGAAAACATGGATTTGGAACCACTGGGTACACTGTAGTGGCAAGATGAGAATTGTAGTACCCTCAGAAAAGGCCTAAACCCATCATTTATTAAGCAGACTGTCACTGAGGGCCAATCGTGGGGTGCTGAGCAAATGTTTGAAAAACTGAAAAAGTGAGAATTTTCTTCCAGATTGCAAATTATTTTGCATAAAACAAATGATTTCAGTTATTGTTGATTTTTATTACATTAGGAATATGACAGCAGTTTTATGGATCTGCGGGTAAAATCCAAACTTCTTATGGCGGCTTGTAAACGACCTGCTGTGACTGTGCCCCCTGCTAATCCCCCCACAGCTTGTCCCCTCTCACTCTGTGTATCTTGCTCTTTTTTGAATCTGTTCTTCTTTTTACCTGGGAAACATTTCCATGCAACACCTTTCCCCAGCCCCTCTACCAACTCTCCCTTTGACTTGCTAACTCTTTCTCAATCTTTGATCCAATATTAACTAGGTTACTTAAACTTGGGTCTAATGTTAACTTTCATTTTCTCACAGGAGGACTTCTATGAGCCCCTAAGTTTGCGTCAGGTGCTCCGGTAAAGATGCTGTGTGATTTTCCCACTGAGGTAGTCTGCTAGGGCTGCTGTAAAAAAATACCGCAGACTAGGTGGTTAAAGAACAGAAGTGTGTTTTCTCACAGTTCTGGAGGCTGGGGGTTGCAGACCAAGGTCCAGCAGGATTGGTTTCTGGTGAGAGCTCTCTTCCTGGCTTCTAGATGGCCGCCTTCTTGCTGTGTCCTCACCTGGCTAGGAGAGAGTGAGATTGTGAACTCTCTCCACACACACCTCTTCATACAAGGACACTAATCCGTCTGATGAAGGCCCCACCCACCTGACCTCATTTAGCCTTAATTACCTTCACAAAGGCCCTATAGCTACATATAGTCAGTCACATTAGGGGCTGGGGCTTTACCTACGCATTTCAGGGAGACACAGATATTCCATCCATAACACCCATTATATTCCTTATCCAGAGTGCCACCCACATTGCAGTTTGTGAAAATGTCCTTTGGGGCAAAATGCCAATGTCCAAGTACCCAGACTACAATGTGAGTGGTGCCCTCCCAACTGTGCACTCCTAATACTAGACTGCAGTTGACTGTTTGTTTTTTAATCCTTCACTAGAAGTAAAGTTCTGTGAGGGTAGGACCATGCACATCTGGTTTATTACTGTCTTCTCAACACCAACTACAGTGCTTCTTAAGTATAGAAACTCAGTGAACTCACTGGGCAAATGACCTTGATAACGAAACACAACCAGATCAAATCTGTTTGTGACATTTATTCTATTTGTTTTTGGACAGTGTATTTACTGGGATCATGGGTTCTAAACCATTAGCTATGTATTCCTGTCCTATTGCTTTTCTCAAATGGGTGTCTTTATCAATTGTACTTTCTCTAGAATGTACTTTAACTATCTTCCTTTGGACATGTTATTTCTTCTCTGATGTTATCTTCCTGCACCAGCCTACATTTCCCCTTCTGGCCTTCACAGATTCTGAGTATCTTGACTTTTAATCTTGGCCTCTCCAGATATTTCAGTGAAGTTTTTTATAGATATAAAGAGACTCATAGAGGTTGAGACTTTCCCAGAGCCATTGGGTAATACTGAGGCCGTGTTAAAACCAGAACCTGGGAGAGTTTTGAGTATTGCAGGACTGAAGCATTATCAACCCTTTGGGAGATTAAGATTTCCAGTTCTACTTATCTATGTTGGGTCAAGGGGCAGTGGGCTTTTGGCAGGAGAATGGGGAACAGGGTGGGTAGTGTAGTGTACCTGAAAGAACTGGCTAGCCAGGAGATAACTGATTACTATATACAAATCACAATCATGCAGTGAGGTGCAGTGGAGTTACCAAAAGCATAAACCAAGATTCTTGGAGATGATAACCATTCAGATGATATACATTCATGAAGAGTTAATGTTCAGTACAAGACAGAATGTGGGAAGACTGTTGAACCATCTAGAGAGTGAGAATATGAGGAATTAAAAGGAGGAAGGTCAAGATGGGCAGGAGTAGTCCAGAAAAGAGTCATGTATAAATTGGGGCTAGAACTTCTCCTAAGAGGACGGCTTTTGATAGATTGATTTTTAAATGTTCTTTTTTTTTTTTTTTTAAAACTAAACAAAAATCTGAGCGGGGGGGGATTATTAGGTTTATTTATTTATTTATTTTTAATGGAGGTACTAGGAATTAAACCCAGGACCTCATGCATGCTAGGCATGCGCTCTACCACTGAGGTATACCCTCCCCGCAGTCATTATTTCTTAAATTTTCTTTCTTTACACTATACAAATAAGAATTCTCAATAAAAAAATTCAGACAGAATATAATAGTAAAATGTGAAATGATGCACAGGCACATAAATAATAAAGATTTAAAGAATTAAACAAGATTCTACTGCAATATTCCTCGAAGATCTTTTTGATGACAGGATATACAGCTCATTCTTTTGTCTTTCCTTCTTGCTTCGACTTTTGTGGAACATTATTCTATTGATTGACTTCTGGCCTCTTCCAGTACATTCTTTTCCCCAGTAACCACCAGTAATATTTTTATAAATGTGTATACATTTATCACTGGCACCCATATTAGTTAAAAATCTTTTGATGGAAAGAAATAGAAAACACAATTCAAACTGGTTTAAGTAATAAATAGAATTGTATTGGTTCACATTACAAAGATCCCAAAGTAGATGGGCTTCAGGCAAAGCTAGACCTAGAGGCTCAATATAGTTATCAGATTTCTTCCTCTCTCACCAGTCTGCCTGCCAGGGTATCAGTTTTATTCTAAGGCTGTCTTCTCTCTTAGCTACATATTGTACAGTTGTCTCAGCATTATCAATAACATTTTTGGGTTTCCTTCTGTTTGGAGAATCCCTAGAACTATCTCCCAATGGAAACTAGGGCCTGATGGGGCATGGAGAAGGTATGCTGAGGCAGCACTCACATATTTTCACTAAAACACTGTTGTTTAAAAGTAAAGTACAAATTACAGCTGACCTTTGAACAACATGGTCTGAACCGTGGGTCCACTTACATGCGGATTTTTTTTCAGGAGTAAATACTACAATTCTACACGATCCTCAGTTGGTCCAATTTGCAGATGTGTGACACAGTATGGAGGGCTGACTACAGTTATCAGCAGATTTTTGATGGTGTGGAAGGTTGGTGCCTCTAACCCTCACATCATACAAGCGTCAACTGTATTTGGTATGGTTTACAGGGCCTTTCACCCTGTGGTCTCTTTTTACCTTTTCAACTTCATTTTTTGGTCAAATGTACACTCCATCTACTGTAGCAATGGTGGTCTTGCAATTCCATATTCACCTCATATATTATGCCCTTTTCTCTTTTTAGGAATGGCCTAGATTAAGTGTCACTTCTATGAAGACTTTATGAGGCTTTGTCTGTTACCAGCAGGATTTCTGTGTATGGCTTCTCAGGTGGCACATTATACAACACTAGGGGTATCATCACTCACCTACTCTGTGATATGAATGTTGTCTCCTGGATTGTGCAGTGTGAAACCTTCATATCTGTACATGGTCACCTTGGCCTGC
Organism: Camelus ferus; assembly: GCF_009834535.1. NCBI lineage: Eukaryota > Metazoa > Chordata > Mammalia > Artiodactyla > Camelidae > Camelus > Camelus ferus. Next base: position 66,005,779 of record NC_045709.1, read on the forward strand.
TTTCCTTAATATCACACTACATTCTAATGGTTTATTTAAATGTCTACCATCCTTCAAGTCTGTGAGTTTCATAAATGCTGACACTGTATCTTAATAGTACAGTTGTATTACTTGCCTTTTTGAGACCTGAATCTTTCTCATCTGTCAACTGCCAAAAACACTAAAATATTTGTTGAATGAGTGAACAAACAAATAGTTATCATTTTTGAGTGTAAATTTAAAATGTTTTTTTATTGAAGCATTATACCTTCCTGAACAGGTAGGTACTATTTCCTTTATTTTGCAACTGAGGAAACATAGGCTTAGAGAAGTTGGGTCACTTGTCTAGGGCCACACAGCAAATAAGTGATAGAACCAAGTACTTCTCTCTCTTTCTCAAGTCAGAGTTTTTCAGTTCTGGTAAGTGGTAGACATAAGGTTTCAGCATTGAGAATGAGTTCTTGTTCAGTTACTTTACCAGCATAACGGAAAGATGAACCACTCAATCTACCTCCCAGAGCTCTCAGGATTAAGTGAGATTATGTCTGTGACTGTGCTCTTAAGCACAGAGGTATATACACTATGCAAATATGCAGTATTATTTTATAATGTTAACTTGGTATTAATAGCTTCAACTTCATAATTTGCCTGGGATGCATGCTTTAAAGAGGTGCATGCTTATGGATGTAAGAACGGAATCTTGAAATACATTTGCAGGTCAGTGCTGTAGCCCAAAAGGAAAGCAAGGCAGCCTAGTTTTATGCCCTGAGTACAGGACCAAGACCAAGAAGCCTCGCGAGAAGTTTTTCTTTTGCTCTTAGTTCTCATTAGCTGAATTCAAATTCCAGTGGTGATAATACACAATTCTTCAGCTGCATATAGATTCTGCCTCTATGAAAGGAGAAAAAAAATCTATAAATGCAATCATCTCTCCCTTGTCAGCTAATGTAACCCAGTAGTAACTATAAAACAGTTTTCTTTAGGTGCTTTTGTGCAATTTATTCCTCCTGGGGTGGATTGGAATACGAGCAGCATTTTGTTTCAATAGAGCCTTTCTGTAGCTTTTAACCAGTTACAAAGGGTGTCTCTCTGTATCTGGACACAATCCTGCAATAGAAATGAAACAGGCTTTTAAGTCTTGGAAGAAAGGAAAATAGAAGGCCAGTGGCAAATTGTCATTTCATCATCTTGTGGGGCAAATATTATATACCTGGGAAAAAGATTTTTTAAAAGCATATAATTTAGGAGTGTCTAAAGGTGTTTTGTTAGGTCAATTGTGTGCTGGGAATTTAAAAGGTAGGGCCTGCAGATCTTTAAATGCCCCCCAGATAAGGTGAGCTTAGTCTATTGTAAATTACACTTCTCACTCCCTGATCTGGGAGAAAGGCTTTCTGTCTGGCTTTCAGTACTTAAAATCTGAAATAACATAGACCCGACTACCCAGGAGTCTGCCTCTTGGCCTGGTGCTTTGTCACCACAATTGAGATGGGCAGGCTGGAAGCGGCAGCAGGTCCCCTAGTCTAATTCATGAGAGAGAGAGGGAGTGTTGTCTGCGTTTTTTTTTTTTTTCCAGAGGCTGGCTGGAACTGCACTCCCCTTGAGTTTCTGCCAACGCACATCCCTAAATAAAAAAAAGAGGTAAAATAAAGATAACAGTTAACTGCTTCTTTCCAGGGAAGCTTGGAGACAAGTCTCACTTCCTCTTTTAAAGTTGGAGGTAATTTTATTTGTTTGGGCAAATCTTATGGGAAATGAATAAGTATCAGCTGACATGTTTCAGTAGGCTGAAAATAGATCCCAGTACAAGATTTCTTTTTTTGTTTATCAGCCATATGTATTTATTCCAGGTTTCCTTTTCACAGCCTCCCAGACTGGGAGAATCAGAGACAGTAATAGCTAGCAGGCTCAGATCATTTTTAGTTTGTTTGTTTTGGGGGTTAGCTCCCAAATTTTTGTTATGAAGAATTTCAAGCCTACAGAAGAGTAGAAAGAGCAGTATGAACATTTTGCACCTTTGCTTTCCTTTCACCTGAAGTTTGAAAGTAAGCTTTCTGTAGAATCAGGATAGTTCATCTCTGAACACATCAGCATAAATCTTCTGAGAACAAAGACACTCTACTGTGATCATATTCAAAGAGCTTAACATTGATGAGATAATATATTGTAACATACAGCCCATGTGCAAATTTCCCTCAGTCGTCCCAATAATGTCCTTTATAGCTGTCTTTTGTTGTTGAATTCAACACCCAAGAAAGGATCACATTATCTTGTCTCTTTGGTCCCCATTCATCTAGTACGGCCTCCCTTGCCTATTTTGTCAATTGTGGCAATATTTTTGAAAATTGCAAGACAGACGACTACGGAAAGTCCCACAGTTTGGATTTAGCTGGTAAAGTCCCACCAAGTGTGCTGTCAGACTACAGTGTTGAGAACCTGCTACTTTTCTGTGTGGTTATATCAAGTTGATATGCAGTTAGTCTGATTTATTTCTGTTTGTATTCGATTTTAGAGTTTGCTTTTTGTAAATTATTTCATTTTTTTAGAGTATATTTTTATTTATTAATTTATTTATTGAAGGGAAGTACTGGTGATTGAACCCAGGACCTCGTGCATGCTATGCATGCAATCTACCACTGAACTATTTTCCTCCCACAGCTTTTTGTAAATTCTTTTAAATTTATATTTAATTTTTGAGTCTTTAAAAACATTTACATGGCTCAAAAGGCAAAGCTGCATTAAACAAATCTACTCAGGTAAGTCTTATTCCTATTTTTATCTTTCTTTCAATCTCTATTTATGGGTAGCATTTTCATTAGTTTCTGGTTCATTCTTCCTGTATGCCATTTTGTAACATTAAACAAAAAGTTACATATGAATATATATGCATAGGTATATAATATATGTGTATATATATGTGTGTCTATATATCTGTGCATAGATACATGTATATTCTGATCTTCTGTCTTATGACAAAGGTTTTATATCTGTATATTGTAATATTCTTTTGCATCTTTCTTTTCACTTAATATATCATAGAAATCCCTCCATATCAGTTCATAGAAGTACTGATTTTTTTCACGACTGCATAGTGTTCTATTGTGTCAATCAGCCTTCTGTGGTGGCACATTTAGATTTTTTTCAATACTTTGCTATTACAAAAAAAAAGCCTTGACAAGCAATCTGGTGCCTGTGTTGTCTTCTACTTGGGTACTTGTGGGTGGGAGGGTGGGCCAGATGGTAAATACATATGTGATTTTGTTACATTCCCCTCCACAGAGTTGTATCATTCTGCACCTCCACAGTGTGTGAGCATGTGTGGCACTTTGCATTATCTCACTGATTCCTTAAAACAACCTTTTCAGGAAGATTAATTTATTACCCCCACTTTATACTTAGGAGGTTAAGGCTCAGCAATCTAGACAAATGTGTCTATGTTCACCCGGCTAGTAAATGGCACAGCTAGGATCTGAACCCAGACTCAGGCCACCAACAGCCTCACTGTACCACGTGTTGCCTGCATGAAGCTGCAGGCATCATATTTTGGTGTCCTGAGAAAATGAATGGGAAATCATTTATTTCTGGAAATGAAGTTCCTGACAATATCAAGGAATACTAGGGAATCAAGAGAATTTACAATCCCAAGGAACATTGGAGGATTAAGAGAACACTCTTTATGTTCAGTCTGTTTCTTAAGGAGGCGGATGTTCAACCAAAGTTCTAAGGTCCAAGCCAAAGATTCTGATCTAGTGGTTGGATCCTAAAGATAAGATGTTTTAGGAAGGTCCTTTTGTGGAAATAAGGCATGAGGATACTGAGGGCCACATCTGGTTCTGCGATAGAAGACAAGAGGAGGAAGACAGGCAACAGGGCTGAACATAAACATTTCGAGAGCTTAGGCAGGACCCAGTCCCAGAAGACAGCAGAACACACCAGGAACTTGGAGAGACTGTAAGGACCAGGCTTAGATGATCAAGGTGGAGGAGAAGGCCCAGGGGAGAATGAGGCTATTCAGGGACTCATCCTATGGCAAAGACTGACAAGTAAACACGTGAAGTCAGAGATCGATATATGCTGTGATTAAAGGCAAGGGGTAGAGAGCAGTTAGAAATGTTGGAGGAGACCTCTCTGAGGACGTAGCATCTGAGGTAAGACATGAATTAGGAGAAAGAACTGGCCATTCAAAGACTTGGAGGAACAACTTTGTTGGCAGAAGGAGCAACAAACACAAAGATTCTGAGGGGCAAGTGAAACTGGCAAGTCACATAACGTGAAGCCTGGTATGGCTGGGATATATTAAATAAGAGAGTAGTAGCTGATGAGTAATTGACAGATCAGGCAGGGCCTTGTCCATCAGGGTAAAAGCACTTGGATTTTATTCCAAGTGCATCTTGGCATGCTTAGGGGAGGCAAGTTCCAATGGACTTTTAGAACGAGTTGCATCTTAGTCATCTGAGAAAGTATTTAAATTCAATTATATGAGGTATGATGAGTTCCCAGGAGATACAAATAGAAATAATTGTTATTTATTATCATTTCTTCCTCCCTCCCTCCCTTTCTTTTCTTTCTTTCTCTCCCTTTCTTTTCTTTCTTTCCCTTTTTTTCTTTCTTTCATTCTTTCTTTGTAAGAGTTATTTTTCTTAAGGCAGCTTATAAAATGAGGCTGAACAGGAACTTTGGCCAAATGTGGGTTAAAGGACATTTACAAAAATAAACACATTGCTACTTACATTTACCACCTCCAGGTAATTCATCAAGAGAACATGTTCTTCACATTCAAGTATGAATAAACTACTTGTTTCAGTGATAACTGCACAGTAAACATGTTTTATTTTATGGAAAGAAGTACAAATTTTATAGTATATTGTAATGTGCCCCGTGTGAAGCTTAGAATGTGGGCCACTGATGGAGCTGAATATGCAGTATCATGTATTCCCACCGTGTTCATCAAATCTTCATTTTTTGGTGAAATCAGGTAACAGAAACTTTCTTTTGATTATGTCCCTCATTTGGCACTCAGTATTTCTGATTCCAGAAATCAGAGGAGTTTGTAACATTAAGTAAGAAATCAAGCTATGTTAAGAACATACATTCTTGAGAAATAGAGTGAAAAGAGTTGAAATATACCACATCCTAATCACTCAACAGCTAAGAGTAAATGGCAAGAGCATCACTGAGAAGAAACATTGAAATAACATGAATGACAGTAAATATATTTCAAGTCATGACAGACACATCAAAAATAAGGATAATTTAGTATCAAGTCAACCTATAAGAGAAAACCCAAACATAATATTTAACGTTAAAGCAAAATTATAATTAACTAAGTAAAAATTTAGCAGGATCACTAAAAATGTGTAAATATGTTTTACATGTCCTAATGTTTCTTCCTTAGGTTGATCTATAAGATATGTCAATGATCTAGGTATTTTTAATATCTAGGTGTTTGATATCATGTAGACCAAAAATGCAAACATTTGACTGAATTTTTTATTTTTAGCTGGCTATTTAAAATCATACAGAAATAGCCCTGAACAATCTCTTTAAGCCTATAAATTAGGCACAGATACTTTTCATTGTGGGTAACATATAATGTAATGAAAGTGAAAAAGTGACCATCCAATCAACTACAGAATGTAGCTTTTGATTATGTAAGATAGCCACTATAGATTTATTTAATAAGCATTTTTCAAAAGTCTTTTTGTAGAAATTTATCCGATGTGGTTAATGGAAATGCCCATTGAGTCAGGCAAAGTTCTTTTAATGCAAATCAAAGACTTCTATATAGGGACATAGCAACATTTGGTGTCAAGGAATGAAGATTTCCTGTCCCTCAAATCCTCCTGATGATGTCCCGTGGCCCCTGACAGCATGTAACTGGGGTGAGGGTGGCTTTGATCTCTTCCAAGAGGCTTGCTCCATTTCTTGAGGGATTCCTTGGCCTCTACCACATTCTAAGGAGACTTCGGCTCCCTGTCTGCCATCTCCCCAGGATACGACATTCCAGAGTGTTTGCTATCAGACTGGCTGAACCCTGGGACCACTTCCCGGGCATCCCATTCCCCCAGTGGGTCTAGCCCTACAGGTTGCTACTAGTTTTTTCTAATTAAAAAAAATAGATCAGATCTACAAAAATGGGAAAGGCAGTTCAAGACTATAAAATGTAGTCAGTCTAACTGACTGGAGTCATCCTAACCATACCCAGGGTCTAACTTAGGAGTCTGGACTTGATCTGGTAGGCAATAGGGAGCCACTGTACATGATGGAGGAATGGACTACTAAGGTGAGATGCTATTTGAGGAAAATACTAATCACCTCTTTGGAGTGACCTGAAGATTGGGAGAAAAGGAAGAGAGGCAGGATATGTGATAAAGATGTGGTACCCATAGGTCTGTCTATCCTTCTTTAATACCTTTGGTTTCAACAATTTTCTCAGCTCTGTGATTAGGCTGAGTCAAGAACCTCTTACAGGTGAGCTCACTGGGAGGTAAGAAGTGAAGTGCATGGTTGGCGGCAGCCAGGTAAAACACACGTGTCATCTCTAAGGGGCCAGCGGACGTGAATGGAGAGATCAGACGTGGTGACAGGTGTTAATTTGACAGAGGGCTGTGATTAGCCTGAACGGTCATGGAGAGCAAAGTTATCTGAGAAATGCCTGCATTGAAAGGGGTGGTGAAGAACTGACTAAGCTTATGGCACGAGATTATTCACAGAGGGGACCCTGAGATAGAGTCTAAAGAGGACTCTAAGAAGGAGGCACAACCCATGTGTTATCGCTCAGAGTCCAGTCAGGAGGTAAAATACACACCCATTATTTCAACAGAAGAAATTTCAAGAACTGTTCCATACCTGTTGTTGACAGGTACTGCAGAAAAGAACGGGTTGAAAGGGAACACTAAGCACAACCCTAGGGCTGCAGGAAGAGGGAGGAGGCTGGGATTATTAATGCTGAGTGGCTTGGGGAGGGGCTCTGTAGAGCCACTGTCTCTGAGTCACATGATGAGTGTTGCAGACTTGAATTATTACCCCAAAAGGAGAAGGGAAAAAGGCCCCAGTTCTTTGTCTTATCTGAAAGAGAAGCATTCAGACGGGAGACGGAAGCATTGTGTAGTGAAAAATTTTAAAGGTTTTATTTAACAAAGGGAAAGTACACCTCCAAGGGCAGGCTGATCCAAGGGTGGATAGCAGTGGTCTTTGTTTCCCCTTCTCTTATACCCTCGCTTAGAGGTGGTCTCTTGATTGATTGATGGCTCTTGCTCCTGGAGTGCATAGTCATGCTTGTCCCCTTTTGTGCATATCCTTACCCATGATACACACAGAAAAACTCATGGGGAAGCTTAAATTGTAGTGCTAATTATATTGCAATGAGGACTGGGTTAGGTCCTTGTTGCTACTGCACAGTTGCAGCTGTTGGGTTCTAACAGGTTTCTTGCTGGCTCTCATTTAGAGGAGGTAAAGCTCCTTTATGCTGGAGGTGGACATAACACCATCTCCTGGATCATCCTCCCTCTCCTCCATCTATCTGCCCAGTGCCCTCACTTATCTAACTACTAAGCTGCTGTGGTGAAACCAACCACTGCTGTCAGGGTGAAGATGGGCTGTTAGAGTGACATACAAGAGGAAAGTAAAGCAACAACAGAAACCAAGATGGAAACAGGAAGGAGAAACTCCCCTCTAGCATCTCGTGGCAGAGCCTAGCAGGGAGCTGCTGGCAAAGGAGGAGGAAGGAGTTTAGTCTCAGCCCTAGTATTGCCAAACAGAATACTGAAGGTGGGGTTTGATGCTGGGAGACAACAGCTTAATACCTAGGAACCTGGGCCATAGGTACTGAGTGGTGGGATGGGTGTCATGAGTAAAGTCATCAGAAACCATTCACCATGGACATTCTTGGAAAGAACGTGATTGAGACAAGTGGTGAGCTCAGGGCCTCTTCCAGAAGGAAGACCTGTGTATCTTGAGATTATGAAAAGCTAATGGCAAGTAGTAGTGATACTGCCAATAGCACCATTTCATGAGCACTTTTTCTGTGCTTGGCAAATTTGTGTCTGTTCTATCATTTATTCCCCACACCGGTGAGTGAGGGTAGGCATTCTTATCCCCATTTTGCAGATGCAGAAAGACGAATCAGGAAGGAGAACATCAGATATGATTGGTGGATCACGACTCAAACCTGAGTTTGTCTGATTCTAAAGCCTAGATAATAAACTATTACCTGGGGGTGAGTCATGATTTTCAGCTCCACCAAATCTCTTAAAAAACAGTCATCAGTGATTGCTTTAGTACATTTCAACTGTAATGGGATATAGTATGTCTAAAAGAACATGGGAAAAAATTGAAATTATATTGAAAATGGGAGAAGTCATTCAAAAAACACCTACTATTCCATGTGGGGACTTTGTGGCAACACTGTGAATGTGCCACAGATACTGTTTAAAAAAAAATGAACCAATGCATTCTTTTTCTTATGTATATTGTTCTTCTAGATCATTTTGCCCTTTGCTTGTCTATTTTGGCATGTTGTAAACCTTCCTAGAGAGTTTAATGATCTTTGGTTGACCACTCATACTTTTGTTGTGAGGCATTTTGTTGATAGAACTTGTTGACAGGGGTCTTCTGGTGGTTAACTGATTTTTGGGGTGGGAGAAATCTCTAAATATCAGTTGTCTAGATATTTTCTCTGGGTACCAAATTAGAAATGAAATTCAAACTTAAGGAAACATGTAAAGAATAGCGGATATATATCCCCTTTTTTCTGTATCATTTGAGAGCAAGTGGCCTACATGACGCTTATGTCTGTATTTTCTGTATATAAGGACTTTCCCCTATATAACCAAATTGTATCCATCAAATCAGGAAACTAGCATTGCTACCATTTAACCCTCAGACCCCATTTAAGTTTCCTTGGGGAAGAATCCAGGCCAGAGTCATGCGTTGCCTTCTGCTGTCATATGTCTTAGCTTCCTTTAGTCTAGAAAAGCTCCTCAGTTCTTCCTCAACTCTTGTGACCTTAATATTTTTGGATGTCAGTCATTCTGTGGAAAGACCTTCAATTTTGTGCTTGGCTGATATCTCCTCTGGATTATTTTCATGTTATTCATCTCCAGCGAGAATATCACAGCAGTCAAGCTTCTTACTGCCTCCTGTCAGGTGGTGGTACACAAGTTTGATTTGTTCCCTTACTAGTGATATTAAGTTTGACCACTTGAGTTAGGTGTTGTCTGCCAGGATTCTCTGTAGTATTATTACTCTTTTCCTCTTTGTAATTAAGAAGTGTTTCGTGTGGGAGGTGCTTCAAGATTTTGTAAATATCCTGTTTTTCCCCAAATTTAATTAATTAGTTAAGATCAGTATGAACTCACAGATTTCTGTCTTGTTAAATGGTTATGATTTGTTACTACCTTATTTTCTATTGATGCTTAAATTGTCCCAGATTTGACAAGTAGGAGCCCCTTCAGGATGACCTCAGTATCTTTTTGACACATCCCATAATTCTTAGAGCACTTCTTTCATTCTGGCACAAGATCGTCCTGAAGTCAGGAATCAGTGCTGGAATCAGCCCCCATTCCTTTCTAGCAGCAAATAGTATTTGGGAACCAACCATGATCTGCATGCTTGATATGTTCTACTCAGGTTCCAACATGCTATTCCAGGCCACCTCCCTGACCCCTGAGCTGTCCTCATCCTGCTTAGATCTGATACCCCATGTACTACTGCTACACCTTCCCTACTTCCCTGTGCAAAGCCACACACCTGGTTTGGCACCAGCTTCTGATCTGAGGTCAGTTTTTCAAGAAGAGAAAAGAAGATGGAGAGCTAAGACTCATACTTTAAAGAAACCTATCAGAAGAAGGGAGAAACTTCTGGAAGTTAGAATGGGAAGGTAGAACCACACTGTTGAGCTCCCTGTGATTTCAACTCCAAGAATACATACATGTAAGTAATATAAGTATATGTAAGTAATGTACAGCCTCTTAACCAAGTCAAGTACTTTACTGGGTCCTCAATCAACAAGGAACAATTTGTTTCCATATTCATTGAATGAAAACATGACTATAACAGATTTATTGAGAGCTGTCTTTGAGTCCCAGGATTCAAAAATATGTGTTTTGGAGGTCATGTTACTGAGTCCAAACTCATTTTGCTCACCACATGACAGGTCAATAAATCGAGAGACAAGGTGTTGGGGCATGCAATAATGACTTTATTTAAAAAGCCAGTAGACCAAAAAGATGGCAGACTAATGTCCTGGAGAACCATCTTTTCCAAGTCAGAATTCAGGCTCCTTTCATACTAAAAGGATGTGGTTGGTTGCTGAAAAGTTCTTGGTGTCAGAATCCTTTGTTCTTGCTTCTGTCCACCTAGATCAGGTCATGATGATCCTGTAAACTAACAAGATAAACTATTATTCTCTGTTCTGCAACTTTTTATCTCTATATGAATGGAAAAGTATTATACCTTTAAAGGTCAGAGCCTTGAGAATGGGCTGTTCTATATATTTCAGGCTATAGGCAACATTCTTTTACAACAGGTGCAGAGCCAGCAGTGACTAAGCACAGGAAACAGAGCACAGGGTTAGAGCTAAAGGAACAGATCTAACATGGAGTCAGATTTGTTCTTTCCTATTACAGTCATTCCAGAAAATTCTGGGAGAGTGGAGACGTGAATGAAGGAAATAAAGACAACTAAAGATGTCTTCAGAGTAATTATCTCTGAAGATATCTGGAGTTCAGCCCCTCAAGAGAACTCTGGAGGATAGTGAGAATATACTTTATTTTTCCAACTGATGGCCAAGAAATAAGTGATATATACCTATCAACTCCTTGTTTGTCATTGGTTGAAGATTCTGATAGGCAGTAACTCTCCTGGCTTCTGGCTGACCCTGGCCATGGGCTGAGGGTGCTCTCACAGAAGAAAACTCCTCAGGCAGCTGAGTTGCAGGTGTTTGCATGCACTAAGTGACCTAAGAAACACAGAAAAGATATCAACAGGACACTGACAGTGTTTGCTATAGATGCTGTCTTTTCAAGGCTCTGTACCCAAAAGAGTACATACTACCTTAGGGAGATCTTCAAGGGTGTATTAGGCTATGCTATAATTTGTATTCCATCCCAGTGAGACTCCAGTGAACCAGAAAAAAAGCTAAAAATACATAAGATACATACATAATGTATATAATATAATCATAGTATCTTATAGAGCCCATATTTTGAGAACTTACTATAGTGTTGTAATTTTTAAAAATTGAAGTACCATCAGTTACAATGTGTCAATTTCTGGTGTACAGCACAATGTCCCAGTCATGCATATATACATATATTCAATTTCATATTCTTTTTCATTAAAGGTTATTACAAGATATTGAATATAATTCCCTGTGCTATACAGAAGAAATTTATTTTTTACCTATTTTTATATATATAGCAGTTAACATTTGCAAATCTGAAATTCGCAAATTTATCCCTTTCCACCCTATTTCCCTTGGTAACCATAAGATTGTTCACTATGTCTGCGAGTTTGTTTCTGTTTGTAGATGAGTTCATTAGTGTCCCCTCCTTTTTTCTTCCTTTTCTGCTTTCTTTCCCTCCTCCATCCTGCTTCTTATCTCCTTCCGTCTTAGTCTGGGTGGGGAGGAATGGACTGTCTTTAGGGAGGAGCTGGCGGGGAGGAGCGTAATAGTTGTCTTTCTTCTTTTTTCTTTCTTCTTTCTTCTTCTCTTTCTCTCTTCTCTTCCTCTCTCTTCTTTCTTCTTTCTTTCTTTCTTTCTTTCTTTCTTTCTTCTCTTCTTTCTTCTTTCTTTCTTTCTTCTTTCTTTCTTTCTTTCTTTCTTTCTTCCACATTTGAGTCATGTCATATGGTATTTTTTTTTCTCTCTCTTTCTGGCTTACTTTACTTAGAATGATGATCTCCAGATCCATCCCTGTTGCTGCAAATGGCATTATTTTATTCTTTTTTAATGCTGAGTAGTATTCCATTGTATAAATATACCACAATTTCTTTATCCAGTCATCTGTTGTTGGGCATTTATGTTGCTTCCATGTCTTGGCTATTGTATATTGTGCTGCTATGAACATTGGCGTGTATGTATCTTTTCAAATTAGAGTTCCCTCCAGATATATGCCCAGGAATGGGGTTGCTGGATCATATGGTAAGTCTATTTTTAGTTTTTTGAGGAATCTTCATACTGTCCTCCATAATGGCTGCACCAAACTATATTTCCACCAACAGTGTAGGAGGGTTCCCTTTTCTCCACACCTTCTCCAGAATTTATCATTTATGGAAGTGCTGTAATGTTTTATACAGATAAGTTAATCTTCAAAGGAACTCTTTAAGACCAGTCTTGGTAAGTATTTACATTTAATGTAGAAGGAAACTGACTTTGAGGGTTAGCAACTTGCTCAAGGTAGCACTACTAGTCAGGGGTGCTACTGGGTTATTGATCAAGGCAAAGAGACTCCAGAGCTACCTCATAGCCATTTTCCTTGTTTGTTAAAGCAAAGCCATTTGGAACTTCCCTCAAAGCAGTAGAAAGAAGACCTCTGTGGAGGAACCACTAAAATGCTTTCACAATCAACATCTAGTGAAGACACTTCAATCTAGGGATGGAGAAAGCCAGGATTTATACAGGAGGTCCACACATGCAAGTAATCATCCCAAGGTTCTAATTGGAACCCTCATGTAAAATTTTATCCTGAAGAAACCTACTGAGTTCAAAGCATCAGTCTCTCTTCTATGGAACTCACTTCCACTGCTAATGAGAGAATCCTAGCAAGTATAACAGGGAACTAGAGTCTGGAAAAACACCATTTGCCCTTCCAAGGACTCTGACCTGAGAGTTGATATGTATAAGTCAGACACTTGGGATTTTTTCACTCACTTTTCAGGAAAAAAAAAAAAAAAAAAAAACAAAAACAAAAAAAAAAACCATGCTTGTCCCTTTTGATCCAGATTGTGACAAAATAGAAATTCTTAATGCAATTAAGACTTTTATTTGCAACATAGAGATTTACTTCTTGTCTCCAAAAGAAATTTAGGAAAAAAGGAAGATGGGTATTGATTTTAAGGGCAATCTAAGTTTAATTCCAAAAAGAAGTGATTGAAATTTGTGTTAAGATGCTACAGAATAATATACATTGCATTTTTAAATGTCTTTAGAAAGCTAATAAACTGTTCTTGGATAATAGGTGCAGTGTGGTTAAATGGTTGGATATGGTTTTGGTTGAAAATAGGCCACTTCCTATTTTAACTAGGAAACTTTTGTTTCAGCTGCAGTGTATTTTTTAATACTGTACTGAAAAATGCAGTTGTTCAGGGGCATTATTTGTCTCTGAGCTGATGACCTGTTTAAGTGTGTGCCCAGGAAAATGAGTAGAGCTATGAACTGAATTCATGGGGATCTGAATTAGAGAGATTTAAGGAATCTATTAACTCAAATCTAGGGGAATCATTCAGCAAGGGGAACTAGACAAAAATTATCAAGGAGTCATGGATCAAAAGGAGACTGTAGGGAGGACAATATTACCCAAATCAAAAAGCAGCTTCTAATATGCATAGCACTGTTCACAGGACTTTTCAGACTATAAATATACCAAGCAATTATCTAATTTTTCAGGCCCTGGACTGAACTGGTGAATAAGTCATTTAGCTTTGGTCACAGCTGGGACCCAAATGGATCAGGAACACATCTTTTGGTTTTACTCAATCCCAGTCATGTGTTTTGTACACACACACACACACACACACACACACATACACACACATCATACTAGCCTTTGTTTTTCTTGTGGAAGAGGGATATGTTTTGGAAGAGCAGATCTTGGCTTTGCTGAGACATATACTCCAGTGATCTAAGTGAGTAAATGCTAAAACTCCTCCATTTACCTCCATAGATTTGGGGTAACTGTCTTAGCTTTTTTCTTAGCCCTGTACAAGGAAATTTTCAAATAATAACCAGTAAAACCCCAACAAGGTAAAGAGACAATGAAAACAAATGAAAATGTTTCTATCTGGAATCTCTTCAGATTTCAGGATGAATAAATTGGCACCTACCTGGTGGAGCCCTGGGCCAAACACCAAACTTATTTTATTTCTGTTTTCATTTCTCCCTTTCCCTCCCTGTCAGTTGAATAACATCTCTGCTGATTTTCTGGAGACTTAAACCTTCCTGATGACCATTTGTCACTCCCTCAGCCTCCCTGGCTGCTGGCTATGGGGACTTAAAAAAGCACCAAGGTGAAGACCAAAAAAAAAAAAAAAAAAAAAAAAAGAAATTATGTTGAGCTGAATGTTCTCTTCCAGAATTTCAACTAAATTTGGAAACTGGAGCCAAGTGGCAAAGTAAAGGTTTTCTTTCCGTGGATCTTCTAATTGCCCCAACAAGGCAGCCCTTGGGAACACTGAGGGTTTGAAACATTCAAGGTGCATTGACTGTAGGCTGATACTCATAAGGCAGGTGGCATGGAATTTGCTGGAAGGTTGAATTTTCACTGGTGCCAAACAGGGCCGACTGCACAGTAGTTAAGTGGGGTAGCTGTCAAGGAAAGAGACGCTTTCCCTCCCCTACGGGGACAGCTGAACCACACACTTCCCGGTTCCCAGGTTCCCAGTTGCCCTGGGCATTTTTCTCTGTTACAGCATTTCGCTCCTGAAATGAATGACACTTAGCAGGGAAGGTGTCTTTGGTAAGTATTTTACAACAGTGCAGGAGTTAACAGTTTCTTTTTTCATTAAAAGCGAGTTTTTGGTGGCTTTGTGACTGGCAGCCTGGAAACTTCTTACTTCCTTTGATTCAGTGAGCTCAGAAAGAGTCTCCTTTTCCCAGACATCTGCCAAAGGGAAGGTTATGCTTCTTTCCTCCCTTCCTTCTGCCTTTGTTCCCTGCTTCCCTCCCCTCCCGAGAGGCAGAAGAGAGATTTTTTGCAAAATCTCCGTGAATATGCAACAGTGATAGATGCTAGATAACTCCACAAACACCACCACCAAGTAATTTACTTACTAAGGGGCATGTGTGTGTGTGTGTGTGTGTTTCAAAAAAAGCTTGAATGATATGGAAGGCAAAGTTATCCCTCATTTAAAAAGATAACATAAAGGAGAGGAGAAGAGAAAAATAGTAGTCACTTTACAACATCAGTGGACTTACCAATTGTAATTTTTTAAAATGTAGATCTGTGGCTGTTAATATCCCAGTTACAGCCAGTTAAATATCAACAAGGTAATTCTATTGGAAGGGGGATAATACACTGTTCCAAAGTCAGAAAAGCGTCCTCAAGGACAGGCACTATACCACACTTATGATCGCTGCCCAGAGCTCACCACAGGGTTTGGCACGAAGAAGGTGCTAGATAGAGATTTGTTCACGTGAATTGCAAACAAGTTAGGAGATCACTACATTATGAACTCTGCAAAAGTATTTATGAGAATTCGGGTAGTGATTATATGTAAGTGGAGGCTGATTTATTTGGTATTCTTCTGACCTGCACCTCATTAGTGCAATCACTCTTCTGTGAGATGATGTACCTGAGACGTTACCAGGGCCTAAAGTATCTTTTGAAGCATCCAAGAAAAAATTGATCATATTCTGTATCATTTTAGTACTTTTCATCTTAAGAGTATTTTACTGTACTTTAATTCTTTGAAAATTAGCAATCTATTAGTGCCCCATAGGATAAATGGCTATAATCAGAGTCCTTAATTAGCCAGAGCACCGCATGTACATCGATTCAAAAACCATTTTTAGGTGGGCAGAGCTGGGTTGGAATGCTGATTTTGCAGTTGTGAGCTTTGTGATCGTGGGCAGGTCCTTGAACTTCTCTAAACTTTGGACTCTTCATCTCTCTAAAATGGGAAGAATAACACCTCATCCCTCCAGGGCTGTGGGGAGGATGAAAGGAGATACAGTCTGTGCTCAGCACAGTGACAGGTACTTGATAACCCTTCAGGAAGTAGCCAGTGTGGGAGCGGCAGCCGCCTTGTGTCTGTATCGTGCTCTGTGTCGGGCCTGCCCTGTCATTATTTTACTCAGGATACACTAGGATAGAGGAAGCCCTGGGTGGGCGCCATCGGGCAGCCCGTGTTTCTGCTCTAGGGCTTGGAACCTTATACAAGAAGGAAGGTGGTAGGTACTGGAAAAGCTTTTCTGGTGTTTGGCAGCGTGTTATTAGTATCAGGGATGGAATTAGTCTAGATGTATATTTTTCCAAATATAATTTGTTACTTTCTGAGGTGGCTCTATCCACATACCCGTGTTTTTCATCCAGTCCCACAGGCAATTTGAGATAAGTTCACTGAAAATGCCATCTGTTCTCTGTAGTCAGAAATGAAAAGAAACTGAGTTTTCAGTAACACTCTGAGATGTGCATTTGAATAATAGGTGTCAGGTACATTGGTACCCACTTCTTTTAAGTGTGAAGTTAAATGCTTGTGACTTCACTAAGTGTTGGGAAGCAAGACATTAGTTTCATAATTATCTTTTTCCTTAATGGGATGATGTTGAGAAGTGGGTTTAGGAAAATTTATTGAGTAAGTTGCTGAGAATGAAGGAAAGATGAGTTGGCTGGCTTTTCTTTCTCTCTCTGTGGGGCTTAGTTTGGAGAGATGATGGAAGAATCCATGTGCTGTTGCTTAGAAGCTCAGGCTTCCCTTCATGGATGCCTCAACCCCCTTCCATTAGCTGAATAAAGGCTGAAAGTTTGAGAAGACCCTGTCTTCTGACAACAGTGGGCTTTGTAGGGCTAGAACCCTTAAAAAGTCACTGTAGAATTCTAGAGAATTACAGATTCCTCTAACCTTCTCTACCTGCAGGGCCAGGGGTGGCCAAGACCATCTGGTTTCAAGAATTTACTAGAAGAACTCCCAGAACTTGGAAAAGCTGTTATACTTGTGGTTGGTGAAAGGATGCAGATAAAATCAGCAGAGGGAGGAGTTCCAGGAGACAAGGGATGGAGGGTTCAGTTGTCCTCTACTACTGGAGTTGTGTGGACCACACCTATTTCTCTCAGCAATGTATGGCAGTACATGTGGAGTATTGCCAACAGGGATGCTTACCTGATCTTTGGTGTCCAGAGTTTTGTTGGGGCTTAGTCCCAATAAACATAAACATAGACATAGTTGACCATCCATTTGGTTGACCTCAGTCTCCAGCCTCCCAGAGGCTGAGCTGATGCCATGTGGATGAGTTTACCCACCATAAATCACTCTTAGCATAGATTGTCTAGCCTGGCTCAACACCTCCTATGCCCATCCCCAACAAAGACCCTCTTATCACAGAGGACATTCTAAGGGTTTAGAGATGACTCTCCAGGAACAGAAGGCAAAGATCAAACCTCAACCTGGGCAACTTTAATCCTGTACTGTACACCACTCTGCCCTCCTCCCAATCAGAAACACGACTTTAATCCTGATGCAGAATTCAAGCAAGATGGCTGCATAGAGCAAGTTGAGAAGAAGCATATCCAGTCTGGGTTCAACTTCTTTCTGGCCCCTGATTTCCTGCAATTGTCAGTGACGCTTTCTATGTAGGTACAATTCTGCTAGAATTAAGGAAATGGACAAATTCTTGTACTCAGGGGTCACTTTCCCACACCATAAAAGACAGCTTGAAAATCTATGCAATTTTATTTGAGAGATTACTTATACACATTATTTTTCTGATTCCTGAACCAAATTTAGCACTGGAAAGCAACACCCTTGTGTTTGGGAGAAAGTGCATATCCCTGCTAGTATCTACTGAAAGAAAGAATTCTAAAAATGCAGGCTCACTCATCCCAAACACTGTAGAAAGCTCTCCTGGGACTTAGCAAGAAAATTTAATGCTTTCTTCCTTTGGTTCACCTTAGCTTTTCATCCATAAGAAGAACATGTGGGAGACTGAGCCTTAATCAGAGTTTGCACTTTCTCACTGCATTTTAAGCAAACCTGTTGTATTTAGCTACTATCAAAAGCGCATATACCTCCATAGCTCACCTCCCACTTGGGTCCAACTTTTAGTCAACTTAGGAATCCTAAATACAGGTGCCTAGGAACTAGGTGAGTGATGCATATGTGAAATAGATCAGGTATATGACTGATATTCCTGGGGAGTGTGGCCAAGTGGAGATTATTAGTCTGCTAGAGAATTCATGTTCAGATTTTTAAAATATTTTCTGGGCAAATGAAACTCCTCTTTTGGCAGACCTGGCCCATGAACCACCAATTTGAGACTCCTCTAGCAAAGGGATTCAGGAGGAAAAGCCCATACATTAGTAGGACAGAAGATAGAGTTTACCTTTTGGGTCAACATATCAAATATTTTCAGATTATGCAATCTGGCTTGATGTTAGCTGTGAAGATTCAGTTTTCCAATTTTCCTAAAAATATATAAAAATAAAGGCTAAACAAAGAAATATACTAAATGGTGGATGGAGACATCAAGCAAAAAGAATTATGATTTCTTCCTATTTATCTTTCATTCTTTATGGTGGGGCCTTGACCAGGAAAGGGAGAGTCAGTGAAAATTTTGGATTTAAAAGTGCCTACACTGTGCTGTGATAGGAATAATACAAATACATATTTTAAGGTAACAGGAAGTAGATAACAATATCAATCTTTAAATTCTAGACAGTGAAACAAGAGTGGGAGGAGGCAACAGTAACTTAGGCAGTAACATTTTTGACCTTGCCTGTCTAATTTAAGGTCACACAAAGTATACAAACCATAAAATGTATTTATGGAGATGGAGAGTAAATCTATAATTATTTCATTGAGATTGAAGTGCTTCCTGCACTTTTAGCACATAGTAGGCTTTTAATAAATCTTTATTGAATAAATAAAAATGCTTCCTTAGTCCTTCCTCAATGCCCTACTGTATTTTCTAATCATGTACAGCCCACGTCCAGTGAAAAATAAACTATGCACAATAAACAATGGCCACCTTCTTTTCATCTTACCCAAAATTAGAAGTAGAAAGGCCAATGCTTCAGGGGAAATTATTCTCTCAATAAAATTCCAAGTACTTGAACTTTTATAAGGCTGAAGTTCCCAGTGAGATTTTAGATCCAAAGAGTTTTACTAAGGCCTTGGCGTAAGCACTCACAAGTTTGGGTGCTTATCCAAACTGAAATTAATCTCTGAACCTTTTAAGGTTTTCTGAGTTCTAAAGAAAGCAGAGAAAGCCAGAGAGGGCAGAGAAATCAGAGAAAAACCGAGGAGAGTGATCATAGGAAAAGCCTCGAGGTCGGCAAGATCACAAGGGCGGGTGGCCAGCGGTGGGGGGAGCAGAGGAGGGCATGGAAAGGGTTACCGAAATAGAAAAGACGGATAACGGAGGAGCAGCCGCAGGCGGCTCGGAGAGAGCCAAGGGGGCCAGAGCAATCACAGAAGAGAGGCTGAGGGCAGGGAGGGCGCTAAGAAAACAGAGCCAAATGGAGAGATTGCAGAGAGAAGGGGTGAAATTGTGAACAGAGAAAATCAGCATGGAGGAGGAGACGCAAGAAACACTCTCTCAGAAAGGGCTAGACTCCCAGCTCCCTCGGTTTACAGGGAAGGATGTTTGTAAGAACTTTCATTCTGATTGTGATGATTGGAAACCTGGAAAAGTGTTTCCTCTCCTTTCCTTTTCTCTCTCTCTCTTCTTTCTTCCCTTCCGTTCACCTCCTCTAATAGAAGAGGAGAGAAAGGAAGCAGTTTGATTTTTTTCTTAGATACTGTGAAGTTTGATTACCAATACGTCATGTAAGACTGCAAATACAAGGCAATGCCTGACTTAAAAGATGAAACTGACTTGAAACACAATGTAGCCTATCTTTCTTCCTTCTGAAAACTCCCCATCTTTCTTTCTTCTGAAAATTCAGTGTGAAGAAACTGCTATGTTTAATGAGAAGGAAAAAAAGCATGCTCATGGGTCAACAAAGTGCTAGAAATAATACAGCAAAAATGAATGTGTGTTTGAGTATTAAATAGTAGTATCATTTGCTGGACAGCACTCCTTTGTTACACAATAAACTGGAGCAAAACGCATCGACATAGTACAATGTGTTACAAGACCGTTTATGTATGTCATGGTGCCTAGAATCGCTGTTTTAGCTGATCTTGGAGTTTATATCTCTTCCCAATTCAATCCCATCTTTTACAGATGAGGAAATAGACACCAGAGAAACTGGTGTACTGTCTTAAGTCCATACACTACTTCATAGTCAGACTTAAAAGTCTGTACTAAACAAAATTCTGACAAGATGTGTAATATTTTACACCTTCTCAGGTTCCCAGTAATAATTTATCTGTAGGCTATGTTGAGGCAAACTGTCAAGTGTAATTGAAATTAAAAGCAGAAAGGCAGCTATTTTCATATGACCCCTGAAATAACCCCTGGGTCTAGCTTCTGGGTGTTTACGGTGAGATGTCTGCCTGGCTCTGTCATAATATGTTGATAAGAGCCAGTTCTCTCTTTTCCCTAGATCAGTCTCACATGTACACTCTAACCCAGTCCATTGGGGTTTGTTTTATTTTGTTTTACTCCTGTAAATGATATTGATGTTGATGGAGGGAGGGGTCAAATAAGAGGGAAGGAGATGAATAAACCATATCTATCCCCAGTATTAAAAGCGCAGCTAACATCAGAACAGGTGAAGGCAGTTACCTTTATGTTCAAAATACAATATAGAATTTTTATTACTATAAAATTTGTCTTTCCTCAACACAGCTTTACTGTTGAACAAGAAACCAAGAGGGTGCAGTGCTTACTCTTCTGAATTTCTTAGACTTGCCAGGTAAGAACATGCAGTCTTCAAACTTCATCACTACTCTTCCTTTCAGACCTTGGTCTTAAATTCATACAGTGGGAACTTTAAAAAGTGACTTGTAACTTCCACCAGCAACTGGGTTACAACAACTCCTCAAACTACAGCATTCTTCTACTCATCAAACTTAAGTCCTTTCCATCCATTTCAAGAATCTTACCCAATGATTTCATTGTGCCATTTATTCTTTTCTCAATATAACTTTAATAATTTCTCTAGCAAGAATCATGTTAGTAGTATTAGATTAACAAATAGTCACTTTTTAACAGTATTTTACTAGAAGATAAGATGGAGCAATGTTAAATATTTTTCTTATATATGGACTTATGTGCATGTCTCTCCTTCCAATTTTAAGTCCTTTAGATTTAGAGAGTTTGATTTCTCCTCCTTATCCAGCTCCCCACAGGCCATGGAATGGAATTCAGAACCTAATAATTGTAATTTCTTGGCTAATAGGCCTCCACCTAGCCTCCTAGGATCTTAGGCAGTTTGTCTGACTTAGTTGTTATGGGCGAGCCAGCTTGACATTCCTCAGTCACTGGTTCCATCATTTTTTCTTTCTTCTTGTATTTTTCAGAACTGACTCAATTGATTATTGTCTTTGATTTTCCCACACTTGATTATTTCTTTTCATTCTGCGAAAATAATACTTACATCACTCCATGGACTTGCTGTGAGGACCAAATGAAATGCTGTACGCATTAGAACAGTAGGCATAGAAAGCCTCACAAGTAGATGTTAGCTTTATAGAGCTGTTTTCTTTAGAGTGAAAGTAGAGAATGTAGGCAATTGACTGGTGAAAAGGGGTATACATGTATTATTCATAAATTTGGGATACAGAAATGTTAGAAATTCTATACATGACTACAATTAGAAACAAAAAAAATTTATCAGGCCAATTATCAATAGCAGTAATCATGAAAAACAACATTTAATAAATAGAAAAGAAATTTTGTTCCACTGTTCCGTGGGCCAGAGCTATATATACAATTAGATGCAAGGACCACTTATATGTGCATGATGCAGGATCACAGGCCCACTCAGTTATCCTCTCAGGCTCAGTAAATATTGTCAGGCAGGAGTGCAGACTCTAGAGCAAGACTGTCTAGATCAGAACCTGGCTCTTTAACTTAGTAGCTGAGAGTTCTCCCTGTCTCCTTGTTCCCTCTCTGTAAGAGGCGGCTGACAGAGTACCACATGTTTGGGGTTGTCGTTATGATTAAATAAGATATCTATAAAGTGCCTAGGACAGTGCCTGGCATAGAGAAAGCACTGGATTGTTGTTATCTGGTATTACTCTACTATACCAAAACATCTGAATGGAAGATGAGAAATGGAGCTAACCATTCTGGTTTTTGTTCTCCATGACATTTAACATCAGGCTATTGGTGAACATGTGGATATTAGGTAGGCATTCTTGCTCAACTCCAACCCTGGCTGAGTTTTCTTGCTGAAGACCTCAGATTCCGCTCAATGGGAGCGAGAAGGAGCAAAGAGTGCAATGAGTCAGTAAGTGAATATTTTCTGAGATGGACTCAAATAAGATAAGCACCTTTGCCAAATGGCCAAGAGCACAGGCACTGGAGTCACTCCTGGGTCTTTATTCTGTAATAGGGAAGAATGAATCTGATTCCATATTAGATCTGTTCCTTTCACGCTAACCCTGTGCTCTGTTTCCTGTGCTTAGTCATGCTGGTTCTGCACCTTTTATAGAAGAATCTCACCTATATAGTCTGGAATATACAGGACAGCTCATTCTCAAGGCTCTGACTTTTAAGGGTATAACACTTTTCCATTTTGAGATAAAATGTTGCAGAATAGAAAATAACATTTGACTTTTTAGAAATTTACAGAAACATCATGACCTGACTCACATGGACAGCTGCAAGAACAAAGGATTCTGACACCAAGAAATTTTCAACAACCAATCACACCCTGCCCCTTTTTAGTATAAAAGGAACCTGAATTCTGACTTGGGGAAGATGGTCCTCCAGGACATTAGTCCCCCATCTTTCTGGTCAGCTGGCTTTCTGAATAAAGTCATTATTCTTTGCCCCAACACCTCATCTCCTGATTTATTGGTCTGTTGTGTGGCAAGCAGAATGAGTTTGGACTCGGTAACAATCCCAGCTCTGCGTGGACAACATGTTCCAAGCTGGGAGCTGCATTGTTGTGGCATAGCCTGAACATGGGGCATGGCCGGTGAGGTGCCCTGCATGGATGTTAGTTTCTTTTGAGTTTGACCAACTATACATGGTTCTGTTTTGCTTTAAACTCTCTGGATTTGCTTTAATGACTTGGGAGAAAAAGCAAATTTCCTTTCCTTTTGGCAAATATTTTAGCACATCAAGATTGTCATTCACATAGTTGTTACATCAGTAACAAAGCAAGCCTGAGTCCCACTCCAGCAGGGTCTGTTCCCAGGGAAATTGTCTGTTTCTTCTTTGCCTCCTCTGCCATGTATATTTCAGTTGTTAATTGGAGGTGGAAACATTTCCAAGTTTTCTTCTTCCCTAGATATTTATCTTTTGGGTGAACATAAAGTCTTAACCCCTTAAACTTTATCTCCATGCTTTATCTACCTTATCAATCCAAATGGATTTAGCATGCATTATCAGTATTTAGATCTTGACTTTCTTTCTACTTCTTTCTCCTTTAAAGCAATCTGTCTAGCTGCAAACCTCTTGTTAGAAGAGATTATATGATTGTTTTTTGGGTTTATAATCTGTTTGAAGAAGAAGTGGCAGCACACTTGAGGATTTAAAATGTTGTCTCAAAAGGAATCAGCTTCTCTGCTGAAAATCCGATTTTTCACAGAGCTGCTTTTTTCTTTCTTTATAATTTTCTTTTTTTTCTGATTTGGCCACATTGCTACCAGGATGTTTAGTTTTATTGAAATGCAGCAACACAAACATTACTAATCTGGTTTCCCCAAATTCATTTGTGCATTCCCTGTCAACATTGGTTTTATCAGCCATCAGAATCTAATTGAAATGGCAGTGCTGCATGTAGTCATCCAATAATTTAAATATACACGAAATGTTATGATAACTCACAGAGAAAAAAATGTGACAATGAGTGTGTATATGTCCATGAATAACTGAAAAATTGTGCTGAACACTGGAATTTGACACATTGTAAAATGATTATAAATCAATAAAAAATGTTAAAAAAAAATAAACAGACTGAAAATTCAGATGCATTTGAACAAAAGCCATCAAAGTAACATGAACAGGAGAAAAGGTAATTAAAGAGCTTTCTCCCTTCAGCTTTCAACATTACAGATTTATTTAAATGCAGCTGTAGCAGGAGACCTGAACTGGATTGACTGGCCAAATTCATTGCCTAATGCTATTCTGAAATGTGTCCTGTTGGAAATGCGGGAAAGAAATTTAAAAAGCACGGTAATCTTGGTCCCTCAAAAGCACACTTTACTTCCCCTCTGAGAACTTCCGTGGTGAAGCACACACGTGACAGTTAATAATAGATGACAAAAGGCAATGCCCTTTATCATCCAAACACCAAATCTTCAGAGGCTCAGGCACAAAGAACAGTCTGGTCCCTAACTATAAAACTGTGACGTCAAGAGGCTGCTCCGCACAGGCTGCAAACCTCCATGTGGAAATTTCACCTGCTGGAGAAAAGGAAGCTGCCTAACTGTCAGAGGCTGTAATAAATGAATGCAAGCCATTTAGCAATAAGAGATTCCAAGTTTTGAAAGAAAGGTAACAAAGCCCTAAGAATAAGCCCTGGTCATGAATGTATATATAGTCCTGGGGCTGGTTGGCATGGCAACTATTGCTGAGAACTCTGGTGCTGCTTAAGTAAACAGCTGAAGCACAGAGCGTGCCTCAGCTAAGCTGGGTCCGTCTGTAGTATCAGCATGTGAGGATCTGAACAGGAACATTTTCTCCAGCAAATCAATGATATTTTGGTATTTCCTCCTAATAACTCTATTGTTCCCAGTTCTTCATGTCTTCATGGCAAGCCTCTGTTTCTCTCTGTTTTTTTTTTTTTTTTTTTATTATTGTATGGCCATTTTGTTCAACAATCTCAACCTAGGCGAATCTGACTGAGTTGATTTGGGGAAACTAAAAAGGGTCTAAGCTCTGTGTCTTTCATCAGTTATTTGCCAAGAATGTCCAAGGAAAATGAATCGATGATTCAACAGCCACTCATTATGAGGATCCAGCAGAAACCAGAGCCGCTGAAGTCTCTACTGCAAAGCTCAGCACATCGGGAAATTGCAAGGGTTTTGGAATCAGAGAAACTTAGCTGTAGTTTCTGGTTCCACTATGACAAATGATGTGACATTGGGCATTTCGTTGGTCTATTGGGCATGCTATTGATTCTTTCCACAACTGTTTTCTCATATGTAAAATGAGAATAGTAATAAATACCTCATGAGTATTTGAAGATTAAATAAGATACTATATCTAAAATGCTAAGTGCAGTACTCAGGAAATGACAGTGCTTGTAGACCCTGCTGGGTTACTACCCAATGGCCCTTTTAGAACTCAATGTGTTCAGTATCCATTCTTTCCCATATGATTCAGCAATAAATCCTGACTTGTCTGAGCCAAGTGTAATGGTCTCATCAGTAGCTGGATGTGTCACCAGAGGTGGATGTGTAACCTCGTTCTGGCCACTGATACCAGAGAGGAATTCTTGGTAGACAGGTGAGTGCTAAGAGATTGCATGCACTTGGACTAGGGTAGTGGGAGGCTCCCAGGAGTTTCAAGGTTGTAGACAAGTAAACACATTATGAGAGCTTTTATGCATTTGTAAGTGGATACCCTTAAATAGATGGGATATGTGAGTAGTGACTGGAAATTTCTGTTTGGGCTGGGCTTCATTATACGTGATACTCTTCTGAAACTGCATCTTATGCAGACTATTGCTTTATAAGCATTTTAAAAGGGTATACACTATGATGCTTTGAAAAAAAAATATATAGTTGAGTAATTCACCGGTGTCTTGTATCTGTGGAGCAAAGACACGAAAGAAGAGTTTTATCTCTTGGAAACATTTGAGGTCTTCCTGGAAAACCCTTTTCAGGGCTTGAGAGAATGTGAATAAGGTTTTAACTGATAGACATTTTCCTTCATTGGAGGTCTGCTCTATCACCCATTTCTGACAAAGGAAGAGACTTTAATGATAAAGAATCAGTGGTGGGGCCAACTTGAGTCTCTTTTATTGTTATCAAAAGAAATATGCTTCCTGAGAAAAATGCACTGAAAGTCACTGAGAACTTCTGAAGTCTAGGAAAGAATTCTGAATGTTTTATATTCAGACTCCCATTCCTTGATACCCCTTATAAATCTTTGCCCCAAAGTAGTCCTTCTATGTTCAAAATGATTTATTTTTATCTTGCTTTTACACCAGATATTTTTTAAAGTTTTGTGTTTCCAAGAACTTAGAGTGTTTTCATGAATCATGTCTTTTTCTGATTATTATAAGTTAAGATTTTTCTTACTCTGTGCAACGCAGGACTTTACAAAGAAGGATGAGTTAACAAAGGATGAAACCTAGCATCTGTCTGTGAGCGGCGAGTTCCTCTCCTTGGGAGTTTCACTGAATAATCTGCCACTAATATGATGCATGATATTGTCTTGGTAGTTTATTATTTTGAGGCAATAGAACATTACACATTGGAAGGAGCTATCTTGATCTATTATATCAAGAATCTATAATTTATAGCTCTGTCTATTTTGTAGTAAAAAGATACTCCCTAAGAGCTAGAAGGATTTTGTGTGTATGTGTAGTGATAAGAATATGGTCCTTCAAAAATATTTGATATCATTACATTAGTATGGTATCCATGATTAGGGTGAAAATTTTTTGATTTATGACCTTATATTTTATATAAACGTATGAAATTTGTGTATTTCTTAGATATACATTGTTACATTTAATCTCCATCACAACCCCATAGGGTGAATTATGTGAATTCCTGATGCATAGATGAAGAGCCTGAGGTGCAGAAGTTAGAGAACTTGCCTAAAGCCAAATAGCAAATGAGTGGCAGAGGGACTCAACCCGAGGTCCTTTGATTCTTAATGGTATGTTTTTTCGTTTTTGTTTTTTAAATCACAGATGCTTCTGTGAATATCTGTGGTTTGGCACAGGACTAAGACTTGCAACATAATTTTTTGGGGATGCTGTTCTCACCCAGTTCTAAGGCCATGTGAGGCTAGTTCTAAGGCTAGTGGCTGGTCAGTTCCCCTTCTCTGAACAACTGATTTGTTACTGAAGGCAAGTTTGTGTGCCTGAGGCACAGTGAGGCCAAAGAAACCCAAACATTGGAGTTTGGAGCAGAGAAAGGTTTATTGCAGGGCAGAGCAAGGAGGATGGAGTGGCTCATGCCCAAGAAAACTCCAAACTCCTCGAAGGGTTTCAGCGAAGCATATTTAAAGGCCAGGTAAGGGAGGTGGGTCACAGCATAGATGATCAGCTTGTGCACAATTCTCTGATTGGCTGATGTTGAGGGAACAGGGCGATCAACACTATCAGCCCCTAGCCACCAGGAGGTCTGGGGGCCACATGCTCATTCATGGTCATCAACTAGTTAATTTCTTCCCCGTGGTGGTGGTTTTCAGCATCCAAGAAATTTATGGAATATACATGAGATATTATTATCTGGGTACTTCAGAGAGAAGATACAGCAGAGGATATAGGAGACAGGTCTGCCCCAGGAAGGTCCCACAAGGTCCTGCTCAGTTACGGTTAAGTCCACATCCCCACCATTTCTCTTTCAGAGCTCCCATGTGCCAGAGCTATGACACACTCACCCTAATCGTCCCAGAGCCAGATGACAGACAACTGAGGCAGCCCCCATGTCCTGGAACCCCTGGAATTATTCAAATCAGCCCATCTGCAGGAAGCTTGAAAAACCTAGCTAAGCCACCCCACTGCATACTTACCCTGCCTCTGTCCCCTGCCTGTTGTCATTCTTCCTTCATCCAGCCCCCAAGGAGTCTTGCCTGGTAACCTTCTCTCATTTGGAGCCGAAGTGTTGGAGTTTGCTTTTCATCTCATCTATCCAAGTTTCATTGTGCTGTGTCTCGCCCTCTAAAGAGTCTTTCAATCTTATGCAGCACCACTTTGGAGTTTAAATTGGTCTCCAAGCTTCTTGTTGAACTGCGGTGTTAACAGGAAGCACTTTGACTGGGCTGCTTCTCCAGGCTTTGCGTGGCCTTAAGCAGGTTTGTTTAACCTCCCTGAATCTCAGCTTCCTCACCTGTGAAATGAGCAATAACCCTCCATAGAGTGGGTCCTGTTTGGGGTTGGAATTGTATCATTTTGTGGTATAAACTGGAGCTTGTCAAAGTATAAAGGCATCTGGGGACAAATTGAAAGAGAAGTATTCAACTGGAAGGCAGTGCCTATATCCTACTGATGTGACTCTTAGACTGCTTCACCCACATCTTAAGTCATGACTACATGACAAAAGATGTCATGAAGAAATCCTTTTGTCAAAATGATAGAAGAACACACAAAATTGAAGCCTAGCTAATAAACCAGTAATTACCAGTATCTACCCAGGCTGGTTGGTAGCCCATTATCAGAGCACCAGAAACTTGCTCATTATAGGGTTCTGAGTGTATCCTTTCCAGAACGTAACCTATGAATCCTGAGACCATTTGTTAAAGTTCCTTGGAAGCTGTTTTTTTTTTCCTTCTCTTTTTGTAATCCTGAGACCATTTGTTAAAGTTCCTTTGAAGCTGTTTTTTTTTTTTCTTCCTTCTCTTTTTGTTATTATTATTATTTATTTATTTATTATTTATTTATTTCTGGTCAGGAACTTCAGAAGCTGCTGAAGCTGCAGATTTGGGTGTCATTGACCTGCCTTCCTCTTTGTTTGGCAGTTGATGAATCCTTGGGGAGAAGTGTCTGCAACCCTGACAGAAAGCCAGAAAATAGAGCTTCTGTGAACAGCAGCCTTTGGAAGCCTGATTTTTCTGAAAGATAGGCTCTTGATCAAGCAAGCAGGGGCTTAATGATTTATGCCTTCATGCTCAACTCCAGATAAAGATAGACTATATCCTAAAGTGTATATAGGAGGAAAAGCTATTATCATGCTTTGCTTGTTGGTGATAAATCCTTAAAAAAAAATGGAGAGAGAGACATATTATTAAATAGCTTGTATTTGGAATGGTTTCCAAACTTCAGCAACCCAGGAATAATGATAATAATAGAAGAGGGAGTCTTAAAATCACTTTAGGAAGTCTCATCTTCTTCCACCAGGCTCCCTTTTTATTTAAGATTTTGCTCAGAGTTGTATGCTGTATTTATATTTTAGGAACAGGATGGGTGAAAAATAGCATTGGTAAGGTCTAGAAGAAGCAAGAGATTTTATTTTAACCTCTTGCCATCTCTTTTCTAAAGACAAATGATGAATAACATAAATAAGAGGTGGGTTCAAGATCCCACCTTGGGATTAGAAATAGAATTAAGAGTCTTAAATTATAAAAATCAAATCATTCTAGAGTGCCTGAGAGATTCTGCCAGTTTTGTACACCAGTCTTCTCACTTGGATGCTGGAAAATACTTTCTCCAACATGCCTATCCCAGTGCTACCTATCCTGTAATGCTCATTACAGGCGATGCACTATCTCCTTGAATGGAACTTCCCCTAATAAAGCAGACCTCAGTGCTCTGTGCAGATGCCCTCAGATCTCTTCACCATTTCTGTTCTCACTTGGTTTCCCTGTGCCTGTTCTTCTGACCACAGACAACCACAGCTTTTGCTGGAGGACATCTCTCAGGCTACTGTAGGCACTTTGCCTGCATGTTCCAGAGGCCCTGCAGAGAGTTGGCATGCCTGGGAGCCTCCCTGTCAGCCGGTGACTAGTGTAGAAGTATGGAAGCCCAGGACCCTCTTTAAGACATTCTCACATTCCAGAACTCTCATATAGTATTAGGCTGATGTCATCTTTCATGAGACTTTGAAATATTTCCCTGGCTTGGCTTCTTCCTCTTCCCTGTCCTGCTTTCCTCATTTCCTTAGCAATTTATTTTGAGGGCATTTTAATCATGCAAATCCTATCTCAAGGTCTGCTTCTGGAGAAATTGACCTAAACTACAACTTTTTTGGTATCCCTTTTCTTTGAATTCTAACAGCAATCTCTGTGGTTGAGGACTAGTGACAGACTGTGTCACTTTGCTTGTTCTCTTTTCACTCCAATGAGATTTTGAGCTCTCTAATGGGGGCCAAGAATCCTATCTTAATATCTACTATTTCTACTTTGTGGTTTTTATCCTGCATGTATTTCCAAAAAAGACTTTAGGAACTTCTCAGTAAATGAGTAAGTAAAATAAAACCAAAATTAGTGGACAAAGGATGGGAAACAAAGAAATAAAGGGAGAGGGAAAGAAGAAAAATCAACAACTCCAGTCTCAGAAAAGCAAGCAAAATCAAGCATAATATTTAGCTTCTTAGCAGCTAGGACAAAGATGGAAATGTGATTTTCTTGATAGTTTCCAATGTTCAGTAGTATGAAAGTTGCTTTAGTTATCTATTGCTATGTAACAAATTATCCCAACATTTAGCAGCTTGAAACAGCAAACATTTACTATCTCTCACGGTTTCTCAGGGGTAGGAAACAGGGAGCAGCTTAGCTGGGTGGTTCAGACTCACAGTCCCAAGCTGCAGTCATATCAAGGCTTGACTGGAGCTGGAGAATTCAGTTCCAAGCTCACTCATGTGGTTGTTGGCAGGCCTCAGTTCCTCACTGGCTTTTGTTCAGAAGCTTCCCTTCCCACCACTTGTGCCTCTTCATTGGTGGCCTGAATGTTCTCATGACACAGCGGCTGGTTTTCCCCAGAGTGAGTGACCTAAGAGAAAGAAAGTCAAGACGGAAGATGCAGTCTTTTATACACACTCTGGGAAATGCTAAACCATCACTTCTGCTCTAGGTCCCTGGTCTCACAGACCAACCCCAATACAACGTATGAAGGGACTGCACCACATGTGAATGCCAGGACATGGAGACCATGGGGGTCATCTTGGAGGATCATGACCACAGAAGTATATCACATATATTCATTTCTTCTGAAAATTAAGAGTCAGAAAAGTAGTTCAAAAGAGGACCACACATGTACATTTTTTGTATGCTCCATGTTCTTGTCATATAAAGGGGTTTCCATGAATATTTGTAGATATTCAAAATCTACTAGTCTTCCAGGGTGTTTTCTCCATAAAGAGGAGTAAATCAAATACAACTGTTGAGGGTAAAATATTCTGTGCTAGATACTACATTGGATGCTGATTTAGGTACTTGTAAGTCGATCTTCTTCTAAAAAGTGTGGTAGATATGTCACTTCCCCTATATTTCTAATGCTAACACTTTGCAGCAAGTGCTTAGATTCAGCAGCTTCTCAATGCACCTTCCTTTGTCTAAGTTCTTTTCATCCCAAATCTCACTTTCATCGTCATTATTGCTTAACAACTCATTACTAACAGAATAAAGTCCAATCTCCTTGACTTTTCAAAAGCAGAATTTATCTACCTATCCAGATCTCTTTTGCATTACTTCCATCATGAACCCTTTATTTCAGCATGGAAGCATTCTCACTGTATTCCAACTATCCATGTTAATTTTTAACTCTTAACTCATTCTTGTTGCTGCTTAATCTACTGGGGATTTCTTTTGTCATCTCCAAGTGCTTGTTGAATTGACCTCCTCAGTATTTCCTTATCTTCATCACCTCTGCCTTAGTTCAAGATCTCAGTATTTCTTAGCTGGATTATTATCTTAACTCTTTTTTTTTTTTTTAAACTTTCTAGGTTCTTTCTTTTCCAGTCTATCTTCCATATTGCTCTATTGTTTTTACAACATGTCACACTGATCATACCATTTCCTTGCTTAAAATGAACAAAACACTTTGAGGGTTTGGCTCTTAGTAAGTACTCAGTAATTGTTAATTGCCTGAATAAAAGGTTCAGGTAAAGCCCCATTCTCTATTTTCATAAAGTCTTCCTATAATTCTACCTCTCACTTTGATCTTACCCTTGTTGAAGCTCTGTGATTGTCTGTGTCACTCATTTTGAAGTTCTGTAATATACTTCCTCCTGTTATCACTTAACACTTTTCTTTCATTCATTTATTCATTTATTAATTCAGCACATTCCTTGCGTATATAATATGCTACACATCATGCAAAGTCTTGGGGGATTCAATGATTAGGAAAAACAGACAGGTTTCCCTGCTTTCATGGCCTTTCATAGCAAATAGGGACAAAATTAAATAATCACATCAAGGAAGGTATAATAATAGATTGAGAAAAATGCGATAAAGGAAGGTCACGTGGTTGTATAAAGGCACATAACACAGAAACCACCCCTCAACTCAGTCTTCAGAGAGGCTCCTCTGAGAAAGTGACTTTTGAGCTAAGATCTGAACTATGAGTAGCCATGTAGCCAAGAGAGCTGGGGGGAGGAGTGAGGGTAAGAGGATGCTTTAAGTGATGCAGTGGCATGCATACTGGCCATATGATGGGGTAAGCATTTAAAAGCAGGGCAGAGTGATTGGATCCAGGAATAGAAAAAGGACATTAATGGAAAAAACTGGTGAAATCTAAATAATGTATGGAGGTTAATTGATAGAAATGTACTAATGTTAATTTCTAAGTTTTGACAAACGTATCAAAGTGATAGGAGATGGTAACATTAGGGGAAACAAACTGGGTGAGCTTTATATGAAAACTCCACTCTCTGTGCAACTTTTCTGCAGATTTGTGATTATTCCAAATTAAAAGTTCATTTATAAAAAAGGCCAGAATGGAAGAAGCTTGGTATGTAAAGGAACAAAGGTGCAAAGTAAGGTTGAAGATTTCCAGAGACCTTGTGCAGCATCTTAAGAATGTTGGTCTTTATCTTGCCGTGAGGAGAAGGCTGTGATTGTTTTAAATAGTGGCTAGCACAGCAGAGCTGCTTTTGAATCTATCACTGGCCTAGGGGCAGTGTGGAGAGTGGACTAGAGGGACACCTCGGTGGGTAGAGGAAGCCAAGTGGGACAATCTTATAGCTTTTCATACTAGAAATAAGTTAGATTAAGGTGGGGCAGTAAAATAGATGTTTTTGGACTGCATTTATCTTTTTTTCTGTTCAGTGTCTGTCACAGAATTCTGCACATCACATCTACATGTTACATATTTCTTGGATGAATAAATGAATAGACAAATAGATGAACTAATGAAAAAAGTTCAGATCAGAGGAAACAGACCCTGGAGTCAGCAGCCCCTTGGCAGTATCATGAAGAAATTTTCCCAAACTCAAAGGCTGGGACTAGTGATTTCTGATAAAATCAACAGATTTTCCTCATGGATTATCCTCTTACATTCAAGGACTCTTGCTCCAGAAATAGAGGATTCCTTGCCTAATTTTTGGAGTGCTCAGTGCTTGCACAAATGTTCTGGGAGGAGCACTGAGTGTAGAAGCAGAGATTCAAGATACACTTTTGATACAGAAAAAAAAGGGGTGTGAGAGGATGGCCATGTCCTAGGTCTAGGTTGAGTCTCTGGGATGTGCCCCACTAAGTGAGGGCCTATGGCTTCACACAGGAAAGACTGCAAGAACAAGCTGTAGTTGAGTAAAAGTAGATTTATACAGAGAGATGTATACTCCATAGACAGAGTGCAGGTCATCTTAGAAGGTGAGAGAAAGGCCTAGAAGATGCACATTCCACAGGCAGACTGCAGACCATCTTACTCAGGAGGGAAAGTGCTGGACTTAGAGCCAAGAGTTGGCTAGGGAAAATGAGATGGGCCATGAGATGTGGGGGTTGTTAGTCTTTATGGGCTCTGTAACTTTGTATGCTAACAAGTCGGAGGATTATTTCAACTACTTTGGGGACGGGACTGGGAGTCCTAGGAACTGGGCCATCACCCACTTTTTGACATTTTATGGCCAGCCTTGAAACTGTCATGGCACCGTGAGTATGCCATTTAGCGTGCTATTGTATTTCAATGAGCGTGTATCAAGCTCAAGGTCTGCTGGGAGTTGAATCTTCCGCCATCTTGGTGCTAATTGCTGTGTCATTCTTTTATTGGTTGTGCCCTGCCCCCTTCCCTCCTGTCTCACTTTGAGGGAAAACTTGAAAGTATATGATACCCCAAAACATAAGAAAATAGTCAAGGTGTGGTGAACCATCTGAACAATGGCTTCTTCTTTTGAGCAAATTCATTCTGAATATGATTTGTATTTTGTCCCTTTGGCAATAGAAGTAATCTTAGCTTTCTTAGAGCATCTGTAATTAGGAATTCTTCATGTCTTGGGGGAGTTTCTAACTTCCCAGTGGATAAAAGAGGCCTGGGGAAGGGTTGTGCATGAGGACGGCACCAGACTGAGAGTTCTGTCTGCTCACTTAGGTGAGATCTAGCAGGTTGGGCAGAGGCAGGTCAGAGTTTTCTGCAAGTCTTTCTCATTTGAAAAGACACCTGATGGTTTTTTTTAAGAACCATCTCTTGAACTGATTAGTTTGAAGATCAGGAGGAGACTTCTGGGTTGATTTCAACCTAGAGGAAGAGGAAAAGAATGATGAGCATTCCAAGATGATTTCAGCCAGGCGACCCTGAGGATCCCAGTTTCTCTCCCAGAACTTTGGTTCTAAAGTTTGGGCTCAGTGTTTAGAGAGGGTTATCACTACCCGTGTTTTTTTTTATCATAACACATGACCAGTTTTAGCCAATGGAGTTTATATGACGGATCTCCGAGGTTAATCTTTTCCCTTTCTTTTCTCCCCTCCACCCTAGACATACATTCATTTGACTGGCAGCCTGGAAAATTGAAAAATGCCACAGGGGTTATTAAGGTTAAAACCGTGTCTGCTCTTTGAAGCTCCATAGCTAGTAATTGCTCCACCTACAATATTCAGGCATCAGAACAGGATGTATTGTTCTGAGTTTGCTTGACACAGGCCCACATCAGCTGTAACACCCAGATAGAATGAACGGGTCTCAAGATGTCATTTCTCTCCTTTGAAATACATCCCTTTAATCGATTAAAACAGAGTCCCTGAAGTTATTTGAATGTATTCTGTGTCTCTGTGCACACATGTTTGATTTACTTTTGTTCTTATTAAAAGGGTAAGCCTAGAGGAAAGGAGAAAAGAGAATCTTCCATAATCCATATTTTAATAATTGCCTGAGTGCACATTTACTCTACAGAGACTTTCCTGTTTCTGTAACTATTTACTTGGCTCTTTTAGGAAATGTGTGTTACTCACCTGGTCTGGTAGACCATGACACAGCTTCTGGCCTATCATGTAATCCCGCATTTGGCTTCCTGTCAGCCATGATGGTGTATTGATTCTGTCTATAAGATGGAGATACTATTTTAATGGTTTTTTTCCCCACAATAATGGCTCCAAGTTGTATAAATTATACCAAGCCATTATGATGTTAATGTGTAAATATTAAGAAAACCGTTGAGAAAAAGTTACTGTGTAATTGAGGTAGCTTATTTTCCAATGTTAATAACTTCTTCATTAATTTTTTTCTCCAGTAAAAATATTGAGGGAGTTTAATCCACTTTAAAACTTATAAACATTTATTTAAAAAGAAAGAATCATTTCACATCCCACCTTGGTAACAGGAAACAATACCACCCCTCCAGTGGAAAAAATTTCATGCATCATGTAAACAAAACAAAGAAAGAAAAGAAAAACACCCCAAAGCCAAAGTACCCCATGGTAACAAGAAACTCCAGAGAGATCCTTCGGGAGAGAGAATTTGTTTCTATTTAGCTTTAGGGCAATAATCTTTTTTACCATGTTGCTCCAGGCAAATGATTCAATATTGGCAGTAATGCCTGCTCATGACTAAGAACAGGAGGATAATCTACAGTAACCAAAAACATCGTAGAAGTGGACTTCCTGTCCCTCAAAAATTCCATGCATGTAGTTGGCCTACTACTATATTGGTATACCAACTAGGGTCCCTGCAGGAAACAAATTCATTCCAGATGGTTCAAATGAGAAGGCTTTAGTAAAAGGGGGATTTACATGGGTGTGGGGGCTGGGATCAAATGAGAATAAATGAAGGGTGGGGAGGTGATCCACTCAGGGACTGAAAGCAGGAAGCCGTTACTACATCCCAGGCAGAGGAACTGAGGGGAGGGAACAATGAAACTGGACCCAGTTCCAGACAGCACACGAACTGTGGAGGGAGGGCTGCTGTCACAGTGTACGGACACAGTAGTCACCATAGATGTGATATGGAAACGGAATGAGTGGAGAAGAAATACCCCAGCTTCTCTCCTGCCAACCATTTCCTTCCGGTCCCTCTGTCAGCCAGCCCCACGCATAAAGCAGCCAGCAAGAGAGCCCAGGAGATGTGGTCTGCAGGGACTATGTCCTGAGCATCAAAATAAGACAGAGGAAGGAAGGAAGGGGGTGCAAAAATGGAAAATATCCAGAACAGTTGGTTTCTGGATCACTAAAGAGTTAGCATTATTGATGTCTAAAGAACAAAATTATTATTAAGGAACTGTACTTTTTACCCTTCATGAAAAAGAAGCTAGAATTCCATATTTCACTTCATATGAGAGGAGGATTTTAAAATTATCATAGGCAAGTTTTCTCTGTCTTTGCAAAAATATTCAAAATATATCAAATAGTCTAATAGCCACGCAGGAAATTACAGTTTGCAAAAGACATTTTACAGATAGTATCTCATTTAACACTAGCTAATGTCCTAAGGAGTAAGCATTATTTATTTTCCAGATGAGGAGACTGGAGCTCAGAGCACAGTGTGACCTTCCCAATATCCTAAGTCAGAATTAGCAGCATCCAGATGCAAACCTAAGTCTCTTGACTCCAGCTCCCAGGTTGTGCATCTTATACCACTCTGCCTTTTCCCAAATAAAAATGTCATAAATTTGTGACAGCAGCTATGCTGACAGAAGAACAGATCTGTCTGTACCTTGCAGAAAATTGTATTTGCAGGAGAACTAGAATCTTTACATCAGGCAGGCTCAGTTTCAGGAAGTAAAGGACAGTCCAAACTATCAAGTCCAGTGGAAAGAAATGATGCACAGAGAGATTCAAGGAGATTTGGAGGAAGAGACTGGAAAGACACCCCGAGGAAATGGTAAGAAGTAAGGAGGAGACTTTTCTGAGAAATATGCATTCCTGAGAGTGTCTGTGTAAGGTATTAAAGATGTAAAGCAAGGCTTTTCAAGTGTTAAGCACAAGGCTGCAACATTTCTTAATATTCAGTATTATTTATGGACCACTTACATCTGAATCACCTGGGTTACTTATTATACAGGTGTACAGGGGCCCCCCTTGACTTATAGCATCAGGTCTATTTGAGAGGAACTATGCAGTTGGGCATTTGACATCCCCTCCCCTCTGCCACACACACAGAGAGGTGGAGAACTACTGATAGAGAGCACATTTAGGCAGCTTGACTATAAAGAGGTCCGTAACAGAACTATAAATACTTGGTCACAGCTCCGTTTGCTGGCATGGCTGAGGACCAGCTATCCAGTTACCCATCCATCACCCCAGCTTCTGTTTCTTCGCTTCAATCATGCCTTTTGAATATGCTTTTGAAAAATGTATTTTCTAATTTTATGCTTTAATAAACAAGGTATATTAAACACAAATTGACTTTTCAGACTCTTATAGTGCCTTGAGTTAAATATTTTAAACATCAATTATGGAAACATTAGAGATGTAAATGTAGTCAATTGAGAAAGTGGGATGAAACAGTTTGGAAGCTAAGATTGCTTTAAAAAAGGAATCTCTAATACCAGCATGTGTTCTTGTTATTTAAACTCATTTTCATAAAAGTGATGTGACAAATGAACAACTTCAAGACCTCTAAGGTGGGATAATACGGTTGCCTTTTTTTTTTTTTTTTACCAAATTATTTATCAACAACAACAGATGAAGTCATTTCCAAGATGTTTTGCAATCAACACTAAAAGCTTCTTTTCTGTTTTTATCATCATCCTTTTGCAGCATTCAAAACATTATGTATTGTTTCCACATCAATAATGCTTCCACTTCCTGTCAGCTTGCTTTAAGATGCAAGTGTCTGGATGCCAGATATCTGGGGTTATAGTATTTATGGTATAGAATATTGATTTTCACTGTTTCCGGTCGAGGTTTTGTTAGTCATTTGGAACTTCGTTCTGTAGAATATGGGTGCTATATCTTCCTACTCTATTATAACTTTCTTTCCACTTGGAAGCCTATAATCTGAGTCTCTCTCAACAAATGGCATTTCAAATGCTGTTTAATAATGGTTTGAAAAGAGTGACTGAGGCTGGCTCTAATTTAACTGTGAATCCATGTCTGCAGATGGCCTTGCTGATTTATAGAGAGGCGCAAATAGTTTGTAACTAGTAATATTAGGTTGAGTTTGAGCCAATTATAGAATTTTCCTCTTTTTTTTTGTGAATCAGAATGGCAAGTATATTGGGTTACCCCCCTCCCCCCAAATGAAGGTAACATTATTGATCAACCATAAGAACAAGATATGTTCATTGATAATTTTCCCCTCGTTGCTGGGTCATGTTTTGGGATGGGATGGATCTATATATTTTGAGTTGTTTTTCTAGTAATGATCATGGGTTTGAGCTGATTTGTTTATATACTAGAGAGTAGTCCCTCTCGGATTAACATCTGTGGTTTTGATTTGGCTGACCTGGGTGGAAGCTACAATCTTACAGTCAGGGACATAAACCAAAAATAAACAGCTTATTTCAGAATTAACTCAAGAGTCTGACCTCATTTGCAACATGTTCTACGCCAGAGTTTATTGGTTTTAACCTAATGGCTATTTTTAAAATTAAAGTCCTTATCTTTGGGGACTTTTCCAGAAAATCCAGCAATTACTTTTTCAAATATCCATTATTTCTTCAGGGACATATTTGATAAGATACAGAAGAAAATTTAAGCATCATATATTTTGGTATAAAGATAACACAGAGCAATCTCTGTAGTAATTTCCTGTAAGTTCTTATCAAAGCAATTTAAAGCAAACAATTGGAAAGTGAAAATTAAATGTGATCACCTTTTTCGAAGAGGTGTGTTCACAATGCCAAATAATCAATTGTATTGATTTCCTCCCCTTCTGAGCTGACCAGTTGTTTTGTTCCCCCATAGTGTCACCCAGCATGTGTGTCCAGAGCTGTCTATAAACTGACAGACCTTAACAGGTGTTGCCACTGGACCAGGCCATGATATTTAAAATGGCACTTTTATAAGATCTGACTCTGACTCGAGTGTTAATAATTCTTGGACCAGTATTCAAAGAAAAATCATTCAGCTATTCTTTTAAGGTTTAATTACATATACGCGTAAGTGTATCTCATTTTTCACACCCAATTTTCTTTGCCGTCTGTTATGCCATTACTGGAAAGCAGATGTTTATTATAAATTGTATTTCTTTAATAGGTGACTAAGTAAAGATAGGGGGTTGAATTATTTATTTTTTGAACTTCTGCCTAAAACATCAAACTGTACTAATATCAACTCTGCAGAATCTGTTTAAAAATAGGAGCAACTGGGGTGTAGTATTTCATGACTGAATGCTAAAGCTTTCAGACTGAAAAAAAGCTGGGAGGTAGGAACAACTTGAAAGTCTCTAAATGCATCATGTCTGAAAAAAGTCAGACGACAAGCTAAGGCCATGAGGCCTTCTTGCATATTCATTTCTTCTTTCTGTCCATAAGGTAAGGGTACCCTAAGCCAATTGAGTTCTTTCAAAACTCTTGGCTAGAAATTGTTTTCAAGCCTATATGAATTTTTCTATTTTGTAAATAGAGATTCTTTATTCTTAATTTGGTCCTATCCTGAAATTAAATAAAATTAAAGTACAGTTCCAGACTCTCCCCCAGTTGTCTTTTCTTGCACGACTGTACAGAAAAACAGCAACAAAGAACTGCTGATTCCCATCCTTTCAAGTTGACAGTCATTGCTATTCTTCCTTTTTCTCTTTGCCATTTGAAATTTTGGCAGTTTTTCCTCTATATTGATATGAAACAGAAAAGCTTGACATGACAAAAAATGGAAACTATTTATATATTTCTTTCCTTGTGGTTTGAAACACACACCAGCCCCTATGTTCTAAGGTGGTGGTTTTCCACTGAGTGAGTTTGCAGCCCCTCTCTCTCTCCTTCCCCTGCCCCACAAGGGTACATGGCAAAGTGTGGAAATATTTTTGATTTTCATGATAGGGGAGTGGGAGGGGCTCAGGCATCCGGTGAGAGAGGATGCTTCTAAACATTCTGCAACGCACAGAACAGCCCCATGACAAAAAATTACCTAGCTGCAAACATTAATAGTGATGAGGTTAAGAAATCCTCTTTTAAAACAATCCCCTCCAGAGATGGAGGCTTTTCAGCATTGGAGCAAGAGTTCCATGGTGCACAGTGAAAATAGGTAGGAGGAAGATGATTCTTAGGAAGAATCTTGGGAGAGGTTGTAAGACTATGGAGGCATAAAAGCATATTGGAGATTGTAGGACTTCCCTTCCCTGAGGACCGCATAGCTTAGAAATATGGTTGGAAGTAACTGACCTCAAATGACTTAACTTGGGTGTAAGTTGTTTTGAGTCAGGAAAAGTAAACTGTTTGTCAGAGGCAGTTAATTATTATATCCAATAAAGTCAAAAAGATGAATCTTTCTGGATCATGTGCAAGAAATGAAACAATTAAATTCTGGGAATGTATTAAATTGAATTTTTAAATTAAAAAAGTATTAAATTCTCTTTTATATTGTAAAACAACAACAACAACAACAACAACAACAACAACAACAACAACAACAAATCCCCTCCAAAACGTGGGAAGTCCTCTCTACTCCACTCTATTATTGGGAGTAAGATAGTTTTGTGAAATTCTAAGGCTTTAAAACAAATCTTAAAATTTTATCTTTAATTTTGGAACATTTGATCTTCCTGGCACAAACCTTTTTTTTTAAACATACTGTTCTAAGTGCTTCACAACATCCCCATGAGGATGAGGAGGGTATTAGCATCATTAGCCCCATTTTTTCAGATGAGGAAGCCAAACCGAGGTAACTTGGGGAAGGGGGGAAATGCCGCTAGCAAGCCTCTTGTTCCCTTGGGTCTCCCTTTCATCTTTCCATCCTCACAACAGTTCTAACCTTTGACATCTTCTCTCTATTGCATTCCTGTGTGCTCAGACACTATGCTAGTTATGTGATTTTGAGGCAGTCCTGAGCCTTGGATTGCCCTGTTCTGGGCTGGCAGGGGCCTGGAGACCTGTCCTGTGCACTGTTTTCCTCATCCCACTTTGCGGTCACACCTTGAAAGGTCCTCGCCC
The DNA here is from genome assembly GCF_009834535.1 of Camelus ferus. NCBI lineage: Eukaryota > Metazoa > Chordata > Mammalia > Artiodactyla > Camelidae > Camelus > Camelus ferus. The sequence continues at coordinate 66,046,825 of NC_045709.1, forward strand.
CTTGGAGTATCATCACGTGGAGACCACGGGGCTAACCAAGGCTCAACCACTAATATTTGTTCTCCTAGATTACCAGCTGTCTGAGTCAGGCACTGTGCAAGGTGCTTTTCACACCTTTTCTCAACTGGGTTGATGTGATGAACCCTACTGGACACAAGAGGAAAAGAAGGCTCAGAGAACTGAAACCACTAACAGAGCATGTTGACTAGTGATGTGTAAAAGGAAGGGTTGCACTCAGGATCATTTGAGCTAAATCCCTCCCTCTTTCCACAGGCTCCTGTGACCTCAGGCCCCACAAATAGTCAGGGACCCTGCAGCATGCCTAGGTTTGTTCAAAGTAGTCTGGTTACTGTCCTTGAACCATGGGAAGGCTTTCAGATGACCCTAACAGCTTGAAACAAAGTGACCCAGTGTTCTCAAGGATGAAAAATACTCCATTTGTTTTTACTCTCTTTTGAGGCCAGAGTAGAAATGGTTTCATTTGCTTGTTCAGCATCAGCACCACAATTCAGCAATTCCGCTAGTTGCTGGGGTTCTTGGATAGTCCCTTAGGATCCTGGCTCTGCAGTCTAACCTGCTTGGCGTGGCGCTGGGGTGCTCCTCCTGGATGCTCCTTCTCAGTCATCTAACTTTCCCTCTGACACTCAGGCTGCTCATCTTTCAAATTGGGGGATAGTAATCCTTCAAATCACAAGACTGGGGCTGCCACCCTCTCTCGAATCAGCCTGCCTTCCACTCTTGAAGGCGCACTTTCATTTTGCTAATAAAACCTTTAAAATCTTTAACTACACATGCTTTTTGTCCTCTATCTGAATTCTTCTCTTTCAGGTGAGACAAAAACCGAGGACTTCCCCTTTTGGGGTAATAGAACCCCCTTTATTTTCCCCTATTATTTCAGGTAACAGGACAGCAGGGTACGCCTGCAAGTAAATAAAACATCCCCAAGCAAGACAAAGTGCCTGGGTGCTAGAAAAAACAGATGTCTGTTGTGTGATAACAGACCAGAGAAAAGGTGAAATGTGAAAATTCTGTGGGATATTCTTTGAGTAGATATATTTTATGCTTATAACTCTTTTTTTTTTTTTTTTGGAGTCTTGCTCTGGTAAAAGTGGTTTCTCTTTCCTTGCCTAACCTGTGTCATAAAATTCCTCTGAGCAGCATGGCAAATTACTGCCGTATCCTGTTTCAGAGCTGCCTGCTCTTCTGTCATGGGTGGAAATTTTCCAGTGCATAAAAGTGTGAAAGTGTATTATAAGGGTGAGGATGTTTTTGTAAACAAGATATTCTAGATGTTACTTCTAACCACAATTTACTTTTGTGCTGTATTTTTGGGTGCTTTGTAAAATCTTTCAAAATATCATCTAGATAGTTTCGGTCCCTCAAGCTCATCTCTCTAACACCTCCATGTTCTTTTGTCTGACTGTGACAGGCACTGATCCTTGGTAAATCATCAGACATACCCCAGATCTTTCTGCCGGGCATTCTGGAGACTGGAAAACCTCAAGGCTCACCTTGTCAGAATCCCTGTGTGGCCATGAGAAACAGTTCTAGCAAATAAGTAACAAATAGAAGTTCACAGAGGGGTGGGGGCTTGGGGAAAGCTTTTACTTTTCCTAGTGAAAGTGGCATATACTACATATATCATGAGTACTACTAATTGCTGCTTTCTTTCCCTCTCATCCTCTGTCATCTGTTTATCCTTTTATTCTTTCTTTGCTTTGTTCTTGTTTTCGTTGCCTTGAATAAAGTTATGATGACTGGAGCTGCAGCAGCCATCTTGTGATCATGAAGGAGAACTCCCCCTCCCCCATCACAGAAGTTCTAGCTCTTATCCTTTGAAATGGCAGAACTAAAACTAGCAGCTGTCTTCCTCTAGGCTTTTTGTTATATGAGGCAAAGAAATCCCCATTGCTTTGAATTGTTGTCCATCACATTTTTCCTGTTACTTGTGGCTGATTACATTCTGGATATGGTAACTTTGAACAACATATTCCAATCATCTGTGAATTTTCATACATTGTCAATTCCTTGTCTGTTCAAAACTCTCCTCTTTCAGGAAGACAGAAATGACTGAATCTATATCTGCATCCCAAGCATATTCTTTTCTTTTCATGGTACTTCCTGAACAACTATATTGGGCATCCATTTGCTTGTTGACTTTGCACTGTTAATACATCACATTTTGCAATATGAATACCTTCTCTTTGTTGCTATGTTACCCTGTAGAGATATTCTTATGTTTGGCTTTTTGTCTTTGAGTCATGAAGTCTAGTTTTTATTTTTATTCCTTTGATGTGTAATGCGGTGTCTCTTTTCATTAGACACATCAGTAGGTACTTTTGATGCACCTTGAATTCTGCTAGCTGCTACTAGGCACTCAGAAAGGGTGTCAGTGTGTGGTGGTATTCACACACACAGAGCCAGGCCTGGGTGTACTTTCATAGTGTCATTTACTTAACTGGGAAAGAGCCAGACTTGTAACTAGCTTTGCCACTGCCCCCCACTTCTTTAGCTCAGAACTGCTTTTTTTAATAGCTCCCCACTGTAGGATTCCTTTCAAAGCTCAAGCCCCAAACATTTATGTGGCATGTGCATTAAGAGAGTTCTTTTTTTTTTTTTCCAAAGTGCAGATCTTTTCTCCTTGATTTGGCATCTGACTGTGGTTATTTCTATTATTAAACATCAATGATTCATATTATATAACAGTAGTTATTCCGAATGAGAAGGTATAATATAAAGTAATAATGTACCTTCAGCTATGCAGTGCTTTATGTTACTGGATGATTTAATTTTTTTCATATTTCATTTCTAGCTGTTCCTAGCATCTTCTTTGAATTGCACACGTGGTCTTTACATAAAAAATTATTTTTTTCTTAAAAGAAAACATTGAAAAGGGCAAATAGATTCCGACCCTTCAAATGTCAACTTCTTTTTTTTTACACAAATACTTGAAAACTCTCATTAATTAGAAACAAAACAGCACCACCCACCTTCCTCTTGCCTCTCTGTGTCATCTATGACAGTTATGAGAGACAAATATGTTTCCCCTCATTACTAGCACTGTTCAAGCAGTAAAGCTCCGACAGAAGAAATACAAACAAAGGCCAGGACATGGACAGCAGTGACACAGGGTCATGGGCTGATACAAACACGATTCAATCCTAGAGACAGGAAACACCCGACATCATCCTATTTTTCCGTACCATCAAGGATTGGAAGTCTTAAATAGCTTTCTTATGTTATTTCTTCAGGAACTGATTTAATATCCTTGTTTCTGATTTGAAAGCGATAAAGAGAAGACAGAGAGATACTGCCTTTTCCTTTTTGAAATTCAAAAGGAATGCATGCTAGGAGAGACTAGATGATTAGAATGAATTGTTCAAGAACACGATGAAGTCTGTAACACATCTTTAAAAACTCCGAAGCCGTCTTTGCGCTCTGCACAGGGCTAGCCTGCACTGGTCCTCCTGGCTTGGGCACGAATCTAACTTCCAGATGCTTTTCCTTTTTGCAGTCTTCCAGCTAGATTCCCGCGTGAAATGTGGGAAAGCTGCTAGCGAATGCATCTGCTTCACGAGCATACTAGGAGATGAGAGTGTGGTGGATTTAGAACTGTTATCACACTCCGAGCAGTCTCATTTTCACCTGCACCTCAGCTATACACCCATGGCTTCCCGGCCATCCATTTGATTACCGTGTGGAAATGTCTAGGTTCAAAGCCAGGCTGACATCCAAATCCACTTGTGAAGTTTGTTTTTCCTCCTTCTCTCTATCTTGCTTTGTTCTGACCTTTTTCAATTAAAGAAGCAGAATCTTTTGACTTTTTTAAAAATTAAAAAAATTATTATTTGAAAAAACTGGGGAGGGGAGCAATTAGGTTTATTTATATTTATTTTTAGGGAGGTACTGGGGATTGAACTCAGGACCTCATGCATGCTAAGCAGGCACTCTACCACTGAGGTATATACCTTTCTACCTCTTTTGACTTCTGAATTCTGTATTCCATTCACTTTTGTGGTTGATAAATGGAAACGTCGCAGCAAGGCTGCCTGGAGATGTGCTGCTGACGAGAAGGTGCGGCAGGCTGGAAGACGCATTCTGGCACATCTGCCTGAGACATCTGTCTAGAGATCAAAGTATAGCAACCCACGGTGGCCAAGGCAGTCACTGCCACTGTCGCCTATTCCTGCTTAAGCAGCATTTCTTTGTGACCACTCCTTCCTGCTGCCGTTTCCATCTTGCTCCACTCAACTATCTCCATCTTTGTAAACAAGGCAGGGACACAAGATGTGGACATTGAAGTCTCCTAACCAGTTTACCTGACTCGTGGCTCTTGAAGGGGGATGTTTCCTGAGAAATGGTTCCTTGGAGGACTGGGCATGTTCTACTGAACTCCCTGTGGGAGAAGATATTTGAGAAATCACTAATAATAGCTGTCACTGACATCTGGAAGCCTCTTACAATGAGAGCACCATGTCCTAGAGCATCTCATTGGACTGCTACACAATCCCTCAGAGGAAATGATATCGTTAAGGTGGTGTTATTATAGTCAAATGATGGAGTGAGGAAGTTTGTTTGGTGTAGGAGTTGGTGTTAAGGCAGTGGTGGTGTGAGTCATGATGAAAACAGACTCTGGAGGCAGCTTTTAAGGTTTGGACCTCTGTTCAACTCGTGGATGTGAATTACTGTGTAAGTTCTGTGACTCTTTAAGCCTCAGTTGCCTTGTCTGTGAAACAGTAATAACCACTGTAGCCTCTTCCTGGGGATTATATGAGCAATGCACACCGGACACTTGGCCCAGTGCCACGCATGTGTGAGATCTCATCACATGAGGCTCACGTAGAACATGTAAGTGTGAAAGAGCATATTGTACGTGCAGATCTGAAATGTTCCATTAGTTGGGTGAAGAGTGAGAGCAGAGAAAAGGCAGGAGACAATCAGAAGGACTGCATTTAGAAGTCTTTTTGTACTGAAATATGGGGTCTGAGCAGAAATGGATAAAGATGGAAGTGATGCTGGGGGTGACAGTGGGTAAAATGGGGACTGGCAGGGAAATAAACATGACTATATGTGATTTGGGTCAGCCTCAGTCTCCCCATCTGTGATATGAGAGCCTTCCTGAATTGAGATCGAGCACCTCTTGGCAAAGCTGGGCGGAGCCACTGGCCTGAGGGCCCAGGTTCTCTTGGCTTCGTCCTTCCACCCAGGGATCTCATCCTCCTCTTTGTTATCTTTAGCCTGGATTTCTGATCCCTGTTGCCTGACTCCCAGATGTGTCACCCTTAGTCACCTGGACAAGGTTATCTGTGAACTCACTGAAAGCAAAGCCTTGAACTTGGAATATTGTAGATGCTCAATAAATATTTATGAATGTTAAATGGATGAAGAGTGGATATTTATAAGTTCTTGTGAACACTTTGTTTGCACTTTGTCTTAGCTAATGAATTTGACCACTACTTGATTTATGCTCCTTATCTGATCCTTTCTAATTCAACCAGGCTCACATATAGTCCTATTTGAAAAGATTTTTATTTTTATTTTTATTGAAGTATAGTCAGTTACAATGTGTCAGTTGCTGGTGTACAGCATAATGTTTCAGTCACACATATACATACACATATTCTTTTTCATATTCTTTTTCAGTATAGGTTACTACAAGATATTGAATATAGTTTTTTGTGCTATACAGAAGAAACTTGTTGTTTATCTATTTTATATATACTAGTTAATATTGGGAAAGGGGGTAGGCAGGGATAAATTGGGAGTTTGAGATTTGCAAATATTAACTATTCTGAAAGATTTTTCATGCAGTTTTAACATGAAACTTTTTTTCCCCCCAAATAAGGTATATTCTAACATAGTAATTACTAAGTACTTGAACATTACAAAAGATGAAAAAAAAACCATTGTCATCTGCTTTGGGCTCTTTCTTTGTGAGTTTTGCTATAGCTTTTTCTCTCTCCCTCTTTGTCTCTTGGTCTTTGTCTCTCTCACACACACATACACACATACATATATGTGCATACAAGTGCTTATATCAGGCTTAATGAGAAAGTGTAATGCATTCAGAATTTGCTAATTTGTATTTGCGTTTGTGTATGTTTGTGTTTGGATGAAGTCTAATATGTTTCCAAAATGTCCTAGCATAATTTATTTGAACTTGGTCTCAATGCACCATGGAGTTTTGTCCTCTCCAGGTTTTCAGAGTGCCTTGCTTCCAAGGCTTTAGTTGTCTGCTTGTGAAGATTTACGGTAAACTTTGCTCGTTTGAATTGTGACAAAATGCTTCCCTGCAGAAGGAAGTCAGCGATGAAGTTGGTGTATGGATGCAGAAAGCAGTTTTCAGAAAATGAGAAACCCCTGAGAAAGGCAGTCATTCTTATTCTCAGTTTATCTTTCCGGTTGTTTGAGTGATGATGGCAGCTCCTGGGGACAAGGTTGCTTCCTACACGTGCCTCATTTGACTCTTCGTATCTCCTCCAACTATGAAAAAGAACCCTCTCTATTTTAGGTTTCATTGTCTCTGCTAACTGAACAGCCTGGGTTTTCCTCTTTCCAATTTTCTCTATAAGAAAAGATCAGGTAAAAGTTACTGTTCCCTGGGCTAGGGGTATAGCTCAGTGGTAGAGCATGTGCTTAGCATGCATCAAGTCCTGAGTTCAATCCTTAGTACCTCCATTAAAAAAAAAAAAAAGAAAAAATAAACCTAATTACCCCCAAACCAAATAAAAAATAAAATGGAGAAAGAGAAATTAAAAATATATATTTTTTAAAGTTATTGTTCCCAGCCAACTGCTGAACTCCGGGGCATTATGTCAGCCACAGAGCTTCAGATGGGGTTTACTAATGGAAAAAGGGAGGAGGACCTAGGCACAGTCTAAGAAAACTAAGCTTATACTACACTCTAACATAGAAATGATTGTAGCAGTTAGGCAACCTGAAGGTGACAGTAAATTATCTTTCCTTTTGGAGTTTGTAACAGAGTGTCCTTCAGCCCCGCAGCATGCTTCTTACTGATCCTACAAACATTCGATGAGAAGTTGGGTCTGTTAAGTTGACAGACTCAGCTGCAGTTATTTTTATTTTTTAACTTTACATATTACTTTTGAGTCCAGTATACGTTAGCAACTTCTAGAACATATATGTTCGATGACTTACGGTGAATGGAGAGAAATAAATCTATGTGCTGCCGTTAGAGAAATGTTATCATAACTTCAGTAGCTTTTTCTCTCTGCTGCTGCTCAGTTTACACCTCTCTGTCATCATTTCTTAAACTAGTTCTTTACTAGATAGAAAAAAAAAAGAATAAATAAAATTTCTATTATTTAGAATTCCATACAAAAGTTATGTTAAAACAATGTATTCATAAGGGAAAAGTGTAGTTTTTTTCCTACATTAACTGTCAGCATGGTGTGGGATCTTTTTTCTTTTTCCCCAGACAGGAGATCAGCTCAAATATCCACACCTGAGTGCTGAGAGTGCCTAGTGTGATTGTGTGTGTGTGTGTGTGTGTGTGTGTGTGTGTACATGTGCATGAGTTGCAGTGATGTAATGAATTTTAATTCATTCTAGGAAAACAAAGATTCTAAACTTAAAATCAACCTAAACTATGTGTTTAAATCATTTTTAATTAAAGTATAGTCAATTACCATGCTGTGTTAGTCTCTGGTATACAGCATAGTGATTTAGTTATACACACACACACATATTCTTTTTCCTTATAGGTTACAACTAGATATTGAATATAGTTTCTTGTGTTATACAGTAGGATCTTGTTGTTTATCTATTTATACTAAGTGAAGTAAGCCAGAAAGAGAAAGAGAGATGCCATATGATATCACTTATATGTGGAATCTAAAAAAATGAGACAAATGAACTTATTTACAAAACAGAAACAGACTCACAGATGTAGAAAACAAACTTTTGGTAACCAAGAGGGAAAGGGGAGGGAGTGATAAACTGGGAGTTTGGGATTTGTAGATACTAACTACTATATATAAATCATTTTTTTATAGTTGAACCAAACCATTATGTCAATGTATACAATTACATAGTTTGATTTTGTGTGTGGCAAAACTCCAGGGGTAATGTTTATAACTTGTTAATTGAACGTCCAGCGAGTCAAGGAACAAAGATATAGGACCCCTTTGTATGTGATTCATCCTACTCTGACCTGAAACAAAGGTCAGATTCCTTCTGTGTCTGTGTCTTCGCTGCCTGAGTGAGTAAATAAATATGTGTCGGTTGGTGAAGTTGGAGGGGAGGGGAGAATCATGTATAATTTTAATGCTTTTCCTGCTCTTACCAAAATGTGTTTCCAATTTTTCTGAAAATGCATTTACTCTTCTGAATTGTAATTGCCAATGCTTATGCAAATGTTGCAGAAACCTTAATTTCTTTTTTGAATACTTTCCACATCTGGTCTTTGCCCTTCCTTTTATCATTTTACTTCATAAGGCTTAACCTTGCCCGCCACAGACAATATTCTCCCCCAAAATTGCTGTGCTGAAGTAGACTGATTATCATTGCATAAATATCATCTCCAGATAAGATTTATTGACTGCCCACCTGTGGAAGGCAGTGAACGAGGCCTCGCAATAAATGTTACTGAATAGCTTCCCCCTCCCGTTCATAAGATCTGTGCGGCTCAAAAGTAAGGCAAAAATTACCTCATATCCTATTTCCTCTGCTGTACTCTGAATATAGATTTCTAGTTGGATTTTTTCTCTTTCTACTTTGTGATCTGGAAACTCTCATTATGAAGCAGTTGTTCCTTCTATAAACTTTTTAGATCTGGGTGAGCTCTCTTTTATTACTTTTCCATGCGGATAGGCCCTGGCATCAAGGAGTCCTTACAAGAGATATCTATAGGCCTATTCCTTGGTCATTATAGAAAACAAGACTTTTTTTTTTCATAAAATAAGAATTTGGTGCACATGTGAATTCTATGCTAAAGTTCCATTCATTTAATAGAAAGTTCATCACTGTCCATCTATTTGGTAATGTTTCAGGTACTTTTATTTTTATTTTATTTTAATGATTTTTTTGTAAGTTGAAGTATAGTCAGTTTACAATGTTGTGTCAATTTATGGTGTATAGCACAAAGTGTCAGGCATGCATATACGTGCATATATTTGTTTTCATATTCTCTTTTGGTATAGGTTATTACAAACTATTGAATAGAGTTCCCTGTGCTACACAGTAGAAACTTGTTTTTCATCTAGTTTATATACAGTAGTTAGTATCTGCAAATCTCTGTCATATTATGTATTAAATACAAGATTTGATTTTTAAAACAGTCAAATGGGCTTAAAAGAACAAAAATGAGAAGATGGGTTTGATAACATTAAATTCTGGCTTGAGTTTAGGATCATTTAAAAAATATATTAAATGATCTGCGTGAGAACATTTTGGAGAGGTAGGTAGGGAGTAAAGACGCTCCTAAATTCGTATCTTAGAGGAAGATGAGGGGACATTGTCTCATTTGCTTGGTTGCTTTTAGAGAGCATTGCTTTCAGTATCATACTCAGGGTGTGGCACTGCACAGACTGGCTCGAATCATGATTTTGCTTTGCTTTATTATATGCTTGTGGACAATTCAATATTTTTTACCCTCAATCTCCTTACCTGTAAGATTGGAGCAGTGATAGCTATTTAGCGGGGTGGATGTTATGAGTCTTAGAGACAATTTAATTTAAAGTGCCTTATACACAGTCAACATTAGATATATGGTAACTATTAGTACAGCTTTTAGCAGGCCTTGCAAATGTGTTTACAAAATCATGTAGGCCTCCAGAATTATATTTGATCTGTACATCTTATTAAACCTACCATGTTTGACATGATGTTCTTCCTGCTTCTCTCTTGGTTTTCTTATTGGCTTAGATTGCTTTCCTTAACCAATTAGTTTATACAAAATATGCAGTGTGTAATCACAAATGAATTTTTTAAAAAGCCTACATCGCAGGACTTAAACATCAAAATGAGTCCTTTAAAGTGTTCCCAAAGGGAAGCTGTCTGTTACACCAACATTACTGCCATTGTTTAAGATCATTTTAGAACTTCCCTTTGAAAATTGCCTTCAAAGTCAATATGCAAGCCATTCAGGAAAATTGATCACTGCTTTAGAGTCACTCCTTATTTGTATTGAAAAGAAAAAGGGTCACCTAGCTTGGCTCTTAACTTTATTAAGAAATTATTTACCCTGAATTACTTTTAGCTCTTCCTCTTTTCTTTCTTTTTTTCCCCCCTCCCTTCCTTCCTCATTTTTTTTTTTGCCCATACAATTCTATTTGATTCAACAAATTAATTACTAAGCACCTATGATATGTAGCACTGGTAGACAAGAAAGATAAAGATTCTGTTACTAGCAATGCTTGCAGAGTTATTTGAATATCTCATTGGATTACCTATTACCAAAAATATATTGGAAAAAAGAAAAAGGAAAATGCTGATACAAGTAATCAGAAGTAAATCTCTCAAATGAATATAGCTGAGATAAAAATGACAATTTAGAAATTTAGCATGTCAAGAGTAGAGAATCATTAGACCCTTGGAATTAAGTTAAGTGACTGCATATTCAATTATGAGCACAAATTAGAAAATCAAAGAATATGTACTAAGTACTAAAATGATAGAATCAAATGTTGTATCTCCAAGGAGAGGGATAATAGAGCAAATTTTAAAAAATAAGAAATAATATTGTAACTATTTAGGAACTTCCCTATAATACATATTTTTAGTCAGTTTTTATTCTGCTGGTACACACACATTTGCAAGTATTAATTAGGTAGTTATATAATAATGAACAATCAGAAAACTTAAATATTTAACTATAGGGAACTGGTTTAATAAATTAGCATACATTTATACAATGAAATATTATACAACCAATAAAAAAATCTTTTCTCATAAATGTTTATAGGTTTTGGAAAATGTCCATAAAACAAAATTACCTAGGAAAGAAAATAATATACAACTAGATGAAAAATATAATCCAAAGTTAAAAAAAAAAAACACAGTATACACATGCAGGGAAAAACCTGGAAAGAAATACATCAAAATATTGACTCTTGATAGTAAATTTATGGGAAGAATTCATTTTCTTTTTGAAACATTCTTGTATTTCCCCAATTTTATAAAAAATGAACTTGTAAAATGGGCAAGAATTTTTTTTAACAATATTAAAAAAATAAACATTTATATTTAAAATTACAGATTTGGAAATAAACAAATAAATATGTAAACATAAGGCCAAATGGGTTGGACAAGAAATGACATATAGGACTGATAGTCTTTACTAGGTTATATTTCCTCATATCTTAAGTTCTGCAAAATCTCATGTTCCACTCCTCTGTGGTTAACTCTTAATTGTTTTTTAAATTTTCTGTGATATTCTGTCCCCAGAAGATAAAATTCAGACAAGAATGGGAAATTACCTGATGAATTAAACTAACACAGAAAGCTTGGCTGGAAACTTCAACTGCTTAAGCTGATTTTCTATTTTAATGTCACTACTCCAACTTACTCCACCTCCAACCAGCCTCATAAATAATCAGTTATTAAAGCCATCGAAATTAATTCTACTTAAGGGAGCAGCTCATATTTTCAGATGCCTTAAAACATTAAAGTAAGTCCATAAAGAATAAACACAGTGAAACTCCACTTGTAATATTAAGAATTGGTTATAGAACTTAGATACAGCTGTAGTCAGACATAGAAAACAAACTTATGGCTACCAGCAGGGAAACGGGGTGGGAAGGAATAAATTGGGAGTCAAGATTTGCAGATATTAACTACTACATATAAAGTAGATAGACAAGTTTCTTCTGTATAGCACAGAAAACTCTATTTAATATCTTGTAGTAACCTATAATGAAAAAGTATATGAAAACAAGTATATGTATGTATATGTATCACTGAAACATTATGTTGTGCAATTGACACAACATTGAAAACTGATTATACTATAATAAAAAAAGAAAAAAGAATAGCTATAGCCCAATAGAGCTAAATATTACTTATACACAACAAAAAAAATTGATCAGCAAGTTTTAGATATTTCACCACATTCTTCTTAATATTTTAAACTTCTTCTGTGATCTCTAACTAGATTTGTTAATGGATTAGAAAAAAGATGAATGCAGATACAAAATTTTCCCTTTCTTTGCTGACAGTACCTGCTATCTAGCCTTGGTTGTGACATACTAGGACATTTTGGGCAACTTTATCCTCTCCTATGGACAGGACAGTTGTGTCATATGAAGTGCATGAGACTGAAATTTTGTACATGTTGTGTTGAATAGTTAAAACAACAGCAGTAATAAAAGGCCTCAAGTACCTTAACAAGATGGGCCTTCAAACATTTTCTTGAGTAACTTGACTTTGCAACACAGAGTGCCAAAACTTCCAAAATAACTCACAATTAATCCACAGCTCCCTTTAGGCATTAATAATACCAGGAAATATCTTGAAATCTAGGCTTTGAAATTTTAAGTAGCACATTTAATTTCTCTGGTCTTCAACCTCTTCATTTTTCATCAGAGCAAGCTATTAAATGTGAGTTGTTGATGCCTTTGGGTGTAGGAAAAACCATTCAGTAGTTAACTTGCTTTTAAGGAATAATAGGAATAATAGTCAATTTATTAAAGTTAGAGATTTAAAAACCTAGCTCTTCCTTCAGCTTTTAGGTTTATTTTACAAAATTTACTCTATGTTTCTAAGTCCACAATAACTTTCAAGGGCCTTTGAATAACATTTGGATCTCTTTGCAAGTGTCTACACTTTTAAATCACTTAAATTTCTTTAATAGATTTCATATTTTCTTTTTTTTTAAAACCGTGTCAGTGATAGAATGGACAAGTCTCAAGAATTTGATCATTTTGTGAATATAATAAATTAAAATTACAAATAAGATGTTTAAGTTCTTTTAAGTGATCTGATACATACAAGCCAAAATTTCCACTTAAAATCATCACTATTTTTAAATTCAGGTTATACATTTAAACTCAGAATTACTCCAATAAGCTTAGTACTCTTAAACTCAACACAGATTTAAAATATCAAATGTTCATTGACTCATTGATCAAAGAAAATAATACGACAGATATGACTGGAGCCTCGATCTTTGCCATAATGCTAGAAATCTCAAACTCCATTCAACTATCTACAGACCTCTCAAACTTAATGTATTCACAATTGTACCCTTGATCATCTACCTTGACCGTGTGCCAATGGCAATCTTCCTTTATCTATAGATGCCAACTTTATCCTTACTTTTGCTCAAGCCCCAAACTTTGGTATCATCTCTGACTCCTTGCATCTTGTCCTGAAATCCTCTTGACTCTATCCACGAAATACATCTAGAATCTTGCCACTTTCATCACCTCCATTACTAGCCATCATCATTTCTTGCAAGTATTTTTCCATTTATAGATTTTTTTTAAAAATTGAGATAAAATTCATATAACATAAAATAACTATTTTAAAATGAATAATTTAATGGTATTTAGTATATTCACAATGTCAAACATCAACTCTAGTTCCAAAATATTTTCATCATCTCAAAGTAAAACCCTACATCCATTAAGAAGTTATTTCACAAATCATCTTCCTACCCCATGCCTTAGAAACTACTCATCTGTTTTTATCTTTATGGATTTACATATTCTGGGTATTTCTTATAAATAGGATCATATAGTGTATAATCTTTTGTGTCTGGCTTTTTTTATTTAGCATAATCTTTTTGAGGTTCATGTTACATGTGTCATATATCAACACTTCATGCCTTTTTATGGCTGAATAATATTCCATTGTATGTAAATACCACAGTTTATTTATCCATTCATCCACTGATGGAGTCTTGCATGTATTTTTTTCTTTTATGTAATTGAAGTAGTTGATCTACAATGTTGTGCTTGTTTCAGGTGTACAGCAAAGTGATTAAGTTATATATATATATATATATATATATATATATATATATATTCTTTTCCATTATAAGTTATTACAAGGTATTGAATATAGCTCCTTCTTAAACATGTGTTTTGTAACAGATGTCCATCTTTAATCTTCTACAGATTTTTCTCAACACAATAACTAAAGAGAAGCTTTTAAAACATTTCAGAACATGTCACTCCTCTGTTCAAATCCTTCCACATCACTGTATCACTTAGACTGACATCCAAAGCCTTCATAGGATATTATATAATCTTTATACCCAACCCTCCAACAACTCTTACCTTGCTCATATCCCATACTCTACTACTCTCTCTTTCACACACTCCATCGCAGTCACAATGGTCCCCTCCAAAGTCCTGAATGCACTCCTGCTTTAGGGGCTCTGCATTAGTTTTCCTCCCTTTATCCCTGTGGTCAGGCCCTTTTATCTCCTCAAGTCTTTGCTCAATTGCCTTCCATCACTTTGCCCCTAGATTTTTAATCCAGATAGTCTTAATGTGCTCTATATTCTTCCAGAGCATGTATCACATTTTAATCCACCACATAATGTTCTTAGTGCCTAGGACAGACAAGTTCTCCTGGAAATGGATCCTGAGACAAAATTTGACTGCAAGCAGTTTATTTGGGAGGTGAGCCTGCTTCCAAAACTCGGCCTCTGTATCCCACTTACCGACTTGAGACTCAAGGACAGGGTTTTGGATGAAGTAGAAAAGACAGATTTAATTTTTTTGCCAGGCAAAGGATGTCACAGTGGGCTAATGCCTTTAAGACTGTGAGCCTGTCAGGGAGAGAAGGTGGAGGCTTTTATAGTAAGAGTTCCAGAGGTGGCTCTGGTTTCCATAGAGGTCACATACAGGGTAACTATTTGTTGCAAAGCTGTCCTTGTTTTGCAGACACAGCATTCCCCTTTCTTCTGCTGGTATGATGTTCACCTCTGGCTTTGGAACTCTTCTAGTATTCTTGTGCCTAGAACAGAGGTGCTTAGGAAAGGGGTCTATGGAAAAGTGCTCTAGTTAAAAACGTGTGCAGTTTAAAGTCAGATTTTATAGGCTTCTGACATTTTGGGCAGGCTGAGGCCTGAGACCTCTTGCTGAGTGTTTGCACAGGCTGGGACAACAGAATACAAAGAAACCATCTGGGGCTAAAAATAACTACAGGCATGCACTGGGGGTGAGTTATGAACAACAAGATGTACGAACAACAAGATGCATGAACAATCGACTGAGGTTTGGGAGTAAAATGAGGGGTGTGGGCAGATCACTAGAGCTCTCCCCTCCTTTCCAGCCCAGTCCTGGTCAGCAAAAACATGAGAAAAACCCTTGAAACTATTATACAGTTAAGCAGTGATAAACACCGTTATAAGCACCAGCTGGTCACGGATGACAACCCCAAGAAAAACAGGTAGGGGGTGGGGCAGAGGGTCAGGGAGAGGTAGGGTATCAAGCAGATGATCTCTGTGGACAGGTGAGGCTCAGCTGCTTCCCACCAAGAGGTGAGGCGCTGGGGTATGTGTCAACAAGCACCCTTCTGTCTTTGGATGAAGGCTCTTTTCAGGACTTGAAAGCTCATTTCTACTCTTCCTTGAGTGCGGAAGGATTGTGCTCCTGGGGCTCAGGCAGAGCTGTTTATTCACAATGAATAGCCTTCAACCCGCGAGTGTGGGAAAATGTAAACAGGGCACTGGCATCATCAGGTCTACTCATTTATTATGGTTATTGTATTTGTTCCCTGATTAGAAGACAGAGTTTACAAAGGTAGAGGCTTTTTCTGTTTTGCTCATAAATATATCCAGAGTGTCCCAAACAGTACCTGGCCCCAGCCCGTGAGCAATAGATATTTTTGAATGAATGAAGGGATGAATAAATGATTATTTTAAATATCCTATATTTAATTCTAAATATGCAAGTCTTGAATAATATTTCCTTTGGGGGATGCAATTTTGTTGCCTCAAACACTTTTTTTTAGAGTGGCTTTCTCAAGAGGGAAGTTTTTGGTTGCCTTCTCTGTTTGCTATAGTTATTAACAATCCAAAGTTCTGGTCAAGAAGCAACAGAGTCTTTGTGCTATGGGTAGGTGGACTGACTCATATATTATATATGGTAGGGACTTCATAACATAGAGCTGCAGCTAATCATGTGTGCCACAAGTCAAATTATTCTGTAATTTTCTCTCAGATGACTATACCTCTTGATTGGATTTTGTATCTCTTTGACTCTTAAGATATGCAGAATGTCTTTCCTTCTAACATTAAAGACCCCTGAACTTCACAAAATTGTGCGCTTTTTTCATATATTTAAAAAATTGTTTAGTATCTCAACTCTTAAGAATTTATTTATTTTTTTAGTTTTGTTTTTTACTGAAGTGTAATTGATGTTATTTGCAGGTGTACAGCAAAGTGATTCAGTTATACATACACATACCTATGTATATATTTCAAATTCTCTTCCATTATATGTTATTAACAAAAAATTGAATATAGTTCCTTGTGCTAATACAATAGGTCCTTGTTGCTTATCTATTTGATATATTGTCATGTATATCTGTTTTTCCCCAACTCCCAATTTATCCCTCCCCCACTTTCTCCTTTGGTAACCATAGTTTGTTTTCTAGGTCCATGAGTCTATTTTTGTCAACTCTTAAGAATTAAAAAAAAAAAAAAACTGTTTGAACTCTGTGTATCTCACATAGCTCCCTAGATTATTCTACTAAAAGGAACTTTTTGTCAGATAAAACCTGATCTGGAAGTCCAGTCCACCAAACAAATAAATTCTGACATTTTTTGATGGAAGAAGTGCAGGGATCTGGGACTCTGTCCTCTTAAAACCACTCAATTGTCTGTCGAAGTCTTGGAGGCACAAAGTGGGTCCACAGAAATTGAAGGTTGGCAGAGACCTTTCTAATCCCAACTTTCAGATTTTCTGTACCTGAATCCACTACCTTCTTTTGAACTCTTCTTTGGCTTTCTAATGAACATTTAATTAGACCATAAACATAGTTTTAAAAACTGTCACTCATTTTGTATCTGCTATGTGCAAGACAGCATAGTAATTTGATTTGATTTTTAACCTTCACAGTTATCTTGCAACATAAGTAAAGTGGCAAAGTTATTCCCATTAAAAATGCAGAAACGGGTGCAGCGTTGTCAATTTATACAGCTAGTAAGCTGCAGCACCAATGTTTGAACCAGTCCTATCTGTTCCAAACCTTCCTAGGTGTAAACAATGTTTTGTCAATTAATGGAGATTCAATGAAGAACAGTGAAGAATCAGCATTTTATTTGAAGAACTACTGATTTTTTTTTTTGAGAAGACTCAGGATTTAGCATCCAGAAGAAGCACTGTATTTTTTGACTTTAGTGTTCAATTCATAAATTCACCAGTATTGTATGTGAGAATTAAAAGTTGTATTGGACAAAAAGTTTTAATCTCCAACATAGGGGTTTTAATGAGAAAATTCCTTGTGTGAAAGGGAATGATTGTTTATCTATGTAATTTTATCCACAATGGACAGATGAATGAATCCATAATGGAAGAATATGATGTTGTTCTAAATGTCCTTAAAGATCTTTAGATAGTGGAGAATAACAATAATGGGGAAGGTGAAGAAACATCCCCAGTCGAAGTGGTGCTACTGTGTACTTGTTCCTAGTGGTAAGAGAGATGAGAGTTGAAGGAGGAAGTCCTCTACCAACTGGAAGATCATTATTTTGGCCAGAAATGAAACATGCTTTTCATGAGACCAGTTCAGGGAAGGAGGTTAAAAAAAAAAAAAAAGAAGAGATACAGAATACTAAGACATATTGAAATACCTGACTGTATAAGGCAAGAGGAAGCTAGTTATAATCACTGGAGTTTTGTAAGAAGCAGCATTAATGCAGCGTCTGTTGTGCAGCTAGACATTCTTTTGTATACCATGGATACATTTTTTTAAAAAAAGTTTCTAAATTTGGTATGCTCATACTATAAGTGATACAATTTCAGTAATTGTCATAATCATGACTATGTTTTAGATAACTTTTGTGTTCCCATTTCTAACTGCCTGTTATTTCAATGGGACCCAAGAGATGTAAAATTTGGGGATATGACTATGTAGCCAGCTGCCTCATTAATGAGATTAATCCATATTAGATAGAAATTAAATATTAAATTAATCTATATTAGACAGAAATGAAATATTCCCTTAGAAGTCCTCTAGTGTGATGTTTTCAAGCAATGTTATGATTTATGTAAATCATATGTTCTAAAAGAGTTTGAGGGGACTTGATGTAGTAGTCTACATCCAAAAGAAATTTCAGAAAATCATCACTAAAAGAAAATCTAAACTATTTAGAATTGCAGAAAATCCAGAGAGAATATTCCTTAAATGCGTGTTCTAACGTTAATGTCATCCATTAAGCAGAAATTTTTTCTTATTCCCAATTTAAAATTTCTCCTCTGCCTTACAGTTATTTTGATGGTCACTAACTGTCATTATCCATTGATACTCTCATCCTAGCCCATTTTACTTGTTCCTTTCAAGTCGTGGTATATTCCTAGGTAACTGAGGGGCAGGATAGCTTTCTAGGCCCTGCAGCTAAACTGTCGGAGTTCAAATTTCTGTCCGTGGGACCTTGTGGGCAAAATTACTTAATCTTCCTGTACCTCGGTTTCTCATTTGTAAAATGGAGATAATAATTGTATATAGTTCTTAGGATTGCTTGTTTACCCAGTGACATTTTATAAGAACAAAATACAGGAGAGTGCTTGGTGTATAGTAAGTTTTCAATAAAATTAGCTAATATTTTCCCCTATCTTTTTATTCTGAGATTATTTTTGACAAAGTGGGAATTTAGTGATCCTTGGAGTCTGTAACTTTCAGTTGAATGTCCTCTGCTGTTTCTCTCAGTTTTGCTCTTTTAGTCAGTAATCTGATCAGATGTCATATTATACAGGCCATTAAGCAACTATAAATGTTTGAAGGTGTCTTCAGCCATGTACTCATTAACTAGATCACTTTTGAATGACTGGATCTCCTGATTATTTTCAGTACTTCCAATGATTGGGATCCCAGGCAGCCCATTGAATCATTGCATGTCTGTCTATCTGCTATGTTCTTTCTGTTTAATGTAAATCATTGTCCGAAACAACTGGAATCTATTTGTTGTTGATTCCATCACTTCCTAATAAAAGCAACTGGCCCCTGTCTTCTTTTTGGATCTTATTCCCTTTATGCATTTGATTTTCCAGTAATTATGTCCTTCCTCAACTGGTTTTGGCTTTGCTTTCAACTGACTGTAGACTTAAATTCCTTTGATCTCTGAAAGTAAGTCTGGTTTTCTAAACTTTGTGTTTGATAGTTTGTCTGTCTATCTATCTATCTATCTATCTATCTATCTATCTATCTATCTATCTATCTATCTATCTGTCTTAATTCATTTATTTTCTTTGTGTTTGTCTTTTGTTCTCCTGCGAACTCTATACAAGGTTTTGTGCAACGATTGTGCCCCCAAAGAACAGGTGCTGTTCTAATTTTGGCCTAACCAATAGTGTTGAGAAGTGCTGCTGTTAAAAAATTACCTTGCTTGTTTTACATGATATGTCTATTAATGCAATCCAATATAGCATTTGCCTTTTGGTGACAGTGTTACACTGCTGAATCATATTCAATTTTTCATCCATTATTTCTTCCCCGGTGAATCACAGAACATTTGTCTTTATTAGCTCCCACAGTATTGATTTCTGCCCTTTCCTTCTTCTATTGATATCAAACCCCATTTTAATCATATCTTCCAAAGTAGATTTCTTGTGGCTTAACAGTAAAAAAATGTCCAAGTGGGAAAATTTTTTCAATGAATTTAAGCAAGCCATGTTTTGTTGCATTACATTGTGAAGGACTAGGTATGCAGAATCTTGGGGGACTGTAGGAAGAGCTCGATAAATGATTGACACTAATTTTATTTTGTCCTGACAAGGGCTTTGTAGATATAAATTGCCAATGACAATTGGTTTAGGTTAATTTACCACGGAAAACTAAGTTAGAATTTTATGTTTATAGAATGGGCAGAATCATGCTGATCATCAATCAATATTTTTTAAGTGTCTACTGTATGTAGGCCTCCATTCTAGAAGTGATGTTGAATAGCATAATTTTCTCTTTAAGATGATTGAAAAACATACTACCAAATTATATGAATGTAATGGGGTCCATTTTGATATTTATACTTAGCCAATTAAATGTTTATGTAACAATTACAGAATGTAATGCTTTTTCAAAGTATAAACACACTCGTATTGTGTTACATACTTCAAGGCATTTTCCTTGCTTGTTTTGCTATTTCAGAAAATGATTGCTTTCCCACTTTTATGAAACAGTTGGCTTTTGATAACTGGGCCATTAGAAACTTTCAAAATGTTAGTCTTGTATGGAAAAAAAAACCCATTTCATTTCAAAAAATTGATATACTATTAAATAACTAAGTAGGCTGCAAATGACTAGCTAATGATTTGCATCTCAGTAGAAACAACACATGAGAAAATTTCATGACAGAATTACTGGTAAGAGTGATTAATTGGACCAGGTTTCTTTGACACATGACTATGCTTTCTTTATGGCCTCATTTCTCTGTGGCCTCTAAAGGCGTATTTCAGTTCTAGTGGCTATAGGCGATTCATTATTTCTTTCAAGAAAGAAAAAAAAATCAAAATGACAACCTTTTATTTTTAAACGATCAACTGCATTGTCCTTGCTATTTCTAATGAGAGCTATTTGTTGAAAGTGACTGGAAAAGCTGGCTCAACCTAAAAAGAATATTGGTTGCATCTCTCCCAGCTGTGAAGATACTTCAAATAGGAAAAGCCTAATTTAATTTGGTTCTCCATTTTTGATATTAACGTTCACAGGAGAACTCCGCCATCCTCTCAGGTAGGCTCGGCCGAGGTGCACCAGCTTGCCGGAACTGTGTAAAAATCTGGGACCATCTCACAGGGCTACTGCAGTGCAGCTGGTTTGCGCTTCACGGACAGAAAACATGAGGCAAAAATCTGTCTGTTTCTTCTGAGTCTAGTTTACTGTGCAGCTGAAACTCTGGACCTGTTTAATGGTCCTAACAGCAGAGTTTCTAGGCCGACGACTAAATCAGCTGCAATACTCTGCATTTGCAGACAAGTCTTATGATTTACAAAATTTAATAAGCTGGGCTCTCGTGACATTTCCCCCCCAAGTTTCTGCTTTTCTAATCGCTGCCAAGAAGGTTGTCAAAGGAGCACACACCCCTTGGCATAATGAAGCCTTACTTTTTAAATTTTTTTGTGCAAAAGCATATGAATAGACTCCTCCTATTGGTAATTCATTAACAATGAATAAATTCTAGAACGTTTCCCTGGCCGGATACAGTAATACATTAGTGATTTCTTTGCTTTGCTTTATGGGAGTGATATTTCTTGGGTAGTATTTTTGTGAGTGTCTGCCAAATAGAGCACAGACAAAGGTCGAATGACTTAACAGTTTCTCATCTGCACACTGATTCTTTAAGCCAAGGTTTGCCATAAGTCAGAGTCCCTTGTCACAACTTCAAAGTGTATCTTTTGTTTTGAGGGAACATACAGTGTTTTGTTTTGCATTTTGGGGTCTATTTTGCTTTAAAAATTACATCTATTGGGGGGAGGGTATAGCTCAGTGATGGTGCCCGATTAGCATACATGAGGTCCTGGGGTCAATCCCCAGTATCTCCATTAAAAATAAATAAATAAACCTAATTACCCCCTCAAAATTTTTTAATAAAACAAAATTTAAAGAAAATAAAGAGTACAATTATTTAGCAGCTTTGCCTAAGAGGCTTCTTTACATTAGCCGGGATTGTGTTGTTTTGTTATATCAAGATGGCTCTTTGGGGTCAACTTTGGTTTTCAGATAGGAAAAAAAAAAAAAAAGCATTGGGATGATTCTATTTCATTAAAATAGATGCCACTCTCACCAATCCATGCTTTGCTGGCCTTGGGTGCCCTGGTGTGCCCATTGTGTTGCTAAGTGAGAAGCCTGCAAAAATTACAACCGATCCACCCGGACTACCTGGCTTGGTTAACAGTCTCTCGGTAACTGGCACACCTGGTGATTTTATTTGCTATTAAATCAAATTACCTGATGCATCACATTTGAATCAGAAGTAGCCCTGAGGTGACTCTTGAAGGCATGTTGTTCCTGTTTGAGATCACATACAAAAATAATGCATCTCCCATTGTTTTAGGCTTCCTTTTAAAGATACCTTTCCTGATACCAAAATAACCACACACTCCCAATCTCGAAATCAGTTTGTCTTCTGTGTCCTGTTTCCTGTCTCCCATTGTTCTTTTCTCTTTTATTTCTCCCAATCAAGGCCTTGTTTTCTCTGTTACATGACTCATGTTCTTGCAGATTAGTTCCACAGCTTCCCCTCCCCCCCATTCAACTCAGTCTTGGGGGAATTGTAACCCTACTACAAATGTATATATTTTACATTGTTTGGGAAGACTGGCTTAAATATAATGACAAATGTGAGGAAAAATAGATGTATTCTATTATCATAACCTGCCTGTTCTATTTTCTTTCCACGACAGGGAGTTTTCATGGGTGCCTGGCAAAACAAATTGCAATCACCTGGGTGTTTTCCACTCTGGTTCTGTCATTCTGAATGATAAATATATTTCTTCTTTAGCTGAGAATTAAAGATCTATACATATATCTACCCATCTATATACACACACACACTTTCTACATGTATGGGCAGATGACGAGCCACAACTAAAGAGAACAGGTTGAGAATATTTTTTTCTAGGCTCAATGAAAAAATGTTTTATGTTCACACTTAAACATTTAAGGCCCAGCATGAGACAGCTTTTAAGGTCAACCGGAAAGGAAGATTTTCCTCTCCCAAGCATCTATCAACAGTCCCTGGAAGAGCGGTCAGCACTAGCATAATTTAATATGCCTTCTCTGTGAAAAGAAGGCCTCTTTGACATCATGTCACAATGTATGCTTCAACTGAAGATTTTCCGGTGGTCTGTGTTTTGCTGCATTGATTTCCTTTGATCATTTTAGTCACAAACAGTTTCAAATCTCTTTTTTTCCCTTCTGTGCTCTAGAAACGAGGAAAATAAAGACTCATGAAAATTATGCATTCCTCTGGCGCTGGTCCCACGCTGGAAACCAGGAGCAGTTGCTCCCCGGCAGGTGGTAGGCAGCCCAGTTCCAGGATTGGCTGAACCCGCAGGTCGCTTGTGGCTAGACTGTGGCACAGCTTGTTGGAGATTCAGCCCCTGGCTTGACAAAAACTGCTGAGAAGGGACAGAAAAATTGGTTGATGTCTTTTACCAGCAGGGGCTGCTGCCGAGCAGCAATAGTTGGGGATGTTCAGCTGGTTAGTCCAAAATAAAATGAGCCACAGTGTTTGTTCTGTTGGGGCAAGAGAAGTGGGAGGGGGAAAAGGATGAGAGATAATGAAGACAATTGAAATCAGCCAGGGAAATAAAGTGTGCGTGTCTGTGCCTAGCAATACAGATATAAAATTCTCAGGAAAAGAAGAACCAAGCAATATCAGGGGAGCTCAAGATTAACTAGTACATGGCAAAGCCAACTTTTAAAAAAACTTGAGAATCATAATTTTTTCCAAATATAACTAGAGATGCCAATTAAAACTGTGGGAAAATGGCTCCCCTTTCACCCTCACCTTCCTCCCCTAAAGACAAACCACATACATGCCTTGAAGACATTACAGTAAATTTTCTTCTGGGGAAGTCTCTACTCAGAGAAAGAAATCAAATATTTGTATCCTTTTCCCGTTGTTTGTTTCTCTAAGACAGTTTTCTGGGGATTGCGGTTGCTTTAAAAATATGTGGCTGTGGCACAGATGGGTAACACGAGTTATATAGTTACTGAGAGAGTTGTCTGGAATATACGGACTTAGGCTGGGATGGCATATTTGGAAGTGAAAGTTAAGCTATATTTTCTCAGAGTGAGATTTTCTGTGTTTGGAACACTGAGAGTTGTGAACGTAAAGATGTGTTCCTAGAGTATCTCCCCCCCACCCCCGAATTTCAGTACTGAGTAAAGGCGTGGGAAAGGAAACATCAGGACCCTGTTTACTGACCTAATCTCATACAGTGCTGGGGGGTGGTTGGTCCTTACATTTTCATTGGGCATGTAGTCCAAAAGAGCCTTGTTTATTTAAATAGATCAGTCTTTACAGCAGTCACAGTAAGTTCTTTAACAAGGAATTCCATTTCTGGTCATCAAGCAAGTAAAGGGAAAGTGTACATAGAATGAAGAAACTGAAACACCTGTCGGCAAAATCTCACAGGGAAACACTGGCTCTAATAGAAATGCATTTGCTTTGCCCAGCAGTTCAGGAACATCACCTGAAATGTCAGACTAAATGAAGGCCAGGAAATGGAAGAAACTGTTCAGTTTAGTTTTATATAAAAACTCTAAACACTTATGTATGCATTGGATTTTCTCATATCTAATTTAAACTCCTATTGATCAGAATTCTTTTCAAATGACATTTGGTACCTTGAAAGTGGTCCGGAAAGACTTTATGAAATGATATGTTATCATTCCTTCCAGGTATGAACAGGGATTAACTGGAAAACTGGTTGAAAGCTAATGCATGAGCGAATCAGTTTATAAAATTGATACCATCTAGGAAAGTCTTTAAGAATTCAGGTCACTTCAACGAAAACTTATTTAGCATCTACTAAGTGCCAGATACTAGGTTAGGGATTAGCAACCATTAGAAGAATGACCATTTCATTGACCTAAAGGAACTTAAAGACTGGTGGGAAGGACCTCAGTGAATTTCAAAGCAACAGGAAAGGTGCTGTGAAAGAGATTCCTACAGCCCTATACAAGTTCTGGGTGTGGTATACCTGTGTTGCGGGGTTTGTGGTAAGTACTTCACCCAGACTAGGGAGTCAAGGCAGGTTTTTTGGAGATGATGCCTGAGTTGATTTTAAAGTATTTATAATTTATTGTATTTATTATTATATAACATATAATTATATAAGTTCAAGCAATTAACTAAGGATATGGTTCTTGAGGTTATCTTAAAGGGGTGATTTCTGTGTTCTACCATCTTAATTTTTAAACACCCTTTCCTTTATGTGACTTATCTTATTTTTTCAGAAACTTTAAGCAAATTCCTCTAAGGATAGCCTGACACTTCAGAGAGTAGGGACTGAATTGTTCAACAAAGTTTTCCATTGATTTAACTTAATATGTGGATGATCGTTTATTCATTGACAATTAGTTAACATCCATTACATACCAGGCACTTTTCTAACCACTAGGATTCCAATGGCAACTACAGCTTAGAAAACACTTTCACATACAAGCTTTAACTTTTGCAACAGTTTTGTGAGAGTGTTACCCTGAGGAGGGAAAAATTCTCCGTTCCTGTCTTACCCAAAAGAGAAGAATTCAGATGGGAGATGACAACATTGTGTAAACAAGGAGTTTTATTAGTAAGGCAAAAGTGAGCAAAGCAAAGAACACCTTCAAGAACTAAGGGCGAACTGACCCAAGAGAGGATAACAGCCTTGCCCCTCCTTTGTTTTTCCTGTTTTATACTCTGGCTTAGGGGCATTGTTGAGTTTGACTGATGGCTCATGCCCCTTGAGTGCTCAGGCAGGCCCGTCTCCTTTGAGCGTGGTGGTCTTACCCATGATGCACACAGAAAAGCCCAGGGGGCTAAACCACAATGTTGATTGCATTATGATGAGCACTGGGTTATGTTAGGTCAGGTCATTTTCTTTACCACACCATTGTGGTGTCCAGTTCTAACCGTATTTTTTGTTGTTGTTGTTTTTGGCATTTACTTAGAGAAACTAAAACTCTTTGAAGCCCCTTATTCCGAGCACAGGTGTACCATTGTCTTCTGGATTGTTCCCTCCCCTTTCCACTCCCCTTGTCCAGTGCCCCTACCTATCTAACTGCCTAACAAGATAGTAGACTCTGCCTTTGCGCCTCTCCTCTGAGGCAGACTGTCTCACTTGCAATCTGAGAAGCACTAAACCTGACAGACAGAACCCCAGGACTGCCTCGCCTCTAGTTTGATCCCAACGTGATCTTGAACTTTATTTTTAAACTTCAAGTTAAATCCTGTTTATAGCCTCTTGGTCAAATTTAACAGATCAAATTCAACAAACACTTGTGGTTACCATGGACAAACCCTGTTTAGTATTGGGGATCCTTTCTCTGGGTTCAGGTAAATTGTTTCATAGTTAAATTACTGTGCTTTCGTACTTACTGAGCATTAGCCAGATACTCCAAGGACAATAGCAATGAAAACACCTCCCATGGACTTTTTGATCCAGATGCTACTACTTTTTCTGCCTTTTCTTTCCTAGTCAAACTTCCCTGAGCCCTACATCTGCCTCCCTCCTTTCCTCACTGAGTGCATTAACTCCCTACCCTCTGCCTTCTGCCCCAAACCATACTCACAGACTTCACTAGTAACTTTGCAATGATTAAATCCAAATTTTTCCTTAGTGCATGTTACCCTTGATGATTATAGAGCTGGGCTCTATTCATTTGGCTTCCGCAGCAGTTTATCCTCCTGGTTCTTTCTCTGTCTAAATCCTGCCCTGGCGTGTCTACCTGTTCCTCCCTCCTCCCACTCCACCTCTGTGGATATTTATCACAGGTCTGCCCTTGCATCTATTCCTTCCCCCTCTATTTCTTCCTAGAAGACCTTTCATGACTCCAACTACCATCTCCATGCAGGTAAATCCAAAACGTACTTCTCTAGTCCTGACATTTCTTCCCAGCTCTGCTCTCATGTCTCTGGCTAAATTATACAGAGAACCTACTGAGTGTCCTGCCTGTATCTCAAGTTTAACAAGTCCAATGCTGAATTAATCATCCCTTGGGCTACTTTCTCTTTCAGCAAAATGACCAAAAGGCCACCTGGGTGACAACGGAGGTTCCCAATCCTGACTGATAATCAGAATCGTTCTGGTGTGGAATACTGGACCCGGTATTCTGAGACATTGTTCCAGTGATTCCAGTGCTCAGCCAGTTCTAGGGAGAGGATCATCAAAGTAACTGATCTGAGGTCCTAGGAAGTTATACATTTATTCTATGCTCTCTATCTTTCCTCAAATTGGCACTGATACTTAATCGCAATGTGATACCAGGAGAGCTATTTTATTTCCTTGAGCCTTCATTCTCTCACCTGTACCGTAAACATTTAGATATCCACAGCAGATTATTGTCATGATGAGTGGGATTAAATGTGTAAAATAGACATTTTAGTGTCTGGTACACAACAGGAGCTTTCTAATCTGCTGGCCTCGACCTCCATCCTTTCCAGTCCCTTCTCCACACCACTAAAAAATTGATTTTCTGTAAGTGTCACTTTTATTTCATCACTCTTCCTCATAACCTCAGGAGTTTCACATGACCTTCAGCAATGACACTTAGACCCCTGCTGCAAAGGCAACAAGGTCTTTTCGAGAACAGTTTGTGGTCTTCAACTACCTTTAATTTTTTTTTAATTATAATTTTAACCATTAAAAATTTTTTATTATTTTTTAAAAATTTTAAAATTTTTATTATTATTTGGGGGTGGATGGGAGGTAATTTATTTAATGGGGGTACTGGAGATTGAACCCAGGACCTCATGCATGCTAGGCATGTACTCCACCACTGAACTATAACTTCCCTCTAATTTCTGATTTAACATCCATGTAGTTGAAAATTTAGAAACAGATTGCTTTCTAATGTGAGTGAATGTTAGTAATTTTGAAATTTGAGTCCCATCCCCCCACTGAACAACATTAGAAAATAATTCTTATCTTGTCAAGCTCGTCCACAAAAACACAACTGACTCTCTGCAGCAGAAAACCGTACACTTGCAAGACAAAGACTGAAAATGGGGGAAATAGCAGAAAGCAATTCCGCTGCAATTATTTTAAATACTTTAGCTACACATACTTCTCTAGCTAAGGACCTTCTGAGACTAGGCCTGTGAGTGATTCTGCCAGGTCTACACTGGCTCTGAAACACATTCCCACTAAGCTGGAAATGACTGATTTCAGATCAGCCTTTGAGCTGATACAGGAAAAGAGGGAGAATGTTTTCAATGTCTGGTTGGAGCGGTAGCAAAATAGTAGAGACAGAAGCAAAAGTCACCTCAGTGTCTTACTAGCGCAGTTTTATTGTGTTGGTCTCCTTCAATCCATGTGGGTCATTTACTTTTTATATTGTCAGGGCACTGTCACTTGACTTTTTTCAATTCTCTTTAATGATTAGAGTTGAAGAGTGTTGCTATTAGCCGTTTCAGGTAAAAAGGCTTTTCCCAGAACTCCCCAAACCTAAGTTCCCTCTCAGACATGGCACCAGGACTCTAACAGGAAGGGATGTTGGAAGGCTATTTCTAAACATTCCTGTTCTTAGTCTAGTTCTTCTTTTTAATTGCTGTTTATTGTTCTAGGCTATGGCACTTGCGTGATTTATTTAACATTGCTATCAATGGTATCTTTTCCCTCAGTTTTTTTTATTGTTACCAACAATGCTGCAGTCAACATCCATGTACATGATGTACCAGTGTGTGTTTCTTTAAAACTGATTCCTAGAAGTAGAGAAGGGAGGCTTTGTTCTGGGCATGAATCTCAACTGTGTAGGAATGATGCTAATGTTCCCCTGGGTCACCTTTGAAGAAAAGATGCAGCTGGTAGAGCGGGGAAGAAACTGGAGGTGAGAATTTCTTTTTCCTTGTATTTATTACCTTCTTCTGCAAACATTT
The DNA here is from genome assembly GCF_009834535.1 of Camelus ferus. Classification (NCBI taxonomy): domain Eukaryota; kingdom Metazoa; phylum Chordata; class Mammalia; order Artiodactyla; family Camelidae; genus Camelus; species Camelus ferus. The sequence goes on from NC_045709.1 coordinate 66,075,539, forward strand.
TATATTTTAAAAGTAGCAATTGGCTATACATTGAATTTCTCAATTAAAAATGAGCAGTAAAGGGAGCTCCCTATACTCTCTGGAAGGAAGGAGGAAACACAGTGATGCTTGCTGATTCCTCGGTTTAGGATGGCGTTTCCTGGAACCAACTGAAGAGGAGAGGGAGCTTTTTTCCTCTTAGCAGAATGGATGTGTGCACACACAGACACTGTGTTAACCACTCAATATTCTTCCCAAAGGAGCCTGTTTCTCCAAATTTGCTTTTATAAAGAAGTGATTAGTGGAGACTCCTACTTTCCATGCTATTCACTCCCTTAAAAATCTCCTTTGTCTTGGGGGAGGAGTAGCTCAGTGCATGCCTAGCATGCATGAGGTCCTAGGTTCAATCCCTAGTACCTCCATTAAATAAATAAACCCCTTCCTCTCCTCCATCCTTCCTCCCACTTGCAGACCTGACATGAGGACCAGGATTCTTTCTGTGAATTTTCATTTCAAAACTTAGGTCACTGTAGATTAAGGTATTTTGAAATTAGGAAGTGTGATGCCTCTAGTTTTGTTCTCTTTTCTCAGCATAGAATTGGCTACTTGTGGTCTCTTGTGGTTCCATATGCATTGACGAATTGTTTTTTTCTACCTCTGTAAAAAGTGCCATAGGAATTTTGATAGAAATTACTTTGAATCCATAGATTGCTTTGGGTAGTATGGGCATCATAACAATATGAAATCTTCCAGTTCATGAACCTGGAATACCTTTCCATTTGTCTGTGTCTTTTTGAAATTATTCATCAGTATTTTGTGGTTTTCAATACATAAATCTTTCACCTCACCAATATAAAAGTTCCTCAGGAAAGTAAAACTAGAACTACCACATGATCTAGAAACCCTACTTCTGAGTGTTTATCCACAAGAACTGAAATCAGGATCTCAAGGAGATGTAGCATGCCCATGTTCACTGTGGCATTGTTCACAATACTCAAGATGTGGGAACAACCTAAATGTCCATTGACAGATGAATAGATAAAGAAAATATGGTATATTTCAGTCTTACAAAAGAAGAAAATTCTACAATATGTAACAACACGTATGAGCCTTGAGGACATTATTCTAAGTGAAACAAGCCAGTCACAGAAAGACAAATATTAAATGATTCTACTTACATGAGGTATCCAAAATAGCCAAATTCAGAAAATCAAAGAATGGAAAGGTGGTTGCCAGGGGATGGAGGTCAGGGAAATGGGAAGTTACTAACCAGTGGGCATAAAATTTTAGTTAAGTAAGATAAGTAAGCACTAGAAGTCTGCTGTACAACATTGTACCCATGGTCAACAATAACACTTTGTACACTTAAAATCTGTTGAAGGTAAATGTTATGTGATGTGTTCTTACTATAGGAAAATAACATTTTAAAAATTAAATGAGCTGCTATTAAAAAAAAAAAAAAACCTTAAATAAATAGAAAAAGCTGGCTAAGGAAACTGGCCTGATGACCTGAGCAAGGAACTTAATTTTCCAGAACCTTAATTTTCCTACCTGTAAATTGGCGATGCAGGAATTCCCATCACACAGGGTTATTGAAGGAACTGGATGAGATCGTCTGTGAGATTTAATGACATTTATGTATTATCTAAAGATCCTGCTATGGCTTCCTGGTGCCTGCTGGGCACTGGGAACGTGGTTTGATGTTTTCTTTTTTTTAATGACCACATGCATTAGTCAATATCAAATTGCCTTCACTTTTGGTGTAACACAACCTATTCATGCAAGAGACAAAGGAAGCAGAAGGAGGATAGCAGAATTATTGATGATTTCCTCTAATTCCCTGAGGTCTGCTTTTACCTCTCTCCTTTGTTTAGGACTCTCTTTTACTTTTAACCCCCAGGCAAAGCAAATAAACACTGTTTACAAGATATTTGAGTTTCTCCATGCCCTTACAATATTTCCTTTCACTTCCTCTCTACCAGAAAGGCCACAGCAATGACGAAAGTGGCTTGCATAAAAGGAGACTGTTGATGGAGAGCGCATGTCCATGAAGTCACCCAGAAAGAATTCTGACTTGTTGAGCCACTGCTCTTTAAGGAGGACTGCTTCTCTGATTTGATTTGTCTGTTACAAATATAAAATTCTTCCTCCTAAAGTGAAACTGGCTTTATTAATTTTTTTCTGATAGACGTATACATGTTCTTTGAAGAAAATTTTAAAATGAGAATAAAGTATAAGAAACCACTCACAAGACATCACACTGGAGATTCTTTTAACTAAAGGAAACTATTTCACTCTATGAGTATACTAAAACACTTCTTACTAGACTCCTCCTGATAATACCCATAACATTGTTACAGTTTAAGGAAAATACTATACAATGCAGTGATGTTTACTCATGTACATGGAATGTTGCCCATATGTCTAAATCTTCCTTTCAATAAATTCTTCAAAGTGTAACTTCTCAATGGAAGTATGCATTTCTAAATTACTTTTAATACATATTTCTAACATGCCTCAAAAAAAAAAAAAAAAAAAAAAAAAAAAAAAAAAAAAGGCAGGTGCCAGATCACGAAAGACTTTGTAAGTCATTTAAAAGCATTTTAGATTTAATGTAAGCACAATGGTGAACCAGCAAATTATTTAAAGCAGGAAGGTGACATGGTCAGACTTGAACTTTAGATAGCCATATTGGTCAGGGGTCAGTAGCAGACAGCTGAACAATCTCTAGCCAGTTTCAGCAAAAAGGGGTTTATTACAGGGTGCTAAGCAACTGACTGACTTGCTGGAAGGGCTGGAGAAGCTGGCTCTAGTCTGAGCTTCCAGAAACAACAATTGCAGGAGTCACATTGCCAGACTGGGTGGCCAAGGGTCTGCCGTGTTTGCAGCTATCACCTCCTAGTCAAGAACCACACTCCCTTGGCCACACTCAGGAAAGCTGCCGAAGCAGGAGCTACAGCTGCTACCATGGCGTGGGCTCAGCGACCAGGAAGTTAGGGAGAAGCTGGACAGCAGGGTAGTTCCCTCCCCCTCATCTGGGTGCTCATCAGTATCACCTGGAGTGTTTTACAAGCACTGAGGCTTTGTTTGCACCTCCAGAGGCTGTATTTAATTAACCTGGAGTAGGGCCCAGTCATAGTATTAAAAATTAACAGAAAAAAAACCTCTCCAGGTGATGCTTGTACACAGCCAATGTTAAGAACCATTGCACAAGGATCTCTGGGAAAGCTGCCACAGGATAACCAATTTACTTCCCTGCCAGTGCTCTCAGGAGAGCTGAGTGATGGCACTCCATCATACTTACTTCTATCCTTTATCCTGGAAGATAACTCTGCTTGGAAATTCAGTATGGAAAACCCAGGCTGAACGTAGATTGGGAAACGTAGCCCTTAAGCATGGCAGTCTCAGTCCCTGTTGGCAGGATGGGTTGATGTGGTGTTAAGGGGGCCATTCTGTAGTATTTTCCACATTGACTTGTTATTAGTCAGGTAATTAATGAACAGGACTGACCTAGGGCATTGATAATAGGGACATGGTGGAGTGCCCTGTTTGGAGAAGAATTTAAGGATTAGAATAAGGTGGACTTGGACATTTTAGATATGTGGGCTAATGGAAAGGGAAGAGGAAGATGGCTAAAATGTTGGCTGGGGTAATCTGTTGAATGGCTGCATCTTGGGAGGAATGGGTTGGGGTTTAGGTGCAGAACAATGAACTAAAGTTTAACTACGTTCAGTTTGAGGTTTCTAGAACATGCAGATGAAGATGTCCAGTAGGCAGTTGGATAGCCAAATCTGGATCTCAGGAAAGAGAACTGAATGAAAGGTAGAGATTTAGGCATATTTGACCTTAAGAGTTTAATGAATACCTGGGATGGATGAGACCACCTAGGGATAGAATCTGGAGCAGAATAATGAGAAACATCAGTATTTAAAGTATGGGTAGCTGGAGAGGAACCTACATAAGAGAGAGGAAAACCAATAAAGTACAATTAATAAAAGGCAAGGGAAAGATAGGTACTTCTCCAAAGAAGATACACAAATGGCTAAGAGGCAAATGAAAAGATGCTCAACATCATTAGTCATCAGGGAAATGCAAATCCAACCTATAATGAGATACCATTTCACACCACCTAGGATGGCTATAATTAAAAAGATGGACATCAGCAAATGTAGACTGTAGAGAAATTAGAACTCTCTTATGTTGCTGATGTAGCGACTCTGGCAAACAGTTTGGCAGTTCCTCATATAGAGAGACCCCATAACTCAACAACTCCACAAGAGTATACACCCCAAGAGAATAAAAAATATGTCCACACAAAAACTTGCATGTGAATGTTCATCTCAGTGCTGTTTGTAATAGCCAAAGGTAGGAACAACTCAAATGCATGTCAAATAGTTAATAGAGAAACAATATATGTGTGATATATTGTATATATATATATATATATTCATGCAGTGGAATATTATTCAGCCACAAAAAGGAATGAAGCTCGGATACATGGATGAACCTTCAAAATACTCTAAGTGAAAGAAGCCAACACAAAAGCCCATTTATTGTAGGATATCATATCTCATATGCTTATCAGAATAGGCATCTCCACAGAGTCAGAAAGTAGATTCACATTTGCCAGGCAAGGAGAGAATAAAGAATGACTGTTAAGGGGCACAGGGTTTCTTTGGGGGGTGAAAAAATATTCTGAAATTAGATTGTAGTGATCTATGCACAATTTTGGAAATATACTAAAAACCATTGAATTGTACTCTAAAAGAGTGAACTTTTTGCTGTGTGAATTACATCTCAATAAAGCAGTTATTAAAAAAAAAAAAACTCCTGGGAAGAAAGCATTCAAAGGAAAACATCTAGAGGTCAAAATGTCAATCGATACCAAAAGGTTAAGCTTCTACTGCAACAAGTAACACCGGCAGGAAAAATTTCAGTTGTCTGGAGGGGATGCAAAGCATATCGAGGCACAAATGGGACATGAGAAAGCATAGACTGTGAGTATTAGACAACCTTTATTCTCATTGTTCTCTTAGACAACCATTCTAAGAACTTTTGAAGCAACAGCTGGTGAGGGTATGGAGAAGGAAGACGGATTTAACTTTGAGGTATTGTTTTGTTTGCATTTGGGCAGGAGAGAGACTCACACATGATTAAATGCTGACGGAGAAGGTCCAAAAGAGTAGGTCACAGGAATGAGAGGAAAATACAGAGAAAGCAATTCCTGAGAAATCAGGTGGTGAAGCTTAGAGTTTGAGAAGGGTACAGAATATCTGAAATAACTGCTTTGAGAAAAAGGAAAGAGATGACTGAAAAATAAAGCTACTGGGCGGCTCTGAGGGTCTTGTGAAGGCTTTGAATTTATGGTAGCATTCATTTATTTATTCACTCACAATATTATTCACCGAACACCTACATTGGCCCAAGGACAGCATATCAAGTCATATGCCTTTCTATTTTCTTTCTTTCCTCCTCTCCGCTCCTCTTTTCCTTGCTTTTTTTCCTTCTTTCTTTCTTTTTTCTTCTTTCTTCTTTCTTTCTTTTTCTTTCTTTCTTTCTTTCTTTCTTTCTTTCTTTCTTTCTTTCTTTCTTTCTTTCTTTCTTTCTTTCTTTCTTTCTTGATGGCAATCTAGAGCTGGGATTTTGTAAAGTGAGTTCAGTGGAAGTACAGTGGGGTAAAAGAATTGAAGGTGTTAGCAGGAAAAGGTCTAATGTGAAAGATTATATTGGCTAAGCTAGGTAGGGAAGGAAGTGGATTTAGAAATGAGTTAACAAAGAAGAATTTGGAAGAGTAAAGCCACCAGAGGTCTTGTTAAGGTCAAATAATAAAAAGGACTATGATTTATTGCATGCTTCCTCAGTAGCATCATGATAAATATGATGGGTAAATATATATTATCTTCTAAACAACAACTATTATTTCCATAAGGAAAAAACAAAGGCTTAGAGAGATAAGAAGAAACTTGCTCATGTTCATACATCTCGAACATGGTAGACTTGCTGTTCAGCCTTGAGTGTCTGCTCCAGATTTCTTGCTGTAACCATTGGGCTGCTTTGCAGCTGTACGTTTTGTATAACTAGCTGAGTGAGGGAGGTGGAAGGTTAGGAATTGTGGTTATTACATTGTGATGCCTAAATTTAGAAAATCAGACACGAACATTTTGAGTGATGACAAAGAGGTCTTATCCATGGAGTGTAGGTAGCAGAATTAGAATGTTGGGGAAGGTCACAGAAATGATGGAAATAAAGAAATATTTGAGGGCAGTTTTAGATATATTATACACCTGTATGCTCAACTTCCTGTTAATGATGGCAGAACTTGGAATGAAGAAGAAGACTGTGAATCAGATTATGATGTGAATCAGTAAATGAAGGATAAGGAAAAGGAGGTTGGTGGAGGACAGTGAGGCTGTGAAGATAAACATGCTACAAGATGGTGGGTGAGGAATGGTTTGAAAGTGGTAGTGGCGACCATATCCCAATGCTGAGATTTGTGAAATTTAAGGAAATTAACAGACTCCACTGGAGAGAATAGGAGAAGAACTATTCCCACAGTAGAGCTAGGGTTCAGTTTAAGGCAGTGCACCTTGGTTTTTAAAATACGGATTCCTTTGAAAGTCATCTGAGAATTTAATGAAAGCCACATACTTGTTTCCAGGAATCTGCATGTAAACACACATATACACAAAAAAATCACACAAAATGGAACCCCTGCATACGAGGGACTCCATTGAATGGAAATTGATTTCAGAGACAGAATGCAAAATTAATCTCTACAAATAATTGCATCTTTCAGAATTTTTCATGCAAATGACAAATGGTCATTTCTTTAAAAATTAACATAATTTCAAAGGATGCAAAATTTTAAAGTAAATTTTCATGTGCTTTAAAGCTTGATGAGAAAGCTCAGGTTTATTTACAAAAGAGAAAAAGAAAGAAAGGAAGAAAGAAAGAGAGGATGGAAGGAAGCAAGCAAGTTGCAGATTTCTGGAAATGCAAAAAAAAAAGAAAAAAGGAAGAAAGGAAAAGAAAAGAAAGCAAGAAAGAAGAAAGAAAGAAAGAGAAGAAAGAAAGAAAGAGAAAGAAAGAAAGAAAGAAAGAAAGAAAGAAAGAAAGAAAGAAAAGCAAGCAAGCAAAAGAGAGAGAAAGGAAAGAAAGGAAAGAAAGGAAAGAAATTAACTTCTTTCAGGGTTACTTCTACTCAAGTGACCTTAAAATCAAAGCATGAATTCATTGTAATTTCTCTGCTGACACTGACAGCATCCATGCCATAGTCCTTCTTAAAGGTAACTTCTTTGGTTGAGGACAAGTGAAATACTGCTTTGTGAATTCAGCTGCTCAATACAGAGACTTGGATGATCTCCATAATTCTCCACACAAGCCCACTCTCATCTTCTTGGTGGTAGGTGTAGCCAGTGTCCAGGTTCTTGTCCTATCCCAGAAAGACTTCAGAGATGAGATGTGGAGGTAAAGAAAGTAAAGTGAGGATTTATTAAGGGATGGATGGTACACTCTCAAGAGGAGAGCGGTCAGGCCCAGGTGAGCAGCTGCTCTGAGTTTCTTTGGCAAGTTGGTTACATAGAGTGTAAAAATGAATGGGCGGAATATTCACTGGGGAGGGAAGGGTTTGGTGTCTTATTCTCTGATTTTCATCCCAACTCCACCTTCCCAAAGGGAGGAGGGATTTTTGTTTTATTTAGTCTGGATCAGAAGTGTCATGGAGTGATTATGGGTACCTCTAATCTGCAAGGCTAATTTTATTGAAATGAGGGCACAATGAGCAAAAGGTTACATTCACACACTGGAGATTCCTGCCTTTTCTTACCTTTCCTTGTCAGCCTCCAGACCACTTGTCACCCCCAAAATGTGTGACCACTTATAAGCCCAGAGGTTCCTGCTTTCTTTTCTGCCCAGGGACCCCTGTTGTTTACATGATGTGTGGTTTCCTGCATTTGGCCTGTGCCCCTCCTTTCTGCCCAATTCCTGACATTTGGCCTGTGTCCCACTTTCTCTGCTCAAATCTAGCTGTCTGCCTGCTCTAACAGTCTAAGGGTGAACTATGAGAGAGTTGGTTCCACTTCCTCTCTCAGCTTTTGAAATCAAGATGTTCTATATTTCTTAGCATCAAAATAAATATAAATGTCCAAGTAATCCTTGGTCTTTTCCGCATTAAATGCTCACTGCATTTTGTTTCTTAATTTCTTTTTCCTTCCTTCCTTCCTTCCTTCCTTCTTTCTTTCTTTCTTTCTTTCTTTCTTTCTTTCTTTCTTTCTTTCTTTCTTTCTTCTCTCTTCTTCTTTCTCTCTTTCTTCTTTCTCTTTCTTTCTTTCTTTCCTTCCTTCCTTCCTTCCTTCCTTCCTTCCTTCCTTCCTTTCCCTTTCTTTCTTTCTTTCTTTCTTTCTTTCTTTCTTCTTTCTTTCTTCTTTCTTTCTTTTCTTTCTTTCTTTCTTTCTTTCTTTCTTTCTTTCTTTCTTTCTTTCTTTCTTTCGGCATGTACAGCTTTCTGCTTGCAAAGACATTAAAGTTTTGCTATTCTTCATTCTAGACCATGGAAACACTTCATTGACATTACATTTATATAGTCCTCTACCTCAGCCTTCTCTTCAAAAATGAGCAGCTTGACCCCGAATGCACATAGTCCTGCAGTAGCCTCCCTGACAATGATGGAAGACCTTGAGTAAAAAGACGTATCATATTAATGTGGCCAAACGTGGCTTCCAAATAAGACAAATCACAAATGAACTTTGTCCTGAAAAACTGTTCTTAGAGTTGTACAGACTTTTCTCTCTCTCTCTAAAAAACAAAACAAAACAAAACACTCAAAACAAATAGTGAAATATCTTTCCAGAGGTAAATCAAATGCTTCAACATTTGCTCTATGGAAAACCAGGAAACTCTGATATAAAAGTAAATATTTTCACATTCTGCTCTCATTTCTTGATGAAACCTCAGGAAAAACAGGTCAGTCATGTTCAGTTTCTGATGAAGCTAGTGACTTTCTTAGTGGAAAATAAGATTTGATGCCAATATATGCTGATGGAGTTAGCAATGAATCACAGGGACATATGGGGCTTCTTTCCTTACTAAGCTATCAAAAATATCAAGCACACTTCAGTCTTGTCTTTTTCACTTGTTCCCTTTGCCTAGAACATTCTTCTTGCAGACATATGTATAGATCAATCACAACCTCCTTCAGATCTCTGCTCAAATGCCATCTTCTTCCAGAAGTCCCCCATCTTCTCTTGCAAAATGGGGCAGAGCCCTCCCCCAGCAGCTGCTCTCCCATACACCATCGTTTATTTTCTCTACAGCTCTTAGCACCATCTGACATAATTTAGGGTCTTTTTAAATTGTCTGTCTCTTGCACAGGGACCTATGCTCCACAGAGCCTCGGTTGGGGTAGTTTTTGCTCACTTCTTTTATCCCCAACACCTAAAAGAGTGTTAGTAACTGACAATATAAATTTGTTGAACAAATGTTCTGCATGCTCCAAGAATGTTTTGTCTGAGGACCTCCAGAAAAGGGAGGCTTCTGTTTTTCCCAGTTGTTGCCTTTTGCGGCACACTTCTAACTACTGCTCCAGGCTCCTCACGCAACGCCCCCACCCTCGCCCTTTCCATCACTGCTCTGCCAGCTGCTGTCCTCTCCCATACTGCCTTGCTGCAAGCATAAATCCAGCCTATTTATTTCCTTCTCCAAGGCTCTGCTAACGTGCTTTGCTAAATATTTGAGGCTTTCATAAGAGGATCACAGAGGAGAAAAAGAAAACTTGGAAGTCAGTTCATTCGTCATTAGCTCTCACAGGTGGGATTCTTGCTGACTTCTTCCCTTGGCTCTGGCCAGCCCACAGGTTGATGCAATCTGTGATCTGTTCTTTCTCACATCAGAGCCTCTTCTCCCACCTCCTCCATTTCCTGAGCCTCAACTACCCCATGAATCCCAACCCCAAAGGAAACAAAGGAATAACTCTTTTCTCTGGCTTGACAGGTAATAAGTTAACATACCCTAACATTAAAAAACAAAACAAAACAAAACAAGTTGAGGTTAAATAAAATTATGGCACCTTGCCAGGATCATGAAGGTCCCTACATCACCACACATTACATGCACATTTGCAGATGAAACTGATTCTAAACATGGGGGCCACATCCAGTTTTTCATATGCTCTCTTAATGGCAGGGAGGTTTTTTTTTTTTTTTTTTTTTTTTTTTTTTTTTTTTTTTTTTGTAAAGGCCACAAAGCTATCTTTCTTTATCATCTCTCTTTTTTTTTTTTAAACGTTTTTTTTATTGAGTCATCTCTTCTTTCAGAGCCCAGAGGAACTGCTCTCCTTTCATATCGTCAGATACAAAGGGGCCCACCCAGGTCCAGCCAAAATGCAGCAATAGCCAGATCTATTCCATGGACCAGGGAGCTGTCTTTGGTAGCCGTCTGATGGGAACTGATCTTTATCAATCAGGATGACATCAAAGGGACCATATGTGACCTAAATAAACAAAGAAATAGCCTCACTCTGTGTTTAGTGTGATAGGGGTTATCTCCCTTAGTGGATGGGTGAGAAAATTCTCTACACAAGAGGGAAAGTGATGGGAATATAAAATGAATAGAAAGACTCTGTAGAGGTTATCTGGTTCTCTATTCTGGGCACATAAAAAACCATGTTTCCCAGCCCCATTGCTCTTAGGGAGAGACATCTGACTAATTCCGATCAAAGAATTACTCCCAGAACAGAAAAGGACAGAAAAATACGTAAGGGTGCCATGTGTTATGCATCCCTGGCAGTGAGAAGTGAGGAAGGCATGGACTTCAGATGATACATCACCAAGAAGGTGAAGTCCCTTGTGCCCTGCAGCTAAGGGAGCAGAACCCTCCCTCCTGTAGCAACCAATGTTGGCTGAAAACTTTGAAGGCTGACACACAATTTGTCTTAGCCATTCTCTCACTGATAGGGCAAAGCATGCTTGTCAGGAGGTATGCATGACCTTAGATTGGTTGCAGCACCAGAGAAACCCTAGTCTCTTCATGAATTAAAACTTCGGCTCTGAAGAAACAGTAATAAATATTTATTGTTTTAAAAACAAAACAAAACAAGAAACCAAGTCAACAAACTCTCTTTGCCCCAAAATACCCTCTAATTTTTTCATTACATTACCTTACTTGTGAGTACAGTAAAATTAACTCCAAGGACTTTAGTCTCCCATAAGCAAAATGATAATTTAAGTTTTACTTTACCTCAACACAGTTTTCCCTTCATTACACCTTTCCCCTAGAATTTCCAAAAAGTTTCAGTTTCAAAAACAACCACAGTGATATATCTGTTTTCTTTCTCTTTTGTCTTGTAATACAAGAATCTCCCTGGCTGAGTACAGAATTGAAGGGAGTGAGGAATAACACCAGAGGCACAGAAAAGACCTCAGTAATTGCAGTAATAGATGACATTTGCTTGGACAAGAGTGATGGATATGGGTACGGGAAGAAGTGGATGGAGTTGAGAGATATTCAAGGATTTTAGTCCATAGGCGTTGGACAGTGAATAGATGCAGGGTGAAGATTGAAAGACACTGAGGAATGGGATGGATCTTGATTCCTGGCTTGGCAAGTTTTTGATAATGTTCTAGTGTTTCCAATCCAAATGTTCTTTTAAAGAAAAAACAAGGTATAAAAATTTGAGATAAACCTTTTGCTAGCTTTGTGCTTCAATTCATACAAACCTTTGATACAAAAAAGATTGTGGCTTGTGTATTCTATTTCAAAGATAAAAGTAAAACCAAAGCATGTAAAAGGATTGTTATAATTTGTTTTCTTTGAGCTTCTTCTGCAACATCATCTATGCTTAAAGCAAACATTAATAGATCTCTTTAATCATAAGGCAGAGACATTTTATTTAATTTTTGTCAATAGGAGACAATTCTAGACATTGTAAGAGGTTTTAATGATGATTGCATGCTGCTTTATCACATACACTAAGCAAGTTAGACCTTTTGTAGTAAGACAATATCCCTGTAATACAGAGACAATGTTTTTTATGAAGACATATTTTGAAATAACAGAAAGAAAACTTGAAAATTAGTCTTTTTAAGCATACCACTGACTCCTTGAAATTTCATTCACGGCCTTTATATCAAAACCTCTGAATTCTAACCAAGGTGGAAGGCATTGTTCAGGAAGAGTTTGAAGACATAAGGGTTAATCAGATTGGAATTCCAGAGAACGCAGTTGAAAGATTTTGGAGAGAGATTAACAGTGAGGCATGGGTTGGTGAGAACAATAAACAAGCAGTTCGGGGGTCAGCGGACTGGATGAACAAGAAGGATTAGTTTGGTCACTAACAAAGATGACTGGAGTGTGAAATAGCTGTTTGAAGGTTGCACAGTTTGTCTTAGCCTTTCTCTCACTGGGAAAATCTATGCTTGTCAGGAGGGATGCATGACCTTAGATTGGTTACAGCTCCAAAGAAACCCTAGTCTCTCATGGACTGAAAACTTCTGCCCTGTAGAGGCATTAAGCAGTGTTCCATACTGATTACCTGGAAACTTGGGAGCCACTCACACATCTTGGAAGCATTCCAGAATTGTTTAATTGCTTATTTCTATCAAAGTTTCACCTTGGCCTCAGTGTTCTTTAACAAGAACATGCAAAGGAAGTACACTGCTCCCTGTTTTCATTAATGTGGACACAAGAAAGATGGATTCCTTTAAAGAGAATCAACCCAATATCACCTCCATATCTGTTACCAAAGTGCCTCACTGAATGTATGTCTCTTTTGAGGGTCTCTTCCTTCCATGCTTCTGTAAGTGATTATATCAGTTTGCTGAAAGGATACAGATATTTTCTTACCTCTTTCATACAAATGATATGTTTTTCTTTTTTTAGGTTTCTGAGAATATCTTTATTTCTCTCCTCTTGTACAATAGTTTAATTGGGTATAGGGCTCTAGATTGATAGTGATAATCCTTTGTAACTTTGAAGAATTCTTGTCTTCTGGCGTCTATTGTTACTAATAAAGTGTCTTTTGTTGGTTTGATTGTTGTTTCTTTAATTGAAATATAGTTGACATACAACATTATGTTAGTTGCAGATGTACTCAATAATGATTTAACATTTGCATATGTTATGATACGATAACTGTGTTGAGTCTAGTAACACATAAAGTTATTACATTATTGATCACATTTCTTATGCTGTACATCACATTCCCATACTTATTATACGACCACAGGTCTGCACCTCTCAATTCCCTTTAATTATTTTGCCCAGGTTTCTACCCTTCTCCCTTCCTGACAACCATCGTTTGTTCTCTGTATCTATGAATCAGTTTTCATTTTGCTTTTTTTGTTTTATAGATTCTACATCTAAATGAGGTCATACAGCATTTGTCTTTCTTTGTATGGCTTATTTCATTTAGAATAATAACCTCTAGATCCACCCATGGCCGAGTTTTATTTCATATATATATATATCTGGTGTGTGTGTATATATACACACCATATCTTCTTCATTTATTATTCTATCAATGGACACTTGGGTTGCTTGCATATATTGGCTATTGTAAATAATGCTGCAATGAACATTAGAGTGTACATTTCTTTTTGAATTAGTGTTTTGTTTTCTTCAGCTAAATACCTAGAAGTGAAACTGCTGGATCACATGGCAGTTCTATTTTTAATTTTTTGAGAAAATTCCCTACTGTTTTTCATAATGGATGCATCAATTTTCAATCTCACTGACAGTACATGAGTTTTCCTTTTCTCCACATCCTTGCCAATGCTTATTTGTTGTCTTTGATGATAGCCATTTTGACAGGTATGAGGTCGTATCTCACTGAAGTTTTGATCTGCATTTCCCTGATGATTAGTGATTTTGAGCATTCTTGTATGTACCTATTGGCCATCTGTATGTCTTCTTTGGAAAAATGTCTATTCATGTCTTCTGCCCATTCTTTAATCAGGTCGTTTGTTTTTTGATGTTGAGTTGAAAGAGCTTTTTGTATATTCTGGATATTAACACCTTAACAGATACACTCTTTGCAGATATCTTCTTCCATTCAGTAGGCTACCTTTTCATTTTGTTGATAGTTTCCTTCACTGTGCAGAAGGTTTTTAGTCTGATGTACTCCTGTTTGTTTATTTTTTCTTTAGTTCCCTTGTCTGAAGAGACAGATCCAAAAAAAATATTGCCAAGATTGATGTCAAAGAACGTACTACCTATGTTCTCTTTTAGGAGTTTTATGGTTTGAGGTCTTAAATTTAAGTCTTTATTACATTTTGAGTTTATTTTTGCATATAGTGTAAGAAAATAGTCCAGTTTGATTCTTTGCATGCAGCTGTTCAGTTTTTCCAACATCATTCATTGAAGAAGTGGTCGTTTCCTCATTTTACATTCTTGCTTCCTTTGATGTAGGCTAATTGCCCATATAAGTGTGGGTTCATTTCTGGACTCTCTATTCTGTTGCACTGATCTATGCATCTGTTTTTGTGCCAGTACGATACTGTTTTGTTTACTCTAGCTTTGTAGTATACTTTGAAACCAGGGAACATGATATCTCCAGTTTTGTTCTTCTTTCTCAAGGTTGTTTTGGCTATTCAGGGTCTTTTGTATTTACATAAAATTTTAGAATTATATATTCTAGGTATGTGAAAAATGCCATTGATATTTTGATAGGGGTTTCATTGAATCTGTAGGTTGCCTTGCTTAGGATGGTCATTTTTGAATCCATGAGTGTAGTGTATCTTTCCAGTCATTTCTGTTGTTATCAATTTCTTTCACCAATATCTTATAATTTTTTGAGTACAAATCTTTTATCTCTTTGGTTAGATTTATTCCTAGGTATTTATTTTTTGATGCATTTGTAAATGGGATTGTTTTCTTAATCTCTTTTTCTGATAGTTTGTTGTTAGTATGTAGAAATGCAGCAGATTTCTATTATGTTAATTTTGTATCCTACAACTTCAGTGAATTTATTAATTAGTTCTAATAGTTTTTTAGTGGCATCTTTAGGATTTTCTATGTATAGTATCATGTCATCTTCAAACAATGACAGTTTAATTCTTTCTTTCCAATTTGTATTTCTTTTTCTTGTGTGATTACTGTGGCTAGAAGTTCCGATACTATAATGAAT
This sequence comes from Camelus ferus, assembly GCF_009834535.1. Taxonomy (NCBI): domain Eukaryota; kingdom Metazoa; phylum Chordata; class Mammalia; order Artiodactyla; family Camelidae; genus Camelus; species Camelus ferus. The sequence goes on from NC_045709.1 coordinate 66,090,636, forward strand.
AAAAGTGATGCAGTTGGATATCCTTGTCTTGTTCCTGATCTTAGAGAAATGCTTTCAGCTTTTCACTATTGAGTATGATGTGGGCTGTAGGTTTGCCATATATGTCTTTATTATGTTGAAATATGTCCTTTCTATATCACTTTTTTGGGAGTTTTTTTGTTATAAATGGATGTTGAATTTTCTCAAAAGCTTCTTCTGCATTTACTGAGATGATCATAGTATTTTTATTCTTCAACTTGTTAGTGTGGTATTGCATGTTGATTGACTTACTGATATTGAAACTACTTGCATCCCTGATAAAGTCCACTCAATCATGGTGTATTAATGTATTTAATGTAGACTTTTGTTGAATTCAGTTTGCTAACATCCTGTTGAGAATTTTTGCATCTGTGGTTGTCAGTGATATTGGCACATAATTTTGTGTGTGTGTGTTGTCTGGTTTTGGTATCAGGGAGATTGTGGCCTTGTAGAATGAATACAGAGGTTCATAGAATGAATTTCTTCCTCTCCAATTTTTGGGAATTGTTCGAGGACAGATGATTACTCTTCTTTAAATATTTGGTAGAATTCATCTGTGATACTTTCTGGTCCTGGACGTTCATTTGTTGGGATTTTTTTTACTATTATTACTGATTCAATTTCATTACTGCTAATCTGTTCATATTTTTTGTTTCTTCCTGATTCAGTCTTGGGAGATTGGGCATTTCTAGGAATTTATCCATTTCTTTTAGGTTATTCATTTTATTGCCATATAATTGTAGTGATCTCTTATAATCCTTTGTATTTCTGTGATTTTGACTGTAGCTGTTCTTCTTTTGTTTCTGATTTTATTTATTTGGGCCCTCTCTATTTTTTTCTTAATGAGGCTGGCTAAAGTTTTATCAATTTTTAAAAAAAATTGCTCAAAGAACCCACCTGTTAGCCTCATTGATTTCTTTCTTTCTTTTTCTTTTTTTTCTTTTCTCTTCTCATCTCTTCCCTTCCTTCCTTCCTTCTTTCCTTCCTTCTTTCCTTCCTTTCTTTCTTCTCTTTCTCTTTCTCTCTTTTTCTTTTTTTGGTATCCATTTCACTTATTTCTGTTCTGATCTTTATGATTTCTTTCCTTCCCCTAACTTTGGGTTTTATTTTTTCCTTTTTTCTAGTTCCTTTAGGTGTAAGTTTAGGTTGTTTATTGGAGATTTTTTTCTGTTCCCTGAGGTAAGCTTGTATTGCTACAAACTTCCCTCTTAGAACTGCTTTCACTATGCTTCATAGATTTTGGATTATTGTATTTCCATTTTCATTATCTCCAGGTTTTTTCTTTTTTTTCATTTCTTCTTTAATTTATTCAGCGATCCACTGGTTGTTTGGTAGCATATTGTTTAGCCTCTACATGTTTGTGTTTTTTGTAGTTTTTTTCCTTGTAGTTGATTTAGAAATCAACTTAATATGGTATGCTTAATATGGTTTCAATTATCTTTGATTTTCTGAGCTTTTTTTTTTTGTGGCATGTGCTCTATCTTGGAGTATATCCCATGTGCACTTGAAAATAATGTGTATTCTGCTTTTGAATGGAATATATATATATTAAATACATTTGGCCTAATTTATCATTTAAGGCCAGTGGTTCCCTATTGATTTCTGTCTGGATAATCTTTCTATTGATGTAAGTGGGAGTGTTAAAGTCCCTATTATTATTGTGTTCTGTCAATTTCTCCCTCTATACCCATTAATATTTTTCATATGTATTTAGCTGGTATTTGATATTTAGCTGGTATTTAGCAGGTATGTGTATTAGGTTCATATATATTTATAATTGTTATATTCTCTTCTTGGATTGATCTCTTAGCCATTACATAATATCCTTCTTTGTCTCTGATAACAGTCTTTGTTTTACAGTCTATTTTACAGTCTAATATAGTTATTGCTACCCTTTTGATTTCCATTTCTGTGGAATAACATTTTCCATTCCCTCACTGTTAGTCTGTGTATGTCTTTAATCTGTAGTGAGTTTCTTATAGGCAGCATATATATGATCTTGCTTTTTTTAAAAAAATCCATTTATCTACTGTATGTCTTTTGATTTGAGCATTTAGCCCATTGACATTTAAAGTAATTATTGATAGGTATGTACTTAATGCCATTTTTTTCATTGTTTTCTGGTTGTTTTGTTGTTGTTTATTTTTGTTGTTGTTTCTTTCTTCTTTTGTTCTCTTCCCTTGTAATTTGATGATTATTTTTAGTATTGCTTGGATTCCTCTCTCTTTTTGTGTGTATGTATATATTGTAGGTTTGTGTTACCATGAGGTTCTTATATAACAACATATATTAATGATATGATTACTGTAAGTTGATCATGTGTTTGAACACATTCTAAAAACCCCACAGTTTTTCCATTCTACTCTCCCATTCATGTTTAATGTTTCTGAAATCATATTTTACATATTTTTGTTTTATATATCCCTTAACTGCTTGTTGTGAGTATCGTTAATTTTACTAATTTTGTCTTTTTAGCCTTCCTACTAGCTTTATAAGTGATTGGTCTACTATCTTTTTGTAGGTTTATCTTTATTAATGAGATTTTTTTCCCTTCATAATTTTATATTTATTGTTGTGGTCTTTTTTTTTCTACTTAGAGCAGTCCTTTCAACATTTCTTGAAAAGCTGGTTTAGTGGTGCTGAACTCTTTTGGCTTTTTTTTGTATGTACAACTGTGTATCTCTCCCCCAAATCTGAATAATACCTTTGCTGAGTAGAGTCTTCTTGGTTGTAGGCTTTTTCCTTTCATCACTTTGAATATATTATGCCACTCTCTTCTGGTCTGCAAAGTTTCTGCTAGAAAGTCAGCTCATAATCTTATGGGAATTCCCTTGTATGTAACTAGTTGCTTTTCTCCTGCTGTTTTTAAAATTCTCTCTTTATTTTTAATCTTTGTCATTTTAATTATAATATGTCTTGGTGAAGATCTCTTTAGATTGATCTTGTTTGGAACTCTGTGCTTTCTGGACCTGGACATCTGTTTCCTTTTCCATGTTAGGGAAGTTTTCAGTTATTATTTTTTCAAATTTCTCTGCCCCTTCCTCTCTCTCTTCTCTTTCAAGGACCTCTTTAATGCAAAATGTTAGTATGCTTGATATTGTCCCAGAGTTCACTTAAACCATACCCATTAAGAAAATTTCTTTTTAACTTTTTTTGTTCAGCTTGGGTGATTTCCACCACTTTGTCTTCTAGTTTGCTGATCCATTCCTCTGTAACATCTAATCTACTGTTGATTCCTTCTAGTGTATTTTTTTTTTTTATTTCATTAACTGTTCTTGAGCTTTGTTTGGTTCTTATTTATATCCTCTAACTCTTTGTTAAAATTCTACTGTGTTCATACATTCTTCTCCTGAGTTCTCTGAGCATCTTTATAGTCATTACTTTGAACATGCTATCAGGTAGATTGCTTATCTTTACTGTGTTTAGTTCTTTTTCTGAGATTTTGTCTTTTCTTTCATTTGAAACAAATTCCTCTGTCTCATAATTTTGCTTATAATCTATCTTCCTAGACTATAGATGACAAGAGAGCAGGAATCCTGCTTGTTCTATTTCCTCTTGTATGCCCAGTACATAACTAACTACTCAGCATGGGTAAGTGCACAATAAGACATTTCTTGATTGATTAAATGTATGCTTAAAGAAATGTTTTGCCTTTTGTCTACCTTCCCTTATGTAATTTCTATGAAGAAAGTGTTTTAATCTGTCTTTATGGCAGAACATTTTCTCACTTGATGCAGTAATCTGACCATGTCTAAAAGAACAAATTGTACAAGATTGTTAACAGAACATGTGTAAATAATTTATGAATTAAAATATCTTCTGAGTATTCATTATTCAAGTCAGATTATGGATTTGGTTCCAGATCACTGCAATAAAGTGAATATCACAATAAAGCAAGTCACATGAAGTTTTTAGTTTCTCAGTGTGTATCAAAGTTATATTTACACTATATTGTATTTTATTAGGTATGCAATATCATGATGCTTAACAAACAATGCACATACTTTAAAAAGACTTTATTCCTAAAAAATACTAGCCATTATCTTCAGTGAGTTGTAATCTTTTTGTGGTAGTAACATCCAAGGTGACTGATCACACATCACCATAACAAATATAATAATAAGAAGTTTGAAATATTGCAAGAATTACCAAAATGTGGCATAGAGACATGAAGTGAGCAAATGCTGTTGGAAAAAGTGGTGCCAATAGACTTGCTCAATGCAGGATTGCAATAAATCTTTAATTTGTAAAAATCAATACCTGTGAAGCACAATATGAGGTATGCTTGTATTTGCATTGTCTAATTCTCATTGATAATTTTTCTTGGTCTTTTTGGTAATATAACTAAATTTCTATTCTTTACTGCTGAAAATAAGAAAGAGTCACATGTTTGATCTTGGTTTCACTTCTGGTTTTATATGTGACCTATCTTGGTTTCACTTCTGGTTTTATATGTGACTTTAGGTAAGTCATAAGCTGTGATCTTAAGCCTTATCAATTGTGAAATGGGAAAATTCATGACTATTTTTTTCTCACAGAATGTTGAGGGAAAAAATAAGATAATTATACATACATGTATATTGAATACTTTTATCAAAAATATTAATGTATTAATACACACATATATTTTTCTCATTCTGGCTGTGGATACAGTTAATATTTAAATGATAGGGGATAACTACATAAAAATGATAAAAATAGTGATGGTAACTACTACTTGGCATTTTGTAATGCGCCAAGCATTGAGCCAAATGCTTCCCATATGTTTTCTTATTTTCACAACCATATGTTAATTTTCACAAACATAAGTTAATTACTTTTTCCTTCCTGATTTCTACCCCTTTATTTCTTTTTTTTTTTAAATTTTGAACATTACCATATTTTTATTAGTCTCATCTATGGATATCTCTTTGTTAAGGTGGCATCAGTGGGTGCAGAAAGGTGGAAGGAAACTTTCTTCATGCACAGAGGTTGCAACATTGAGTGGAGATGATGGCAAAAATTTCTCAGTGTGCTCTTGCCAGCTGAGGGTGGCCTGTGGTCAAACTTTGGAGCGAATTCCAGTGCCCCGAACTGACCACGTGTGGGCCAAGAGGGGCTTTGTGGAGAGAGGAACACTTCCCCTTCCCAGCAGTCATACCTTGTCAAGGGATGTTGGAAAAAAAAAGTTGCTGGGCACAGGATCCTAAAATTTCCATAAACATTTTGTTATAATTGTCAAAATACTTGTACTGTTACCCCCAAAAGAGGAAGGGAAAAGACTCCGGTTTTTGTCATGCTCGAAACATAAGATTTACAGACTGGAGATAACCTTGTGTAGTGAAAGATTTTTAAAGGATTTATTTAGGAAAAGGAAATTATACCTCCAAGAATGGGAAGTGGGCTGATCCAAGGGCAGATAGCAATGGTCTTTGTCTCTTCCTCTTATACCCTCGCTTAGAGGTCATCTTTTGATTAATTGACAGCTCTTGCCCCTGGAATGCTTAGTCATGTTTGTCCTCTTTGTAAATGTCCTTACCCATGAAGTACACAGCAAAACACATGAGGGGGTTGTCTAAACCACAATGTTAATTATATTACAATGAGCATTGGGTCATGTCTAGTTAGGTCCTTCTCACTACTGTGCAGTCCTGGTTGTCAGGTTCTAACTGGTTTATTGCTGGCACCCATTTAGAGAAAGTAAAGCTCCTTCATGCTGGAGGTGGGCATACTGCCGTCTTCCAGACCATCTTCCCTCTCCTCCACCTATCTGCCTGATACCCCCACTTATCTAACTACCTACCAGTGGGTGTGCTCACTTTTCAGCATTTGTTGTCTTTCTAGGATTTCAGGTCCACACACATCTACACTCAACAGCTTATGTTTCAGCCTCCCCAAAGGGAGATTTAAAAAGGAGAAAAATACCTTCCAAAATAGATCGATGCAAAAGATTGTTAGAAACAGTCAATGACATATCACTGAAAACTGCATAGATATACAAATCCTAGGAATTTCAGACTATAAAGTGAAAGTGATAGAGTCAGGTGACTTTTATCTCTTTGAGCCCACATTCCCATAGGCCTGAAGCAGAGCTTAAGCCACAACACAGTCACAAGGGGAGCTATTGACTTTAGTATTAGAGGAGACCTAATGCCAGTTACTGAAGTCAGGTTTTACTGATTTATAACACCAAAAATATTTCTCTACAATGAGATATGGCAATTATCTTTTTAAGATGCTCTTAAGAAATGCTAAATCTCCCCTTTTTAAACTATTACTCCATTTTCTTTTTGTCCACATAGAAAGGAAAACTTGCTTATGGAAGTCAATGCATGCAACATATCAATTTTGCCTAGATTTAGCTCAGTGTTTGCATGGAAGTTGAAAAACCAGTCTTTTTTGTTATCTGATGCCAAGAGTTGGATATTTGCGAACATTTGAATAATTTTTCACTTTTCTATGGAATATAAGAATGGCAAATATGTATGAAATCCTGGTTCTACCACTACTAGTCGTGACCTTGTGCACATTAATGAACTTCTTTTTTGTCTGTCAGTTTCCTAAGCTGTAACCTGGGGATAATACCAGGACTGATCTCATGGTTTTTGGGTGAAGTGAGATGAGATAATGCCAAGCACTTAAATAGCCCTTAGCATGGTGTGGGGGCTCAGGAATCACCAGCTATTACAATGTGTGCATGACAGCTAGATCAGGGTTTCTCATCTTGGCACTGTAGACATTTTGGGTCATGTAATTCTTTGTCCTTGGATGCTGCCCTGTGTATTATACAGTTTTTAGCAGCATCCCTAGCCTTTACCTACTAGATGCCAGTAATAGCTAACCCCTCCCTTGCTCTGATAACCGAACATGTCTCCAGACATTTCCACATGCCCCCCTGGGGGGCAAAATCACCCTGTGTTGAGAACCATTGTACTTGACTAATACTTTACATATGTTACCTCTTAATTTTCACAACAAGCTTACGGGATAGGTACAAATGAGGAAAGTAGACTATAGGAACATTAAGTATTTGCCCTAAGATACTGGTAAGGGCTGAGCTATTACTGGAATCTGACTGTTCCCAACAGCTAAGCTCGATGGCATGTTACTTAAATCTCCAGATGATGGGTTGTCCTGTGCACAATGCCAAGATGTCAACTGTCCACTGCACGTCTGCTGTCCCCTACTCAGGAGCCTACAGTGGGCTTCCTCTGTCTGGCTTTGCAGTCCAGTTTCCTTCCTTTTTACAACTTGCTCTTCTTATCTGCACTGAAGAATGCTGTGGTTTTCTATTAGGACCCAATTGATGGGTGAGGCTTCTCATCTCTCACAAGATATTAGTTGCACTCTCAGCTTGACATTAAAGCAAAAGCTTCCATCCATAATTGGCAACAGATAGAATCTGCATTCCAGGTACTCATCAATAAGAGTCACATCCAACTGACTTTTGCTTAAGATTTATTACAAGCTGAATTGTGAAGGATGAATTTAGGAATTTTATTGAAAGAATCTGTAGTGCTTTGAGAAAAAGGTAGAGGATAAATAAATCAAATAAACTTATAAAACTCTTAAATAATATGTGAGTATGCTGACCGTGGCCTTTCCTAGATATTTCTTGATCTTAGGTTTCTAAGTTCTTTCTATTTTTAATGCTATAGATTTGTATTCAGGTAGGGGGAGGCAGAGAGGGAGATTAATTTGACTTTTTCCATCTTTATCTTACTGCAATCCTCTGCTGCATTTTTCACTTTTGTGGCTCCCATAATATTAATATGTTATAGATTCTCCTCCTCCTTTGGTCAACTCCTATTTCCCTTCTTGGCTGTTTTTCTTTTAGAAATCTCTTAAATATTTGTTGTGCCCCTGGGTTGGATCCTGAATTCACAACTCATCTCACTTTCTATGTTCTTCGAGCAATCTTATCCAGGCTCCCGGTTTCAGGTAACATCATTTACTGGGGGATATCATTATTTTTCAGATCTGACCTGTGTTCTGAGCTTCAGACTCATCAACCCAGTTACTAGGTGGGAATCTCTACGGGAATGTTCCAGATATGTGTTTCGACAAGTTCTCCCTAAGCTGGCTTATTTCCCTCAGTTGGTGGCACCACCGTCCACCCAGTTGTTCCAGGTAAGACTTGTGCATCATGTAGAAGTTTGCAATCTCTCATCTCTGCATGACATGCCCAGTCAGTCACCAAGGTTTGATGATTCTACTTCTCAAACATATCTTCAGTTCATCGTCTTGAATATTTTCAGTGACTGTCAGTATCTTTCATCAGAACTGCTACCTTCCCCTCCCAAAGGTCACTGGGACAAGATAACATGCAAGTAGTTAATAATGACTATGAGATTGCCTTGAGGCGACCCCTGTCTATCTCTGTCACCTTTTGTGTCTACCACCTGCCTTACACAGGGCACTCAGGCAACCTTGAGCTGTTCATGGCTGTCTGTACATGCTAGATTGATTTTTACTTCTCTGCTTTTGTTTAGCTGTTCCTTTGTATGGAATGATGCCCTTTCCCCAATTATCACATTTAGAAAGTTTCTGTTAAATCTTACTCTTCTCTCCCCAATAACCCCCTCCCACAATCTTCCAATATAATTATTCCAGCTGCATTTCCATGGTTACTCTTCCATATTGTTTTATAGTCATTAAGTTCTCTCCCTCTCTCTATATATATCTTATACACACACCTAGCCAACTATAAGGAAAAGATAGAGTGAGTAGCCCATAAATGTTTGTTGAGTGAATGACTGTATCAGCTATCTCACTGAATTAATAGCAATCCACTTTACTAAAAGCACTTTTTAAAATAATGATCTTTCAGTGCAGTTAAAATTTTTATGTGATTTATGAATGGGGGTCAGCCTTGACTCATACATTAAGTAGAAGACCATGACTTTCATTCATCTAAACATCCTTCAGTAGATGTTTTCCTGGCTGTGGCAGAGATCTTGAGCTGTCAGCTTTATGTATAAACCTCTTACACCATAGGGAACAACGTGTAGCCAATGGGATTAGAGTCTGGGTATGTGGGATGCTGGATCCTGGGCCAGCACTCTTGGTCAAATCTCTTTGCTCCAACATGCTGCCCTTGAATCTGTACCATTCAGTATTACCTCTGCGGAAAGAGTGGGAAAAAATGCCAACAACAAAAGCACATATGTGCTTGAAAATTTTTATATTAAACACACCATTTAAACATCATAGGTATACAAAATAAAGTTATAAAACAGATATAGACAGAATAGTTTTCATATTACAGAAATATTTCTGGCTTTACTAACAGGCTTACTGCAAAATCTCAATGAATTAAAAAACTATGTGATTAAAAAACTGTATCACATACATTTTCAGGAATGGATTGGAAATATTAGAAGACATCTGTTCTTTAGATTCATAAATACACACTTCCTTATTAATGGTTATATTGCTAAATGAATATACATTCAATACCCCTTTTCATTGTTTTTAAAATGTGAACTGATTTAAAATGTGATTCATGATAGATACTATGCATTTGTATATGTATTATGTTCAGACACAAAGTAATAAGCTTTTTAAAATGTTATTGTCCTGAATATTTATATAGTGTCTTGTCAGTGTTACAGACAATTTTAAGTAATAGATATTCTGTGGCATATGCAATTTATGAAATAATTGTTGAGCACATCATTTAATATACATTGTGAAATGAAATTATTAGAGTATATAGTATGTTTTGTTATTGACCAGTTTTAACCCAAAACTCAAGACGTTTCGTGATTATTTTCTTTGTCAAAAATCTCTCCCCTTAATGCCTGAAAGACATCTATACAGTTGTAATTAGTGTCACAAGGATGTCAAACTTGACTTGGGTGGATTGTCAAGCCATTATTCTTCTCATTTATACTCATTTTTAATGATCAGCAACTGAGCCTAAGAGTGTTTTTGTGACACTTTCAATCTACAGGACTGAGAGAGAGAACGGCTGTTTATTCCTAACTCACTGGAGATATTAGCATTAACAAGGTGACCCCTGCACTGCCTGGTGCCAGCTATGGGTCACGTTGGTGTGAAGGTAGCTGTCTCGTGGGTGGGCCGTGCCATCTCTATTTCCTAGACAACAGCTGGCCCAGATATCTCACACTATTAACACCAGCGTGAACTGAGTGCCAGCTACCTGCATTATGACTTTAGGTTTAGGAAGGGAAGCCTAGCACTGCTAGCAGGACCCACACACACTGCCCATAAGAAGCAGAAGGAGTTACATACAGCAGGTGCATAAAAGAAGTCATTACACTTCCCCTTGTCCATATCCAGTCAACTGACAATGTTGCCTCTGCTACTTTCAATCAAGATGAACAAATTCAGGGCTGCCAACACACTGATTTTAGAGTGGTGTGGTTTCCCTTTCTAAGAGTTTATAGATACCTGCTGCAAAACAACTAGAGTTTATTCATTAGAACAATTACTTTGATTTTCAATCATGTACATTGTCTGGGATCCGCTAATATTAACAATATTTTTTGTGTGTATGTGTTAAAGAGGGAGGAAGAGAAAATTACCATATTCCTTTCAATGTGAGAATTCTTTCTGTTCTTGGTAGAGAAATTAAGCTCTCAGAGCAAATATGACCCTGAAGAACAGTTTTTCACAGAAAAATATATTATTGCATTACTACTTATTGAAATTTTTAAAAAGTAGTTCTGATTGGCAGAGCTTTGCATAATAGATGTTAAATAATTTTTTTCTTCACTTCCTGTGAATCTTGTGGTCCTTTGCACTTTTAGTCTCAAATTAAGATGGTATCTGATCAGTTTGTTCATTGCTGGCAGTTTTACAGCATCTCCCAGGGACATTTCTTCCTGCTCTAAGCAAATGAATGAATTTGGAAAAGAATACAGGTATTCTGTAAATTTGTGACTACACAATGGCAGAATAAACAATTGAAAATGGAAAACTGGTTATCTGCCTTGTTTTAGGTGAAAAGAAAGACAAGGACCAAATGAACTAAATTAGCTTCTTGTTAAAATACAAACTAAAGCTAGATTGGAGTTCCATGTTTTGAAGAGACATTTTTCTTATTTCATACCTCAGGAACAAAAAAAGTTGCATATCCATTTTTTTCTGGTGCAAAGAGATGAGTTCTTTTTGCTATTTTCATCATTTGAAAAACAAAATACATTGGAATCAATTCTTCACGCCCTACCCCCCCGCAAGGAAATAGTGTTATCATTAAACTCAGAAAATAGATAAATGCTGAAATAACATAAACAGATTCCTTTGTATATAAATAACTAAGCCAATTTAAAGTAATTTAGTAAAGGAAAGGCTCTGTGCTTTCTTAATTTTTCCTAAGCGCTTTCATTGTAACATGTACTGGGCCTCCATGTTTTAATGTTCTTTTTCTTTTTATGCCCCCCTCTGGGGTTTCAGTCCAGTAAATTCAAAAATCATTGCTTTTTTAGGATTTATTGGTATTTAAAAACAGATCCCAACATCTTACACATTGCTGTTGTATTCTGTGTAAGGTAATGATCAATAAATAAGGGAGCCTAAGAACACTAAAGCTAGATGGTGAGAAAAGAAATGAACAAAGCTTACTACATTCTTTCTAAACAAACAAAAAGACATAATTGGAAAAATTCATTTTTATGTTTTCTTATATTAGATGGGACCATGGAGTGAAACATTCACTGATGAATTACTCCTGTAATCTGTGTAGGAAAAACAGCTCCTGGCAAATGAAAAGAGTCCTGGAACAGAGCCATGAGAACTAAATGGCAAAAAAATGAAAACAGGCAAACATTTGAGACTATTCTACAGAATACAGATCTTTCACCACCTCCCTCTTTTCACTGGTTAATTCATTGTCATGGAAACAGAATTTATCAAAATGTTCTTACTCTGAGTGACCCAGTGAGTAGACTTCTGGCTGGTGAAAAGGTAACTCAGGCTGCAGCAATTTTTACAAATGATAAGCTGCAGGTCATAAATTGGTGAATTTTGAATTGTGCTACTGTGTCAGCTGAACAGGTTTCCAAGTCTCAAAGGGTTCACTTTTTTGTTTTTGTTTTTGTTTTTGTTTTGTTTTTGTTTTTGTTTTTGTTTTTGTTTTTGTTTTTAAATCTGCCAGAGAAACCAGAAACCTTTGCTAGTGATCGAACATGGATGACTAATCCCATGAAAAGTATCTGATTTTAGGTCTTCACTCACCTTTCCCCTTCAATTGTTTTTTTTTTTCTCCCCCCTAGCCTAAAGAATGTTCAAATCCAGTGTTTGGTAGCATTTACTGGGGTCATTCATCTGCCTCAGCAACTCTCTTAGCTCAAAGATGCAAAAATCCCTCACTCCTCATTGCAACCTTCTCCCCAGGCCTCTCACAGAAGCCAGGTGTTGGCAGTCACAGCCTGACAGATCTGGACAGCGTTAAGCTGATACCTTTGCCAGACCAGAGGTAACTCCACAATGAAATGGCTTCCTGATTTCAGGAAAGTGACTTGGGGAATTCCCTAAGGAAAAGTGCCATTTTTACTATTAAAAAAACAAATTAGGCATCAACCATGTAGCTGCCAAATTCAGGGAAGGTTGATTTTTTACTTTATTTCATGTTATCAATTAGTGACTTGTTGTCATGGAAACCACGCTTCAGATGATTCTTGAACTTAAATGACTGGATGTGATCAGGCAGAAGCACCCCCCTCCCTTTTTCTTTAGGCTCAGTAGTCAATGTCTCTCTCTTTGGTTATTCTGATAACAGAATCACATAAAACATCTATAAACATGCAAAATAATAGCATGGGGCAACATCAATTAAAACTGAATATTCAATAATTCATTCTTTAATTAAGGCTCTTTTCTCTTTTCCTGAAGCTGTAACCTTTCAAGTGTTTAAAAAAAAGACATAAGAACTAAATCATTTAGCAACAAGAAATCTTTCTAATTAGCAGTTTGTGATACGCTAATGAAGAAAAACAAGATTTGAAATTCCTTTTTGGTTTTCAATGTTTAATACAGAAAGCAAAATGAAAGGGCTTCTTTTGGAAAGTCTATTCAAGGTGAAATAACTGTAGTTTGAGACTCGAGCCTTTTCATGTGTGTGTTTCTTTTGTCTCTGAGTGAGGGAGGGTTCATCATGGAAACAGCATAGCTGACCCGTGGTTCCCAACAGCCAGAAATAATTAATCTGTATTGAGACTGCAGGTATAGTGTCCGTGTTTGCATATGTGACTACTCTATGTTGGAGCTGGGAAATGAAAACCTCTAACCATCAGAGCAGCTCATTTTTAAAAAGGAAAAAAAATTCAAACACTCAGGAACTCTGGATTTATTTGCTGACCTCTGCTTGAATACAGAATTCACTACTCTTCAGAAATACTATGATGCGGCATGTCCATTAAGCTCTCTATACATGTCTGGCTTTCTTTGCTTTCCAGGTACAGTGAGTTTACGTCTCTCACTACCTTCATTAATGCTAATTCATGGACAAGAGGCTCTTAGGAGAGGAACAAAGTAAGCCTGGTCAATTTTCTTTTTTAATTTAGGGGACATTCTAGTACTTTTTTTTTTTGGCTAGTGAAAAATAAAGTTGACTTTGAACATTTTTTCAGTTAACACTGAGTGTAAATTCACCGTAAGTTTTATGTAACTGAGGTAAGAATAAACAATTGCATAATATTGCATGTAATGTATGTTATATGATATGTATATTACAGGATATATAGATCTCATGGGTCCTGACATGTGGTAACATCCGTAACTGTTGCATGAAAGTGTAAGTGAAAAAAATTTGACTAGCAATCGCTGGGTCAGACTGAAAAAAATGACCTCGTTTTCTGGCAACTGTACTCCATTTCTTAATTTAGATAAATCATCTAACCTCTTTGTGACTCTCTTCCTTCATCTTTAAAACTGGAAAAGTATCTGACCATTTTAAGTTCCCAAAGACATTATAAAGGCTGTTTGAGTCTTGAGACACTGAATACATTTTGATGAATGAATAAGTCACCTTTTGCAAATTGAACAGCGAATTCACTTCTTGTGACTGGTTTTTTTCTTGGTAAAGACAAAGGAGTCATGAAGAAAATATACTTAAAATATTTGCCTTTTCTCCCCTAAAAATCTATCATAAGAAACAGATTAGGATGGAATGTGTTGTTTACAGCCATGCAACAGTCAGATATAAGGTATGTAGAACCAGAGAAAACTGGTAAAATGGAAACTGTGCACTGCTGCACATTTCATGTCACTTTCTTCAACAGAAATCTCTACTAGGAAAGCACAAGGTATCACTCTGTTTCCTGCCAAGAAACAGTATGCATGGAGGACAAAGATAATAGAAAAGATGTGATGCATGAGGGCACTCCTTTGGATTCTGATGCCAAAGAGAGTTAGTTAAACAAGAACAGGGTTCTCATCTTCTATCTTGTAGTCTTTACTCACACACAGCCCTTAACATGGAAGGAGAGCAAAGTGTTGTTTTCCTCCCTAAGAAAGGTACCCCTGAAGGCCAAACACAGTCAAGAACTAAAAAGAATGATGCTGGAGTCTAGTGCCTCTTCCTCGTTGCAGGGTGTCATATATGTACACGGAAGTCAGTTGACTGTGATCCCTTGAAAACTAGTGAAGAGAAAGCATATTCATATTTAACTTGAATTCCAGTGAAAAGTAAACACTAATAGGATTCTGCTTTCTTCCTACAGGGATTTAATCTACTTCAGAAAAGTAATAGTGTAAATCAAAATCAAGTAAACAAAAACTAATTTTTTTTTTCAAATGTATTTGTGCTCTTAAGGGGAAAATTTCATACACACATATGTTTTAGCACACACACCTTTTCCTCTACCTCTTCCAGCCTCGTTTAGTAGAGGATAGTCAAAAATATTTGGGAAAGGTGACAGTGAAATAACTCAAGGAATGGGACCATCAAAGATGTGCACAGCTGCTCATGGGGATGTCAGATCAATCTTGTACTCTCTGCGGAGTGGTCCTGGTCTGTCCTTTGTTAAAAATTTATTTATTTATGTATTTATTTTATAATATCATATTTTAAAATTGAAGTATAGTTGATGTACAATATTATGTTACACATATATACAATATAGTGATTCATAATTTTTAAAGGTTATAGTCCATTTATGGTTATTATAAAATATTGGCTGTATTCCCCATGCTGTACAATACATCCTTGTAGCTTATTTCATACCTGAGAGTTTGTACCTCTTAATCCTCCACCTCCATCATGCTCCTCCCCCTTCCCTCTCCCCATTGGTAACCACTAGTTCCTTCTCTATATCCACGAGACTGTTTCTTTTCTGTTATATTCACTAGTTTGTTGTAGTTTCTGATTCCACATGTAAGTGATATCTTATAGTCTTTGTCTTTCTCTGACTTATTTCACTTAGAGTAATGCCCTCCAAGTCCATCTATGCTGTACACCAGAAACTAATAGAAACAGGAATATGAAAAGTTGCTCAATATCACTAATATCAGGGAAATGCATATCAAAATCACAACGAGATAGTATCTCACATTTGTCAGAATGGCCATCATTAAAAAGATGTCCTGGTCTGTCTCAAGAATGCTTTGGGTCATAGGGGCAGCCTGGTTCCAGTTCTGATGAATCTCAGGGTTTACCTTGGGGCTGTCAGCAGTGTTATCTTTCATAACCCCTGTCCCCCCAACTGGTGGTGGTGGGGAAAATGTAGCATGGTATGAACCAGAAGTGGAGCTCAAGGAAAAAAGGATATATTGAATCAAAGTCACCATTTTCTTCAGGAACCTGTTCGTTTTTTGCAACATGCTACCAAAATGCCTGGCAATTCAGATAAATTCATAACATAATGAGGGAGGGCCTTGCATGAACTCTTCCAAGTCTCTTCCGAGCATGAATTAGGAAGTAGCTTCTTGTTTTCTTGTTCTTTTTAGCACCACCATCCTGCCAACCATTACCATCATTTTTTTTTTTTTTTTGGTAGGGGGAGTTAATTAGGTTTGTTTGTTTGTTTGTTTGTTTATTTATTTATTTATTTATTTATTTATTTGAAGGCAGTCCTGGGATTTGAATCCAGGACCTTGTGCATACTAAGTATGCACTCTACCACTGAGCTATACCCTCCCCCTACCCTGCTTCTTGTTCTTAATGCATTTTATCACATGATCTGTCTGCCTAGCTCAGAGAAGACTGGATTAGGAATTGGCACCTGAGCTGTATGCAGTCATCTTACAGGTTGACCAGCAGCCTGTCAGGTGGTTTGATAAAGGAATTCTGTCCAATGGAAGCTCTGATGCTGGAGGGTGATTAACCCAGTCAGATTCTCTCTCTCTCTCTTTTTTTCTTTTTTTTTTTTTTGAGCTGCCCAGATCTTTCTTTTCTTATTTTTTTTTTTTTAATTGAGGTATGGTCAGTTTACAATGTTGTGTCAGTTTCTGGTGTACTATATAATAGTTCAGTAATACATATGCATACATATATACATTTTCATATTCTTTTTCACCATAAGCTACTATAAGATATTGAATATAGTCCCCTGTGCTATACAGTATAAACATGTTATTTATCTATTTTATATATATGGTAGTTAATATCTGCAAATCTCGAACTCCTAATTTATTCCTTCCCACCCACTTCCCCCACCAGGTAACCGTAAGTTTGTTTTCTATGTCTGTGAGTCTGTTTCTGTTTTGTAAATAAGTTCATTTGGGTTTTTGTTTGTTTGTTTTGTTTTGTTTTAAGATTCCACATATAAGTGATGTCATATGGTATTTTTCTTTCTCTTTCTGGCTTAGTTCACTTAGAATGACAATCTCCAAGTCCATCCATGCTGCTGCGAATGGCATTGTTTTGGTCTTTTTTATGGCTGAGTAGTGTTAGATTCTCTCTTATTGAGTAGAATAGGGACATCCAGAGAGGGGCACAGACAATACATTGATCACAAAGCTAAGAGACACACAGCAGTCATGAGATGGTAGAAACCATATAAACAAAGGGCATGAAATAAAGAAAGTAGTCAGAAAACAGAGCCATCCATTCACAGTGGGAAAGTTATCTGTAAGACCAGTGACTGCTGGACTCCATTGTGTGCCTGGTAGAGTTGATGTGATCAGAAAGGAGGCGTCCTGAAACTTGTTCCCTTGACAGCTGAAGATGGTTTTCTGCACTCCCTAATTTTCCCTTGTACTCTCACAACAAATTCCCATAACTTCATTAATACTTCAAATATTTCTTCCATTCCTTTCTCTCTTTCTTCTCATTCTGAGATCCCTCTCAGGTATGTTATACCTTTGCATTTATTCCACAATTCATGGATATCCTATTCCTTTTCATTTTCAGTTTTAAAAAATCTCTTTGCTTTTCAATTTGAGAAGTTTCTATTGACTTATCTCTAAGCTCGCTGATTCTTTCCTTGGCAGCATCCAGTCTACTGATGATCAAAGGTATTCTTCATTTCTGTCGAGGTGTTTTTGACTTCTAGCATTTCCTTTTAACTCTCTCTTAGAGTTTCCATCTGTCTGCTTACATTACCCATTTGTTCTTGCATGTTGTCCCCCTTTCCATGGGCAGCCTGAGGATATGGTTAAATTCTGGGCCCGATAATTCCAAAATATATGCCAGGTCTGAGTTTGGTTCTAAGGATGGCTGTCTCTTCAGACTTTTTTTTTTTTTTTTTTTTTTTTGTCTTTTAGCATGCTTTATAATTCTTAATTGAAATTCAGACATGATGTATTTGGTAAAAGGAATTGAGGTAATGAGACCTTTAGTATGAGGTTTTATATTTATCTGACCAGGTGTTAGGCTGTTTTCCTCATTTGCTCTAGCTGTAGCTGTCAGAGGGAAGTCTTTGTTAAGGAGAAAAAAAGATGCTCTAGGCAAATTTCAGAATGGTTACTTTTCGCCTCCCCTTCTAGAAGCTTGAGAATTTCTCGGTAAGAACTTGATAGGGCTACTGGAGATAAAGTTCATGAAAGTGTGGGGGCGCCCATAAGGCTGGGTCTCCAGGAGGTTTTATTTCTCAAGCATGTCTGTGCTTACTGTTCAGCAATTAGTCAATTACCCTTTAAGTATTCCTAAGAGATGCTGGCTCTAGCTGAAGTTTCCTCTGCCAGGAAGCTGTGGTTCCCTGTGCCTGCTGTTTCTCCAGGTTTTGGAATTGTGGTGTGCTCTGTAATCTCAATTCTCTTCTGGATCTAAGAAGAGTTGTTGATTTTTAGTTTGTTCAGCTTTTTTCTTTTTAAGAGTTTGGGAGTGTTGACTTCCAAGTTCTTTGTATTTTGCACTGGAAACAGGAAGTGATCCCTATTCTCTTGAAATAGCCAAAATTCTCCTCTGCTCTTTGCAACTGATAAAAGTATAAAGAACAAACATTGTGTAAGCCCTGATTGAAGGCTTTTTTCCCCCTCTTTTTTATAAGTTGGCCAGACATGATCCGTCTTTTCACATTTGAAAATTCTCTTATTGGTTGTTCAAAAATTTGTCTTTATTCAGTGTGAGCTAGGGCAAGTCACGTGACTCATTTCCTTTTCCATTTGTTCTTTGGAAGGATAGTGGGAGAGAGAGAGAGAGACAGAGAAAAAGAGACAGAGATTTATCTGACATATAATCAGCTAACTATAGAAGAACGCTGCTAGGAATTCATGCATGGAAGGTGATTGAAAAATATGGAGTTCTATATAAATCTAAACAATGTAATCTTACACACAACTTTTGACTGTTTTGCAGCACCTTTGTGCAACATATTTTTTTAAAACATTTTAAAGTGATATATTTTAATGTCATTTTCTTTCTTTAAATTCCTCTCCCCATCTCTCATTTTTAGATGTGCCATTATTTCAGATAACTCTCTCATGTCTACAATTTTATAGGAATAATTTATGGGCTGGTATGCTCTTGAGAAAGTATTTTCTTATTATCAGTTTTGACAATAGACCTGTTATATAAAGGGAGTCTTTGAAATAGAAGCTATAATATCAATCATCATTTTAACAGTGTAATTTAAATATTACAATAGGGACTTCATGACTTTCTTTGCATTTTGGTTTGTTTCATGCATTTTCACTGCCTGTAGTCTATTAACACCTCTTACTTGTTGTGCTAATGCAGTTGTTTTCATGAAGTTATCAAATGTTATCTCTCTGTGCATTAAAAACACACTGGGTGAAGAGGATCAACTTACTAATTCAAGTTTATAAAGGATGAAGCACCTGCCCTTGAATTTATATCATCATTATTTCTTTGCAGTGTCTTCAAAGAGAGAAAAAAAGTCCTTCAGAATAACAGTGTTTCTGCTTTTCTTTTTATTTATCTAGCCACAAAGTAGCCTTGAAAGATCAGCTACCACACAATCCTGGAGACTTTTTTCTTTTTTTCTATTCATATATTTATTTTATTCTGTGATGGAGGGAAAAGATGTCTGCAAAGAAAAATAATTAGGTATGACAAGTTATTTGACAGTTTGTTAACACAAATTAACCTTCTTTTAGGACTGGTTGCATGTGAACATCTAGTTTTACTTCAGTTTGACAATACAGTCTCATTTTGTGGGATTTTCCTGAAGAATGTAAAGTTTGGCGGCTGGCAGGGGTGGGGACCGATGACACTTCTGCTCTATTCTGAGCCCTGTGAAGCTTTCCATGAACAATACGATGTTTTTGCTTGGTTTGGAATCTGTCTATTGATGTGTTCATCTCTGAGCCATCTCCAGAGGATACGAGTACTTTGGGCAAGAATGCTGTTTTGTCTTTCTCATTCAATGGTTGAAGAAGCGAATGCACAGTGAAATCACGTGGCTGAGGCAGGGCAGTGAAGTTGCGATCAGCACTCACCATGCTCACGTTTGAATCCTGTTCTTTCACCATTAGCCATTGTCTTAGTCTGCTTGGGCTGCTATAAACAAATACCACAGGCTGAGTGTCTTCTAAACAACAAGAAAATTATTCCTCAGTTTTAGGGGCTGGAAAGTCCAAGATCAAGGTGCCAGCATGGTCTCCTTCTGATGAGAACCCTCACCCTGGTTCATCGCCCGTGCCTCCTGGCTTGTCTCCACATGGTGGAAGGCACCAGGGATCTTTCTGGAGCTTCTTCCATAAGGCACTAATCTCCTTTGGGAGGCCTCCACCCTCATGACTGAAGACCCCAACTTCTAATACCATCACAGTGGGCATTGTGATTTCAAGATACACATTTATGGGGCACACAAACATTCAAACCACAGAAGCCATCTTGCTTGTGGTGTTCTTGAGTTCAGAATTAATCTCTTCTTTCTCTAAATCTCTAGGACTCTTTCTATCTCTCCTAAGGCACATGCTATAATACAGGTTATGTGTTAGGTCTTATGTATGTCTTATTTTCTCTCCTTGGCTTTGGTGCCTTTGAAGACAGAAGGAACCTATCCCTACTCTTGTAGGTAAAATGTCAACATAACCCATAAAGCTAATAATAAAAATAAATTGTCTTCCACGTAATAGTTGTATAATTTAAACAACTATCTATAATATGCCATATGAATGAGAATTCCAAATGGTATCCCACCAACATATTTTAATATGTCTTTTTTTTTTTTTTTTAATGAGCAGGAAAAATAGAACCAGGTTAAAGCCAGTGAAGGACATGAATAAGCTTATAGACCAAGCTTATCTTTTCCTCCTATGTGTTGGGCAGGAAATTTCTGGGACCAGAAGAAAAGACTATTTCAAGAGGCATATGATTCAAAAACAATGTCTTACACATTTAGCAGGAAAGAAAATGACTCCTAGAGATTGCAGAGGCTTTGTTTCAATTTTGAGCATACACTGCCTTGCTGACTACTTACCTAACCCTCTCTAGGCACATCTGTCTCTCACGTCAACAGCATGAATCTCAAATAACCCAACTCTCATCTTCTGCTGGCCCCATCCCAGCTCATACTTATCTGGTGAAAATCTGATCTCATCACTTTGTTCATCATCCGCTTTCCTTTTTTCCAGCATGTCAGCATCTGACCTCTCCCCTCCCTGACAGTCTGGTTTGAGGGATTTAAAGTTTAAACTATATTTTATCTCTGTACCTTTGTGATATTGGTAATAGAACAGATTGATGGAAGACAGATTGTGAATGAGAAACTATGTTTCTCCTAAACTGTGAACCTGGCTTTATGCTCTTAAAAATCTAGCCTGAAAAATGAGTTCTCCTTTCTTAATACAGGGTAACTACAGTTCCTGACCATTCTCATTTTGCCTCTTTGACATAACACCACTTGTAGAAACAGAAAAGTGGCAGAAGTTCCTTATGGGATGTCTGCCGTTAGTTGTCAGACCAAGCGATTAGTTCCGGATTAAATTTACAATGCCCTTGCTAGTTGGCCAAGTTTCAGTTTCATTCTTTAAAATTTAAAAAAATAATTAGCTTAGGTTACATTTATTTGCCTTTTATTACATTTTGTGAGCTCAATATATTTGATTTTAGCAAGTAGCCAATTAAATTTAACAGGTAACCAACTGAGTTAAATATCATTACATGGATGGTAAAAATTTCATGATGTCACCAAAATTTGGTGGTTGGGGTCTGCCTGAAATATGGTAATGGGCAAATAAGTCCAGGAGAGTAGAACTAGACTTTGTTTAGTGAAGAAGTTCAAAATAGTTTTCTGTGTCAATATTATTTATGCCTGCTCAGAAATTCAAAATGCTAAGAACAGAAATTTACTGGAGATCTCTGGAGTGCATATGAAGGGGGAAAGGATAGAGGTGATATTGTTGTGAAGATGTACCGATGCCGTTTGGCCTAAATAAATGATTTATTTCTGATTTAAGTCATACAAGTTGCAGGGGAATTTCAAAAATTGGGGGATGTATATAGTAGGAGTCTCATTCAGCTAAAAGTAAAACATCTGACAAGTTCTTTACTTGCTTTGTTTCAGAATGTAGCTCCCAGAGCTACTAAAAACAACTGGGAATAATGATTACTTTGTGTCTGCATTTGAGTAACAAAGAGAATATTTTTGGCAAAATAGAAGTTGCCATATAACTAGGAAGGGTATGGCCATGTCCTTCCAAGGTATATGATACTGAGGAAAGGAAAGAATAGTCAGACATATTCCCTGGATTCTGGAAAAGTAGATTTCAATATGTTCAGAAACATGGTCAGCAAGAATTTGTGGCATGAAAATTTGGAGGGGCAGCTGTCTCAAGAGGAGTGTGATAATTGAAGGCTTATCATTTAGAACAGGGATTGGATATACTGAATATGGCTCTAAAGCTGAGAGCTAGAATGAGTGGATGGAAACTAAAGGAAAACAGATTTTCAGCTCAATGTAAGAAACAACATTCTAACTTTCAGAACTGTCCAAAGATAAAAATGGGCTGGCGTGGGAAGTAGAGAGTTTTTCACCACTTGATGCAGCCAAGCGCAAACTGGATGACATCTTACCTAAATATTCTAGAGAAGAGTTGAGCATCAGATAGGTAATTGGACTAGGTGATTTATAATCCTTTTTAATACTGACATGTGCCAATTATTGACAGAAACATTTGTTATGATACAGCTCAGTTATTTAACTCTGCAGTGGATAACAGGGCTCTCATAATAAATATTTATTTCAATTGCATACGATATTTTCTCCCATCCTGGTAATAATTACTAAAACGGTCAATTAATACTTCTAATTGCTCTCTTTCTCTGAAGGATACATATTTAGCATCTACCCATTCAACTATGCACACCCTTCATCTGATGGGGCACAACATGGAAATTGTGTGGGCTTCTAACCCTACTATAGTCGCTTGAACAAAATGGAAATTTGTTTTCCTCCTCCACAAATCAACTCTGGAGATAGATAGATAGACACTGTTATAGCCATCTGTCTCCTTATATCTTTCTGTTTATCACCATCAAAATCATAAGATAACTCTCAGAACACCAACCATCATACCTTTATTGCTAACAGGACTGGAAGAACAAGGGGAAAAGCAGCTTCCCTGAAGGTCTCTTACATCTCAGTGACCACCCCTATTTACAAATGTGGTTGAGAAATGAAATTCTTCAGCTAGGCACATTTCCCAGGTCTCTCTTATTAAACACGAAAGGGAGAAGAAAAGCAAAGTCAAATGTTTGCCACAGGCATCTTATTTCACATTTTCATAGTTGGGCAAGCAATGACTGTTTCTCTTTGTACCGATATAATTTTAAGTGACATTTAGCCAAAATCTAACAGATTTGTAGATGTCCTGAGCAAGTTTATACTTTGGCATCCTCTTAACTTACTATTCTTAATTTGTTTATCAAGGACTTAAAAGAGATGCTGGACCTTTAATGAGGAAGAGAGAGACTAAGAAAGCAGCTGGTAGGTGGGCTCAGGCTTTCTTCTATAGACCTAAAAACTATGTCCTGCCCCTTATTCTTTTTTCCCCCTCTTAGTAACAGAAAGACCTATAAATAATGGGACATGCCCTTCATCTTAAGTAGCTATGTGTCTTAATGAGACTTTTGAATTTATCACTGTATTCATTCATTTATCCGGTAATTTAACAACTATGCTGAACAGCTGCTATATGCTTGGCAGTGTTCTAGGCACTGGGGATATGGAAGTGAATATAATAGATAAAATTTCTTATTTCCATGGTGCATACATACAGCGCATACCTGAGAGGTTTGCCTTCCTGAGAGGTATTCTGGGGAAAATCTCTCTTTACATCTCATATTGTTACCGAGTCCAAACGCATTCTGCTTGTCACAAGACAGGCCAGTAAATCAGGAGATGAGGTGTTGGGGCAAGGAATAGTGACTTTATTTGGAAAGCTGGCAGACCGAGAAGATGGAGAGCCATCTTACCCAAGTCAGAATTCAGGCTCCTTTTATACTAAAAAGAGGGTGTGGTTGTTTTTTGCCAACTTCTTGGTGCAGGAAATCTTTGTTCTTGGAATCCTTTGTTCTTGCAGCTGTCCACGTGGGTCAGGTCATAGTGCCCCTGAAAAACCTCTAACAAAACAAATGTTATTTTCTATTCTGCAACTTGTTATCTTTATATAAGTGCAAAAGTATTAATATCCTTAAAGGTCAGAGCCTTGAGAATAGGCTCTCTTGTTTATTTCAGGCTAAAGGCAACATTATTATACAAAAGGTGCATAACCAGCAAGACTAAGCCTATAAAACAGGGCACAAGGTTAAAGCCAAAGGAATAGATCTAACATGGAGTCAGGTTTGTTCTTTTCTGTCACAATGTGATGTTTTAGCTGCCTGCCATTATAGATTGGCAGCTGTGACAACTCTTGCCCTGGTCTACCATTTCCTCTGTCTCTAAACTTGATGGTCATACTCACAGGGGAAGTGAGTTAAGGTGATGCTTCACATTCTCCATTTCCTTATATTCCTTTCTCCATCAGAGTCCTTATGTACCCCTCTGGCAATTCCAGACCCTTGTACATGCCCATAACACACAACATCTGCTCTCTTTTAAAGGGCCAAACATGCCTTCCAAAATTACCTTTCTCTCCTTTTCCCCAAAAACCCTTTAAAGAGTACTCATCTTTTGTCAGGTGTTAGGCAATTTGGTTACAGTGGTTTGTTTTTTTTTTAATTCATAGTTATTGATTGCTTGTGCTCGTATGCTAAGAGCTCATTGAATCCTCACAAGAAGTGTATGTAATCAGTATTAATATTTATATTTTAACAGTTATGAAATTGAATCTTAAAGAGGTTAAAAAAACATACTCAAGTTCATTGAGTGACTTGCCAGACTCTAACTCAGGCCTACCTGACTCCAAAACCCCACTCTTACACACTACAAGCAACTGTTTCAATGCTTGCTGAGTTTAATTCCTTTAGAGAACATTTGGATTATATGTCTTTAAAATGTTGCATATTAGCCTAAATAGATGATTTGATATGTATATGACATACCCTTTTTCTTCTTGTTGTTCTGCAGTGATCTATTGTCCAGGTGAAGGCAAAAGATGTCCTTGGCATCCGTTTCTTACTTTGTAAGAAGTTGGATGTCAAAAGGTTCTGAGAAAAGAAATGTGTTTAACCCTGGACTGATCTAGGTAAAAATTACAGATGATTGGAGTTAGTAGAAAGACTAGGTTTTAAGTGGGACACATTTTGACATCAGGAACAGTAAGTTGAACTCAAAAGGGAAGAAGACGGAACAGTGGAAAGAGCCTGGGTTTTGGAGACAGGCAGATCAGTGTTTCTGTCTTGCCTTCACTACTTACTGGTTATGAAAACATAAGGTTTTGTCACTCCAAGTATCAATTTCTTCATATTCCAACACAGATGAAAACATCTGGTTACTAGCCACATTGTGAGGACCAGGGATAGGATGCTTGGTATATTTTCATTTAACTGGCCTGTGGTGGAGCCTCAGTATCAGGTGGAATTCCAGTTAAGAAATGTTGAAGGAATTAGGGGAATAGAAACTTACTGTTAGACAAAGACCACAGCAATAATTGTTGTGGATAAGATCTACTGATGGACATTAAAATTTGTTGGTAAAAGTCTGAGGAGAAACAGGATTTGCATAGTTCCAAAATATCAAGATATTTATTAATTACTAAGAGAGATATAGTAACCTTATAGTGAAGAAATTCAGTAGATATAACTTCAACTAAGTTATCCAAGTTAGCATCACCAGGAATAAAACATGGATATCATGAGTTCTTCGATGTTATGCATTGAGAAGTGTTCATCACTTCTGGGTATTCTTACCAAAGTCACACTCCATTCTGATCAACAGAAAACAAATCTAGACAAATCCTAGTGGAAGGAGAGTCTACAAAATAACAAATTAGTACTCTTCAAAAGGATCAAGGTTATGAAAGACTGAGGAAATCACAGATTGGACAAGACTAAGAAGAAATACCAGTGAAATACAACTCTAAAAGAAAAAAAAAGATGAGTGGAACAACTTCTAAGCTTGAAATGTTGCAGCAAAGTGTGTTACAGGTCAGTGTGACAGCAACCTGGATTCTGGCAAGAGACCAAGCAGCACTTGGAGAGTTGGAGAACTCAGGTTTATTATACCAGCAGGCCCAGAGGAGTTAACACTTCAAGCTCTGGACCCCATCTGTAGGTTTGCACAGGCTTTTATAGGCTGCCAGTCTAGACTTTGCAATATCATGAAAATAAGGTGTAACAAAGTTGACCAAGTAGGAGTGAACTTTTTAGAAATGGACCAATCAGGAGTGATAGAAATGGACCAATCAGGAGTGAGCTCAGGGAACTAATAGAATCTTAAGGGTAAGTTCCACTTTCCTAGAAGCAAGCTGTTTAAAAGAAGCAAAAAGCAAGATAGTGCCACTGGGCCAGGGAACCGGTTGGCCCTGGCAGGAAAGTACTGGCCCTGCCTGGGGGTCCTACTGGTCTTTTCATGGGGCTTCTCACCTCACTAATAGGACCTATGATTTAGTTAATAGTCTTGTACCAATGTTAATTTGGTTCTGATAATTGTACTGGGTAAGGGGTTAATGTCACAGGAGGCAGGTAAGGGATATATGAGAACTTGCAGTACTATTTTTGCAACTTTCTGTAAGTCTAAAATTAGTTAAAAATAAAAGACTTAAAAAAATCTCCAATGATTTTATGTGTAACCAAGATTGAGAATCTCTGGCTTAGAATGCTATACATTCTCAACAAATGGTAGCTATTACCAAACCTTGCTAAGTGTCATGCACGACCAATCAGTTCTGCTGTTCGGAAGCATGGATCATTTTTTACATTTTTCTGACCTGGATTTGTCTTTTCAGTTAGTGATAGTTGAATATATTCAAATATGACATTGTCTCAAAAATATATAAGTAGTCAAAGAGAATCTTGTGTAATTCAACTTTAGAAGCTGTGTGTTTTTTCTGGATAATAAAGGAACAAGGGGACACTTCCTACTTTCCTGCCAAGCTTTCCACATTAAAGGTATGAGTGACCTTCACCCCTTGGTTTAAAGCCTGAGTTCTTTCATTCCCCACTAATTATGTGATTTTTGAGGATAGGATGGGGTGTCTTAAGTTTGATTTCTCATAGGAAAAAAGATAGTATCTATTAGTCATTGAAAATTTTCTAGGGCAGAACAACTATCTTGTTTTAATTAACAAGGGAGGAAGGAAGAGGCATTAAGGAGGGACATTTCTGTTTATTTTCTATGCCCAAATTTAGAAATTCAGATTGTTCCTCTTAAGTAGAAAAAGTTAGGTAAAGGGTATTTTCTTCAGCATGTATCACCCACAAGATAGATTAGGAAGGAAGGAGATTAGAGTAGCTGTTTGACTATTTGTAGAGTTTAAAAATAATTACTCATATGGCGAGGCTGCTCAATCTGTAAAATCAGATAATTTGGAATTATAATTTCACTTTTATAACAGAGTTTAAAGTTCTTACTTTTTCCCAAAAGGATCTCCAAATAAAGGATCCATTGCTTAAGGCATTAAAGTAAAAATGAGAGCTTTAAAATATCTTAATGAAAAATACTCAGTTCCCGCTGCATCCCCAAGTGATGAAGAATTAGCCCATGGCAGCAAGGGGCTCTAAAGCCAGTCGTTCAGAATGCCACCTGGTTATCTGCATAGGTTGCTTAGTATTGTCGTACTCTTTTTCCTCATCTGCAAATGGGGCTAATGATAGTGGCTTCCTCATAATATTGATAAAAGCAGCAGCACTGTCATTTTTTTAAGTGCTTAGTATGGTATCTTGACACATAGTAAGTACTAAATATATGTTATCTTTTTGTTTTGTTTTCTGTTTTTGTCTTTTTCCAAGAAGAATGAAAAGAAAAAAAGGGTTAAAGAAAAATCTGCACCCAGTTCCGTTAGAACCCCGAGAAAGTGGCTTGCACGTACATCTATCTGTCAGTCAGCTGGGTATTGTTGACTAGTTCTTGACATGTATTAGGCATTTGATGATGACTGCTGAATAATATAATCATGTTCCTGCAAATGTCTTCAGATCCTTTGACTCTCCATTGCTCCTCCCTCTTCACCGGAGATAACCCATGTTGCAGTTCACATGCTCAGCTTCTCTTTGGGTAACCCTGAACATCTGAATACTGCTGGAGAAGGTTGTGTCTGAGCTGTCTGCTTTCACTTTAAACTATCACACGCCTCAAAGGGGCTTTCAGCATTACTCAGAATTTTTTTTTCCCTCAGTAACTTTGCTTCCCAGCAAAATTTGAATTTCAAACTTTTTCTCTTTTCACACTTCCCACCCTCTCATTCTTAGCTGAATACCTCATTTTATTTTCATTCAGAAAATAGAAAACATAGAATGAAAACTCCATCTGCCCACAACTAAATCTAGAAACCTAAGATCCTTTGCCCCATCTCTGTTACGTTCCTACCTGTTACTATGGAAGCCAGTCTCTCCACTATTGCTCTGAATCCCATTCACAGGCGCTCATCACATTTCCTGAGATACATCCACTTTCCTACATCCCTAATCTTTCCCTCTTTCCCTGATTTCATCGTACATGTAAACACGTCCCACTACTTTCCTGATCTGACATCCCCATCATCTACTGCTCCATTTCTACATTCCTCTCAGGAGCACAATTCTGTGAATGATCAGGCCTCACTTTCTATCTCTCCCTCCTCACCTTTTATTTGCTTTCTATCCAGCTCTAAAAGTTTCACCTTCACCATTTATTTGAAGGTGGTGGGTTTGTAGTATGGTAAGTTCGGTTTAATTCAGGAGGATATATTAGGAAAGCCACTTAGCCTTAAATCCAAGCCACAGTGCCTAGTTTAGATCCATCAGTAAATGATAATTTGATTTTTAGTTCAGAGTCCCATTCACATCTTGGCAGATGAAAAAAGAAAGATCATTTATAGGCCCCTTTAAGAGCCCTGGCAACTTCATAAATTGGCTAAGAACATTGAAAAATAGATAAGGACTGGAAATTGGGACTTAAAATAATATGGAGATAAGGTTCTCTGAATGATTGGTTATTTGCCTTTAGTAAGTACAGATCATGTTGATTTTGACCTTGGTGGGTCACAACAGCTAAACATGACTGATGTGTCAGAAGCAAGGATAATTTTGCTTAGATGAGGACTTGGGTAAGCACAGGCTTTATGGACAGGCTGGGGCAGCAGATGCTGACCTGAGCCAAGCAGGTGCAGTTTCTACCTAAATGACATAGTTAATATGGAGATTAGATTAGTTGGAAAATCATCATCCCATCCTAATTAAGATTTGCCTCAAAACAAGCAGAGTTTTAGGAAGAGATTTACAGACATAGAAAGCAAACTTATGGTTCCTGGAGGAGGAAAAGGAGGAGGGGAGATAAATTGGGAGCTTGGGATTAGCAGATACAAATTCAATATACAGAATAGATAAACAGCAAGGTCCTACTGTATAGCATAGGAACTATATTCAATGGCTTGTAGTAACCTGTAATGATAAAGGATATGTGTATAATCATATGTGTAACTGAATCACTATGCTGCATACCAGAACTAATACAACACTGTAAATCAACTATACTTCAATAAAAAAAAAGGGGAGAACATTTTTATAAAGACAAGTAGAGTTTTAACACATGGAGTATAAGTAATTGGAACTGAGGACCTCAAGAAATTGACAGAGACTGTCAGATGGCTGACAAAAATGGAGAATAGGATCCTGAGTCAAAATTTAACAGTTGGTAAATTTGGTTGGGATTTTCTATAGAACAAGACCACAGAATGTTTTGTACAGTTTTGAGTTATTACTGTGAAAAATAACAAGAATATTTTGAAAGAGTTTCAGTGTTTAAAGTGTATTCTCTATTTGGAAAATCTACTCAAATGAATTATAGGAATCACCCCGATCTTGATGGGTACTGTCAGCTCAATGTCCAGTCTGTATCTTGAACATCGTCACTTCTCCACATCTCCACTGCTTCCATCGCAGTCCCAGGCATCACTGTCTTTTACCTGGGTACCACAGTAGCTTCCTGGTCTCTCTCGTATGCTTGCCCCTCTGGAGCCCATTGCTCTACACAGCAGCCAGAATGACCTTTTACAAATGTAAATCAAATCATACCACTCTCCTGCTTAAAATCCTGCAGAGGTTCCCACAGCAATCAAGTTAGAATCCATATTACTTACCATGATTTACAGGGACCCTACATAATCCAGTCCCAAGCATCCCTTATCATCTTTCCTCTTGGCAACTCTGCTTCAGCTACAATTCCAGATCATTCTCTTTTCAGAGAGTATACATGTTTTTCTTCCTTCTGCCTTTGAACACCTCTTTTTTCTTCTCCTCCTCCATGCCTCTCCATCCCTCCATTCAGACCTTAGGTCAAATGTCATCTTCTCAGGGAGGCATTTCCTGATCTCATTATCTAAGCAGTGCCCATGACCTTGTTTTCTTCTTTCCAACTCCTATCACTCTGAAATCATCTTGTTCATCTATTTATTATCATCTGCCTGTCTCACTAGAATGGAAGTTGTCTGAGGCCAGGGACTTTTGTTCATGGTTGCATCTCTAATATCTAAAACCATGCCCGACAGTAGGAATATCTGTTGTGCTGGTAGTTATTAAGCTATTAGCCTCTCAAAGACAAACTCGTCTTTCTATATTGTTCTTTGTGTTCTGGGGGCTGGGAACCTGAAAATCACATCTCTCTCCGAGATTTGAACCCCTCTTTGACTCTACCAACTCGGGGCAACAGAGGAAAATTGCAAAGCTGGGAAAGGAGAGACCTCCTCATCCTTGTTTTTCCGTTACTCCTGTTGGCATCACTGCAGTAACATTCCTTCACCCTGGGAGGGACGGTTGAGTCAGCAGCAATCAGCTCCAATTTGCAGAGTTTTACACTGCCAGGACTGGTCCCCTCATTGTCCCTCAGACACACCAACACCAACCTGCAGCCCCTTCTCAAAAGACTGAATCCCAACTCCTGGGAGGCCTTCTAAGCCTGTGAGTTATACTGCCTAATAGAAAGAAGAGGAAAGTCATATGTAAAATTTTGTTTTGTTTTCTTTTTTGTTAATGGAGGTACTGGGGATTGAACCCAGGACCTCCTACATGCTAAGCATGCCCTCTACCACTAAGCTATACCCACCCCCTCCACCCCCAACTTGTTATTTCAATAAAGGTTGATTTATACAAGGAATGATTAAGTGGATGTTACAAAACCGGAAACACGGTTTCATCACAGGTAGTTACAGCAGAAAACACCTTGTCTAGACCTGGAAAACTATTACTGAGTCCAGACTCATTCTGCTCACTGCATGACAGGCCAATAAGTTGGGAGACGAGATGTTCAGGCAAGGAATAATGCCTTTATTCAGAAAGCCAGCAGACTGAGAAGATAGGGGAGCTAATGTCCTGGAGAACCATCTTCCCAAGGTCAGAATTTAGGCTCCTTTTATACTAAAAAGGGGAAGGGGTATGGTTGGTTGTTGCAAACTTCTTGGTGTTGGAATCCTTTGTTCTTGTAGCTGTCCACATGGGTCAGGTCATGGTGTCCCTGTAAACCTCCAACAAAACAAATTTTATTTTCTATTCTGCAACTTTTAATCTCTAATGAATGGGAAAGTGTTATACCCTTAAAGGTCAGGGCCTTGAGAATAGGCAATCCTGTATATTTCAGACTCTAGGCAACATTCTTTTCCAAAAGGTGCAGAACTAGCATGACTAAGCACAGGAAACAGCACAGGGTCAGAGACAAAGGAACAGATCTCATTTGGAGTCAGATTTATTCTTCCTTACTACAAAACATGGGTGGATATTGAAAATATTAAATTTAGAGCTGCATCAACCAACTTGGTGGCCACCAGCCACATTTGGCTTTTGAGAACTGGAAATGTCATTAGTTTGAATTGAGATGTGCTGAAAGTGTAAAATATACACCAGATTTCAAAGACTAAGTATGAAAAAAATGAAGGTAAACTTTCGTTAATAATTTTTATATTGATTACATGTTGAAATAATAATATTTTTGGTTACATTGAGTTAAATAACATTTATTTCACCTATTTATATTTACTTTTATAATGTGGCTACAAGAAAACCAAATTTGTCTGTTCTCTAGTCCTTAACTGAATTCTATTCAATACTTTTGTCCAATAAAAATGAATGATGCTGCAGGGAAAATAAGATCATTATGTCTTAAAAGGCTACACAGATGATATGGTTTAATCATTTGGAACTGGGTGATAGAAATGAGTACTCCTGAAGAGACAGAGCCTGGCAGAGTAGACGTGTGATCTGAGATCCACTCACTCATGAACTGGGGAGATGTCCTTTCTCTGGACTGTGGAACAGTCCAATTTTGTCACCTGCCCTCTCTACTCCCTGTTATCCTTCACATCACAGAGAGAGATGTGGCTATTATCTGATGGAACTTAGCCAACGTTTTTATAAAACCATGAGATGGGGTTTGGAATTGTCTAGTACAAAATCAAAATGTGTTATAATACCTTTGCCTCTAACAATTTAGGTAAATTTGAAAAGTGTTGCCTTTTGTGGGCTCTATTGTCAGCCACATCTATGTAAAGCTTAGGCAACTTAGATTAAAAAACAAACAGATAAACAAAAAAACCTAACCATTTGCTTGATTATAGGAGCCTGGAAACCAATTTAATTGTATTCAACTTTTTAACAAAATTCTGCCAAATTGCTTTTTTTGTGTGCAAATACAACTTTGGTGGTCAGTCTATTTTATGTTAGGAATTCTGAATGTGAGTAAAATATTTCTTTTTGCCATATGCCAAGAAGCCAGACTGTATCTCTGTTTGGTTTAGTCAAATCTTTTTTGTAGCAGGAAGGTGGTAAGAGTGGGCTAGCTCTGAATTCATAAAATCAGGGCACCAATTCTTGCCCTTAAAATGAACTGGGACCAAAGACCTCTTCTCCTAGACCCTATTGAATTCCATAAATTTCGTTCTTTATTATATTATCATGTCCCTTATCCTCTTTTAACCTTTTTGTTCTTTGTCCTCTCTTTCCTGTTCTCATTCCCTGGCATTCTACTGCTGTTTTCTTTTCTCCACTTGCAGTCATTATTCTTTTGTTGCCTAAAGGATACATTTCCCTTTAGGACTTGAGGACCACACCTAAGCCAACACAGATGGAGGAAAAGTTTCTTTTTGGGTGGAGATCTTTCCTACCCCCTAACCTTGTGGCAGCTGATCTCTCATCTTTCCCTTAGAGCAGCTTCAATTTATACTTCTCATTACAACTTTCTGTAACTTTCCATTCTTTTTGCCACTCTCCAGTCTTCCCCTCCCACTAATATAAATTTTCAACACTTAAATCAAGACTTTTCTCTGCGAGGCAGTATGTGAACTTTAGTTAATCCTCAGCGTACGTTCTTTTATTACCACTGCTATATAAGGCAGGAAAGAGATTGAGACTTTCCTGGCTCCCAGAGGGGTCAATTTGGTGTCTGAACTACAAGTCTGATGGGCCTTACGCTTAGTTCTTTATTAAGACCGGGAGATAAAGGCGCTCTCTCTCACATAATAGTTCCCTGGATTTATACAGTGCCCTTTTCCTGAAGATCCAAAAGCATCTGAACACAGTCTGCCAAAAGCCTCACAGAGTTCAAGGAAATAAATGCTTGCCAATATACCTGTTTGGCTAAACAGAATCAAGATCTGTTACATAGGATATAGTCAAGGGGACCAGAACAAATGGAATAGATTCCCTCTCCCTTTCTTTCACTTTTTATTTGGATCTTGCAGAGAATCTGTGTTTGTAAGAGAACCCTGCATATGTACTCAGTGCAGGCAGATGCTGGTTTCCTTGGCAGAGCCGCATGGTATGCAAATCCATAGCTCTGGGAAATGCAGATCTCACATGCTGGATGGATTTTCTGTGGGCCAAAGGGCATTTACAAATTAATTGCAAAAGCCACCCTGTGACACTGTTGTGAAGTAGGTTAGCAACTTGCCCAAAGTCACATTGCTCGTGAATGTGGAGCCTGAGACAAGAGCCTCTTTCCCCGGAAGCTTTCCCATCGCTCCACACTTGGCCTCTGATTTCTGCCAACCGGTGAGTCGGTGAGTCATCTGAACTGACGTGCTAGCAGAGCAGTTCCAGGGGCAACTGGCAGCAGGAAATGCACTGAAGAGGAGGTAGCCTCTTACCCAGCACCTAACTTGCTCCTGAGTGGGGCTTGGCTGTTCTGATTGCACAGAACTTTCAACTTCCTCTGGTGTGAGAGTACCTGGGAGACTGTCTTCAGTTGAAGCAGTTAAAGCTCTGCTCCTTTTAGGAGGTAACACGCCAAGGCTGTGAGTGCATTGCGTAGGAGAAATGCTGAGTGGAAAAGTGAATGATGAGAAAGATCTCCATCCCCTACTACGCCCAATGCATCATTATCATCATCCTCTCTCTGGCTGTTGTGTTGTCACCACAAACTTGGTGGCTTCAAACAAGATACGGTTATTCTCTTACAATTCTGCAGGCCAGAAGTCCAAAATCAGCATCACTGATGTTGGCAGGGCCCCCGCCCCTCCACCGGAAGCTCTGTGGAGCCTTGTTCGTTGCCTCTTCCAGCTCCTGGTGACATAGGGCTTCCTGGGATCTGGCTGCATCTTGCACTCTCTGCCTCTCTGTCACATCACCTTCCCCTTTTGTAACTGAACAGGACCCTGCGGTGCCTTCCCAGGACAGACCCCTCCCCCATATCCTCTGCTGCAGCTCCTCTCTTAAGTACCCAGATAATAGCATCTCATGCATATTTCCAGAGTTTTTCAGATGCTTAAAACCACCACCAAAGGGGAGAAATTAACTACTTGATGATGTAGCCCCCAGACCTTCTGGCGCTTAGGGGTTGATAGTGTTGACCACCCTGCTCCCTCTACATGAACCAATTAGAGAACTGTGCACATGTGATCATGCACACTGCAACGCCTGTCCCTCAGCTGGCTTTCAAATGTGCTTTGCTGAGACCCTTCGAGGAGTTTGGGGTTTTCCTGAGCATGGGCCACCCCTTCCTCCTTGCTCAGCTCTGCAATAAAATTTTCTCTGCTCCAAACCTGACGTTTTGGTTTGTTTGGCCTCATGATGCATCAGGTAAACAAACTTTTGTTTGGTAACACTTTTCTGAGTCAGTCTTCCTCTGCTTCTCTCTACAGTGACACTGAGATGGCATTTAGGATCCACCCAGATAATCCAGGATCATCTTCCCATTTCAAGAACTTTAACTTAATCACACCTGGAGGGACCCTTTTCCATATACGGTAACCTTCACAGGGGCCTTTATCCTTCCAAGGTAGGGTGCTAGATCAAGGTAGGTATTTGTCTAATTTCTAACCTCTCTAAAAATACTTTTTTTTTAAAGTTTCATCTCAAAAATGTAAGGCAATTTCTTTCTTTAGGAAAGTAGTGCCAATAAATACTACTCAGAGGAACTTAAATTATTTGTGGTGTTTGCTGTGCGGTTTCATTGTAATGGTTGGAGAAATTTTTGGGTTGGCTATATATTTGTTGGGTTACAGCCAACAGTTGTAATGTTAAGATACTGTTTTTCCTAGACTCAAACCTATCAACATGCATTTACTAGATTTGTACTTCTGACCATTCAGAGAAGAAGCAGTAAAAGAATAAAGTTCCCTTGAGGGTTATGTTGGTTAGTTTGCTATGTGGGGTTTGGGGAAGATTTTTGTTTGTGAACAATTCCCTTTCCTCTTCTCCTTTCTTGTAACATAACTGATATTTTTAGTACCTCATGGCATTTATATCTTCTCAGAAGTCTGTGTTAACTTTTATTTTCTTAAAGAAGACTATCAGGGTTGTGTGTTTAGATTTTGACTCTTATTTCTCTCTGCTCAAGGCACACAGTACATTTTCTTTTCTTCTTCTTCTTCTTCTTTTTTTTTTTTGGTCTCATGGTTGATGTAGTAGAAAGGAGACTGGATGATCCTTGGAACGTTTTGAAATGTGCTGATATTTTATCTTTGGCTGAGAAGTCTCTTAATAGGGAACTATACTTTTCATATAGATCTCATGCAAATGTGAAAAGAATTTTAATCTCTTCTCAGATTTTGAAGGAAAACAACCCTAAAGGCTTATGATTAGCGTTAAGGTTTGTTTGAAATTGTAGGTTCAAAGAAAGAAGCCTGGGATGTGAACTCATATGAAATAATAATTACGGAAACTTCTTTTGTTTTGAGCAGAAACAGCAACACTAAATTTTGAAAACCATCAGATTCAAGGAGGCATTTCTGGCTGGTTTATAAGCTACTGATAACTTTTATGGAGAATAATAATCACAAACCTCATCCTTGTTCTTCTTATCTTTTCAGGTATTTTTCATTTATCTTCATATGCATAATGTTGAATATCCCATTTTCCTAGAGCAATGAAAAAAATGCCTGTTAATTGGACAGGATGTTTCATGTCTTTTGGTCAGGACACAGCCCATCAGTATAAACAGCTGGATGCAGCCCACACAGCTGCCTTCTGAGGCTTCATAAGGTGTTTAGCCACCATTAGTGCTTAGCTGTCATAGATCATGTAAAGAGAAAAAAGAAAAAAAAAAAAAGAGAAGATGTAGTAGACAAAAAATAGAAAACAATTTCTTCCTTTTCAAATTCCCAGGCCTACAAATCAATTTCTTACAGCTTCTTCATCCCTAAGACCATCCCAGTGTCTCCATGTCTCTCCCCATCATTACTGCTCTCTGGAGGCAAGCCATCACCACCTCTTACCGGGGTTATCAGAACAGTCCCCAAACTGTCTCCAGTCTTAGCTTTTCCCACAAAGGCCTGTGGCCTTTCTGAAACCCAAACTACATGATTAAAACTCTTGAGTAAAATCCACAGTCCTCAGGATAAAATTGAAACTCCTTAACTTGTCTTTTCAGACTTTTCATGATTTTTGCCATTTATCTTTTCAGTCTCGTCTCCTATTTTACCTTCCATCTCAAAATAAATTACAAGATACTGAAAAGTTTGTAAATCCCTTATAAATATACTCCCCCTGCCTTTTTTTCTTTTCTTTCTTTCTTTTCCTTGCTTTTGCAGATGCTGTTCCCTCAGACAGGAAAATCCTCTCTGTCCACTGATTCCTTTTTCTCATTGCTAAGCCACTCTTCTTGGCTTAACTGTTTAGTAATTACCTCCACCTGGTAATTGCCCCACCTCCAGACTAGATTACTTTCTCTTTCTACCTGCTTCCTCAATTTAGCCCTTAGCACACTTTGATTTTGTGTTAAATTCAGGGCAAGGATTGAATTTGGTCAACCATCGTGTTTATATAATAGGCATGCATGCAGTAAACACCTATTGGTTGAATGAAGAACCCTAGTCAAATTGGTTTGTCATGAAAATGAGAATAAACGAGGTATAGACAAAACATGCTGAGTGGAAGTATCAGCTACATCACACATTTGCCATCATGGAGAGGAACCTTAATTTTCTTTGTTTTGCTTTGTTCTCCAAAGAAGCAGAAGTACTAAAATCAGAGCTTTGCAGAATAAAAGCTTCTTGTTTTCCTACAACTTACTTAATGTAGTATTTCAAATTGGTCTTAATAAATAATATCTGTTATCATCATAAGCTCTTTTAATATATTTAATTTAGCAATAATGGTTTTATTTTTTTAAGTATTTCATGTGTTCTTGTTTGTTCCCGTAAGAATTTTTTGAAGGACCTTTGACTTTTAGCAGAGAAAAAATGGACTATAGATTAATTTTTGGAATGTTGTGTTTCATGATTGTGACCATGACCATGAAATGTAGCTACCCAGAGAGAAGGCAGCAACCAATGTACTGGAGGGACAATGATGCTCTTACAGTAGCAGAGGGGATTGTCAAGCATTCCACAAACATAGTCAAATTTGACCTTATTTATTTTTTATAGTTGCACCATATAATTGAGTAACTGACCCTTTTTTGACTTGCATAACTCTACAGGTCTTAGGAGTTAAATATTTAATAAAACATGGCTGTTCCTAAAAGATTTGTTTTTACCTTGTCTCTTAACAACTTAAAATTCAAACTTAAAATTTAGAATGAACCCTCTACATATTGAACTGTTTCTGAAGGTTTGGTGAAACCAAATATTGAGCAGGAAGATGGGAATAGATTCTCCACCTTCTATCCACTCCACCCTGTGGATCTTAGATGTTTCTCAAGGAATGTTCTGTTGAAAAACTTCATATGTAAACTACTGAACTTGTCTTTTCCTTCCTTGCTTTCTCCTTTCTTTCCCTTCCTTTCTTTCCTTCTATGTTTACTGAATCTATATATGTGTAATTCACGTGAAGACCTGTGCCTGCCATTAAGCAACCTAGCATCTATATAGGAAAAAAGAAGCTCAGTCACCATTACAAAGCAGTTTGATACATGCACTGTTAGAGATATGCGTGGATACTGTGGGAAGAGTCTTGTTCTCATTCTGGGCCCAGCGGTACAATGAGAAGGACGGATTAAGATTAGGAAATCTATTTGGAGGAAGGAAGCATGAGCTGATATTCTGAAATACAGATAAATGTAGGACTCTATCCAGGTGGAAAAGAGGAACAGAAGGAAGGGGGCAAAGACTGTGTGTGAGTGTGAGGAGAAAGAGCAAAGCATACTCAGACCCCACAAATCGTTTGGTATATCTAGAATTGGAACTTGCGTGAAAGTTGGGTACCTAAAAGCTGATGGGGCTGTGACAGACAGGACACAAAGTTGGAGAAATAGGCAGGGTCACATGTGAAAGGTTTTGGTACAGGTCAACATACATTTTTGAACACTTAGACACATTGCTAGGCTTTGAAACAATACACAAATCAATTAGAGAAAGTTCTTACAACAAAGGAACCCCAAATCTAGTAGGATAGAAGGATATGACAACAAACAATTGCAATAAATTTAATACTGTCAAGAATTTGGATGTTATCCAAATGACTGGGAGCCCATGGAGGGCTTTAGAGGGGACAAAATTACGTTGTATTTTGGTATCTCTCAGTACTGGGAAGAATGAAGTGGAAGATTGTGAAGCCACAGACTATGACATCATTTGGGAGATGCTCCCACACTGATCTAGGGGAGATGTGAAAAAAAATACCAGTGGGGATGGGCAAGTGAGCCAGAGTTGTGTTGCCTTCAGGTGACGGAATTGATTAGATTTCAAGATCACTCGACTGTTACAGGGGAAGGGAATGTTATTGAAGGTGACTCCAAGGCTTCTGACTTAGGAAACAGAGCAAGGGAGTTTTC
The DNA here is from genome assembly GCF_009834535.1 of Camelus ferus. Classification (NCBI taxonomy): domain Eukaryota; kingdom Metazoa; phylum Chordata; class Mammalia; order Artiodactyla; family Camelidae; genus Camelus; species Camelus ferus. The sequence goes on from NC_045709.1 coordinate 66,129,722, forward strand.
TGTTCTTTTTACTCTGTTGGAAAGTTGGTTTTTGCAGGGAAGGGAGCTCCAGCTTCAAACTGTTTCCTTTGAGGTGGAAGATTGGTTATTCAGCTTGGTCAGTGTCTGATACACATTGGACATCTCTTTATTAGAGGGTGGGGCTACCGTCCTCAAAATAACCAGGCAGAAGACCTCCTCTTTGTCTGCTCTTATGGAGAAGGGTCCCTCTCTGCATCCTCCCTCCTTCTGGGTTGGGAAGTTGCCCCTGAAGCTGACTGGGCAGTCAACTCAGGGTCTGCCTGGTAGGCCCATTACTCTGTTTCCCAAGCACTTGACCTGGGGTGAAAAATTGTTTTGGTACGTCTCCAATACCACATCCCAAAGCTTACTTTTTGTTGTTGTTGTTCACCGGTCATTAGTAAAGTTGACTTTTAGCCTCACTTACCACTGATCTCTGCATTTATGCTCAAGGGGCCAGAAACTTAGAGCAAGATTTAGGTTCTAGCTTCTAATAAGCAACTGAGTGCCGTGGACAAGATAGGAAAACACGGAGTTAACGATTTTACCCCTCTGAGTCTTTTCTACCTTTTCCTTTCTCAGGTGATGAAGTAATATCTTTCACTCAAGCCTAAAGCTTGATCATCATCTGTAATTCCTTTCTCTCTCTCTCATCATCAAGTTGCAGTAATTTCATCCTTGAAATGACATTTGAAGCTACCACTTCCTTTCTATTTCTGTCGTTACGGGTCTGAGGAAGACTTCCATTATCTTCAACTTAGACGACTATAGGAAGTTTTAAACCCATCTTTCTCTCTCCACTCTCTTTTCACTGCTTTCAGAGTTTGCTTTAGTGTATGCATATCTGATCATATCACTCTCCTGCTCAAAAACTGCAAACTCATTATTGCTTACAAGGACCGCCTTCCACAATGTGATGCCAACTTACACACGGAGTTGTGCAAAGGAAACTGGTTGGCAGAAGATTTGAGTTCCGTTCTGGCTAGATCTAGCTATCCTTGTGACCTTGCAAGTTATGCTAGCTACTTTTTGTTTCCTCCTCTGTACAACAAAAGTGTACAATTAGATGTTCTCTCAGGTCCTATTCAGTTGTATGTTTTTCATGACCACATGTCCGCTTTTCTAAGCACTTATTTTGCAAATGTTTTGAATTACAACTGGATACTTGTGGCCCTGTAAATACACTCTGCACTTTCTTGTGTATTGCGGCTTTGCTCTCCCATTTGCTTAACAAGAATTTCCATTCTTATCCTTCACTGATTTCCTCTGTTGAGATTTTACTCATCTTTCAAGGCCTAGATCAAATTCAATCCTCTCATGATTCCCTTGGTTGGAATAATAATTCCTTTGTAGGTGCTCTCAGAAAGCACTCTACTTCTAAATCATTGAAGGTGTTCTGCAATTGTCCAGGTATCTATTTTTCTCTCCCCAATAGAGTTTGAGCTCCTTAATGGAGAGGATGCTTGTGTATTCTTATTTGTACCTCTCCATCTTTGCACCTTATACAGGGTGACGTCTCGGTCCATAATTGCTGCCTCACTGAGTGGATGCGATAAAACATGATATTAACTGAGGAACACTGTTTTTCAGTGTGGCCACTTTGGGGGGGTATCATTCATTAGACTTGACTGATGCTTTTCTGTATGAACTTTGAAAGTTTTCAAAAATCACATTCAGCATCAAAGGACAAATATTTACCAAGGGAATATACTCTAATATTTAAATTAAATGCCCTGCCAAAAAAGCATCAAAAAGTTCTGGTGCAATGGAAGACTGCTTGGATTAAGGGTAGCTTCTTACACACAATGGACAACACCCTCCTGGCTGCAAGTTCTTGACACTTGTTTTATGAAATCACTAACAGCATATTCATTTATACTTTATACTGCTCCAAAGATGCTTCAATGACTTTCTTGTTTTTAAAACATTATGTTACCCCACAAGGAGAAGGGAAAAGACCCTATTTCTGGTCTTACCCAAAAAATAAGAATTCAGATGGGAGATGGAGCCTTGTGTAGCAAAAGACTTTAAAGGATTTATTTAGGAAAGGAAAAATACACCTCCAAGAATGGTAGGTGGGCTGATCCAAGGGAGGAAAAAGCAGCAGTCTTTCTGTGCCCCCTTCTCTCATATCCTCGCTTAGAGGTGGCCTCTTGATTGATTGATGGCTCTTGTCCCTGGAGTGCCTCATCATGTTTGTCCTCTTTGCACATGACCTTACCCATGATGCACACAGAAAAGACCCATAATGGGGGCCTAAACCACAATGCTAGTTATATTACAACGAGCACTGTGTCATGTTGGGTTAGGTCCTTCTCACTACTGCACAGTTGCAGCTGTCAGGTTCTGACTGGGGTCTTGCTGGCTCTCATTTAGAGGAAGTAAAACCCCTTTATGCTGGAGGCAGGCATAACACCATCTTCCAGACCATCCTCCGTCTCCTCCACCTATCTGCCCAGCGCCCCTACTTATCCAACTGAATTATTTGTGCTGAAAAAATTATTGTGAAGATTAAAAAAAATTGCCCATTCACTACACCCTGCATAAGCTCTGATTCTGATGTTGAAGATGCTGACCATATTGATATTTCTTTACCCTAAATACTCATCAAACTCATGTTAGAATACAAAGCTCTAATTTTGTCTTTGTAGGCAGAGGAAGGTGATTAATTGCTCCCTATTCAGAAAGTCAGTTAATGGAAAGAAAAAGGGTCCAGCTCAGTGTGGGACTGCCTCTTCCTTTTCTCAACCAGAAATGCTCATGGGGCACTAGTCTGATTTAGGCTCTTCAGATGTGGAGATAAAAAAACTTGAGTTAATTGTGTCCTTCGAATGGAATAAACACTTCGGCTTTTTTCTGAGCTTCAGCTGAGAGGTTCAGAATCGTTGACTGTGCTTGCCATCAGAAATTGTACTGCCGCAGTCAAAGCCATTTTGCCTTTAGGAGCCTCCTGGAGCAGCTGAATGCTGGTGGGGCACTCCCGTTCCCTGTGCTTGATAACTTTGTGGCCTTTGTAGCACTAGGGGTGAGGAGGAGAGTAGAGAAAATCTTCTTATATCTTAGCAACTAACTGATTTAGTAGGATTCATGACATTCAGCAGACATCCTTATTACTTGCCTTGTCTTGTCCTAAATCCATCTCAAACCACTGTGACATAGAAATGCAATTTTTTTTTTCGTGCTTTTTAAGTAATCCCACAGTGTCTAATGATGTCCAGGGTTTGGTCTATCTTTTCAGCATTCTACTTCTTCAGTTTTGTGACCTGATTTGAGTGAGTGACATCCATTGTGGGGGAGGAGGGCGGGTGTGTGGATGACTTAAAAAAATGAAAGAAAAAAAAGAACTTTCAAAAGGAGATATTTTAAAATGGGACAAATGATACAGTACCAAGAATTTCAATGTACAAATCAACCAAAATAAATTGTGCTGTAAAGTGTTTGACGTGTAGGATGTCATTAAATGAGGCATAGTTATCCTAGTTATTTGAACTGCTTAAAGATCATCCTGTGCATCTGGTGAGAATCTGCCAAGTTTTTTAGCTAATCTTCACACACACAGGACTGTGTTCTTGGTTACAAGACAGAATAGATACACTTGCTCATTTCCCTGCATGGAGTTCTTTCTTCATCAATTTTTTAAAAATTAATTAATTAATTATTTTAATTGAAGTATAGTCAGTTTACAATGTTGTCAATTTCTGGTGTACAGCACAATACTTCAGTCATATAGGAACATACATATGTTCGTTTTCATATTCTTTTTCACCATTGGTTACTATAAGATATTGAATATAGTTTCCTGTGCTATACAGTATAAACTTGTTATTTATCTATTTTATGTGTATTAGTATCTACAAGTCTAGAACTCTCAATTTATAATCCCATCCTCTTCCCCTCCTGGTAACCATAGGTTTGTTTTCTATGTCTGTGAGTCTGTTTCTATTTTGTATATAAGTTCATTTGTCTTTCTCTCTCTCTCTCTTTTTTATTAGATTCCACATATGAGTGATATAATATGCTATTTTTCTTTCTCTTTCTGGCTTACTTCACTTAGAATGACATTCTCCAGGGACATCCATGTTGCTGCAAATGGCATGATTTTATTCTTTTTATGGCTGAGTAGTATTCCATTGTATAAATATACCACAACTTCCTTATCTAGTCATCTGTTGATGGGCATTTAGGTTGTTTCCATGTCTTGGCTATTGTAAATAGTGCTGCTATGAACATTGGGGTGCAGATGTCTTTGTGAATGAAGGTTCTCTCTGGATATATGCCCAGGAGTGGGATTGCTGGATCATATAGTAAGTCTATTTTTAGTTTTTTGAGGATCTCCATCAGTTTTAAATGAAATTCTTCATGGTCATTTCCTGATTCAGGAATCAGTGCTTTGTGCAAAGCCTGTTTTGCTTATGATCCTGTATTTAAATATCAGGAAGAGGGACGTGTTAGTACCTGGGAAGGTGACTTGAGATGGAGTTAGGTAAATGGTGTGTAAGTGAGAAAAATAAAAGGGGACTGGACTTATCCAATGAGATGAGAAGGGTTACCGAAGGTTCTAGGAACAAACATTCCCTGCACCAGGCATTAGTTATCAGTGAAACACATCAATGTCTGGCTACATTGCTGGGTGGAGTAAGGTTTGAGGTGGGGTGAGAGAAGATGTAAATTCTAGGTGCAGGGCATCCATCATTTCTTCACATGGAAAACACATTTCCCAGTTGACTTTTTATAGTCCCATTTTGGGGAGTTGCCACAGTCATTTAAAAATACACATTTTTATACAATACAATCCGTGCAAGAATCTTGATTTCATTTCCTGTATAAATTGTTGTCAAAAATTTTCACCATGTTGCCAAACCAGTTTCCTCTTTCCTGGAATGTATAAAATGGTTTTCTAGAGGTTCCCACAAGTGGAGTTTGCTTGGAAACATCACTCTTTTGTCCTGTTGGCTGGCCTTAATTTTTTTTTATTTTCCTCTGGGGGGATTAGAAAATTTGGCTGCTTTTTCTCCTTGAGGATAAAGCGGGAACTTCCAAATGCCCAGGAAAATAAATGTGTCCCTGACTAGTTGCCCAGTAGAATAATGTAGCTGAAATTATTGTTTTTTTATGGTTATTAACACTGAATTACGCTGGTAAAATGGTCTAAGATCTGACGATGAGAAGAGCTGTATAAATATGAAATCACAGGATTAAACAACAGCTGCATCCTCAAAGGATATTGGAAATTCAGTTATCTAGATTTAAATATGAGAAAGAGCATGAAATGTGTTAGCTTTTGAGATAGGGATGTGGATAAATTTGCAGGTTCATATGCAGTGATTATTTGAAGTCTGTTCTGATTTATCCAGCTGGCTCTTGCCTCCTGGATTGATCGTAGACGTTAATAGACTGCATTTCTTTCATGTTTCAGCCATCCACGTGACTTTCCCCCTTAGGGAGCATAACACAGGGTGTGCTCTGCTAATTGCTGACCTTCAGTGATCAGGGAACATCATCTTTGCTCTAAGTAAATAGAACACAAGTAGCAGACTTAATATGCTGTTTTAATTCTTTACATTTAAATTGGGAATTTTGAAACATTTCATTAGAAAAGATTTTTTTTTCCTCTTTCATTTTTTTTTCTTTTTCTTAAAAACCTTTTAGGGTGAAAAGATGTAGAACATTTATTTATCCAAGGCTATGCCAGAGACCCTACAGGAGAGGCCAGTGTTGTAAAAGGCTACACCAGGATGGGGAGTCTGCCCTGGGGACCATCTCTGAGGATGGCTCCTTTTTGTCCCATGACTATGGTATCTCATTGAAACCACTTTCTAATGGTTGCCAAATCCAATCTTTTGCACTGCTTCTCTCTCTCCATTCTGTAAGCTATCATTTGATACTGTGGGGGCACAGGGAATAAAGTATACATAATGGCCCATGTCCAGGGACCCTGCCTCCTGTGCTTGAGCCTTAAGCTAAAATATCTTTGTTTAAGCTCCCAGGAAACATCCTGACCAGATCCACTTATGAATGGTTGCAGGAAAGAAGAAATTAACACATCACCTCCCGAGTCTGAGCAGAACCAGGAAACATTCATACCAATGTTTTACCTTTTCTTACTTTAACCCCTCACTTCCTCTTCTATAAAAGAAACTAGCATCCAAACCCAGGTAAGATGGTTCTTTGGGACAGTAGTCCACCATTTTCTTAGTCTGCTGGCTTCAGAATAAAGTCACTATTCCTTGCCCCAGCAACTCATTTCTTGATTTGTTGGCCTGTTGTGTGGCAAACAGTATGAGCTTGGACTCAGTGACAAATAAAGTCATCCCTGAGTATCTGCTATCCACAGAGGGCTGGTTCCAAGACCCTCCTTGGATACCAAACTCTGAGGGTGCTCAAGTCCTGTATATAAAATGGCATGTAAACTGCACACATCCTCCTGTATACTTATTTATTTTAAAATATTCAAAAAAATTTATTTATGGTTTGGGTTTTTTGTTTTGTTTGGGAGAAAGTAATTAGGTTTATTTATTTACTTATTTATTTTAGTGAAGGTACTGGGGATTCAACCTAGGACTTTGTATATGCTAAGCAGGCATTCTACCACTGAACTATACTCTCCTCCCTCCTCCTGGATACTTTAAATCATCTCTAGATTACTCATCATCCCTAATACACTATAAATGCTACGTAAATAATTCCTAGCACATGACAAATTCAAGTTCTGCTTTTTGGAACTTTCTGGAATTAAAAAAAAAATTCACCCTGCAGTTGGTTGAACCCCCAGCTACGGAACCCATGGATACAGAGGGCCTACTGCATTCTCAACTCCCTGTCCCCTTTCCCTTTTTCACACTCGGTTACATCACAAACTTGGTTAAAACAAGCTTTCTGGGTACTGCTGTGATTGAACCCAGGCAGCTGATATAAGTGAGACAAAATGCACACTCAAGATAATTGGTTTCGCTTTAAACACATGATCATTACTTTCAAGGAAGAACTTAATGCTGCCAGCCATCCAGCCCATCTCTTCATTCTCCCAGTGTCCTAGATTTGGGCCATATATACTTCTTCCTCTCAGTCCTCCTAGGCAGCCCCACTCCATTCCAACTCTCACCTAACAATGCTGCTTTTTATTTCATTGGTAAAATAAGACCAATCAGAAGAAACTTGCATGTTTTCTAATTGCCTATCATTTTGTTTAATAGTTTTTTTTTTTAAAGGATGTACTGGGGATTGAACCCAGGACCTTGTGCAAGCTAAGCATGTGCTCTACCACTGAGCTATACCCGGCCCCCTAATTGCCTATCTTTATTTTAAGTCATATACTGTGCCTTCTTTTCTTTGCTGTAAGGGGGCTTGATATTCCCGGCTGAGGCTAAATGCTCCATGAATGATTAGACCCCATCCTGCCTTCCCTACTTGGAAACAACACATCAGCATATCTCCCCTCTCTTTTGTAGCTCAGCAATCCCCATTATGTTGGATTATTCCAATGAGCTTATAAGTGTGTTTTTATTTTTCCAATATTAAAAAAGATAGCTTCTCATGTCCCCACTTTCTCATTTAGGTATGATCCCATTTCCCTTGAAAGAGTTATCTATGTTTGCTGATTTTCTGTTTCCAATTACTCTTCTCCTTTCTCTTTTTTTTTTAATATTTTTTATTGATTTATAATCATTTTACAATGTTGTGTCAAATTCCAGTGTACAGCACAATTTTTCAGTTATACATGAACAGATATATATATTCATTGTCACATTTTTTCTCTGTGAGCTACCATAAGATCTTATGTATATTTCCCTGTCCTTTCTCTTTTTAATACACTTAAATCATCCTTTAACCCCTTATACCACTGAAACCATTCTTATCAAGGTCACCAATGATTTCCTTATTGCCAAATCGAAAGATTATTTCTCATATCTCATCTTACTTGACCTAGCAGAAACATTTGACATAGATAACCACTGTCCTCTAAATACTTTCATCACTTGACTTCCAAGACAGTACAGTTACCTCACGTTCCTTTTAGTTTTCTAAATATCTTTACCATCTTCTTTGTCTCCCCAATTTCTATATGTTGGAATGTGCCAGGCTCACTCCTTAAACTTTTTCTCTTTTCTATTCATTTCCCCCCATTTCCCAGGGGACCTCATCTGGTATATCTAGGTATATCTCTACCAGCTATATACATTTAATGCCTATGTTTATGTCTCCTGCCTGGGCTTCTGCTCTGAACTTCATTATCCAAATGCATCCAAATATTCCATATATGCAATGCTTACTTGAGGTTCCATGGGAATGCCTAACAGAACATTTCCCAAACAGATCCAAGTTTGCTTTTACAGTTATCTTTCATATCTTTATTAGAAAATTCATACATCCACCTGTTCTAGCTAAAATCTTTATGTTATCCTTGACTCCCCTCATTCTCTAGCATTCTACATATAATTTGTCATAAATTCAACTGATTTTAACTTCAAAATATATCCTAAATTTATCCCATTCCTACCCTCACTATAAGTCCTGAGTCATTTACCTGGATTAATGAAATAGATTCTTAGCTGATCTTCCTTCTTCTGCTCTTGCCTCTTTTGGTCTATTTTCAACCAAGCAGGAAAAGATCCGATAAAGTATAGCTTAGTCCATATCATTCTCCATCTCCTACCAGGCCCTATATTGTTTATCATCCCCGGTGTCTCTCTGACTTTACTTTCTACTACTATTGTCCTCCTTCATTCCACACTGACCATACAGGTTTCTTTGTTGCTGCTTGAAACACATAGACACAGCTCACCTCAGGGCCTTGGCACTTGCTTTCCTTTATACAAAATGCTCTTCCCTCAGATATTCACATGGCTACTTCTTTTGCTTCATTGACTTCCACTCAAAAGTCATATTTTCAGTGAAGCCTTATCTACTCACTTTATCTAAATTTTATTTCCTTGTCTTCATCCTGACACTGTTTTCCTTCTTACCAAGCTTACATTTTTAAGACTATATAACAATTCTATAAATTTCTTAGTTATTTCGTTTACTATCTGTCTTCTCCACTAGGTCTAAACTCAATAAGGACAGGAATGTTGGTCTGTTTTATTCTCTATTACATAGCTTCTGTGTCTTGGCACATAGAAGATGCTCAAATGTTTATTGAATAAATGAAAGAAAATATGAACTCTCATATGGAAGATGTACCCAAAGTTGTGAGGCATATACAATGAGTAACATTGTGGATTTTATTTACTTTATCTATTCTTTAGTATTTTATGGATGCAAACATAATTTTTCAGAAGACCAGGGAAAGTCCTAGAGAAATGTGTGTATTAGGGATAATTGCTTGAGGTGTGAGATTATTTTAAGTGAACAAAGATTTTCTTTTTATGGAGTAAATAGCATTCTAAGAGTAAAAACTATTAGGAAGAAAAAGCAGACCATTCTAGATGTGCTAGAATATTAAATAAAGTGGCAGAGAGAAGAGGGTGGCTTGTGAATAAAATGACCACCTGGTTTAGCTGTAATAAATCATCTTTTGTATTGAAAAGGACCAGGAATCAGACATTATAAGCACTTGAGGAGATATGAAGCTTGATTCCTCATTTTTCAACAGGCTATTTTAATATCTGCCCTACCCTGACTATCGTAGTGAGCCTCTACGATTATCAGGTGATATGGATACAGAAATATACCACAGCTTCTATGCTACACCCATGCAAGGGATTATTTCTGAGTGCCACCATCCAAGAAATGATCCTGGAAGGAGTGTAAAGCAATTGACAATCAGCTGAATGAAAATCCTAATTTACCTACAAGCCTATTGTTGGCTACTGGGGAGAGGTAGTATGTGGTTAAACCAGCATGGTCTGATGGATTCTTGTGGTCCATGGTGCATAAGAGGTTAAGGCAACTGATTTGAAATCTAATGGAATTTCTGTGTGTACTTTGGAGTCTGCTCCCAGTATCTCCTTGGGGCTATAATGTGATTCAAAGTGGAGGAGAGACTGAAGGCGTAAAGTAGGTTTCAGGAATCTGTGTGCAAAGTAAACGGCATCTGGCCATTTTGGTGGACATGAATTCCAGGGAAGAATCACCAGGGAGTCTGCGATAAATGCCTCTGTAATTCAATAAATGGGAAAGACAAAAAATGGTAGGGCAACCCAGGGCAAAACAGATCATGGGCTTAGAGGTTGAACAGATTTCTGGTTTGGCTAACAGGAGTTAGCCAAAGAGAATGTGGCAAATCAAAATACTCTGACCAAGCCCACACCCAGGTCTTCCTACTTTTGTAGTTATGAAGTTTTTCCTCATTTCCAACCTCCTGCAGCAATTTAAGCCTGTCTCCTCTTTTATAGTGGTCATAAAATTATTCAGCCTCCTTTTAAAATACAGCTACTGCATTTGACTCTCTGATCTCCTGCAGCACCGAATTCCACTGTGTGCAGAAGTATTTCACTTTATTGGTTTTTAAATTTTCCTGCTGCGCCATCCATATGAGTGCTTACTCTCACATTGTGCGATGGCATTTTAAGCTTGGAATTGATAACTTTGTTCCCCCTGTACCTTTCCTAATCTTAAATGGTGCAATTAAGTTCCTTTCTAACCATGCTCATTGTCAGGCTGGAGAAACCAGGTTTTTATAATCTTTCATTGCTTGTCAGTCCTGCCAGACACCTTACCCCCCTCCCAGGTCTAATCTGGACCTTTCCACAAAACACACTGCGCCCTACCCTATAATCACCACCAGGCAGCAATTGTGAAATACTTTGAAAATCGTGAGGTCATTACCTGACAAAAATCTTGCATTTAGGTAATGCTTTTATCCCTGAAGATACCCGTTGTTCTTTGCCAACAATCTCAACATTCCAGACGGCGCCCATCCTGGGAGGAGGAACGTGTCTGTCAGCGTGTCGGTGGGTGACTCCTTGGAAGGAGTTTGTCCCACCTTTGTCCCCCACCAGGCAGAGGGTATGAGGATCTTTTAGAGCGGTCTCGTGGGTCTCGGGGAAGGGAACTGTGTTTGCCGTCAGTACAGCCTGGGCTTGTAGTGCAGCCAACCAAAAGCCAAATAAAATAAAACAGAACATTGAGCAATTGCTAGAGGCAAAGAAGAGTGTCAGTCTAGCTTTTGTTACGGCTGTGCTTTAAGCATCAGTGCATGTGAGAAGCCTGGGACTGGCACTAAGATGATGCTGTGTAATTCGAAGCAGTCAAAACTCAGATGCTGGTTCTTATTAAATATCTGCAGGTTTTAGTGGCTCTGCGTACCTTTCTTTTAAAAAAGAAGAAACATCTTCCCAAGAGGTTCACAATTTAGTGTTCACCCCACTCGCAGCTCTTTGACATGTCCATGTGGCTCCTACCTCAGGGATGATTGCATCAGCTCTGTTAGGAACCTGCCTGGCACAGGTAAGGGCTTGGATTTTTGAGGGCAACAGCAAGACTTCTTTGATGTTTATTGCCAACTCTTCCAGCGTCATGTGTGGCACAGGCTTTTCTGATTGTCAAAAAATAAAGTGAAGCAAGTGTTCCTGAGTCCAAGCTTGTACTGTTCACTGCAGGACATGCCAATAAATTGAGAGATGAGGTTTTGGGGCAAGGAATAGCAACCTTATTCAGAAAGACAGCAGGCCCAGAGGATCATGGACTAGTGTCTCAAAGAACCATCTTACTCCAGTTAGAATTTAGGCTTTTTTATAATAAAAGGGGAGGGGATGTGTGATTGGTTGTTGCAAACTTCTTTGTGCCTGACTCCTTTGTTTTTGTAGCTGTCCACATAGGTCACAATGTTCCTGTAAACCTCCAATGAGAAAAACATTATTCTCTGTTCTGCCACATTTTATCTCTGTATGAATGGAAAAGTGTTATACCTTTTAAAGTCAGAGCCTTGAGAATGGGCTGTCCTATATAGTTCAGGCTCTAGGTAACATTCTTAACTTATAGAAAAAGAAATAGAATGCAAAAGTTAAAGTAAAAGAAGCAGATCCAATATGGAGTCAGATTTGTTCTTCCCTGTTACACAATGAAGCATCAGCTAGTAATACATTTCAGATGTTCTAAGGTCCAGAAATGCAGATAACTCAGCAGAAGTCACACAAATAGCCAGTGCTGAACTCTGAAATGCAGGGCCAAGACTAGGGTGAGACCCTGATACCATCTGATCAATCCTCATATGGTTTTGTCTTGGATGCCAGGAAGGAAGAGCAATCAAGAGAAATAATATTTTGATAAAATACTTATATCAAAAGAATTACGAAAAATCCATAATGAACAAAATATCAAAAATTTAAATAAGGTAGCCCCAGAACAATTGATTTTTTTTTCTCCTTTTGCCTCAGGCTTCAATACAGTTTGGCATGATGTAGCTGCAATGGTACAGACCTCCTTATCCCCCATCTACTGGGACATGACAACATCTAACTGCTCTTGGCTATGTAAGGCTTATTGCCTGGCACGTTTCTCAGGAGTATCTAATGTTTGGTATCTGTGATTCTTTCCCCCAAAATTGCCAGACACCTGAAATTTACTGTTGCTTCCCTGGGCATTACATTCCTATTGCCATTGTTGAAGACCTTGCTCTGTGGATTGGAAATGGTACTATTTTGTGCTTGTTTTATGCTCAGATCTAATATATAGAGCACTGATGCTTTTTTGTGTGTTGTTTTATTGGATGTATATATTTTTTAAGACCACAGACCCAAAGAAGAAGAAGAAGAGAAGAAGAAGAAAAAAGAAGAAGAGAAGAAGAAGAAGAAGAAGAAGAAGAAGAAGAAGAAGAAGAAGAAGAAGAAGAAGAAGAAGAAGAAGAAGAAGAAGAAGAAGAAGAAGAAGAAGAAGAAGAGAAGAAGAAGAAGAAGAGAAGAAGAAGAAGAAGAAGAAGAAGAAAAAGAACATATAATTTCTATGGAATATTTATAGAACCATAGTTACTTAAAATGGACAAATATATAAAACTGGAGAATTGAGGACCACTTACTTCCTGATGTGACGTTGCACTGATACACTGGGGAGAAGCTCAGGTTATCATTTCTGGGGTGGCCTCTTGACTCACCCCTCTTCTCCTCAAGGCTTTATCTAAATTGATAACAGTCATGACAGGGCAGGATAGGGATTAAAGCCCTATTCACAGTTTAGCTAAACTGTAGAATTGGGCTTGGCTCTGAGGTCAAAAATGGGTCTTCTTGTTCCAGCCACACTGTCTTGAATGAATCTATCCATTTATAGGAGTAGGATGGAGGAGTCTGACTTACCTTATTCTTTCTTCAGAGCATGGAGGTTAAGAGTCCGTTGTTTTCAGGTAGACAGAGTCAAGATACTGGGCCATAAGTGAATAGAGACACTCTCCTCATGTTGCCTCCACCCAATAGATAAACATGGACAGAGCAAGTCAGGTCCTTACCAGAATTAGTCACTGGAAGAGGGGGTCTAAAATTGCAGGCTGGTATTACAAGAAATTGAGTATAGTTCCCTGTGCTATATAGTAGGTCCTTGTTGTTTATCTATTTTATATCTAGTAATGGGTGTCTGTTAATTTTGGAAAAGAGCCTTTAAAGAGAATGTATGTATATGTATAACTGGATTACTTTGCTGTACAGCTGAAACTAACATTGTAAATCAACTACACTTCAATAAAAAATTAAAAAGAAACAAACAAGCCCCCCCATGACGACTAAAGATAAATTAGTTGTGACCTTAAAAAAGAATTGCAGTCTGGTAGATGGATTTCCAACAGAAAGCAGAGATGTTGATGAGAAAGCCAGTTTTGTAGGCCTGGCTTCTTTTCCTAAACAAGGCCATGTACGTGCATGAGACCACTATCCAAATAACACATTATCAACAGTTGTAGGGATCATGGTTATCAGCACACCTCAGGAAAGTTCAGGTTCAGCTCTTAAAGGTAAAATGAACAAAACAGAATAATACACAAGTTAGCAGTGGCTTAGACAAGATGGAAATATATTTGTTTTCCTATAAAAGTCTAGACGTGCAGGGCTGGTATTGTGCCCGGTGTGGATTTCTTCTGACTGGTTCTCAATTGTGCCTTCCGTTCACTGGGGCACCTCATGGTCCAGAATGGTTAATCCTGCTTCTGCCCTCACCTCAGCTCTCCAGAAAACATCAAGAAGAAACAAATAAAAATGGTAAGGGGTAAGATTAGCTGACTCTTTAAAAAAGCATTTTCAAACTGCTATTTGAGTTCTGTTTGTATCCCATTGTGTAAACTTAAGCCTATGGGCACACATAACTGCAAGGAAGGTCAGAAAGTTGAATTCTGGATACTCAGAAAAAAATTTGGAAATTAAGAAAGAAGAAAACAGCTATTGGGATCCAGCTAACAGTCTCCACATGAGAACTACCATCGGCCTAAAAACTTTGGGAAATATTAAACAGTTACCAAGAGCATTAGCTGTTAAGACTTCATTTCTTGTTGAAGACTGCATCACCATATTTGAAGGGCTGGATTCTCAACAGCAGCAGCCTAATTATTCAACCATTTGCTGGTTGAAATTCCAAGTGCATTAATTCTTGAGTTCTTTTATCTTTGATAAATCTATTTTTATTTTCTGATCACTTTATTAGCACATATTATGCTGAAATTCTTGCTTTCTTTATATTTTTAAGGATCATCTTATTTTCTCACTGTTTTCTTTAGCTTCCTATCTCTAGGTAAAATAAGGTGTGACCTGATTAACTACTACGTTCTTCTTCACTATAACTTATAGTGTAAACTTATCCACTTCTTTGCAGATTATTTTAAAAGATTCCAGAGCATTGTAGGGAAAATACCACATGGGTCTATATACATGCATATGTTAAATATGAAGGATTACACTTTGGTATTCAATGGAAATCTATAAACCTTTACTCAATATTTAATTCAACATAGCATCAGGTTTAACTTATTATTGCTTTAATATTAAAAATCTATTTGCTCTTATCAAAAGCAAAGAATGTTAAGTTTAGGGCTTTTGCAATGGTTGACTTTAGTAAATTTAGCATTTATAGCTTTGACATTCTTGTAAGGATCCAATTGTCCATACTTGGAATAAGGAAAAACATTCCTACTTTCTAAAGACATTAAATGCTATACCCCTTGAAAACAGCAATATGAATTTGAGTCATATTGCTACTAGCTTGGAAATTAGATGAAGGCAGTTTACTGGTTAAGAATTGTAGCCAGCTTCCCAGCATCTGTATCTCAACTGATGGAGTTCACAATTTTGAGGACTGTTGAGGTCTGAGGATGTGTCCATTGAAGGTGCCAAAGATGTACAGTATTATATCAACTTCCTGGAGGTCAAATATCTGTGTAAGATAATCTCTCTTCTGATTTAGAAACAGAAGAGTTAACTACATTGGAAGCAACAGAAAGTTCCGGCTCTTTGCTGCAAGGAATTCTGAATCAAGTCAGGTGAATAGAGATACAATTTGTCTGCTCAGGTAAATAAATGGTAAATTTAGCAATTTGGGAGTGGGGCAATAGTAAAACATGGTGTAAATATTCATTCTTTAAATTTTAATGGCCTAATACTTAAAAAATTTTGGTGGTATTCGCTATTAAGGATATGGAAGCAAATTTCTCCCTTTAGCCCTTAGTTTAACTCATTATTTTGGTCACCACATGGTCAATCTGTTCTGTTCTGTTTTGTTCAGTATATTCCTGAATAATTAATGATAATTAGTAAGTTGGTAGGAGGTGGGGCAATCAAGTAGAATCAATTAATATTGAGACCACCCTAACTTGTCACAAAGCAATATTGTATGAGTGAGCTCTGTATGATAGATTTCCAGTTTCAGGAGTCCTAGCATGACCGTCCCTTACCACGTTACCAGGTTGAGAGTCAGGGATCTCTGTCAAGCCTTTGATCCTCAAACATAAGTGGCTATTTTTAAAAAACAATTAAGTCCCTCTGATAAAGGTAGGAACTATCCTTATTAAGGTTATACCTATTGGCTGTAAATTGCAACATTGCATTCAAGATTAACGAGGTGAGACCAGTGAGATTTTTGTCTTGCATAAATAAAAAACAGTCTCAAAGTCAGATTTTAAGGATGGTCCAGGAGGCTTAAGCAAGCTCCTTATATCTTGTGGATCTTAATGTTCCCTCTGGATAATTGCTGCTACGTAAGCTGAATTTATCTGCCAATGAGAAAGAACTAAATCAATACAATTGGCCCAAAGAAAGAAAGCATATGATGCTCTTGACTGTGTAATTCATTGCCTAAGTTGATAACAAGTAAGTAAATAACGCTGAAATACAGCCAACCTCGCCACACACTAGGAAGAAAGGAGAAACAGGGAAAGCCAAGTGATCTGGGCAAACCTCGGTACTAAGTTATTTGTTGTTTTGATTCGCACTAAGCTTGCAATGCCAATCAAAGGACTTGGAAGCTTAGATTAACGACACACTGACATTTCCAGTAGTGCTAGCTTTTGTACAAATTTTGAGCTTTCAGATCTCTTGTTTCTTTTTGTACTAACTGTTTGTAAACTTTAAGAATCACTATAAAATTAGACGGATTTTGAATGTTGTTAAAAAAGGTTAATTTGAGGCTGTCTTTTAGACATTTGTTCTGTTAACATTTTATGCTTTGTAAAATAAATAAGGGATTTATAAAAATGCCAGTAGGGCAGCATGAAGTTTTGTCTTCCTTGAGTAAGAAAAACCTTTTAATCTGAGACTGCCTCAAGCAGTGTTTGTAATCAGTCCTTGATAAAAGAGATGTAACAACTACCTCAACAAGTCTTTCTTAAGGTGCCATGAATATGCAGGGACAAAAAAAATTCCCATTTTCTCCTTGCTTGGGAATTTCCAGTAGATCTTCTTCTCTGAACACTTTTCTATTGCTTGAAGAACTATATAAGAACATTTCTGTATTTTTGGCTTTAAGAGACTTCCCTTCCTAAGAAGTATCCTGTCCTGAGGGAATGTTTGGAGATCCATGGCTGTGTTATAAACAGAGGTATTGTGCAGTGAAAACATGCTTCACAATGTTATAACCTGTCATGTGGCAATGCCAGAAAATGATTCTAAACAACAAATGTTTCCTTTTTGTTTAATTTATTTTTTCTTTGCCAGGAAATTGGTGGCCAGATACATGTACTGGAGCTATATCATTAAGACTTTCATGCAGACACATACATGCAGACACACACACACACACACACACACACACACACACATACACACACACACAGACTCACATTTACACACAGAGCTATTTGAGACTACAATCATGGTTCTAAGTGTAATTTGCTGTCCCTTACTAGTGTCTGTCGGTGGCCACTTTGCTACAGGCTAGCATTTTTATTGCTAGTAGAAGTCAGTGATAGGCATAGAATTATTGCCTGCTAATTACATCATTATTACATGTCACTATTGTATTTGGACTTGGGGCTATTTGTAACTTGTTTGATTCCCAGCACAGAGCTGTAATTGAACAGAATATTCTAAATGTGCACATTTGTTATCCAGATATCATAGCTCAGTTGGGAAGCACTGGACAGTACATTTAGGGCTGCTGTAAACTCATGTTGAGTTATATCTGTGTACCCAACCCAACACCACTCACTCTTGGCATTTTCAGATGGCACAGGCTCTGTACTGGTAATTTGCACATATTTGTGATAAAAAGTAGGTCCAGTAAGGGAAGCCATATGGTTTGCTGTTCAAGTCTGATGCATTTGTGAAGTAACAGATGTAAAACTGAGCACACCTGGAATTCAGAGGCAGAAGCCCTGACAGAGCAATCTGTTGTGTAACACCATATGTACTTGAAGATTTGTGGGGATGAAGTCCCTACAGAAATAACCTGCCTTGATGTAACCCACATCTTAATATATAATCTACACTGGCTGTTGGGCGTTTATTTTTCATGGCTGGCTACATTTATACTCACATTAGTTTTCCATGATGATTGAATAAATATGGTAGCAGACACTTCATTTGAGGGAATACAAAGAGTAGGACAGATCATTTAAAAATGTAGGCAGTACCTTTAGCTCTATTTTGCCGTGTTGTAGAAGGGTCTCTATGAATACAGAGAGTGCACATACCTGTGGTGTGAGTGTGTGAGTGGTCATTACCAAGTTTTATAGAACTGAACCTGGTGGCTTCTTTTGCATTATTTCTGTGCTCTAGAAGCTGTGGGAACACCTCTGGTAGAGATGCTGGCAGTATTGCAGAATGTCACATGGATTACACAGGTCAAATATTATTGTATAAAGCTGGGCTCAAGGGAGAATTAATTGGATTGAGATACAATCTAGTTCTAGTGCATTTGGCAGTTAAAAATCCCTCTTATATCTCCATTGCATATTAATGCAGTAACCCCAAATGACTGACAGTCAGAGGGGTTGTATAGGCACATAGAGACATAGAAGCTTCATGGTCTAGGGATATACAGAAAAGACTGACTTGGTGGCACCGTCAACATCTGAGCTGCCACTTGAGAATACATTAGCCCATCTTAGAAGAAACATTAGGGGTTTTTTGCCTGTAGGAAACAACTGAACAAAGAAAAAGAACAGAGATATCTACAGTGGTCCAAAGATGTGCTTCTGTATTCAGCAGTTGTGTTAGGTTAGGGGAATGTCACTGTGTAGATTAAGAAGAAATTGCAAGTTTTGACATTTTATATAGTTTTATGTAAGAATTATAATAAAGGACAGTATCTTTATTTTTCAAGAATACCACATTTTAATAGCAGTTATATAAGGTGAAAAAAGTGAACCAAGCAATTTTTTTAAAGGTAAAACTCAACAATGAGATTTTTTTTCAAATTGTTTTTTTAGTAGGGAGATAAAATCTCAGAAATTTCTTTTTTTTTTTTTTTAAGTGGAGAGGTGTTGAAGATGAAGTGTGGATCAGAGGAACAAATCTGTGCAGGTCATCCAGTCTTGGAATGAGAGATAAGAGAGAAATGGTTCCACTGAAGAAGGATTTGCAGTACTTTGACCCAAGTATGGGGGCAGTCAATATTAAGAAATACTCTGACCAAATGGAGTTCAGGTTCTTGATCAAAGTTGCCCCCTGGATCCAAGACATCCCATTCCTGGTTGCCTTGGCAAAAGGACATTTATCTTATGGTAATGGTATTATAATGAAGAACAAAACATGCACATTTTTAAAGAGGAGGGTACAGGATTACCTTCACTTTGAGGAAAGTCTGGGAGTGATTTAGGATGTTTTGGTCCTACAAAGTATGTAATTAGTGGGAGGAATATTACTTTTTGATAAATAGGTGAATAATACTGCATGCACAAGTGGGCCTCCAAGAACTGCTGACCCCTGATACTCTACTCACTCTTATTTCAATATTCTACACCCACCTTACCTCCCAGTGCTCACTATCACCATGACTACTTGGAAGAAAAGCCAAGAAATCAAAAACCCAGGACTGGGAAAAGGCAGAGGCTCACATTCTTGGGGTCCTGGGAAGGGATTAGAACCATCTAGGTAGTTGCTGCTTGGGCTCTCCTGTGTCCTTGACATCATGGACATAAAATCCCCCGCAGCTCTGTGTCAGCTTAGTTCATTCTTTTGTTATCATAATATTATGCATTTGGAATATGTTCTGTTTCACTAGTAATTATGCCACATAACAACAATATATTTTGAACAGTGAAGAAGAGAAGGGGGTTATTTCAAAACAGTTTTCCTGGTTTAATGTATTTGTCAAACACTTACATAGTGCTCAGTATATGCCATGCATTTTCTTAACCCTTTTAATATATTAATATATTATCAATTAGATGGATTATTCCTGGTGGGGTGTGGCAGAATTGATTTGGCTTAAATAATTCAGATTATTGAAAAATATATTATGTATATGTTGAGAAGTTCAAATGTTAATGTGGAGAAATCTGACCTGAAATTCTCATTCACTTAGGGTTCCTTATGTGTGGTCTGTGGTACTCAAAGGAGTCCACAAACAAGCTTGTAGGGGACTGTGTTTATGAGTCTGCCTATAAAGATCTGCCTGTTCATTTTTTTTTACAGGGGAAATAGTACATGTTCTTGTCAGACTCCCAAAGGCATCTGTAACTCACAGTGATGGTGGTGATGCCCATTACTTAGCTTCCATCAACATCTCTTCCCTTTCCGTTTGGTCTCATACGAAAAAATTAAAGAGGAAATGAAAATATCTACAGTGTTTGCAGAATGCAAACTGGTGGTGTTGGTGTGGAAGGATTTTGGTAAAATTTCTTCTCTTAGAATACATCAAAACTTTGAATAGCAACAAAAAGAAAAATAGAGGTTAACTGTTTAAAAACTGTCATCAATGCAATGAAGATAAACAGCTCCAAACTGCAAAATATTAAAGAGAACTCCCAAGTCCTTAATGCCTAGATTAGGACAAGAGAGTCTTCTGGGATTTGATGTGAGTCTTCTCCAATTTAGAGAGAAGAACTGATTTCCTTAAAAGTGTCACAGTCCTGAAAAGAAGTGGTAAACAAAGCATTACTGCCATCATGGAGTTTACAGGATTGTGTAGGAAGACGGAAAATAAAGAGCTGAGCAGGGAATTTCTAATAATAATCAATGCTCCAGAGAAAATTAAACACGGTGCTTGAGGGTCAGTGGTCAGGGACATTGGAACTGAGAATTGACTGACAAGAAGATGCCAGCTTGGCAAAATTTGGGGAAGAGTGTGCCAGGAAGAGGGAGAAGATAGTAAAGGGAACCTTGGGCAGGGATGATCTAGGCAACGATAAGGAATAATGGGAGGGTCATCATGGCTGGCTTAAGCCAGCAGGAGAAGTGGTAGTGTAATAGAAAAGAACAAATCTGACTCCATATTAGATCTGTTCTTTTGGCTTTAACTCTGTGCTGTTTCCAGGGCTAGTTCTGCACCTTTTGTAAAAATAAATAAATAGGATAGCCTATTCTCAAGGCTCTGACCTTTCAGGTATTAACACTTTTGCAGTCATGTAAAGATAAAAAGTTGCAGAATAGAAAATAATATTTGTTTTGTTGGAGGTTTGCAGGACACCATGGCCTGACATACGTGGACAGCTGCAAGAACAAAGAATTCCAACACCAAGAAGTTTGCAACAAGCACAAACCCTCCCCTTTTTTGTATAAAAGAAGGCTGAATTCAGACTTGGGGAAGATGGTTCTCTAGGATATTAGTCTGCCATCTTCTCGGTCTGCCAGCTTTCCGAATAAAGTCATTCTTCAGTTGCCCCAACACCTCATCTCCCGATTTATTTGCCTGTCCTGCAGCAAGCAGAACAAGTTTGGACTTGGTAACAGTAGGAAAATGTAAATGTTATAAACCACAATGAAGTAACTGAATACAATTTTTTAAAAATTCAGGAAGTGGGAAGAATTGGCAGTGGACAAATTTCTTCACCTTTTATATCATGGCATTGATCACTGATTAACTTCTAAAGTGAACATATGTTGTTAAACAGCACAATGATCCCAACCTCTTAAAAATTTAGAACTAATTTCTTAATATTTAAAATATTAATATCTCTGCAGTAAATGTTTAAGTAGTTCAGCATTCCCTTGAGTTGTATTTTTTCTAAGAAAAAATAATTTTAAAAATTTAATATTTGATTTTTTAACATTTTTTATTGATTTATAATCATTTTACAATGTTGTATCAAATTCCAGTGTACAGCACAATTTTTCAGTTATACATGAACATATATATATTCATTGTCACATTTTTTTCTCCATGAGCTAACATAAGATCTTGTATATATTTCCCTGTGCTATACAGTATAATCTTGTTTATCTATTCTACAATTTTGAAATTCCAGTCAAGCCCTCCCCACCCTCTGCCCCCTTGGCAACCACAAGTCTGTATTCTATGTCTATGAGTCTATTTCTGTTTTGTATTTATGCTTTTTTTTGTGTGTGTGTGTGTGTGTGTGTGTGTGTGTTTAGAATCCACATATGAGCAATCTCATATGGTATTTTTCTTTCTCTTTCTGACTTACTTCACTTAGAATGACATTCTCCAGGAGCATCCATGTTGCTGCAAATGGTGTTATGTTGTCGGTTTTTATGGCTGAGTAGTATTCCATTGTATAAATATACCAACACTTCTTTATCCAGTCATCTGTTGATGGACATTTAGGCTGTCTCCATGTCTTGGCTATTGTAAATAGTGCTGCTATGAACACTGGGGTGCAGGTGTCATCCTGAAGTAGGGTTCCTTCTGGATATATGCCCTGGAGCGGGATTCCTGGGTCGTACGGTAAGTCTATTTCCAGTCTTTTGAGGAATCTCCATACTGTTTTCCACAGTGGCTGCACCAAACTGCATTCCCAAAAGCAGTGTAGGAGGGTTCCCCTTTCTCCACAGCCTCTCCAGCATTTGTCATTTGTGGATTTTTGAATGATGGCCATTCTGACTGGTGAGAGGTGATACGTCACTGTAGTTTTGATTTGCATTTCTCTGATAATTAGTGATATGGAGCATTTTTTCATATGCCTATTGATCATTTGTATATCTTCCTTGGAGAATTGCTTGTTTAAGTCTTTTGCTCATTTTCAGATTGAGTCGTTTCATTGTTTCTTATTGAGTCGTATGAGCTGCTTATATATTCTGGAGATCAAGCCTTTGTCAGTTTCATTTGCAAAAAATTTTTTCCCATTCTGTAGGTTATCTTTTTGTTTTACTTATGGTTTCCTTTGCTGTGCAGAAGCTTGTAAGTTTCATTAGGTCCCATTTGTTTATTATTGCTTTTATTTCTATTACTTGAGTAGACTGTTCTAGGAGAACATTTTTGAGATGTATGTCAGATAATGTTTTGCCTATATTTTCTTTTAGGAGGTTTATTGTATCTTGCCTTATGTTTAAGTCTTTAATCCATTTTGAGTTTATTTTTGTGTATGGTGTAAGGGAGTGTTCTAGCTTCATTGCTTTACATGCTGCTGTCCAGTTTTCCCAGCACCATTTGCTGAAGAGACTGTCTTGATTCCATTGTATATTCTTGCCTCCTTTGTCAAAGATTAGTTGGCCAGAAGTTTATGGGTTCATTTCTGGGCTCTCTATTCTGTTCCATTGGTCTATATGTCTGTTTTTGTACCAATACCATGCTGTCTTGATGACTGTAGCTCTGTAGTATTGTCTGAAGTCTGGGAGAGTTATTCCTCCAGCCTCTTTCTTTCTCTTAAGTAATGCTTTGGTAATTCTGGGTCTTTGATGGTTCCATATAAATTTTATTATGACTTGTTCTAGTTCTGTGAAATATGTCCTGGGTAATTTGATATGGATTGCATTAAATCTGTAGATTGCCTTGGGCAGTGTGACCATTTTAACAATATTGATTCTTCCAATCCAAGACTATGGGATACCTTTCCATTTTTTAAAGTCTTCTTTAATTTCCTTCATCAGTGGCTTATAGTTTTCTGTGTATAATTCTTTCACCTCCTTGTTTAGATTTATTCCCAGATATTTTATTACTTTGGGTGCTATTTTAAAGGGGATTGTTTCTTTACTTTCTTTTTCTGTTGATTCATCGTTAGTGTAAAGAAATGCAACTGATTTTTGAATGTTAATCTTGTAACCTGTTACTTTGCTGAATTCTTTGATCAGCTCTAGTAGTTTTTGTGTGGACCTTTTAGGGTTTTCTATATATAGTAACATGTCCATGGCATATAGTGACACTTTTACCTCTTCTTTTCCAATTTGGATCCCTTTTATTTCCCTCTCTTGTCTAATTGCTGTGACTAGGACTTCCAGGACTATGTTGAATAGGAGTGGTGATAGTGGGCATCCTTGTCTTGTCCCAGATTTTAGTGGGAAGCTTTTGAGTTTTTCACCATTGAGTACTATGCTGGCTGTAGGTTTGTCATATATAGCTTTTATTATGTTGAGATATGTTCCCTTTATACCCACTTTGGTGAGAGTTTTTATCATAAATGGGTGTTGAATTTTATCAAGTGCTCTTTCTGCATTTATTGAGATGATCATGTGGTTTTTGACCTTTCTCTTGTTGATGTGATGTATTACATTGATTGATTTGCATATGTTGAACTACCCTTGTGTCCCTGGGATGAACCCTACTTGGTCATGATGTATAATCTTTTTTATGTGTTATTGGATTCTATTTGCTAATATTTTGGTGAGGATTTTTACATCTATGTTCATCAGTGATATTGGCCTATAATTCTCTTTAATATTTGATTATTAAAAGTAACATTGGTATGGGTCCAGTTTTGTAAAATTATTCTTCCTTCCTTCCTTCCTTCCTCCCTTCTTTCCTTCATTCGTTCCTTTCTTCCTTCCTTCCTTTCCTCCTTCCTTTCTGCTTTTCTCCTACATAGATAAGAAAGGCACAAGATGTCTGGAATGATGTTCACCTAATGATGATGATGGATATTTTCACATATCTGTTTTAGTCTTAGTTTTACAATAGATATGAAATGACATTTATTATTCATATTAATATTTTGTGGACATTTTGCTGTTGTAGTTTTTGTTCTTACCTTCTTTGGCCTAAGATATTGAGTAATTTTTTTGTGTGTGTGTGTTTTTTCTTTCTCACCTTATTTCTAGTATTTAACAATTTTACCCAAGATCTTTGACCATCTTTTATAAATTCTAGCTTCCTTATTTTTTCAGCAACAGTGAAATATGAACAACTTTATCAAGATATTTCCTACTTCTACACTCATGGATTTGAACACTTTCTTTGAGCCCACATATTAAATAAAATCTTATTATTTTTGCATTGATCTTTAATATCTTTCTACTGGTGGGATCTGTAAGCTACCATCTATGATAAATTTTAGTAGCTAATGGCTATTGAAATGACAGGTTTAAAAATGACTCTTGTTGTTAATTTTTTCTTTGGATGTGGGAGCTTTAGAACTGCCTTCTATTTCTGACACATTCTTTTCAATAATATTCTTAAAACAGTGGCATATACTTATCTTTAAGTTTATGTAAACACATATCTCAAAATAAGCATTTTTGTCAATAAGCTCATTTTAAAAGGATTGATCTATTTATTTTTTATCTTTAAGTAACTAGATGCAAGTTTGCTCTTTGGACTCAAAGACTAGTTGTGTGAATGCTGTGGTAGGTTGTATCATGGTTCCCAATTCTCTCTCTTCATATTACTGTTTTGTGCATTCATGCTATGTAACTTTGTAGTAGCTCACTTGATCCATTAGGGAAATGTAATTTCTTGCCTACTTGATTTTGGACTTGACCATGTGACTTGCTTTGGCCAATGAAATGTGAAAGTAAGTAGAAGCTTTAAATGGGTTACTCTTTGTTGCCACCTGGTTTAGTCTCTTATGTGTCTGCCAACTTGCCCCAGGTAGTTCTTGCCTCCAGATAATGAAGAAATGTAAAAATAGACCTGAATTTGACCTGCAGTTGGAGCCTAGTCACATCCAAAAGAATCTCAGTGAGACCAGCCAGATCAATCAAACTCCAGTTGACATATAGACCCCTAGTGAAAACAACAAATGCTTATTGCTGTAAGCCACTGAGATATCGGAGCTGTTTTTCTGCAGCATTATTGTAGAAACAGATGATGAATCTGATTATTTTTAAAACAAGGTATCTTTCCTTACATTCTGTTCCCGCAAACACAATTACTTGGAAAACTAAGATCATCATTCATTAAACTGACTCCAGTTTGTGATTCCAGTTGTGAGTCTGCTACTTATCAGCCTTGTGCCATTGAAAATTTTCTTAATATCAGGAGGCTTATGTTTTCTCTTTTGTGAAACTTGGATAATAGCTTCTCTATAGGATTAAAGATATATGTCAAATAATTTAATACAGACACAGACACTAAACAGGTGTACAATAATAACTGTTCTTTAACTCATTGAATTTAATCTGTACTACTCACCACTTTATAATATCTTACCTTGGCTCTTGGAAAATTAATACAAATGTCATTGTACAAATAACAATTTATGTTGAATAAGTACAAAATGTGAAATAAATTTCATTAAACTAAAAGTCAGGCTTACTAGATCCTTTGTTCCTCTTATCATATCATCAGTAAATATTTATAAAATATTTATAAGGCCTTTGTCGACAGAGCTGGTCAGACCAAGATACTTATTTTTCTGAGTTACATGTCAGTCAAGATGAGGCCACATGACCTTTGAGATCAACCCATAGCCTATGGAGAACAAGGTTTATGGAAGGGCACAGCAGAGAGAAGAAAATGGGTCATGGATTCACTAAAAGATAGTTAAGTTTGAACCAAGATAACAAAATTATGCACAGATAAGCATCAGTGACTACAAACAAGCCATGTGTACGTGAGATAGTTAGATATAAGTTTCTGTGGAAAATACCACATATTTTCTGTGCTGTTGAGGAAAAGATTAAATCAGGTAATGTCCAGAGTGACTGTTACACTTGATTTCAAAGACGATAAGTCGCATCCTGCATGTGACTCCACTGTATCAGTTCTGTGTGTATTTGGCTAACTGAATCGGTGAATAAGACAGATACAGCCCTGTCTCCGTGGAGCCTGGAGTCTTGCACAGAGACACACAGGCTGTCTTATGAAAAATTTTTATTTCAGTTTCTTAAACACACACAGCTCTTTCCCACCTTGGATCAGAACCCTTGCACATACTGACATTTGCTCTTACCTCTGCCTGGAATTCTTTTCTCCTTTCCTCTTGGCAGCCAACTGTGTGTAGTTACAAACTGTGAATTGTTATAAAGCAATGGAAATAAGTGTAGAGACAAGAGGCAATGTTTATGCAGAAACCCGGAGGATGAGGAGGATCAGGGCACTTGAGGAGGAGGGGAAGTAGCGTGACATCTCAGGGAAGAAGGAGCTTTGCATCTCCTGGAAGTGATAGGAGGCGTGAAAGGGGGAGACCTTTGGGGGCTATTGCAGAAATCCAGGTGAGGGCTGATTGGTGAGCTGGAGGAGGAGGATGCTTATGGGAATAGAAGTAGGACAATTCAAGAGATACTTTGGCTGTAGAAATAACAGCACTTGGTGATGGATTGAATGTAGGAAGTGACTTAGAAGAAAACTTAAAGACAACTTTTATGTTCTTTTTTTGATTGAAATATAGTTGATTTACAATGTCGTGTTTGTTTCTGGTATATAGCATAATGATTCCTTTACACATATACATATATTCCTTTTTTTAATTATAGGTTATATACTATATTCAAGGAATTGAATGTAGTTCCCTGTGTTATACAATAGGACCTTATTTTTCTATTTTTATATATAGCAGTCAGTATCTGCTAATCCCAAACTCCTAATTTAGCCCTCCCCTCTCTTTCCCCTTTGATAACCAGTAGTTTATTTTC
This sequence comes from Camelus ferus, assembly GCF_009834535.1. Lineage (NCBI taxonomy): Eukaryota > Metazoa > Chordata > Mammalia > Artiodactyla > Camelidae > Camelus > Camelus ferus. The sequence continues at coordinate 66,156,976 of NC_045709.1, forward strand.
CATGTTAAAGATGACTTCTAAGTCTCTTCAAAGTTGAATGACAGTGGTCAAAGGAGATTACTGGTAGATTTGTAGACCAAGCTGCTGTCTGGAGGATGCCCAGATGACTGATCAGGAATAACATTGATTTAAAGAGGGGCTTTGATCATAAAAACGAAAGCACAGACAGAACACAGTGGTAGGTGGGACTCAGAGAAGAGAGAGGAGCAGACAAGCACAAGTCTAGACAGGTCATGTCCAGAGGCTATTCTTAGTCTGAAGACCTGGTCCCATCCTCATGTTTCAAAACAGTGCTAGACCACCAAGGCAGGGTGGGAAGCAGCATCAAGGGAGACAAAACTTCAGAGTGAGAAGAGGTTGTGGAATCAGGTATATCTGAGAAACAATGACAGGTTCTGTGATCTTGTGTGAGTTACCTGAATTTTACTTAACCTTTCAGAGCCTCAGATTCCTTATTTACAAAATAGGATGAAAATATTTACCTTGCATGTTTGTTATGGAGATTAACTGGAGCAATGTTTACAAAATACCTTGTATATAGTACATGCTAAAAATGTGGTTCTCTTGGCCTCCACACTGTGTAAAGGAATTCACGTCATCTGAGAGCACTCATTCAGCTCCATGATGAGTCAGATGCTGACACTAAAGGGCTGGGGTTTTGTCCAGCTCTCCTCATGCTGTGGACTCGGGATGGGGAGATAGGAATACATATAATTTATGGTACATTCTGAATCATAGTCAAAATCATGCTACATTACATATCATACTACATGGTGTTAAGTTCTTTCGTTCTTACATCTTCACAGCAACTCCATGAGAATAGTGTCATTTGATTTCTTTTCTAAATGAGGACAATTAGGCAGAATTCTGGCAGTCTGAGCAAAGTTACGAAGCTCCTGCCGGAAGAGCCAGGATTGGAACATGCTGGGTCTGATGCTCAGACATTTCTCCCTCTCTGTTTTACAGCCTCTGCAAAAAATAGGCCTTTCTGAACTCAACTCCTAAACCTTAAAACAAGTCCCGAGTCCAACAGGAGGGAGTTGTCTTTATCTAAAATATAACTTTTTTCCCCCTCTGGAGTGCACATGAAGGCTCTATTTGTGAGGAGTTGGTCTGTTTATTCATTGTTCTTCTCACTGCACCATCTGTCCTGCTTCATATGTATGGTCCATGAGGACCACAAATAGAGATCCTCTTTGAATTTGGAAGAGCTGAGTCATTCATTCATAGAATTTAGTCACACTTCCTTATTTTAGAAATGAGAGACCTTTGAGTCTTTCTGAAAGGTTGTCTGACACCCTGAGGTCATCGCCTAATGATATTTTAGCCATTTTAGCTCTTTTAGTTAAATAGTCTTTTGGTGTCTCAGGCATCTCCTTGTTTGAATTATTATTTTTTTTAAATCTGTGATTCAATCCTTACTGGCAGCAATAATGATTTTTCTCAGTAATATGACCAGGGAAAGGCACACACCTCCTCCATCCTTGGATATTGAACTGTTATCTCAGTTTCAATGTGAGCAGAATAGAACTCTTAATTTCCCTGCCTCAAATCTGCTTGCCTTCCCCTACAGTCTTCCCCTTTTCAGTAAGTAGCTAGCAACTCCAGACATAAACCTTGATTCCTCTTTCTCTATGGAAATCAGCCTCCAGATGTACATCAGTTGGTCCCATCTTTAAATTGTCCCATCCTCCACTGCTATCTCCAGCAACATCTTTTGCCTGAACTGTTTCAACAACCTCCTAAGTGGTTCTCTTGCCTCCACTTCTCACCCTTTTGCTCCCACTCTCTGCAGAATACAAAATCCAAGGTCTGGACAATAGCTTCCTATGTCCTGCTTGATTGGAACTCTGACGTGATGGCCAACTTAATCCCACACCCTCTTGGCTCTAGCCAATCTGGCCACATTTTAGTTCCAACAACTTGGTTCTTTCTGCATGGAACTCTCTTCTCCCAGATAGGCACATAGCTTATATTATTATTCTATATTTTCTTTGACATTTCTGCTAAAATAGCACCTTGTCAGAAAGCCTTTCTTGATCACTCATTACACAATGACAATACCTTCTCCATCCTTCAGTTCTCTCCACAGCAGCCATGGCTGCATCAGCACTGGATATATTTGTTCATTGTTCTTCTCACAGCACCTTTCATCCTGCTTCACATGCATGGTCCATGAGGACAGAGATTTTTCTCAGATTAGCTTAGAATCATGTTTGACTTGAACTAGGAACTCAATTTGTACTTGCTGAATGAATAAATTGATGTTAATGTTTGCAATATTACTTGTCACCCTTGTAGATTGGGTCAAAGTTCTTAAGTATAATCATTTTAACTACTTTTTCTTTGATTGCTCTTGTACTACTGACCTCTGGTTTTATTATAATTAACTATGACTTTGATAAGAAATATTCCTAACTTTGAGGAATAGCAATTTCTACTGTAAACCCTTACTATTGAATGGATAATATTATGACTTGATTATGACCACATCATTTCTGGTAAAAATATTGAAAAATAAAATGCATCTCTTTATAGCTGATATTTTTGTATAGAATTTTCCCTTATGCCCACATAACACTGGATTCTGCTGTGTTTATTTTATTTGCTTTAAAATTTAATGCTTATTATGTTTGGGAAACTAAACCTGAGTGAAAATGAAAACCTTCTCCTATGCTATCAACAGATATGTTATCAATAGTTTTAACCTAATTTTTAGTGAGTTTTAACATGTAGTGGAACAAGTAAGGATTCTTTTTTCCTGACTTAATTCCCATTGACCATAATTTGTGCTGCAAAGATGATGTGCTGCACTTTAGCTTGTTTTTTCTGACAAACTCAGACTGTCGTATTGAATTTCGAAGCACGTGCACTTGAAATTGGACGTCCACTGTCAGTGAGGAGAACCCGCAATAGCCACATCTTGCCTCCTCTCCTGTGATGTGATACAGCTAATCTCAGCTGAACTATTTGAGATGCCTATTTCTGCTTCAATCTCAATGAATTTAGAGTGGTGATCAATTAACAGTAAATAGGTTTCTTTGTCAATTTGGAAGCATCCCAATGAAGGTAAAGAGAGTGGAGTAAGGTGATAAATAATTTATAGTTGGAGAGAATCCCTAATTCGTTCTGCCCACTCAGAGGTTCTACATTATTTTTTTTAGGGGAAACATGAGACCAATACCCAGAAACCTGGGACAAAAATTAACTCTGTTTAAGAAAGAGCTTTTCAAACTAAAAGACATGGCAGCTTTGTTGCTTACACCTGGATTTTATACAAATGCTGTGATTACAAAGGGCCATTTGCCTGTGACCCTCCAGAGGAAATTTTTGCATTTTGTTACCCCAAAAAAGGAAAGGAAAAGACCCCAGTTCTTGTCTTACCCAGAAGATAAGAATTCAAATGGGAGCCAGAAGCATTGTGTAGTGAAATATTTTAAAGGTTTTATTTAGTAAAGGGAAAGTATATCTCTAAGAACAGGAGTTGGGCTGATCCAAGGGTAGATAGCAATGGTCTTTGCCCCTTCTCTTATGCCCTCTCTTGGAGATGGTCTCTTGATTGATAGCTCTTGCCCCTGGGGTGCTTAGTTATGCTCATCTCCTTTTGGGCATGTCCTTACTCATGATGCACACAGAAAAAGCAATGGCAGGGTCCTAAACTGCAGTGATAATTATATTACAGTGAGCGCTGGGCCATGTCCAGTTAGGTCCTTGTAGCTACCACGCAGTTGCAGCTGTCAGGTTCTAACCAGTTTCTTGCTGGCACTCATTTAAAGGAAGTAAATCCCTGTTATGCTGAAGGCAGACATACTGCCATCTCCCGGACCATCCTCCCTCTCCTCCACCTTATCTGCTCTGTGTCCCCACTTATCTAACTACCTAACAATTTCTCTCTTGATACTTTGCTTTTTCCCTTGATTTATCCCCCAGGATTATTTTCTGACTTGCCCACACCTCATTTTGTACCAATAAAGTGCACGTGCAAGTGCCCACACATGATTGCTGCTTTTATCCTCCTCTGGCAACTCTTTCTCTATGCCTCTCAGGGTTTCACCTTGGCTGGGCTCTCTTTTTTTTTTTTTCAGTATTGTACCTTGACAGCTTAGAGATGGTGAAAAGGACATTTAGAGCTTGGAGACTTGGATGTCTTATCAAGAGTCTTGCCCAGTGTGGTTGTAATTCCCCATTCATTTCATGCCTTCCTCACCTGCTCTGCCTACGTGTGGGTAATAGGGGCCTGTCTTCCCTTGCTCAGTTCCTGAGGTGATGGGGAAGCTGTGATAAGATTCAGATCCTTCCTCACCAGTGATGTCTGAAGATAGTGGATTTGTCACCCCAAGGAGGGGAAAAGCCCTAGTTCTTATCTTACCCGAAAGAGAAGAATTCAGATGAGAGACCAAAGCATTGTGTAAATATAGAGTTTATTAGCAAAGTGAAAGAACACGTCCAAGGGCTGAAGGTGGGTTGATCCAAGAGAGGAAAAGCAGTGACTCCCCCAAGTCCCTGTTTCTTTTGTGTGGTTGTCTAGGGGCTGTCTTAAGCTAATGTGATATAGTTGACATCATTTGAGTGGCATGTGTGCATTATATAACAGTTTCCTTGTTGTGCATGTCCTTCCCCACAATGCACACAGAAAATCCCACGATGGGGGCCCAAACTGCCACACTAATTACATTATAATGAGCATTGGGTCATGTTAGTTTGGGTCCTTCTCTCTGCCACGCAGGTGCTGCTGTCCAGTTCTATCTGGTTTCCTGCTGGCACTTATTTAGAGGAAGTAAAGCTCTGCGAAGCCCCTTATTCTGAGCACAGGTGTACGGTTACCTTCTGGATTGTTCCCTCCCCTCTCCACTACCCTTCCCCAGTGCCCCTACCTATCTAACTGCTTAACAGATTCCCAGTTTAGCTGACCCATCCTCATGACACACCGAAAAAGTCAGTCGGCTGATCAGGAGGTCTGGCTTCTGGTTTTCTCCCCGACCATCCCACCTGTCCCCTGAGTCTAGAGGCCAGCCCTAACTAGGGCTCTGGTTCCCTCTTTTAGATGCTGCGAACTCCTAAACCTGGTTTGAATCCCACTTGTGGTCTTTTATGTTTTACATTGTCCTATAGAGACTTCCCATATCTGGACCTCTCCTGTACATTAGAATGAGAACTGCCCCCACCTTGAACGCCTCACCCCATATGCATCTGCCCCACTCCCTTGAATACTGACTCCCTTAGATTGTGGACTCTGGCCCAGACTGAGCAATTAGAGCCCTCTGATCACATTGAATTTGGCGATTTTGTATTCCAGAAGGGGGGCAGCTCTTTTATTTTTCCAGAAGTACTCATTCTATCCTAGTTTTAGTTAGCCGAGAGCTGTGGGAACATAGAAGTGGAGCTGGGTCTCAATGCTTGTGCATGTCTAATAAAAAATCATCACTAGCTTTAGAAACAGAAGTGGATTTATGTGAAACTAAAGAATCTTAAGTTTCAGGGTCAGGTTAATTTACATGAGCCCCTTCTGATGCCCTGGCAGGGGCTCCAGCAATGGGTTCACATAGACATGTGATTTTGTAAATTTGCAAAAGATAGTTTAATTTCAACCAGTGAAGACCACTGTGTCTTTTCACTCTGACTTCTACTCTGTCATATTTCCACTCATGTCTGGTGGCATTGCAGTGGGCCCAGGCAGTGTTTTAGATTTGGCTAAGGAGAATGTGAGTGAGATACAATGAGTTTGGGTATATTAGGATGGGTTTATGTGCTTAGCAATTTCTTCTAGAAGTAAGCCATGGCTCATGGGGCAGTCTCAAAGGTGCACAGCTCAGAAATTTCTTCAAGAGACTATATCTATGTACTGCCTCCATCTGCCACACCTTCAGATCCATCACTGCATCACACCAAGACCATGCCCACCCTAGGCTGCTCTCAGCCAGTGTCTAAGCTGGACCATTCTTGCCTGGTGCAGACTGGGCAACATTTGCCCTGGGGCCATGGCTTTCTCAGGGCTGAACTGCAGTCTTAGGGTTCTCCCACCCAATCCTCCTTCCTTCTCTTTTTCCTTTCACAGGTGTCAGATCTTCATCATGTTTGAAAATTTCTCTATATCTTCTGTTCACCCTCTTCTTTAGTTCCTATGGGCAGTCCCCTCAATAAAGCTCTGGCACATGTAATCCCATCTTGGTGTCTGCCTCTCAGAGGACATGAACTGACACAGGTAAGGATTTCACAGGTTAGTTTGTGTCAGATCTCTGTTTAAACTGAGGTTTGGCTGACTGTGATGCTAATGATTTTCACACTGTATTGCCTTTTAGATGCCTAGTGGTCCAACAACCAACTTTTGATTCCTTAACCCAAACCAAAGATCCAAGTCATGGTCAGCTATTCTCAGTCACTGGCCATCATCTGACAATATTTCCCACCTCCCCTCCTAACTCCAGAACACTTTTTCTAATATTCTCGTCCACTGCTGCCTTTCCTATAGCTCACAATCTACCCAGACTCTGTCATTGCCAGCACAGAACTTCACTTATGCTCTTTCCTTAGTCTGAAGTAGCTTTGCCCAACTAAGCCTATGCATATTTCTTGTTAATTTCCTGCTAATATGACATGGAAATCTAACACTGACAACATTAACACAAAACCTATAATATACCACTGCAATGCGGACATCTGTGACAAACTGGTAAGCAGGTGTCATTAATTCAAAGAGCATTTACAATTAGTTACTGTTCCAGAAAACTTGAAATGTCCTGAAATCTTATAGGCCATTTATGAAAGAAACTAGATATTTTATCAAATTTGAGAGCAATTGTAAAAATGTACACATTACCAATAAAGAATTGTAAAGTTTATAGAAATGTTTCCAAAATACTAAAAAAAAATTTTTTTTTTGAGTAACCGTACTAAAGACTTAATTATCTATTTGTTATGGATTGACTGTGTTTCCCCCAAATTTCATATGCTGAAGCCCTAACCTTCAGTGTGACTGTATTTGGAGAAAGGGCCTACAAGGAGGCAATTAAGATAAAATGAGATCATACAAATGAGTCTATAGGATTAGCATCCTCATAGGAAGAGATATCATAGGGAGATATTGCTCTCTCCCTCTCTTTCTCTCCCTCACCCTACACCATGTGAGGACACAGTGAGAAGGTGGCTATCTACAAGCCAGGCAGAGAGCCCCCACCAGAAACGGAACCTGCCAGAACCTTGATCTTGGACTTTCCAGCCTCCAGAGTTATAAGAAAATAAATTTCTGTTGTTTAAGCTACTGAGTATATAGTATATTGTTATAGAAACCTAAGCTGACTATGACACTATCTTTTCTTTCTATAAAACAGTGAATCTTAACTGGGTGTGATTTTTTCCCCCAGGGAATATTTGACAATGTCTGGAAAACATTTCTCATGGTCACAACTGGGGGATGCTACTGGCACCTAGTGGGTAGAGGCCAGAGATGCTGAGGAATTCCTACACCGCATAGGGTAGTTTTCTCCCCTCTTCCCCCCTATCCGCCCCAACCCCCAGCTCCCAACAAAGAATTACCCAGCTTATAATGTCAATAGCGCCCAGACTGCAAAACCTGAGAAGCCCCGATATAGAAAATGATATACAATCTTGTCTTATGAAGAGGTGATCAAAGAGGATATAGCCAATTATATGAGAAAGTAGTATGGGAAGATGTTAAGCAAGTAACGAACAAATATATTTTCTGATTTTGTTAGTGATATTTTCATATTTTTAAAACTTGTAATTTATTTTTTCCTAAGCAAAATTTATTTTTGTACCCAGTTTGGTATTCTATTTTTAAAAGACTCCCCTCAAAGTTTTATAATCTTTAGTTGCTCAAATTGTGAATTCATCCCAGTTTAGAATTATGATTAAATACTTACATACAACAGTAGTCAATGCTGACTTCATTATGAATCTGTATCTCAGGTTATAATTTTATTTTTTGAGTATAGTCTGACGATCTAAAAATGCTTGGTGGTGTTTAATGAAATAGAACATTTTTATAAGTGGAATAAAGTGCTGTTATTATTATATTTGTAGGCAAGAGATTCGGCCTTTCTCACTAAATCCTTTTTGCCCTTTGCAGAGGATTTTCCTCAGATGTTAAGCAATGGAACATTCACGTGGTGTGTCCTGGGGTCTCTTTGTCAGTGCTGTAGGTTCACATGGGAGTCTGCCATAGCTTCCCCACATCTTTCACCCCACTCTTGTAAAATTAGTTGCAGCAAGTCATGCCAAGTTTGAACTTTCTCGAATATTTCCGACTGTTTCTTTATCATGTTTAGGGCTTCCATCACTCCTCCGTTGGACAACTGAACATCTTCCTATCTGGATTGTCCACTTTTATTGTGTAGCCTACGTAGCTACCAAGATGATCTCCCACTCTCAAGGTCATCTATCCATCTGACCATGTCCGTGCATGCCAGTGATTTTCCACTTTCGTTTACATTTGTAAGTTTTCATTTCATTTGTAGGTGTAAACGTTTTCCACCTCGTTCTTCAGAAGAAGTCTCTAGTGAAGGCCTGACATGTAACACTGACCCAACTGAATCAGGGGAAGGGCCAGAATCTCCCCTCCTTGGGAGACTTCACTCTTTACTCTTCTCTTTGGTCTCTGGGGCACCTTTACAATACCCGTGGGTAACTAGGGTGACTCTCACACTTCTCAGAGTGAATAGTGAAATTATTGCCAAATTATGCTGGGATAATAGGTGAAGAGCGAGGCTGTCCCAGGCATTCTGGAATGTATTGGCACCCCCGATGTGTCTTGAAGAGTAATTTGCAGACTTTGTCTGCAAATCAACCCAATCAACTTGGCTTATGCATTTCTGGGTCAGGCCCTCCATCTACAGAAGCATAATCCTGAGCACGTGGGAGGACAGTAGGGTATCTCTAGGAAGCACAGTTACTACTGCTCTGCAGGATCTGCAAATTGATTTGCTCACTTTCTCTGACTTTGCCCCGACCATCCCTTGAGACACCTACTGATAGTATTCTCCAAACACTATGTTGATTTTTAAGATTATATCTTTATGTCCTCTGCTTCCTCTTTCTGGAGAGCTTTCAATTCCTACTGCAGGGACTGTCAGCCCCTCTGCGGAGCCATTCTTGTGCCCCTCAGGTTGAGTCAAGTGCATTCCTTTGCGGTCCAACAGAACTCATTGCATTTTAGATCTCTTCCTGTTATTCCTAATACTCTGGGAGTTAATGCTGCCCAAGACCCCACAGATCTCGTTGCAAAATTAAGAACTTTTCATAATGAGACTCAAGTTAACCGAGAGTGCAAAAATCTAAAATGGATTGGTCTTGATTTGGTCAATGGTAAACCCAGAGATAACAAACAAGTAGGAGTGTTTGAACAAATCAGTTAAAATTAAGAGTCTGAAATTCGCAGCTGAAGCTGCAATCACCATTCTTTGAATTAGTGATCTTATTAAATTACACCCAGAAAGCAAAGATGATACACATTTGAGGTTATGATGATGCTGTTCACTCTGGGGCCCTTGATGACTGATCTGATTTCTCTTATTTATAACAATGTTAGATGCAATTTTCTTGTACCTCAAGTATTACACATTAAAGTGCAACGGGCTGTCAAAAAAAAAAAAAAAAAACAAACTCACTGCATTTTATTACTGACCTTATATCAGTGGATTGTGTTATATTATTTTAGGTATCAATTTTCTTCATTAAATTGTGAGCTCTCACGACAGGAACATATAACAATATCTGGCACATAATAGTTGCTCAATAAGTGACCAATGGAGAAATAATTTGGTAGATGAATGAATGAAGATAATATTTATTACCTCTCCTAATCCTTTTGACTCCCTAAATAACTATTCTACATTCAGCCTCAAACTATATGACAATTTATTTTTACTGAGTGATTGTAGTATTATGTTGTTTAGAAAATTATCTAAAGTCTTAAATCTAACACATATGTTTGGAAATCTCATCATATGGCATTTTTTGAATCAAAAAAGAGAAATCCCTTATATTTCTATGTTTTGCAGGTGAGAAACTGAGGCTCAGAGCAATGCCTCAGAAGTAGAACTTGAGGTAGCATCAGAGGGCAGTGCTCTTGACGTATTTCTAAGTCCCTTTCCCAAGAGGTAATGCCTGGCCCAAGTATTAGAGCTGGGCCCTAAGTAAAATGACATTCTTACAAGCCATAATTTTGTAGGGTGGATTTCCTAGGAAGCAGACTCTGAGATGGAGTTTAGCTTGCAGGATGTTTCTTAAGGAACACCTTTAGGGTGAACACCTGTGAAAATGGAGGGACAAAAGCAGGATTGGGCAGAGGGAGAGGCTGAGCTGCAATGCAGTCCCAATAGTTGCCTTAACCAATCTCAAAGGAGCTCCAGATGCCAAGGGTGGCCTTTCAGAGTTGTCCTGAGTTGGGTCAGGATGGCCAGCACCTTAGGCTCCTGCATTGGATGTGGGCCAGCTCAGAAAGATATGACCTTAGGTGAAGCAGTTCTGTGCATGTGAGTTAATCCCAAACAGGCAGAGGGCTGAAGGCTGTCTGCTGCTAGCACTCCTACCATCTGTCTGGGCAACAAATTCTTCCTTGAAGGAGAATCTAGGTAGCTTACCCCAGTAAGCTTTCATAGGATAGGTTTTTACAAGCATGTGGATGAGGATTCTGGTTTGGATCAAGAAACCTCAGAAACAGTAGAGTAGCTCCGTAGTTACCATTTGGGTCTCAGTTCAAAATGCAGCCATATATATGGTGACACAATATAGCAAATTTGTATTAGAGACCTCTAAAATTCTTGGCTGTGATCATTTGAAGATTTCCTGGATCTGGGGACTTTTTTCTCATTATTTTAGGACAGGTACAGAATTTTAGCAAATTTCTTTTAGTAGGTATTGAGGTGATTTTTTTTGATAATTATTTTTTTCTTTTCAATCATTTGATATCTTAACAGATTTTTAATAAAAAATAAACTTTCATTGCACTGCAAAAAGAAATCTTGCAATCATGGTGAACAATTTTTAAAATAGAGTGCTATAATATGTTTTGTAAGATTTTACTTAAAATTTTCAAATGTTGTATGTATATATGAAGTTGGCCTGAATTCCCACTTTGCCATTTTTACCTTTAAGCATTAAGATTATGCAAAAAATTGCATCTGAATGATGTTATTAAATTATTATATGTTAACATTAGGTAGCTATTTTTTCTACATCATTTTGTTTGTTTGTTTTATATTGTTGCCTTTAAGTGAGTTTAGTGCTTTCTGTGCATCGTCTTAACACTACAGGCTCACTTCTTGGAACTTTTCTTTTTGAAGTACAGTTGGTTTACAATATTATATTAGTTTCAGGTGTATGATATAGCAATTTGATAGTTTTATAGATTATATTCCATTGAAATTTATTATAAAATATTGCCTATATTCTCTGTGCTGTACGTTATATCCTTGTATCTTCTTTATTTTATACCTAGTAGTTTTTTTAATTAAAAAAAGTTATTTTTGAAATATAGTCAGTTGATAGACATACACATATTTGTTTTCATATTCTTTTTCATTATAGATTACTACAAGATATTAAATATAGTTCCCTGTGCTATACAGTAGAAACTTTTTGTCTATCTATTTTATATATAGTAGTTAGTATCTGCAAATCTCAAACTCCAAATTTATCCTTTCCCACTCCCTTCCTTCCCCTGGTAATCATAAGTTTGCTTTCTATGTCTGTGAGTCTGTTTCTGTTTTGTAAATAAGTTCATTTGTCTTTTTTTTTTTCTAATATTCCACATATAGGTGATATCATGTGGTATTTTTCTCTTCCTGGCTTACTTCAGTTAGAATGACAATCTCCAGGTCCATCCATGTTGCTGCAAATGGCATTGTTTTATTCTTTTTTACGGCTGAGTAGTATTCCATTGTATAAATATACCACAACTTCCTTATCCAGTCATCTGTCAATGGACATTTAGGTTGTTTCCATGTCTTAGCTATTGTAAATAGTGCTGCTATGAACATTGGGGTGCATGCATCTTTTTGAATTCAAGTTCCCTCTGGATATATGCCCAGGAGTGGGATTGCTGGATCATATGGTAAGTCTATTTTTAGTTTTTTGAGGAATCTCCATACTGTTTTTCCATAATGGCTACACCAAACTACATTCCTACCAACAATGTAAGAGGGTTCCCTTTTCTCCACACCCTCTCCAGCATTTATTTATCATTTGTGAACTTCTGAATGATGGCCATTGTGACTGGTGTGAGGTGGTATCTCATTGTAGTTTTGATTTGCAGTTCTCTGATACTTAGCGATATTGAGCATTTTTTATGTGCCTATTGGCCATTTTTAAGGTCTTCATTTGAGAATTGCTTGTTTAGGTATTCTGCTCATTTTTGGATTGGGTTGTTTTTTTTTTTTTATTAAGTTCTATGAACTGTTTATATATTCTAGAAATTAAGCATCATTTCCAAATATATTATATGAATTCATTTGTTTTATCTTTTAGATTCTGCATGTAAGTGAAAACATACAGTATTTGTCTTACTCTGTCTGACTTATTTCAGGTCCATCTATGTTGTTGGAATGGCAAAATTTCACTCTTGTTTATGGTTAATATTCCATTGTACATATGTACACAAGGAAATATCACCTCTCACTGACAAAATGGCTATCATTAAAAAAGACAACAAATAATAAATGTGTTGGTGATGATGTGGAGAACAGGGAACACTGGTGCACTGCTGGTAGGAATGTAAATAGGTGTAGCCACTATGAAAAGTAGTATGGAGGTTCCTCAAAAAGTAAAAATAGAACTACCATATGATCCAGCAATTTCACTGCTGGGTATATATTAAAAAAAATGAGAACACTAATTCAAAAAGATACATGTACCCAGTGTTCATAGCAGAATTGTTTACAATAGCCAATAGTGAGGTGTCCATCAACAAATGTTTGGCTCTCTATTTGATTGATCTTTTGAACAGTTAACATTTTTAGGAAGTACTCTGGGAGATATCCTTTGTGAGCCTGTGTATTAGTGAGAATAATTTTCTCCTGTCTTATTACTTGAATGATAACTTGGCTGAGTACAGTATGGTGGTGACCCCCCCCCCTTTTTTAACATCTTTAAGTTGTTTTGTATTGTACCATTTTAAAAATTGCTTTTAATGCTACTGAGAAGCTCAGAAACAGCTTCAGAAGTTTTCTTCTGAGAGAGGTTTTCTCTTGTGTGTCCTGCTCCCAGCCTCAGAGATGCATGATTTGCTTTTCTTTTTTTTTTTCTTGAAATTCATAGCTTCATCAGAATACGATGAGAAAAAGATAAGACCTTTTAATCTAAGCCTTCAAGTCTTGAGATGTTTTTGAGATTCCCTTACATAACTTAGGGAAACATTAGGACCAGTTTAATCTATTAGGAAAACAGAAGAACATTTTACTCTACTAGGAAAGCATTACTTTTTATATCATTAGTTATTTATTATGTTATATTTGTTGGTTTTCTTTCAAGAAATCAATGATCCATTCCTTATATCTTTACTTGCTATCTTTCATTTTAATCATCTTTAATCATATAATTTTTCTTCTCTGGTCCTGCTATTGGAAATGGTCATCAAGAGGTCATGTCTGCCTGTGGACACTTGAACTGGACCCGGACAGTCAGGGGCTCCTCATCCCTCCTCATTCCCTCCTCTGTGCTTCCATGCACATTCCACCCACCATTCCCACACTGGGAGCTGCTCCATGACTGCTTCTCAACACCTTGAGAGAGCAAGGTGGTGTTGAGACCATCTGGGTGGTCTACCTGACTGGACTGAAAGTTAAGGCCTTTACATAAACTTTCAAGATTTGGTGGGTGGGCATGGAGATCTACTTGTCTTGCAGCTGCCCAAGCAAGCCTCACATATGAGTTCTTTGCTTAACAGTCCTGCCACCTGCCAATCTGGAGTGGCCTGTGTCTTTCTCTGGCCTCTGCTTCGCCTCAGTGTGCAGGAGCCAGTTTGCAAACCAACACCTTCTACATTCCTGAAGTGCTTCTTAAGTTTGTTGTCAATTGGATGGGTTTAATTTTCAATAATATTGTTTCTAATATCTTGCTCATCTTTTTTTTTTTTTAATGGAGATACTGAGGATTGAACCTAGAACCTCGCGTATGCTAAGCACCCACTCTACCACTGAGCTATACCTTCCCCCTTCTTGCTCATCTTTTTATCCTGAGATTGCCTTGTTAAATGAATGATTTAATGTTATTGCAATTTTTATCATTACAGTCTTTCCTTCTTTTTAAAAAAATCTAGCTCTAGTCAGATTCCACTTTTATCTAAATGTTAGTTATATTATTTCATAGAGTTCATGTATTCTTCAGTTTCATTGGGAATGAAAATATCAGGTTTCTGCAAAAAATTCTAGTTTGCATTTACTATAATAGATCTTTTTCTTAGTTATGTTTTAATTTTGCATTTTTATTTTATTTATTTTTATTGAAGTACAATCAGTTACAATGTATCAATTTCTGGTGTATAGCACAATGTCCCAGTCATGCATATACATACATATATTCATTTTCATATTCTTTTTCATTATAGGTCACTACGAGGTATTGAATATAATTCCCTGTGCTATACAGTATAAACTGGTTGTTTATCTATTTTATATATATTAGTTAGTATCAGCAAATCTCAAACTCCCAACTTATCCCTCTTCATTTCACTTACAACCTCTTTATTTTTTAAAGTGTAGACTGTTTTCATAAGTACTATGCCTATTTTCCTTTGGTTTTATTGTTTATTTTCCCTGAGTGAGCAGAGTATGTCCCATTATGATGTTTGCCGGTAAACAGTTTTGGTGGTTTCTCTTGGGTTAACCTCAGTGGCCATTTCACAGCTATTGGAGTTGTCTCAGATTTTAAACTGGAGGCAAGTGTTGTTGATGTTAAGAGTTTCTGAAATTCTGGTGTTTAGATGTTCTTTCTGTAATGTGGTTCAGCTGGCTTGGAAGGAAATCATTTCCTTGTCCAACTACATTACATTGCTGTGAGTTGGGGAATAAATTCCTGGGTAATTGAAGCACTCTTCACTGTTTCCTTTGCCAAAAACAGTGAATAAATAATCAACAGGCTTCCCACTGCTCCCAGATTGCTCAAGCTTAGACCTTCTCTGTAGCCTCACTAACGTCCCTAGAGGTCAACCATCACATTTTGACAAACATCCCATCCCAGCCACATTTTTTTTTTTTTTTATATTTCCTGGAATTATTATCTTGCAGTGGGTAGAAAGTGGGGTGTTATTTTCACGTAGGCATTAATCACAGGAACACAGGCGAATGTTGGCAACACGACTCTGACAGAAAGCAAGCTGCAAATGGATCACTGGAGTCTTCCCTTTATTGGTCAAGAATGTCTCCAACAAGGCAGGGACAGAGTTCAAGTACTAGGAAGGCTGGTACTGGCCTTAGCACTGAAGCACGAACCTGCTAATCCTTTACTTTCTGACTCATGGGGAAGATGTCAAAGGAAGGACACTTGAGGACTAGAGCAACAGGCAATTAATCAAGCAGCTGAGAAGTATTTAAAAATGTTACCAACTCATATGGCCACATGAGTTTTGGCATCTCCTACATACTCCTGCCCCTGACATAGCATTTTTCTTCAGAAAAATGCCTTCTTAATGAACGTTACGGTTGTGGTCATTAATTATTTCTAGTTTCTAGTGGGAATAAAGTTTTGCAGCACTTTTTGAGTTTTCAAGAGCACTTCATTGTGGGACATAACAAGGGAGGTAAGCCATGGAGTATCGTAACTATCTCATCTATTCCACAGAGGAAGAAATAGAAACTCAAGAACTTCATCTAAATTAACATGGCCTGTGAGTAGAATCCTTATTTCATTATTCACCTGCCTCCTGCTGCACTGAAATCTTGTAGCATATACTTTCCTGTGTGCAGCTGATCCTGAGAAATAGAGCTATTGCCAAAGAAACTTTGGTTAGAAACGATAGGGTTAAAAACTTTTTTTTTTTGAAGTATAGTTGGTTTACAAGGTTGTGTTAATTTCAGATGTACAGGAAAGTGATTCAGATATATATGTTCCTTTACATATTCTTTTTCATTTTAGGCTGTTACAAGGTGTTTGTTTTCTACCTTGCTACTTACTTAGCTGTGTGATCTTGAATGACTCAATGTCTCTGAGTTTGATTTTGTTCCCCTGTGAAATATGCTGCCTGGAAGATCAAATAAAATAAAAGGTGTGAGAAAGCCTTCTATGCTGTAACATTGAAATGTTGGTTGATTATGACTGCATGTATGTTTTATGTTTTCTATGAGGCTTAAACACCCCTAATGTTGTGTTTGGTCACCATTTAAAGAAGAATGCACATGTTTGGTAGGTATTACACATATGCGCACATCAAGGGAGTGCTGTTACGACTTGTCAGCCCGCTTTCAAATGAAATGCACTGTTATGCACTATTTTTCTTCTTGATTTTCAGATAGGTTTGGTAAAATCCAGAAAGAAATATTTAAATTGAGGTTTTCACAACTGTATAGATTTATTTAGGGCAATGTTAATGCCCTAAAATTATTTTTGATTATTTATTGCGTACTATAATCTTTATTATTTAAATTAGTGTATGCTTATTACACGGTTTTACATTCACTGCCCTTGTTGCTTATATCATTAGTGTTAAATGGCAGGTTTCTTGTATTGTAAATGTTTTACTCTTGTTTCCTGCCTTTACTGCAGTCTTAAAAATCTAGGCATTCTTGAATATAATGGGGGAGAAATGTACCTTTTATACCATGTCCAAACATTCTTTCTGTCTTTGATGGCTTTTTTTTTTTTTTCTGGTAGAAGTATGAGAAAACTTACTGATTTCTTTAATTAAAAAAAAAAAAAAGCCAGGTGTTCTAAGACCAGCAGCTCAGGAAGCATGCTCCTGGAGGAAGGGCTACGATCCATTCCTCTGTGGTGATTTCTCATTGGTCTCTGTTGTTGTCAGAGCTCTGGCTTTGGGGTGTTTTTCTCCTCTTCATAGTCAGGCTCCAAAATGGGCACTAATCATTTGTTTAATTCTGCCTAACTTAGCTGAGGGCTGTCTGAGCATTTAATTAGACTTTATTACATGTGAAGGGATGCCCTAGTGGCTACCAGGCACTGGCTGACTAGTTCTGGTTGTCAGTTTTAGCTCTTGGGCATGGGCCCTATGCTGGGGTGCATGCCTCAGCCTAGGGCTGCTGTCTTGGCCAGCCTCCAGTCTCCTGATCCTGTAGCCTCAGCCTATGTATGTGAGAATGTTAGGTAGTTAGACAAGTGGGGACACCAGGCAGATAAGGTGGAGGAGAGGGAAGACGGTCTAGGAGATGGAGGTATGCCCGCCTCAAGCATAAAGGGGCTTTAATTCCTCTAAATGAGCACCAGCAAGAAACCAGTTAGAGCCTAACAGCCATGACTGCAGGGCAGTGAAAAAACCTTAACTGGACAGGACCCAGTGCTCATTGTAATATAATTAACATTGTGGTTTAGGACCATGAGTTTTTCTGTGTACACCATGTTAAGGACATGTGCAAAATGGCCAAACATGACTAAGCATTCCAGGAACAAGAGCCATCAATCAATAATCAAAAGACCACCTCTAAGCAAGGGTAGAAGAGAAGGGGCAAAACAAAGACCACGTCTTTCCTCCCTGGGATCAGCCTGCCTCCCATTCTTGTGGGTGTACTTTTCCTTTTCTAAATAAATCTTTAAAATTCTTTCACTACACAACACACCACCTCCTGACTGTAAACTTATCTTTAGGGTATGACAAGGACTAGTGTCCTCCCTCTTTACCTTTTGGGGTAATAAGAACATTGCAGTTCTCTCTAAGTAGGAAGGCAAAATAATTTGTCATCTAAACCAGAACACTTACGAGAGAAAAGGGAGTGCTGTTAATTTCACCAAGATAATGAAAATAAGCCGAGACTGTCCTAGACAAATGGGGACATATGGTTTCTAAAATGATGAGAGAATCCCATCCAGTAATGAGGAGGAAGGAAGGAGTTGAGGAATATGTCATTTCCCCATAGAATAGGTTGATTTTTTTTAAAAAAAGTCTGCTCTGTAGAAGAGTCAACTTGCCACACTTAGATTCAACCAGCCATTAGCATTTTGTTCACATCTGGAAATCATTATTTTGTGCTATGAGAACATGAGTCTAAAATCTGAGATCCGTCTTGCCAGCTATTCCTTTTCAGAGGACACACACAGATTCAAGAAATCTACATGAGAGGTTAGAAATTTCACTTGTAAAACTATTAGCTCATAAACTTAGAAAGTATGGCTTCATATGCAGAGATTTAATGTATAAAATGCTACTTTGCCACCTACTTTTAGCTAAGCCTGCTGAATAGAAACAATATTGTCCCCCATAATGACTCTTGGAAATGCATGTCTCCATCCTGGCTTATTCTTTAATTCCCAGACACTTCTACTGTTTAAATTGCTCATGGTACTTGTGAAGGAGTCCTTACCCGACCCTAAGCAAAGGACTGAAACATTCCCCTCTATTTTTCATCAAATGCTTCCAGTCCCTTCTTCTTCCTTCCCCTCTACCCTACACAGACCTTTATCTGGCAGGAGAAAGAAAAAATACATCTTATGAAAGCTTTGGAAAGGAATTCAATTCCCTTCATCAGAGCTCCACCTCTCCTGGGACCTCATTATTTCTTTGAGGTTCTTGCCCTGCAAATCAGGTCTGTCCTCCCAGCCCTCCTTCCTGCTTTGTTAGCCCTCTGCTCTCTCATCAAATTCGTCTAGATACGTGGAATGCAGTGTTTTCCCAGCACTGGCCATTTCCCCAACAAGGTAACTGTGTTTCTGATGTTTAAAACAACATGTTAAAATACTAGATTTTTAAAATATGAAAAAACAAACAGCTATGATGACAAGAGAAGTTTGGAGTTTAAAACAATTCTTAAGAAGCTCCCATACACAGGTTTGGGAAAGTTTGATTTTCTGTTAAATGCAAAACAAACCAAGCAGGGGAGGGGGGAAAAAAAAGCCAGGTTGGGGCAGGGGGTAGGGTGTCCTGACAAATGTCGCCAGCAGCCTGAAACCAAAGAACATACTTAAAAATCCTGTCTGCTTGGGTGCAAACTTGACAGGCGGCACCCTGAACATAGCTTGGGCTTGTTCAGTCTGCCCAGCCCTGTGGGTTCTGCTGTTCCTGAGCCTTTCTTCAGCAGCCAGACAGCTCAGGTGGTGTCTGGACACGGCAACATGCACTTCTGTCCACAGTTTCCAGGACACTAGTACCTGGAGGCGGACCTGAGGCTCACTCTCAGTGGAGGATGTCTTTTCCTTTTTCCTTTTTGTCACTGGTGGTGTGGAACTGCTTCTGCTCATCATTCTCTTTTAATCTGGTCCAGTGATGAAAAAGATCTACTGGGGACCGCCTGGCAGGTGAAGCATCCAGATGCTAAGCTCCAGGATTAATTTTGCTAGCACTGGCTTCTGGGAGTCAGCTCCTTTCCCCTGGCTTGGCTGGCAGGTGGACTGGGTTAACCCCTCGCAGTCCAAAAGCCTCATCTGTTGGGTCAAATTAGCAGTCCAGCTCTCTTGGCAGGAAGAGCCAGGCTGGTGCTTTCTAAATGCAGAAATCTGTATTTAAACTTCAGAGCCTTGAAGCTTTATCTGTGCCTCTGTCCTATGAGGGACAAAGAACAATTTCCTGGAGATGATAAGGAGACTGAGTGATGGGCATGCTTTTCTAAGCAACCCCTGCCTGCAGAGTGTATTCTGAAAGGGGGAGGCCACTGTCAGTGTCCATCAAAGGGAAGAAAAGTCAGAGCCTAGTCAGAACAGAGTGGGAGGGACAATGGATAAGCATTACATGCCCCACCCAGCCACCACACACACACACACACACACACACACACACACACACACACACACACACACAGAGACAACATTCACCACACTCGCTCTCTTTTATTTGAATTTTGCTTCTGTTTGGTGCAACCATCTTCCTTGTCCCCGAAAGTGAAGGAAAAAAATTTACAGTCTGACTCTGCCTCATGAAATCGTGCCTTCACCATGGTGTTCTTTGTTTTTGTTGTTGGAAAGTTTACGACTGAGTGTCTGCAAGCAACAATACTTTTGAAAGGGGCTCTAAATATTAAACTCATTTCAAGTGTGACTTGAGATTCAGGCAGACTGCAGGAGAGGTGACAATTTATGACTCTTCGGAAGCCCTAAAGCAGAGTAAATATAGATTTAGCAGTGATAATCTGAGAACAACAGATCAATTTGATTTTAAGTAAATCTTTCCCCCCAAAAGCCAGAATTTGATTAATCCATCAAAGCTGGCTGGAGTCACTAGGAACTAATTGAAACATAGATTAGTTCCTCTTCCCTCCACACAGTTAAATGTACCTGACTGCAGAAAGAAGCATTCTGAACTTTCATTGTTCTTGTTTTAGGCCTAGATTGTCAGTTTTTCAGTGATTGTTTGCCCCAAGTTTAAGTGTCATATGCCTAGTTTCAAAATAGTCGGGAAGCCTGAGATAATTTATTCACTATGTATGTAGAAAACAGAGTCTCATCCAACAGTCTCATAATGGAATTCAGAGACTGTGCTCAGTTTTGGCCCCAGTCTGTGTACACAGGTGGTTGTCTGGAACTGCTCTCAAAGACCCAGTAACCCTCATCCAATTTATTCTGTTTGTGTCCTAAGGATAGAAAAGCCCTACAAACTCCCGGGAGATGTGGTAATCCTTTCGTGTCATGAAAATCTTACTGGAACTTTGAATTTTCAGTCTGCTTTTTGCTCTGAGTCTCTCTGAGAACTTTTGAAACATTTATGTGTTTCTCAGGTATGTGTGACTAGTGGAGATCAACTCAGATTTATAGGAAGGAAGAATGAGAAAAAGAGAGGGTAGGGACCTATCTAGAAGTACCAAGAAAGCCAATGCTAAGACAGTCGAGGAGGAAATATCCAAGGAATCAACTGATGAGCCAGGGATACAGGAACTCAGGGTCATGCAGACTTTACACAAGTGTGGAAATAGTCACCTCTTACACTTTGGAGTTTACTGAGTGTCTCTCCATGTATTTTTGAAGTTAATGCTTGAAAAATTCTAGGATTCTACATTTTTAAATTGAAGTATAGTCAGTTTACAATGTTGTGTCCATTTCTAGTGTACAGCATAATAGTTCAGTCATACATATACATTCATATACTTGTTTTCATGTTCTTTTTCTTTGTAGGTTACTACAAGATATTGAATGTAGTTCCCTGTGCTATGCAGAAGAAATTTGTTGTTTATCTATTTTATATATAGTAGTTAGTATCTGTAAATCTCAAACTCTGAATTTATCCCTTCCCACCCACACATCACCTACCTGGTAACCATAAGTTTGTTTTCTATGTCTATGAATCTGTTTCTGTTTTGTAGATAAGTTAGTTCATTTGTGTCTCTTTTGAAGATTCCACATATGTGTGATATCGTATGATATTTTTCTTTCTCTTTCTGGCTTACTTCGCTTAGAATGATGATCTCCAGGTCCATCCAAGTTTCTGCAAATGGCATTATTTTATTCTTTTTAATGACTGAGTAGTATTCCATTGTATAAATATACCACAGCTTCTTTATCCACTCATCTGTCAATGGACATTTAGGTTGGTTCCATGTCTTGGCTGTTGTAAATAGTGCTGCTATGAACATTGGTGTGTATGTATCTTTTCAAATTAGAGTTCCCTACAGATATATGCCCAGGAGTGGGATTACTGGATCATATGGTAAGTCTATTTTTAGTTTTTTGAGGAATCTCCATACTGTTTTCCATAATGGCTGCACCAAACTACATTCCCACCAATGATGTAGGAGGGTTTCCTTTTCTCCACACTCTCTCCAGCATTTATCATTTGTGGACTTTTGAATGGTGGTCATTCTGATTCATGTGAGGTGGTACCTCATTGTAGTTTTGATTTGCATTTCTCTGATAATTAGCAATATTGAACATTTTTTTCATGTGTCTATTGGCCACTTATATGTCTTCACTGGATACATATTATTTTAGTTTGATGCTTCAGCAATCCCAGATTTATTTATTTTAAGTATGGTGGCAATGATATTAACTTTACTAAGTCATGGGTTGAAGAATGTCTGTATATGGCAAAGTCTTCATATTTAGGCCTGATTTTTTTTTCTGGGGAATTTGATAAGCAGTCTTTCATAGGGTTATTCTTGAGAGTTAAGTGGGTATTTTCAGCAAATACCATGAAGTTCTGATTCTATTCATCTGAAAAAAAAAGAGGAATGATTTATGCACAACTGCATAAAAATGATATGTGCACTATATTCTTGTGTGTCCTGGAAGTGCTATGGCTTTTTAATATTGCTTAATAAAATTGAATACGAGCTTTTTTTAAACGTTTTACTTTTCTTTGCAAAATAAATAATAGACCCAGGTGGCTTTTGTTCTGTTATAAATTTTATCACAACTTCAGGAAATTTCCCCAAATCATGTTTCTGCCCACTTTTGTAGGTGAGATACAGGGTGAAAGATTTACTTTTCTTTTAATCCCTTCGTCCTGGAGTTTCTCAAGTGAGAAAAGTAATTGTAGGAAAGGGCTATAGAACTGTGCTTTGACTATTGCTAGAAAGGGAGTGTCAGGGAAAATGTTGACTAATGAATTTTTCCCAGTGAATTATGAGGCTTATAATCAAGCCTTATCAGTCGGCTGCACCATCAAATCTCATTAGCTAACAGTTTTCACCACTATTAATCCCAGGCTGGGGTTCAGTGCTTTGGATTAAATCTCTGACCCATATAGATGAAATAAACCTAGAAAGGTAGTCTACTTTGAGAAAGACTCTGACTCAAGGTATTGGCAAGTCTGGGCTTTCATAGGCCAACAATTCAGAGAGCTGTGTAGACCCTGAATTAACTTCCAGTGACCTGCATGCTTTGAAATCTCTACTTCACTAAGATTTGTTAGAGGAGGTAGTTGGGTTAAATTATGCTGCCCAAGTGAGTGGGGAAAACTTGAGAACAGATTCTAATCTTCTCCTTTCCCTCCTGCCAAATCTCAGAGGGTACTGATGGCACACATCAGGAACACAATGAGTCCTATTATTGGGAGAAGAGCTGTCCTGCTAGGTCAGGGCAACACTGAAGAGATGAGTGATTCTTTCTGGATTGTATGGATTAGATCCAGGCTCATATCTGTATTTCCTACCTGTATTTTAAGGCCCAATCTAAATGCACCTGCTCAATGACCCTTCTCTGATTTTCCTCACCTGTGATTGCTCATCCTTTAGATCTTGCAAATCATTTAATTTCTGTTTTTCTGATGACATTTACCAGTCTCACATTTTATTATGGTTATACATTAAATTTTCTCTTTTCTACTTTTAGACCTGAAGGTATGTTCTGTTTACTACATAATAGCATTTAATTCTATCCTTTACATACAATATGTTCTCATCACGTATTTGTTTAATGATTCAGTGGGTTTGTATGATAATTAAATTCTTATGATCAACTGTCCTTCAAAATAAATTCCATGAGTTACAACCAAATAATAAAATTTGAAAATATTTATATATCAGATGAGATGCAAATATACTATTTCCTTTTGTAATAGATACATTCTAGCAAAGTTTAACATGGTTTAAAGACAAATTTAATTTTATTATTTGTGTTCATTAAAATTCATTAAATTGCATACAGAATCCTGGGCGGGAAACTGCTTAAGAATTGAACATTTATGGCTGCATAAAGTACTATGAAGTATAATTTTTGTTGTATTTTTATATTGCTTTATAATTTTTACTTATGTTATTGTTAATGTTGTTATAATTTAGGCCAAGTCTTTTTGTACACTAGAAATCTTTTAAAAATCATACATTTGACAGAAAAAATAATTTTCTAATGAAATAATAAAATAAAGCTTTTAACCAAAATGTTGCACTAAAGCATGAAAACAATCATGATTAGATTAGGAGAGAGAAGTCTGGTTCCATAAGAGGGAAACTCTTCTTTTATTGGAGAGGGAGGGTGACTCCATCTACCTCTTTTCTTTGTGTCATTTCCTATAACCACAACTTAAATTTACCGGCTATATAATTCAGTTTAGTCTAAGTTATTCTGTGTTTACAAACAACCTGAAAATATCCATAGCTTACAGAAATAACAGTTCCCACTCATGTTTCATATGCATTCTGGGTCGACTGTGACTCTGCTCCAAACTCTCTTCATTGGAGGACTCCAACTGACAGAGTAGGCCCTATCTTTTTTTTTTTTTTTTTTTTTTTGAGTATCAAAGGATAAGACCACCATATAAAACAAAAATCTTAACACTAAATGTGTCACTGAGCTGAGGGACAGCTATGTGGATCAGGCATAGCCTCCTTGAACAAATCAGGGAACTATTATTTTTTTTTCAGAGATTTTGGGAAGGATGGAATTTGGCGATTAGGAGAGTGTTGAGATCACATGGAGGCACAGACACTACGGTGAAACTGTTAATGACTAATTGATGTTCAGAGAATGTTTCTTTTATAAAACTCCATTCCCCACTGGATGGCTTTTAGAAGCAAAATGTCCTTACTCTTTGGCTGATGCTTCTGAGCATTTGTGATTTTTTTTTAATTGAAATATAGTCAGTTTACAATATGTCAGTTTCTGGTGTACAGCATAATGTTTCAGTCATACACGGACATAAATATATTCCTTTTTATATTCTTTTTCATTATAGGTTACTACAGGATATTGAATATAGTTCCCTGTGCTATACAGAAGAAACTAGTTGTTTATCTATTTTATATATAGTAGTTAGTATCTGCAAGTCAGCACATCTGCTAAGCATGTGCTTTCCCATTGAGCTGTATCTCCATCCCTGATAAAATAGTTTTAAATAATTTTGGGGTTTACCTAACTCCATGGTTTCAGAACAGTTTTTTTTTTTTTTCTGGGCATATGGAAGCTTTTACTTTTCATTCTCCCTTGACATTTAGAAAAGAGAAGATGATGAAACCATGTGGAAGCTTTTGTAGGCTCCATTTGGAAGTGACATGTTGCTTCCATTCACATTTTACCAGTCAAATAAAATCACAGAGGTAAACTAAAGAACAAATCTTTAATCGACCCACAGGGTTGGGAGAGGCAGCAAACATTGTGGATGCTAATATGGCCCTTTGCACAGGTAGAATTATGGTATATAGCAAATCCAATGCACTTTTATCAACAGTAAAGCTGACAGGATTTGTCAGTCTTGAGTAGACTCTATTCATTAACTGGCCATTTGATTATATTTGGGCTCTGAGACATTTTCCCGAGTTTTATTTTGTAAATATATTTTTAAGACTATTTTTTTTAGAGCAGTTTTAGGTTCACAGCCAAATTAAATGGAAGGTACAGAGATTTCCCATATCCTCCTTGTCCCCATGCATATAGGTTTCCCCATTACTGACATCCCCCACCAGAGTGGTATAGGTGTAATTGACGAGCCTACATTGACAATTCATGATCCCTCAAAGTCCATAGCTTACCTTAGGGTTCATTCTTGCCATTGGACATTCTATTGGTTTGGACAAATGTATAATGACATGTGTCCACCATTTTAGTATCATACAAGGGAGTTCCATTGCCCTAAACGTTCTTGGTACTCTGCCTATTTATCCATCCACTTCCCTCCTTCACGCCCGCAACAACTGATTTTTTTGCTGTCTTCATAGTTGTATGTAGCCTCTTCAGATTGGCTTTTTTCACTTAGTGATACACATTTAGGTTTCCTCCACATCTTTTCATGTCTTACTAGTTCATTTCTTTTTAACACTGAGTAATATTCCATTGTCTGGATGTACCACAGTTTATTTATCTACTCATCTACTGAAAGGACATCTTGGTTGCTTCCAACTTTTGGCAGTTGTGAATAAAGCTGATATAAACATCCAGGTGCAGGTTTTTGCATGAACATAAGTTCTCAACTCTTTGAGTATATACCAAGGAGAGCAATTATTGAATCATATGGTAAGAGTATGTCTAGTTTTATAAGAAATCACCAAACTGTCTTCCAAAATGGCTGTACCATTTTTGCATTTCCACCAGTGATGAATAAGAGTTCCTGTTGCTCCACATCCTCTCCAGCATCTTGTGTTGTCAGCACAATATTTTAAAAGGAGAAATTAATTTAATTTCCCCAAATTCTAAACCTGTCTTAAACTCATAGACCCCTAAGTTCATATACAAAATTACAGATGTTTCTAGTTGTAATAAACATACATTGATAAGCAATAGTGTATATAATTATAGTGATGATAATGATGACAATGATGATATCTGATATTGTTTGACCACCTATTCTGTGCCTCAGGCTGCATTTTGTATGCAGTATCCCTTGTAATGCTGATCACAATAGTATGAATGACATTTGAGCTATATAATCTCCATTTTACAAATAGAGTTTGCTCAGCAGTAAGTGGTAAACCTGGGATTCAAACCCAGGTTGTCTAATGCCTGAGCCAGCACTTTTAATCACAATGCACCCTGTTTTGATAGCAATAAATATGCATGTGCGTTTGTGTATACCTTCAAATGTTGTTTGTTATAGAAGAGACAGAGAAAAATATAGGAAGAATGAATGCAACAGTTTCCCTGAGGAGGTGTCAATCCTGAATACGTGATTGAATCAGTATTTCCAGATCATTGCCTGCAACCCTGCCATGTAAACTAGTATTTTGCAAACTGGGTGGTAGGTTTCTTAGGTTTTCTCAGTATCTTCTTAATAACTGCTAGATTTGTCTGACATAAAGCAACTTCCCACACTTTTTTTTGCCCTTGCCTCTCTCCTAAATTATTGTGGACTGCTTCTCTCTGGTACACAAATTGCCAATCTAGTCTTTGCATGGTATGCTGCTAATATACTCCAGACACCACTATGTGAGTTTAAATTACCCACTGCCAATAAAATACTCACTTGCCGTGTCAAACAATGTGTGGAAGAAGCATGCTTCACTTTCACTTACTGGTGGACATGATGTATTGACTCTATAAACACAGTACTTAGCATGAAAAAACATAGTTTTCGGATAAACAGACTCTTTTATTCTCTTCATTTTTCTTCCCTGCATTTTTTTTCCCTCAAAAGTGTATGAAATATGTTTTGTTATTGCCTCACTTGGCACTTTCAGGTTGGTTTCTTCTAGGATGAACAACTTGCAGGCTGGTTTCCTTTCGATTCCCAAGCAGAACAACGGAAGGAGTGCTGTGAAAACTGCTTTCTGCAACAGCCCAGGGGGACGAAACAGTCAGTTGCCTGGTAGAGGTGGTCTTTACGTAAAGGTCAGATAAAATCATACTGGAAGCTTTGAGATTCACTTCAGGTGGCTGTTTTAGGTAGGGGGCTGACCTTGTAAGAACTGGAAAGAAAAAACAATATTCTAAAGCAAAGATTCTTAGTCCCTTCTGATTCCTCTCTTTCTCATCCTAAGAAATATTAAATGCTGACTTGTCTGTGATTCTTTTTCTCTTCATTAGCTTATACAAGCTATGCACTAGGGTATTTATCATGAAAGAAGTTTGTAAAAATTTGGAAGAAGTTGAAAGGTGTATCCTAAGGATACTATATAATAGATTATGACCAACTGGGTAACTTGGAACAACAGAAACTTATTGTCTCACAGTCATGGAGGTGAGAAGTCTGAAATCAAGGTATCATCTGGGTCCTGCTCTCTCTGGAGGCACTAGAGGATGGTGCTTTCTGGCCTCTTCCTAGTTTCTGGTGGTTGCTGGCAGTCCTCAGCTTTCCTAGGCTTGCAGTTACGTCACTCCAATCTCTGCCTTTGTTGTCACGTGATGTTCTTCCCTGTGTGTCTCTTTGTCTGTGTCCAGATTTCCCTCTTCTTATAAAGACACTAGGTTTCAGATTAGTGCCAACCCTTATCCAGCATGACATTGTCTTAACTTGATCACATCTGTGAAGGTCACATTCACAGTACTGGGGGCTAAGCGCCCACACATCTTTTTGAAGGACCCAGTAGCACCCACTACAAGAGGCAGGGCTGTATAGTGGGAAGGGCACCAGATTCAGAGCAAAAGCCTCACCAAGTATTGACTTGGTGGGAGTGGGTGGTGGTTAGTGCTCTTCTTAATTTCCATCAACTCTTCCACCTACTTTTTTAGGTAGACATCTGAAGTTTTTTCAGTCTTATGTTAAATGCTATGCACATGCAGCTTTCAGAAAAGTCTTCTAGTTCCTCCTCTCAACCTGACTGGCAATCCAAAACCCCTCAAATGTACAAATTATGGAGCAACTGACTTGGACTCAGGGACTTGGGTTAGGCTGTGAGCTCTACCACTTCCCAGCTGTGTGCCCCTGAGTTCTGGTCCTCAATCCTTCCAAAGGTCAATCTGACAAATAAAGTTAATTACAGCTCTATCTACCCAATCAGATTAAATGATGTAGTCATACCATAATAATAGGATGTGGAGTGGGAGTATTTCTTTTGCCTCAGAATTGGCAACTGTATCCTACATTTAGATGCTGAGAAATACTAATGAAATACCTTGTTTAAAACCAAACACCAAAATTGAGGCCACTTTCTACAAGCTCTCAAATTCTCAAGGACTGCCAACATGGTGCGTCATAAACTTCCACATCCCTAAGCAAAGGACTGGAGGAAAAAAGTGGGAGTTGGAGAACTGTCTGTGCACTGTGTCCTTAGACCAGGAGGGGATGCTGGGACTTTCCTCCTCTCTGCCTTAGATGCTCCACAGCGAACAAAAATATTGCAAAATTACACCAAGTCCCTCAGTCCCTCCAGCCTCTTGTATCAGCATCCTTTGCAATGCAACTTTTCAGGTTCTTCTAACAGCAGGTGGAATCCTTCCCCCATCTCTTTTCTTTTATTTACTTTTTTTTATTGTGTTAAAGTGTGTCACACAGGATTTACTAACTTAACCATGTTTAAGGGTACAGTTCAGCATTATTATGTACATTCACATTGCTGTGCAGTGACTACCACCATTCATCCACATAACTCTTTTCATCTGGTAAAGCAAACTCACCTATTAAACAATTACTCCCTGTTCTTTCTTCCCCTCACTCCCTGGCAACCACCATTCTACTTTCTGTGTTTATGATTTTCACTGCTCTAAGTACCTCCTCTAAGTAGAATCATACAGTTTTTGGGGTTTTTTTGTGACTGGATTATTTCATTTAGCATCATGTCTTTGAGGTTCATCCCTGTTGTAGCGTAGTGAAAATGCCTTTCCTTGTTAAGGCTGAATAATATTCCTTTGTACGTATATACTACATTTTGTGTATCCATTCATCTGTTGATGGAGACTTGGATTGCTTCTGTTCTTTAATTACTGCGAGTAAAGCTGCTATTAACATGAACAAACAAATATCTTTTCGAGACCCTGCTTTCAATTCTTTGGATATATACCCCAAATGGAAATTGCTGACTCATAAGGTAATTCTACTTTTAATTTTTTGAGGAAACTCCATACTGTTTTCCACAGCAGCTTACACCATTTTCACCTTTCCATCAGCAGTGCACAAGGATTCTAATTTCTCCACATCCTCACTAACATATGTTATTTTCTGTTTTTTTTTTTTTTTTAAATAATAACCATTCTAATGGGCACAAGGGTAGTATCTCATTGCAGCTTTGATCTGCACTTCCCTAATGTTTAGTGATGGAAAGCATCCTTTCATGTGCTCACTGGATATTTGTATATCTTTGGAGAAATGTCTACTGAAGTCCTTTGCCCATTTTTGAATTGGGTTGCATTTTTTCCTGTTGAGTTTTAGGAGTTCTCTATATAGTCTGGATATTAATCCTTTATCAGCTATATGATTTACAAATATTTTCTTCCATCCTGCTGATTGTCTTTTTACTCTGTGGATAGTGTCTTTTGATGTATAAAATGTTTTAACTTTTTCATGAAGTCAATTGTCTATTTTTCCTTCTGTTACCTATGCCTTTGAAGTCACATCCAAGAAATGAATGCTAAAGCAAATGTTGTAAATCTTTTGTTTTATGTTTTTTTTCTACGATTTTGATTGTTTTAGGTCTCACATGAAGATCCTTGATCCATTTTGAGTTAATTTTTGCATATGGTATTAGTGGTTAAGGGTTCAACCTCATTCTTTTGCATGTGACTATCCAATTTTCCCAGCACATCATTTATTGAAAAGACTGTCCTATACCCACTGCATTGTCTTGGTACTCTTGTTAAAAATCACTTGACTCTATATGCAAGGGTTTCTTGGCTCTCTCCTATTCCACTGGTCTATATGTCTGTCTTTATGCTAATACCACACTGTTTTGATTACTATTGCTTTGTAGTAAGTTTTTGAAAAAGTCCTCCTATTTTGTTATTTTTCAAGATTATTTTAACTATAGAAATCCTTTGAAAGTCTATGTGAATTTTAGGATGATTTTTTTTTATTTCTGCAGAAAACATCTTTGAGATTTTGATAGGGATAGTATTGAATTTGTAGATTGCTTTGACCTTTTAACAATATTAAATCTTTCAATCCATGAAACTAGGATGTGTTTCCATTTATTTTTGTCTTCTTTAATTTCTTTTGTAATGTTTTGTAATTTTCTTGTACAATTTTTCACTTCCTTGATTAACTTAATTTCTAAGTACTTTATTCTTTTATTTTTGATGCTATTATTTCCCACAAGCTATGTGTAAGATGCTCTAGGAACACCTGCACAGCTGCCTGCCATGTGGCTGGAGATGGGGGATGGGGAGCTACTATTGTGCTAAGAGCTAAAATTTATGAAAATTAACTTCAATTTACCCATCAAGCCATTCCCTGGAAGTTGCAAGCCTTTAACAGACTACAGAGTTCCAAAATAGTTAAATCAGACAGATTCTGCCAGTATTGTTGCCTAGGTAGGGAGACAGAATCCTGGTGCTTTCTACTCTGCTTCTCCCCAGAATTTTAAAACCCCCATTCCTTGCATCTCTCATATATGGATTGGCTTTTTGATTTACTTTAGATAATAGAATGCAGTAAAATTTGTTCTGAGCCTAGACCTCAAGAGGCCTTTCTTATTTCCACTCTCCCTACTCCAGCTGCCACCATGCTAACAAACCCAAGTTAGCTTCTCAAAGAATATGAAAGATACATGTAGCAGAGGAGACCTGAGTGGTCCCAGATGGGTTCATCCTAGATCAGTCAGTTTCCTGCTGACCCACCAGCTGGTTGCAGATGCATGAGTAGTTCCAGATGAGTTCAGCTGAGCCTAGACTAGACTGGCAGAAATGCCTAGCCACCTTTAGTCTTGTGGGATAATAAATGGTTGCTTTGAGTCACTAAGTTTTGAAATGCTTTGTTACACAGCAATATCTAACTGATACAGAAAGTGATACCTAGAAGCAGAATGTTACCATAGCAAAAGCCCCAAAATATGTTGTATTGATTTTGCAACAAGATAGTTGGTGGAAGTAGGAAAAAATTATGACCCTTGTTATGCAGGAGAAAAATTGTGACCTGTGGTCATTTGAAAGATAAATACTATTCCTAATGCACTTTTGGATTTGATCAAAATTATTTTCGGGCAAATGTTGAAACTGTTGTCTGGTACTCTTAGCTGCATACAATAAGGTAACCTAAAGAAAGAGATGAGCTAAAGAAAAACTGGCCAATTGCCATACAGAATCTAGATGGAATATATAGGACTCTCTTGGCTGGAAAATAAAACTATTTCTTAATTCCAGTCTCCTTTGCCAGTAACAGATTCTCAAAGTAAAATGAAGCTTGGAGACAGAGATTAAATCAGAGTAAAGCTATGGGATCCTTATTGTTGACGCTTCTGAAAGAATTAAGACCATGCTTAATAGATCTTCTTAGCTGGATAAAAAGGGTTTTTAGGAAACTTATGTGGCTGTGGTCTCATAGAAGTCAGATCCTAAGGTAATCGTGATTAAATCTAGAGAATGAGAATAAAAAAAGCAATTCTGGGTGTGATTTTTGGAATGTGAAGTGGAGAATAATCAGATACATGGAAAGCTCACAAAAATTTAAAGTGGATTGTACTGAGAACAGATCAGCAAGACTGAACTAAAAGAGACTGACACAGCCTAAATATGAAAGTAACTCTGTATTCTCAATTTATATGCATGAGAATCAAGTTGAGAAAGCTATTTAGCTGCAAAGTCAGGCCCTTTAGGAATTAGATGGTATGGAAAAAAGAAGGATATCCCAGAACCAAGAGACCAGAGGA
The DNA here is from genome assembly GCF_009834535.1 of Camelus ferus. Lineage (NCBI taxonomy): Eukaryota > Metazoa > Chordata > Mammalia > Artiodactyla > Camelidae > Camelus > Camelus ferus. Next base: position 66,189,180 of record NC_045709.1, read on the forward strand.
TGTTAGTAAGATCTGAGGAGAAGGTTGGACAAGAGAGTTACTCCTAGAGAAGAGAACTAGGACTTAATCAAGGAACATGACTCAAACTCAGAATGAGGGGAGGGGAATCCTGCCAACATTTGCCCAGAAAAAGTTCAGAATTGACATTAAGCAGTGATTACTCTGTGCCTCTCATTCTTCACATTTTTAAGTGGAAGTGTTGTGATTATTCTATTCTAGGTTCATTTTGGTATTTCTTGTTATGGGAAGCTTGTCGACACTTTTTGTTCAAAAATCCCTGGATCACAAAGAGCTACAATGAGACCTAATGTAGGTTATGATCATGATGCCACAATTAGGTGAGCCTTTTGGATTTGGGGAGGTAATGAGTGTTTTGCATGTGGAATGGATGTGAATCACTGTAGCCAGAGAGCTTCTATGGTAATTTGATTGCAAAAATTACCCTAATTTTTCATATTTCCCTTTATCCTTGCTCTTTGCAATGTAACTTTGCAGCTTCTGTCACCAAGAAGACATGGAGTCTGTCTCCCCACTTCTTGAATCTAGGGTGACCTTGTGACTTTCTTTCTTTTTTTTTTTTTTTTGGCAAAAATAATATAGAGGGAATGATGATTGCTCCAGTTCTATCCCTATGCCTCCAAATGTCTTCCTCTCTTCCTCTTGGATATTTGCCATTGTCCAGAGAATAAACCCAGTTAGCCTGCCAGATGAGAGGTGCATGGAGGACAGCTGAATCTTCCATCTGGGACCCTAGTAAAGCAGTCAGTTCCCAGCTTACCAGCCACTGACTGCAGATGCATGAGTCAACCCAGCTGGCATAAGCTCATCAGGACTCCCTGGTTGGATCTAGACAAATGAAAAGTAATAAATGTTGTTTTAAGATCACTACACATGTGTGCAGTTTTTTACGCAGCAATAGTTAACCAGTACACCACCTAAACCAAACTAGGGAGACAAATCCAATAGAATCATTCACAGATTTGGGGGATGCTCATAGGAAATATGATTAACATGTATTTCATTGCTGGGATACTGGTTGGGCAGTGGACTTGCAAATTCGCCTATGTGCCTATTTGAGCTGTTACTTCAATCAAGAGGACTGACTGGTCACCAGGCTAGGGGCCCCTATAATGACTATTTATGGTTTGAACACTTGGTAGAAGTTGAGGGAGGTTAGAAAACTCTGTGCTATAACTTCTGCACCTATTTCAGGGAAGTACACATTAGGTAGGTGGTGTGGTGGTGGGAATCAGCAGTGAACACTTCCACAGCAAGGGCGTTGGGATCAGTCAGTGTTAGCTGAAGTACAGTGATAGCCAAATAGGACCGCAGCTAAGAGAAGAAACTCTTGTCTCTTTTCCTCCCATCTTTCTTCTAAGAGAGGATAAAATCAGAAAGAGCATAGGAGGCACAAAGAACAGGTCATTCTTGCCTCCCACTCAAGAGGCTCATGGTTGGTTTGGAGGAAAAAGGGGAATACAAGGTTGAAGTTTTAAGCTACTGTGGCTTGTATTTTTACAGCTGAAAGTGACCCAAATCTATGGGGTCTGCCTACGGTGCCATTAATGAACAGAAGAGATTGGGCAAGGACTGGAGAAAAATTAAGCTACTTCAAGAGCATAACCAAACAAGTTATAAGTGTTCAATAAAATGACTGTAAAATAGCTATCAATAGTTTACATCTGCATCTGTGTTTCACAGTTTATGAAAAAGTTTTACAAACATCTGTCAGTATATATCTATCAACAAATATAAATACGTTCATGTAAGTGTTTTGTAAACTGTAAAGCTCTATGAAAATGAAGGGCTCTATCAATTAAAATTGCAAATATTTGTTTTCATATATGCTATTATTTTAAAAGTAAAGAAAGTTACTAAATACCTAAAAATTGATTTACTCCAAAATCGAATGATCTTTCTTATTTCCTATGATGTTCTTCTATAACTGGTAATAAAATAGAAAACTAAGAGAATTTCTGATTTTTGATAGAATTTATATTGTAGAATTTACATTATTCATGCAAAATATTTCAGACCTTAGAGTCAGTTTCAATTTAGAAATTTTCAATTTTGTTTACAGACAAAATTACTGAATATTTGCATAATATCCACTTTGCTAGAGTGCTCACGTGTCTTACCCATTGTATATTCAATGCTGAGGTGATGTTTCTCTTATGTGTATATTGCTCTCTGTGTTGGTCAAGGTTCTCCAGAGAAACAGAATTAGTAGGATGGCTGTATCTATGTCTATATGGACATGGGTGCAGATAGGAATATAGATTTAGATCTCTGAGAAAGAGATTTATTTTAAAGAACTGGCTTATGCAATTATGGAGACAGGCAAGTCCAAAATCTGTAAGGTAGGCTGCAATGCTGGAGATCCTGGGAAGAGCAGATATTGCAGTCCAAGTTCAAATGTCATCTGCTGGCACAAGTCCCTCTTACTTCGGGGAGGTCAGTCTTTTGTTCTATTCAGGCTTTCAGTTGATTGGATGTGGCCCAACCACATTATGGAGGGCAATCTGCTTTAGCCCAAGTCCACTAATTTTAAATGTTAATTTCATCCAAAAACGCTCTCATGTAAACATCCAGAATAATGTTCTACCAAATATCTGTGCACCATCACCCAGCCAAGTTGACATATAAAATTAACCATTACATTCTCTGTGAGTGTGTTTATTTCTCATTTTGGTATTAGAATTCCAATTAATCAGCTTCCTCCAAAGCTTATGTGGAGTTTCCTGGCCTCCTTTTTTCTCCCCATTAATTAAGGTTCTAGCAAGTCTTTAGTAATGATTTTAGAGCTAATAGAGCAAAATGTTGATATCCTACTATTGGTAATTATCCTTACGTAGACCTCTTTACTCTTCTTATTGTATATTAATTTATAGGGATAAAATCTTACATACTTGGGTCTCATATTCAGGTATAATATTATTATGCTCAGAACATTTAAATATAAATAAGATGCAGATTTTCCCAAACTGTATTCTCAAAGACTGTTTGAATTTTTCTTCTGTAATGCTATACTCAAGTTTACTTATACCAAACAAGGGCTTGATGGAATGGGCCTTGTCCTGAGAGCTGTCCACCCTTAGGCCATACTTTAACTATGTATCTGAAACTTACACTAACTAAAATCTACTTACTTATGATGTTGAATTCATCACCCCTCCTCCTACTTCCTATCAGCACTTTACTCCTTAAGATTTTTTTTTTTTGATCCTCAGGTAACTTTCCTTTTTCCCTTTCTCCCTTCTTTCCTTCCTTCCTCCCTCCCATTATTTACACATGGTATTAGCCTTTTAACTAATCTCTGTGCTATAATCTTCCATCTCCAGTCCAACAGATGTAACTGAGTTTATTTTCCTAAAATTCAACTTGCTTTATAATATATTATTGGTTACATAAATACTGTTTTTTTCCTACATGAAATATGTTATCATCTACTTGAAAAAGTTAAAAATTATCCTGACATTCAAAGTCCTCCACACTCTTGACTTCTTTAACTATCCAAGTGCATTGATTATTTCCCAATAGTAATATTCAGTTCCAACAAGGATAATCTTTTTATTCTTTCCCAAATAATCTGCATCTGTTCAAAAGTTCTTTCCAGCCATGCTCTTCCTTTCACTCATTTCCCAGCCAGGTTCTACCAGACTTCAAGGTTCAGATGCCCTCTGACTTCTTACAGGTTCTCCTCTCTAATTACTCTCACTATTTCAGTCTTACCTACAAAGTTCTCTGTACAAAATAGGACCTTTTAGTCATCAGGTTTTCTTTTTTACTTGTTAAATGAAGATGACATCTAATTGCTAATTATTTATGACCTATCTTTTCTGATAAGAATTTATAGACACCTCTTGCATGTATGTGTTTAAAGTTCACATGCATTTTGATGTACGTTCTCTCATTTGATTCTCATAACAACTCTACCAGGGAGGCAGGGCAGATATGAATCTTGTTTGAAGATAAGAAGACAGGCTCAGAGTCATAGCCTCAGGCCAGGTGACTGGTAATAACGGGTTTGAGCACAGGGCTTTTGACTTTTTTGCCATGTTAACATTAACCTTGTTGTATAAATTGAAAGAATGGAGTATGTACATGGAAGCATTTTGTAATCTGCACAGAATTATGTAAATAAAAAATTTTTAAAGTCGTATTTTTATGTTCTATATTCAGGGGCAGAGGTCACATTGTATATTCCCAATAGTGATTTGTACAACAAGCCCTTATTATTAGATTATTACGTGTTCTAAATGTACTAGGATCTAAGGAGAGAAACATGTAAATATATGTTCTTGCTCTTACAGAGTTTATTATCAAGTGGAAAAACAGGCAAGTAAGGGCAGATTCAATACAACATACTAATGCTTATAAAAGAGGGATATAAGACTACGGTATAAAGGGAGAAATGAAAGGGGCATACATTTCTGTAACTTTTTTGCCCTTCTGCAAGTCTCAAAATAATTGTCAGGAAGGAAGAGGGGAAATAAAAGTAGAGAATGAAGAAGGCAAAGATGGAAAGAAGGAAACGTTCACTTCGAGCAGAAAGAAATTCAGCAAAATGAGTGTCTGCCTTATGTCCACCACTGTACCAGGTTCTCTGACATGCTTAATCATCATGAAAAATCATTATCACTGTGACCATACTGAAAGCCAGAGAAGTTAAAGAGCTTTCCCAGTTATGCAGCTAATGTCAAGTTTATAGTCATGAAAGTAAACCATACTGTTGAGTCAAGTACTAGCTACAAATGTATGGTCTAGCACATTTTTTTAAATTAAAAGGGACAAACTCGAATCTTCCCCTTCATCTCTTTTTAAATTTTTATTTTATGTTTTTTTTTTGTTGTTGGGGGGTAGGTAATTAGGTTTATTTATTTATTTTTTTAATGGAGGTACACAGGATTGAACCCAGGACCTCATGCATGCTAGCCATGCACTCTACCACTGAGCTACACCCTCCTCTTCTTATTTTTTTTTTTAAATTTTAAACACAATACATGAGCACTCCTGAAATATCCACAACCCAAAGTCCATTTTAACACAATATGGTCTTAGTTATGTTGAATGAGAAAGAGACACCTACATCTTAGTAAATATCAAAAAAAAAAAAAAATCCTGAAAAGCTCTATTTTGTGATATCACTATTTTAGAACATTTTGAAAACTTCTGAATCCTTATTAAAGCCATACTTAGTCTACTTTGAGAGTTCAACCAGCCATTGATAATTGAATAATAAGCTAGATTTTTGCTAATAATACATCTTTGCTGTTCTTAAGCATTCAGCTGCCACCAAAACCAATCTGTGGAGGGTAGAAAGAATACTATGGATCTGAAACATAAAGACAGTGCACAGTAGGATTAGCTGGGTGGTGACGTTCACCTGCAAAATTACACGTTAGCTCTCTGTACCCTGTCAAATATTTAAGTAACAAATCAAGCAAGAATGCCTTTGTCAGGCTCTTATTTGGAACCAGATGTACCCTAGACTTTTGTCACCATCTGCATATTTAATCTTAGATATGAAAACATCATATTAATTATAACTACCCCATTAATTACATTGGATTGCTTAGGACATGAGGTGGTGAATATATTTTTCAGTGCAGGTGGTACAATTCTTAGAAGAACTATAATATTCATGGCAAGCTGGACAATTTATTTATAATTCACCCTGAGAGAAATTCATTTCATCAAGAGAGTATGTAGATACTTCAATCATTAGAGAAATCAGTTCCCTCCATTGTGGTAATTTTTCTTTTTATAATAAAATTTTTTCTCATGGAAGAAAAATGACTTTGCTGTAATTGGTTTCCACTATACTTTATTCTTTTATGCATACACCTGTCTTCTTATCTGCATGTCTTTCAGATTTAAGGCTGCAGCATTGACTCTGGCTCATGGTGGTATTTGTGATGCACTATGGATTGAATTGAAATCCTTTGAACTCATTTAGGCTGTGACATTTTATGGCAGATTAATTAAAATGATTCGTGGTTACTTTAGCCTCGGTGGGAAAAGTGAACAGGTTTCTGAAGTGAAATTCTCTCTTTGACCTCCCTCGCTTCCTGCCTGATGGCTTTAGCAGTCTCTGCATTACCATGTTTCCTTTACAAGTTATTTAACACCGGTATTTGGGTTATATGCGTAGATAATTCAGTGTCTTGGGACAAAATCAAAACCCCTTGCAATATCCAGGTGTTTGTAACCCATTATCTGTCCTTGAATCAAGGGATGGATTAACTTGCTGGGAATGGAACAACACAAATGCTGGATCAGGCTCTGTTGTCATTTGTTCCAACAATGCTTCAGCTCAACCTGCTGGAAAAATCAAAACTGGAGAACACCTTTTGCTACGACATTATGTTGCAATAACACCATGTTTCAAAGACATTGCCTCCTAGGAACTAGTTCTCTCTAGACAGTTCAAATTCACAGTAGGTAACATGAAGTTCTTTAACTATCTTATCTCTGGCTGGTGAACCCCTCATATAATATCTAAATCAGGAAGTGATGATTACCTCCTGTCTCATTATCCATGAACATTTTAGCTTCAACTGTATTCATTTTTTGAAATTTTGTTTGTTTCAGGCAATCCAATAAGTATGTGAAATACATCTAATCGAATACTGTAGCAAGATGAACAGAAAGTTAACTCTTGGTTACCTCTTAGCTGACTTTTTCAGACTGTTTCTCTTCAAATTTTTGCCCTCTAATTTCTCCCCCTTCTAGATTTCTGCTCCCATTTTGTTATTTTACTCGTCATTAGCCCTGGTGGAAAACTGAAGTTAGGCTATGCTCAGACATGCTAACAGTTGTAAGAAAAGTTGTGCTAAGAATGAAGGGAAGAGACAGAATCACAAAAATATTAGCTGAAGGGAAATTTAGAAAACATATAGTCTAATTCCCTCAGGTGGATAAAAACTTTCAGGTTTAAGTGTTAGATGAATGCTCTAAAATACTGTGAAAGAGTCAACTTGCAAAAACTTCTAGTGAGTAAAATAAGATTTGGTGTTTCATTTTTAATCTCTCTACCAAAAACTAAGATTTCAATAGTGAATTTGGAAAGTCTAATAATACCACAGATGATAATCTTACATTTTTTTTGTGTCTATGACCTGTTTTTGGTAGATACACAATAATAACTACGCAATTCACAGATAAAGAACTGTGACTCATAACGGTTACATCACTCATTTAGTTTTTAAAAAATATTTAATAAGTACTAGAATTCAAGTTTTTGGTACCAATCCAAAACTTTTTTTTCATACCATGCTGCACTTACAATTATTCAAAAATGGAAAGAGTTATTAATACATACTTTGGAATTATATTTGCCTTACTTTAATTTTAACTTATGTTTATGTTCCTTTTATAAAGAAGTAGGCTTTCTTACACAGATGTTTGTGTTTCAGACTTAAAGTTGCCAAGTGGCTGTATTTCCACACCTTCTGATAAATGTTATTCTCATCCCATAACACTCAAGACCTCTAGTTTGGATCAGTCAACTTATTCAATGCCTCCTCTCCAAGAGACAAAATAAAGGTTCTACAAACTGTAGAGAAGTTGATTTTAAATTGTTGAAGATTTGTTGGCTGGGAGAGGGTCAGATCCCTCTCAGCCCCAGTCACTGTTAGTGGCTTCAGGAGGGGAGAGTGCATCTGTGTAATTGTCCTACAGTTGTCCAACCAATGTGGCCTTCGGTTCTTTCTGGACTATGGGCCACCACATGTAAGATGAGACGAAATGAGATTAATTTGGTGGTTCTTTGGGGACTTTGGTGGTTCAGTTCCTGGTCTGGTGACCTCACTGAGATGCAACCTTTTTCTCCCTTTGTCCCCAGAGGTGACATATACCCTAAAACCCCTTGTTTCTAGGCTCCTTTCAGTCCTGCAGGTGCCTGGGAAGTTGATACAGGTCCCAGTTACCTAATGTGGCATTCTTTTCACTTTGTCAGATGTTCAACATCTTGAGTGCTAATTTCTGGGAATCTAAGTCCTTACCATGTAACATGTCTCTCAGTTTCACTCTCTTGCTTCTGTTCTCAGCCACACTGAGGGCATTTGCTGCTTGATTACTTTACCACTTGCAGACATAAGGCAGGGACGAGTCTCCAGTTTGGGGACTGTGCATGGAACATCATGATGAGAGAAGTAAGTTAAATGATCTGCCACTACCAACCTCAACACATGGAGGAAAGGGGAAAGAAATAGTTACCTCATGACTTAAGTCTCCTCAGGAAGACAGCCCTCCCTTCCTGTCAGGAAAAGTTAATTTTGGAGACATTTAAACTGTGGGATTCTAGGATCATGGATCAAGCTTCCTTTAAACATGACTATACAGAATTTAGCATCTTTTATTTTTAATTGTGAGCCATTTCAATAGCCATCCTTGGACCAGTTAGTAGCCCCTTGGGGAGCAGAAAGATACTTCAGCTGATACTTTACTTATATAGTACAATGTGTTTAGATAGATAGATAAATGGATGGATAGATAGGCATTATAAGCACAGATAAATTGTATATTATATTCCTATCTTTTATAATCATGCCCAAATAAAGTGATTATGTCTAACAGACTCTAAATGACAGTTGGTAACAGGTATTTAAAATTCAGTTCCAGAGCCCAAGAAGAGCTGCTGTCTCTCATAGGCACATCCTCACAGCACTTGAAAATAAAACTAATACTGGGATAGACCTAGAGATGATCATTTTAAATGAAGCAAGTCAGACAGAGAAAGACAAATATCATATGGTATCACTTATATGTGGAATCTAAGAAATGGTACAAATGAACTGATTTACAAAACAGAAACAGACTCGCAGAGAAAACAAACTTACAGTTACCAAAGGAGAAAGGGTTTAGGGGGAGGGATAAATTAGAAGTATGGGATTAACAGATACACACCACTATATATAAAATAGATAAGCAACAGGGATTTACTGCATAGCACAGGAAACTATATTCAATATCCTATAATAATCTATAATGGAAAAGAATTAAAAAAAAGTCATATATATACATACATATATATATAACTGAATCACTTTGCTGTACACTTGAGACTAACACAATGTTGTAAAGTCAGCTATACTTCAATTAAAAAATAAAAATATTTTAAAAAGCTAATACTAAATTTTTATATGCTAAAAATAATGATCTTAGTACACCACTGCTACTGAGTCAGGGTGAGGAGCATACTGGACTCTTCATTTTAAGCAAATATCAGACACGATTTTCATGTGGTGAAATTGGAGAATCACTGATGTAAGCAATTGGGAGTCGCTGGTAAATTTTGAACAAGAACACAACAGGATGCACTTTTATATGCCACCAAATGTGGAGGATGGATGTGGGGGAGGGCAAGAGGCTAGAAGACCCCAGGGAAGGGACCTTATAACTTGTTCAAGTGAGAAGGTAGATTATTGGTGCCAGCATGAAAGGAAATGGAAAGATGAGTCCAAGAACCATGATGAGTTACTGTGAAATCACAGCGCAGAGAGAAGGCATCAAAGGTGATTCCAAGCAAGCATTTAAGCCTGCATGATGGGAACACTGATCCCCCCTCTTCACAGTGAGCATAACTGCAGAGGAGGGTGGCAGCTGCTGCCTGTAAATCCATGTGGATCTGTAGGCAGTCGCCTGTCCCACGCATGTGAGTCATGCTCTGCTTTGGAGTACATGTACCCACAACAAAACTCAGCTCCGCTCTGCACGAGGCCTCCCCCTGCCCTACTCATGACTTTGAAGCAGCAGGAGAGACGGTGCGAGCCGAGTAATGTTAACACTGCCATGTGTAGGGGGGTGTGGGGCTTGAGCCTCACCTAGATTTTATCCTTGTGGGTAGTATTTCAAAGCAATTTTAACTGCTCTGAATATAATTAAAATCTTTTACATTTGTATAATGTTTTACAAAATTCTCTCATGGGGGTCATTCTAGCTGCTCTTCAGAGGGGCACTCTGAGCCATACTGAAAGGCCACCCTCCTTAACAGCCGTGAGGAGTCCCCACAACTGCTGTGCCTTTACGGGGCATCTACCTCAATCCCCACCCCTCCTCTACCTGGCCTTCCAGAGCCAGTTCAAACGTTACCTCTTTGAAAGTTTACCCAATCCCTTATGACGGTCTCATTATTTTATTTGTGTTGTTCTAGAACTTTCTAGACATCTGTATTATGAATCTTATTTCATTGCCCCATAGTTATTGCTTACTTCTCTTTCTGTCTCTCTTTCTCTTTCTCTCTCTCTCTCTCTCTGTCTGTCTTTCTTTGTTCAGACTATGGCCTGGGAGAGCATCTCTGAGTCAAGACTGCATTTGTCCTTCTCTGACAACAGGGGTGTCGGAGTTGAGAAAGTGTCTGTAAATGTGTCCCATCCAAGCTCTGGTCAAAGAGTCAGCGTACTCAGTGGGCACGACCAGGTTCCTGCCATGCCTCATTCAGTCCAGTCCTGACGTCAGGGCTGGGGGATGAGGCCTAGACTGTACACGGATCAGGGAAGCTGCACTTTGAGAAGGAGGAAAGTGACACAACCCAAGATCTCTAGATTCTTTTTCCTGAGGGCTTTCCCCTTAGCTCAGTCTATTTTAGCTTAGTCTAGGGACGGTGGCTGGGAGGATCTCCCCACTGTATTTTAAAACCTGCCTAACTGTGTTCCATGAAATATGCTACTCACTAGGTACGTTATCCACAATTCGGATATACTTTTTCCCTTTCATCAGTTTAAGAAGTGCACTGAATGAGCTTTATTAACGCTAGCATCCCACAAAGGCCTCCATCGTCATTATCCATGACATTTTACCTTTTTTTCCCCAGGCCTTTTTAGAAAGCATTCATAGCTGAATCAGTTTTACCTACAACTGAATTTAAAATTCATGGGGGCCATTTTAAATACATTGTGATAGTGCAAATAGGCAACATTTACCTGATTCTCTTCATCCTCCAATTTTGTCATTCTGCTGAAGAGAGCTATTGACAGTGTCGGGCATGATTTGCTCTTTATAAAACCATGCTGCTTATTGCTCGTGATTCCATCATCCTCCAGGCTTTGATCAATCTCATCTCTTTGGGCCTGTTTTATTATTTTCCTGTTGAGGTTAGACTTACCAGGCCATCATTTTCAGGTTCACTTCTTTTGCTTTTTGTCAGATGTGCACTTGTCCTTATATGCTCTCAGATTACCTCTCTCTATTAGACAGTTGATACGACAGTGACTGAAATTTCACTGGTCAAGACTTACACACTATATTAAGCATGATGATTACAGAAAGGCTTTGTTGAAAATGCTAGCATTGTGGGAAGGGTGATATACCTTTAATACTTAAGTGGCAATTAGTTTTAATCATTAGTTTATACTGAAGCCACATCATGAGGACAAGAAAAGCCTGCGTGAAGGAGGGATGTTAAAAGGGGGGAAGGGATGCCAAAGGGGAACAAAGGGCAAATGAAAGGGTATTTATGCCAGCTTCTTGCCATCCGGAATAAATGACTCCTTTTTGTCAAGGAAAGGATCTTTATAAAGGATAATTCTTCTACCCTGACCCTGCACACAAGGGTGCATTATGCCAGAACAAGAATTAAATTCAATATGATAATCCACATGGAATTTAGAAAAGGAAAAAAGTGCTTAATTCACAAACCATCATTAGGGCAAAGGATCCTGGAAAAATACACGTAATTTAAGATGTTGTCTACTTCCCACGAAGAGTGTGGATTCCCTGTGACGATATTAACAGCTAACGTTACTTGAATATGCATTGTATGCATTTTCCGGTTTAATTCTCGTGATAAGTTTATGGGGTAGATGCTATTATTATCCACGTTGTATTTATGAAAATACTGAAGCACAGAGAGGCTACATGGAGTTTGAAACAAAGCTGAAAGAGGTGACGCTGGGACTCAGACCCAGGCAGTCCCCCAACAGAGCCCATCCTCTCCCGTGCTCGCCTTTCTGCTCAAGCCAGGCGCCGCAGGGCTCATGTCCTCCACTGAACTCTTTATTTTCTGTCACAGCCTTGGAGGGATTCAGGCTTCCATCTTGAACTTACACTTGCTTGTTTTGTTTTATTTTGTGTGTTTGTTGTTTGTTAAACCTTGCCTTTGCAACAATGATGTGTGAAATAAACAGGGAAAAATCGACTTATTGTATAACGAAGGTGCTATTTCTGAAAGCCTATGGAAGAAATGAAAATCCTCCCAACTGAGCAAGTTCTTGATGTGATAAATAGAGAACGCAGTGAGACTTTACTGGTTTAAAATGAACAAATGCAAATTCTTTATGGTATTTTTTTGGAAGGGTAAAGAATGTTAATCATGTTGTCTTAATAAAAATAATAAATCCTTATTTAATGCCTAGAGTATGGAAATCACTATGCTGGATACAGGAAGAGAGAGCAAGAAATAAAAAAGCTGCATAAAAGTGTACTCAGTCCAGGTTAGGTATAGTTGTATTTGCATTTTTATTCAGAATTTCATTCACCTATACATTGATTCATGCATTCATTTGATAAATGCTCATGATAATTTATTAAGTACCATTTAGCCACAGGATATACAGTTTCATATAATAAGAAATAGAGTAGGATAATGTTACATTTACTTATTTATTTATTTATCTTTAATTTTTAAAAAAAATTTCTATCCTTTTTTTAAAAATTTTTGCTTGAGGGGGGAGGAAATTTGGTTTGTTTGTTTGTTTGTTTGTTTATTTATTTATTTATTTATTTATTTATTTATTTATAATGGAGGTACTGGGGTCTGAACCCAGGACCTCATGCTTGCTAAGAATGTGCTCTACCCAATATTTTCCTAAGGCAATCTATCCAGGCAATAGAAATAAAAGCAAAAATAAACAAATGGGACCTAATTATACATGTAAGCTTTTGCACAGCAAAGGAAACTATAAGCAAAGCCAAACGACAACCTACAGAATGGCAGAAAATATTTGCAAATGATGTGACTGACAAAGGCTTAATTTCCAGAATATATAAATAGCTCCTACAACTTAATGAGAAAAAAACAAACAACCCAATCCAAAATTGGGCAGGAAACTTAAACAAGCAATATGCCAATGAAGATGTACAAATGGCCAGCAGGCACATGAAAAAATGGTCAATATCACTAATTATCAGAGAAATGCAAATCAAAATTACAGTGAGGTATCACCTCATATCAATCAGAATGGCTTCATTCAAAAGTCCACAAATGATAAACGCTGGAGAGGGTGTGGAGAAAAGGGAACTTTCTTACACTGATGGTGGAAATGTAGTTTGGTGCAGCCACTATGGAAAATAGTATGGAGATTCCTCAAAAGACTAAAAGTAAACTTACCATTAGATCCAGAAATCCCACTTCTGGTTATATATCTGGAAGAAACTCTAATATGGAAAGATATGTGCACCCCAATGTTTATAGCAGCACTATACACAAAAGTCAAGATATGGAAGCAACCTATGTCCATCGACAGATGACTGGATAAAGAAGTTGTGATATATTTATACAATGGAATACTACTCAGCCATAAAAAAGAATAAAATAATGCCATTTGCAGCAACATAAATGGACCTAGAGATCGTCATTGTAAGTGAAGTAAGCCAGAAAGAAAGAAAAATACATGATAGCACTCATATGTGGAATCTTAAAAAAAAAAAAAGTAGAAAAAAAAAAGAGGACACTAGGAACTCATTGAAAAAACAGAAACAGACTCGCAGACATAGTAAACAATCTTATGGTTACCGGGGAAAAGGTGTGGGAAGGGATAAATTTGGGAGTTTGAGATTTGCAAATGTTAGCCACTATATATAAAAATAGATTAAAAAAACAAGTTTTTTTCTGTATAGCACAGGGAACTATATTCAATATCTTGTAATAACCTATAATGAAAAAGAATATGAAAATGAATATATATATGTATATGCATGACAGGGACATTGTGCCATACACAAGAAATTGATACATTGTAACTGACTGTACTTTAATAAAAAAACTTTTTAAAATAAATTAAAAATACAAAAAACAAAAAGAATGTGTTCTACCACTGAATTATACTGTTCCTCTGATAATATTGCATTTATCTCTGGAAAGAGCTATTGTACATCTGGAACTAATAAAGGAATATCTAACCATTATATGGTCATTGAACAGCCTTTGAGCCTTATAAGGAATTTCTTATATTTTGTTACCAATTCATATGTTTACTTTTCCTGAACATATATGTCACGTCCTACAGAGTTTTTCATCCCCATCAAGAACTTAAAATGTAGCAATCAATTATTGCTGATACACATTAATATTGGTATGTTGGGAGTAGGGATTAAATACCTAATGTGCAATTAAATACCTAGCAAAATAGCATGCTTTTTAAGAAATATATGTTCCATCTGATTATTGAGGACTTAGACTATAAATGAAGAGGCTGTTATCAAGATGTAATAGGCTTATCATAAATTTCATAACCTTGCTTATCTTTTGTATATAATCTGTCACTTTCACCTTACCCAGAATATTAGAACAAATATGGAATTCTATAATTATATACCAACCTGCTCCATTACAATTGTGCCTACAAACTTAATTAGGAACGTATATAGTTTTCTAATGTGTGAGATTTTAGAGCATTAGGGTTAATTAATTTTTTCCTTCTCCATACAGGACTAGACAGAATTCATTGATATAAGTGGTCAAGATAGTTTTTTTTGTGGATTTTATCATCTCCCATTATTGTATATACATGAATAAGCTTATTAAAACATTTTATTTGTAAGTACTAGGACTCTCATAAGCCACTTTTTACAGCCTCCATCCTTTATTCCCCTTTGTGAAAATGTAAAGTCTTCACAGCTGCTTTAGAGATATAATAAGTTCTGATTTGTTTGAAAAAGCTTCAGTACGCATAGGCAATGTTTAAAGAGGCTTTGGCAAAATAAAAAGTAGAAAGCTTTTAAAGCAGATGTAGAGATTCTGTCAACTTGGAAGCAAATCCAAGATGGCAGTGCACTTTGGAAAACTATCCAACTTGGGTCATCAGCTGCTTCTTGGGGTTCGTCTAACGGCTGGGGTATTCTTGCTTTGATTAAGGGTCTTTATTAGCCAGAGGTAATTCAGCCTTCTCTTCAGGGTCCTCCAAAAAGCTTTGTTAAATAACTACAATGGTCCAAATTAAGGAAAAAGCCAATAATGGTAACTGCTCTGGTACATATATTTTGCCAAGGCAATAAAAACTGATTTCTAAGATATTGGAAGCCCTTTCTGATCATCAAAGAGAATTAAAATTATGTTGTCATATTTTTCTTTCTGTATTTAAAATATTGCTTTTGCTTTGAAGTATTATTCCAGTTCTCCCTGAAAATATTATATTAAGCATAAATAAAGTTTCAACTAACAATAAGAGAACTGATGTTAGTTTCCATATTTCATATTTACTGAATGTTGATTTATGTCTTGTGCTCGATGCTGTGGAAGATATAAAAAGTTAATAGGCAAAGTCTCTGCCTTCAAAGAGAGTATGTTCTCTTTGGGGGAGAAAAGAAATGCATAAATGAATAATTAAATAGCAATGGAAGGAACTCTAAGAAATAGTGAGTTCTTTATGCTAGAAAATGTAGATAACTCCATATAAATTGATTTACATAGGCACAGTAATTTTCTTAGAACATTATAGTAGAAGATGGAAGTGGTGTAGAGAAGATTCAGGTTTTGAAAAAAAAAGTCCGGATTCAATGTCTGGTTTTGCAATTTACAAGTTAACTAATTTTGAGATGTTTTCTACCTCCAAAGTTTCTTTTAACCATTGAGAGAATAAAGGTCAAACATCAGGCTTAATGAATTTGGACCTGCCATTTTTTTAATTAAATGTGACAATATGCATATGTGGAGAATCATGTAGGCTTGAGGGCTTTTTCTAATAGTCTTTCTTTGCCAAGAGCAGCAACAGAGGAAAGAAAGCAGAGAGGAGTGGTCTAAATGTGAGTATTGAAAAAGATTAAGGAATTGAAGAAGGATGACCAGATGACAGAATATCCGCTATTCCAGTGCTACTCAAAATGTGGTTGGTGAACCAATGGTGGCTCATGAAATACTCATACTGAAATTAGCACAGAAATTGAGAGTTAAGTGTTTAGGATTTTTTTTAATAGCAATTTGATAGAGCAATTCTATGTTAATTTAATAATAACACTTTGAGGATGTATTTTTTATGTTTTTTTTTCCTTTTTGTTTTCCTAATCACTATTTTTATTGAATTTCACAGATGTATCAGTCTGCAATTAGTTCTTCAACTCAAGTAGTTTGAAAAATCTTGTTCTAGTAGACACATTGAATTCCACTAGTTGCAAACTGATAGTTAGCAGAGTGTTTTTTTCCCCCTAAACCAACTGCACATTTCCTCCTGTTTTTCAACTGTGATGTACACAATATGTTATTGTCAATGTGATGTTGGCAGTTGAGGCTTTAAGGACTTCATGGAACCAGCCTTTCTATGATTTCTTGACTGATGGGCTTCTGAGAGACAGGGGCACACAGAGAATTTTTGCCAGTGTCATGGATGAGATAGAAAACTTGTAAACAAATGGTGAATGTTTAATAATGCAGAACATCACAGCAGCAAGGGAATAGCAGTTGTCCAACAAATAGCACTGAGGCAAATGCCAAGCTCTCTAGAATACTCACGGGACTGTGGACACATTGGTTGAGCTTGGCTGATGCTACTCAGGTAAACAGCAGCAATCAGCATTTCCTTCCCTGATGACTTACATGACCCAGTCTTAAGAATCTGGTAAATAACTTGGGGAAGTGAAGACTAAAGAAGAAACATCTGGCATTAAAAGTAAATCAGGTGGGAAGGGAAGGAAAGACATTTACAAAGAAAATATGTTTCCTGCTCTCATTTCCTCCTAACTTCTGGCTGCCTTTCCTTTATTTGTGTGTGTGTGTGTGTGTGTGTGTGTGTGTGTGTGTGTGTGTGTAAAGTTTCCAACCACAATTGATCTTAGACACCTAGATAATAGATGTCAGAAGTCTAAGATGAGCTATTTTTGGATTTGGTGGTTGAAAAATCAGAGAAGTGAGCAATAACAAACAAAACTCAGTCTCCGTATTGCAAATAAATTGTCAATGAATGCCTAATTTTACTCCTTTTCAAAAGAAAAATACAGTTGGCAAAGTCATCTATTTACCTATCAATTCTAAGCTTTTAAAGAATTTTTAATAACTTTAAAATACATTTTTACCAATCCATTGTTTCTATCAGGGGATTTTTCTTAGGTGTTCCTTTTGAATAAGAAAAAACCAAAGGCAGAATGATTTAACTATAGGAGCCCCAGAAAATTATTTTAGCACTTTATTGTTTTTAACTTTTTGTTTTGAAATAACTATAGATTCATATGCAGTTGTACAAAATAATACAGAGATTCTATGGACTTTTCATTCAACTTCCCCAAAGGTAACAACTTGCATAACTGTAGTACAATATCAAAACCAGGAAATTGACATTGATACAATCTACAGAACTTATTCAGATCTCATCAGTTTTACATGCACCCATTTGTGAGCCTATGTATAACTGAGGAGGATGCTATTGCCATCAGTGACCATTTGATATCTGTAATGGTGTTTGTAACTGATTAACTGTATAGTGGTTTAAAGGGTATTTCTCATGCTCTTGCTGACCAGCATTGGGATGGAAAGGAGGGTGACTTGCGTGGTCTGCCCAACCCCCTTGTGGTGCTGGTGCTGCATGCAGGGATCATGCTTATTTCCCTGCTTTTGCCCTCAGTGCCCTGCTCCTGACTCCAGTGCCCTCCTCTTGACCCCTGTAGTTTCCTTGTATCCTGTTGTTAGAGCTACAGGCCTCAGCCTGAAGTAGAAGTCCCAGGCCTCAACCTGCTTAAAAGTCTAAAAACATTTATCAACCTGACTTTAAACTGCACATGTTTTTCTCTAGAGCTCTTTTCTGTGGAGTCACTTCCCATGCATTCTTTGTACCAGGTATAAGAATATTAAGAAGTCCCAAAGCAGGAAGTAAACCTTATACCCAGCAGAAGGAAAGGGACCACTGCATCTGCAAAAACAAGAACAACTTTGCAACAACTTGTTACCTTGTATGTGATCTCTACGGAAACTAGCTCTGTCCCTTGAACTCTTGAACTTTTATTATAAAACCTCCTGCCTTCTCTCCCCAGCAGGCTCACAGTCTTAGAGGCATTAGCCCATTGTGACCTCCTTTGCCTGGCAAGAAATAAAGCTGCCTTTTCTGCTTCATCCAAAACCCTGTCCGCAAGTCTCATTTGGTAAGTGGGGTATGGAGGCTGTGTTTTGGCAACATATGTGTGTTTTTAGCTCTCTGCAGTTTTATCACATCTGTAGATTTGCAAGACCACAGCCATATTCAAGATACAGAATATTTGCATTACAAAGGATTTCTTGTGCTCTCTTCTTGCAACTAAAGTCAATTTACTTCCTTGTCCTCCCTTCACCCCTGGAAAGCTCTAGCCTTTTCTGCATGTTTATTGTCATTTCAGGAATGTTGTATAAGAGAAACCATACAGTACGTAAGACTACTTGGGTGGCTTTTTCACTCAGAATTATTCTTTTGAGATGAGTCATGTTGTGTGTATCGAGAGTTCGTTCTTTTTTATTGCTGAGTAGTATTCCGTGGTATAATGTACCACAATATTTTACATCCTTCACCCATTGAAGGACATTTGGATTATTTTCGTACAGTCTTTCCTTTATAACTAAAATACTCTCCTTTATGATACTCTTTTAGAAATGTAGTGCACATTTACCACATGCTCACATGTGCTGGGTGGTGTGACACAGATTTTTTTATTTACAGAACTCCTTGCAGTAGGTGCTATTATTATCTTCACTTCGCACATGAGAACAATTAGGTTCAATTAAGTTAAATAGCCTGCCCAGGTCACAGAGAAAGAAAAGTTCAGGTAAAGGTGGAGTGTGAATTCAGGCAGTTTGATTCCCTAAGATTTGATTTCCATTATTTCCTAAAATAACAAAATTAAATGCAGTTATAGTTTTATGTTTAATTGCCTTAGCTTGGCCAAAGTATAATTTCATATATTTCTGCAAAATTTCTGAATACATAAGTAAATAATTAAAAGAGATATCAGAACACATCTGACATACAAATGGAAAAAATGTTTACTTAAAATGGCTGTTTATTCTCAAATGCTAATTTTACACCATCATCCCATTGAAGGACCTAGTTAAACAAAGAGATTCGTAACTATTCGTCCATTAGACTGTTCCTTGGGCTTCAGGGCTGAGTGGACGGTGGGTAGGGAAAGGGAAGGGTATGTGAGTGTGTGAGCTTGGGGAGAAGAGCTAGTGTACAATTCTGAAGTGGAGAATTTAAGTCCCTTAAGTGCAAGTGGCCCTTCATAGAGTCTCTGTTATGTATTGGGCCACACCTCCCATATCAGAAGGTCAAATTGCCTTGGAGACTTGGATTCCTCAGGATTTAAAGATTAATCTCACTCAAGACCTAAAGTTTCCTGTTTAGTTAGCATCTCCAGCCTTAGGTACCAGGAGTTGCCCCAAAAGGGGAAGGGAAAAAAGATCCCAGTTCTTGTCTTACTCAAAAGATGAGAGTTCAGATGGGAGACAGAAGCATTGTGTAGCAAAATAGTTTAAAGATTTTATTAGCAAAAGGGAAGTACATCTCTAAGAATGGGAAGGAGCCTGATCCAAAGATTGGATAGCAATGGCCTTTGTTTGCCCCCTTTTTTTATACCCTTACTTAGAGGTCACCTCTTGATTGATTGATGGCCTTGTCCCTGGAGTGCTTAGTTATGCTTGTCCCCTTTTGTGCATGTCCTTACCCATGATGCACACAGAAAAACCCAGGGAGGGGCCTAAATCACAATGCTAATTATATTACAATGAGCATTAGGTCATATCCAGTTAGGTCCTTGTTGCTACCCCACAGTTAAGGCTGTCAGGTTCTAACCAGTTTGTTGGAGGCACTCATTTAGAAGAAGAAAAGCCCCTTTATGCTGAAGCTGAGCATACAGCCATCTTCCAGACCATCCTCTCTCCTTCACCTTATCTGTCTAGTGCCTCCACTTGTCTAACTGCCTAACAATCCCAGTCCCTGGGAAGATCAGCAATGTGTGGGCAGCAGCACAGAGGCCCCCTGGCCCTGTGAGGTAGGACTCATGGTGTTAGGCAGCCCATGGCTCAGGCACTTTAAGAAGCTGCATTATTTACAGGAAGGGCAGTGTGGCCACTGCTGAGAAGCGGAGATATGTGCTTTCCTGTGGAGGAAGTGGATAGCCTTGTTTGGGCAATTCCAAAACATAGGGGCCAAGGACTACATGCTTAGCTAGAAATTGGGTTACAATGGGTGAGGGGCAGGGAGTAAAGCAGTGAAGTGCACCCAACAATTAGGTAAACACTATGGCAAGAATAGTTAGGGCTAAAGCTTGAGGGGAATGTGCAATCCTGTTACTGAGTCCAAACTCATTCTGCTCATTATGCAACAGGCCCATAAATCAGGAGATGAGGTCTTAGAGCAATGAATAATGACTTTGCTTGGAAAGCCAGCAGAGAAGAGGGCAGACTAATGTCCTGGAGAACCATTTTCCCCAAATCAGAATTCAAGCTCATTTTATACTTAGAAAGGGAGCATGTGTGATTGGTTATTGCAAACTTCTTGGTGTTGGAATCCTTTGTTCTTGCAGCTGTCCACATAGGTCATGTCGTGGTGTCCCTACAAACCTCCAACAAGACAAATGTTATTTTCTACTCTGCAACTTTTTATCTCTGTATAATTGGAAAAGTGTTACACCCTTAAAGGTCAGAGACTTGAGCATGGACTACCCTGTATACTTCAGGCTGTAGGCAACTTTCTTTTACAAAAGGTGCAGAGCCAGCATGACTCAGCACAGGCAACAGAGCCCAGGGTTAGAGCCAAAGGAACAGATCTAATTTGGAGTCAGATTTGTTCTTCCCTGATATAGTCCCCTGGTTCATATCAAACATCTGAGCTGGGAATCCCAGCATGGTGAAGTGACCACTGCAGGTGTCAGCAGTTACACTACAGGAAGAGGAGGTCAGCAGGAGGAAGGAAGCCACCAGCTTAGCTCCTCTTCTTGTTGATCTTTCTTGATCCTTAAGGGAGTTACACTGGCCCAGTTTGGTATCAGGTTGATTATTCAGACAAATATTTCCCAGTAAGATTTATAACAAAACCTAAGAGTTGTGTGATCTTGTGTAAAGTGCACACGCACGCACACGAACACGCACACACACGCACACACACGCACGCACACGCACAGACACACATGCACACACACAACACACGCACGCACACACACGCACACACACACGCGCACACACACGCACACACAAACACACACGCACACACACACACTCACGCACGCACACACGCACGCACGCACACATGCACAAACACGCACACACACGCACACACACACGCGCGCGCACACACGCACACGCACACACGCGCACACGCACGCACACGCACACGCACACACACACACGCACACGCACGCACACGTACCTACACACACACACACGCACACGCACGCACGCACACACGCACGCACATGCCCGTACAAGCACACGCGCACACACGCACGCACACGCACACGCACATGCAATGGGCCAAGAGTGAAGGGACATCAACACTTGTTCTTGATTTTTCAAAGTCCTTATCATTCAGGGTCCTCATGGGCAAGATGTAAGGATAATTTTGAATGACTTTTTAACATTAAAATTGTACAATTGGCAAAAACACTGTAAACATTTCCATGTCCCATTGAACTATCATACTTCATTACTAATATGTTGTTATTTAAGTTTAATTCACATTTCAAAATTATTTTATTAATGTTTATCTAAAGATATATATATATATCTTCTAAAGATATAAATGCATATGCACATATATATAATATTTACACAATTGTTAAGTAGTTAGATAAGTGGAGGTACAGGGCACATAAGTGGAGCAGAGGAAGGATGGTCTGAAAGATGGTGGTATGCCCACCTTCAGCATAAAGGGGCTTTATTTCCTCTGAGTGCCAGCAAGAAACCAGTAGAATCTGACAGCCACAAAGGCTCAGTAGTGACAAGGACCTAACTGGACATGACTCAATGTTCATTGTAATATAATTATCATTGCAGTTTAGCCCACCCTCCATGGGTTTTGCTGTGTGCATCATGGGTAAGGACATGCACAGAAGGGGACAAGCATGACTGAGCATTTCAGGGGCAAGAACCATCAATCAATCAAGAGACCACCTCTAAGCGAGGGTATAAGAGAAGGGGAAAACAAAGACCACTGCTATCTGCCCTTGGATCAGCCCACCTCCCGTTCTTGGAGGCATACTTTCCCTTTGCTAATAAAGCCTTTAAAATCTTTTGCTACACCATGCTTTGTCTCCTCTTTGAATTCTTATATTTTGGGTATGACAAGATCTAGGGTCTTTTCCCTTCCCCTTTTGGTGTTACAATATTATATATAATTTAATATAATTTCACCATTATTAAGAAATATTAAAGAGGACTTTCTTTTGGGAGTTATACTATTATTAGCTTTAAATATCTGTGTTGCTTAAATCTACTCAAATGAAAATGCTACTTTGTTTTGTTATGCCGGTTTACTCATATTTCTGCTGTGAAATCGAGAGGAGATTGCAGGGAAGGCAGGGCTGATGCCTTTTGACTGAACACTGTAAACAAGGTAAGTTCATTTGCTGAACAGGATGGCCTGTGTGCTGAGGGTCGGGGCAGGGCAGGGGAGTGAGTTCTTAACAAACAAGGAGCTCCAGAAGTCACTTTGCCTGAAAACATGTGCTCTCCCATGAATTGAAGACTCCTTTAGAATGGAAGTTCTTCCTTAGGGAAGAATTACACACCGTAACAATTACTGCAGTGCTCATAACTCTACCTAGAGGAGCTCTATAAGCGAGTGATCGGGAGGGAAGGAGATAGGGGGAAAGAGGCAGTAATGGAAAAGGAAAAGATGTGCAACTAGCAGGGGTCAAGCTTTTACTCCTTCTGCCCTCGACTTTCCTAGCACTTTATTGGGCATTCAAGGATCCCTGGTTTGAGGGACACCCCCCCCCCCACCAGGAAAACCTAGAACAAACTGCCTCTATTATCATGCTGTCCTAACATTAGACATAGACTGACACAGATAAAAATTACAAGAAAATTAATCTTAAGGAAGAAAGTCATTGTCTAACTAAAATAAACAATTTCATCTGAATCTGAATAAAAGCAGTAATCGGCAACAAAAAGCTTCTTTCAACACTAAACTCATTTCACTTGTTTTGAAAGTATCTAACCCCAGCAATACGTCTTTTATGCTCTTTAAAAGAAAAGCTTTGATGTGCTTTTGTTTCCAGATGCCTTACATCTCATTTTTGCTAATTTTGGTTGAAAAAAAAAAAACTCTCACAAGTTGTCATTTTTCTCAAATGTTAACAGGTAATTTGTTTTGTTTTGTTTTTTAATGCTTGGTGGATATTCTGATACGCCTCGATGAATCAGTTGTAACAGCAAATTTTGACTTTGGTATTCACTTCTGATTATTTCACTGCTGATCATTCCACCACTTAGAACTAAGAGCAAAGCAATTCACACATTTTAAGAAGAAAACAGAAGACACGGGGATGTTTCTATTTATGAAATGTCCAATTGTTATAATAAGGCCAGCTTATGTCGATATAATATTTGTGGTAAACAAATGATCTGTTTATGGTAACATTCTGTAGAAGAAGTAGAGCACTATTATTTATTATTCCAATTTCAGATGAGGGAATGGATGCTCAGGGAGTTTAAGGACGCTGAGTTTAAGGAGTTCCAGAAGACCTCAGAGTTTCAATCTCTGATTGAGTTAGCTGTTCTTTTTCTTCCATCCTTTTTTTAATCACTAAAATAAATGGAAAACAAGTGACCATTTAGGATCTGCCAGGCTTCTCTGTGCTATCTATGGATTTGTGACAGCTTGTTAAAATTAAAGGACCTGATGAGACACTAAGCATAATCCTCAGAATGCAAGGACCTACCAACAGCTCTTAAACCCCTTGACCATTTGTTTCAAGAATGTAACAAGATGAAGAAAATGGAGAAAGAGAGAGAGAGAGTGAGTGACTTTTAAGACCTCTCTGGAGAGAGAAGCTCCCCTTGTGTGGCTCTCAGTCCCCTAGGGAGGGGAGGCATGCTGTTGCCTCCTTTTCCTCAAGTCTGGAGGGCTGGGCTTCCGCAGCTTGGAGCGCTCTTGGTGGCTTCCTTCCATTCATGTCTCAAGCCCAAGAGTGAGGCAAAGGGAATAGAGTGCCACTTTTGGTTACTGCCATCCCCGTGGAGCAAAGGATAAGTGTGTGTTTCCCATGGACCACATGGGGCCACAGACAGAGATTACTGATTACAATTCTGCCTAAATAGGTGTCAGGGATGAATAGGTGGAGCACAGAGTATTTTTATGGCAGTGAAACTACTTTGTGTACTATAATGACGGCTACATGTCATCATGCATTTGCCCAGACCCCTAGAATGTTTACCACTAGAAGGGAACGGTGGACTCGGGTGATCATGATGTGTCAGTGCAGGCTCATCAATTGTAACAAATATACAATCCAGTGGGGGATGTTGATAATGGGGGAGACTGTGCATGTATGAGGCAAGGAGTAAATGGGAAATCTCTGTATCTTCCACTCAATTTTGTTGTACATCTAAAACTTCTCTGAAAAAAGAAAACCTATTAAAAAATATCTGTCTAAGAGGACCACTCCAGAGGGTGAGGGAACACCAACAACAGAGGAGCTTCAGTCCCAAGTTAGCAATCTAGGGAGAAGGAGCAGGAAACAGAAATAAGAAATCCTCCCTCCCCAGGCCCCAGATTCCAGCCCCACCTGGGGTGGGGGCAAGGGGTGTCTTATTTTTGAATGTGATGTGGAATCTATTGAACTGAATACTTTTAATTAGCAAGTAGAGAATGTTCATTTGTAACTTAAAGGAATTGGACTTACTTTTAATTGTTTAAACATAAATTATAGGTTATTGATTTAGTGAATTTCTTTCCAGTTTGTTCTTTTTCTACTATGCTCATCATTTTATATTTTGCTTTTGTGTTTTCTGAAGATAAAGTTATCATAAGTATTTCCATGCTGTTATGTAATCTTCATAATCATCATTTTAATGACAGCGTTGAGTTCCCCTCCTGAGTGCCGTAATTTGCTTTCTCATTCCTGTGTTGCTGGATATACAAGTTATTTAGAAATTTTTGAAATAGCTTTTTCCAAATTTTGAGGTTGTTTGTTTACTTGTTTTTAGAATATGGGCTTATTATCATTAAGATTTTTATGACAATTTATAAATAGTGCCTATAATTATAAATTGTGCTTCTAATTGTAATTTCAATTTCCAATATTACCAAGTACGAATGAGAGAAAATTTTATTTCACCCAAGCCAGTTTAGGAGGGGTGGTTATCACTTCAAAAAAGTTTGCTAATTTAGCGAGTAAACATTTTTCGCTGTAGCTTTGGCTTACATTTCTTTAATAGCTAGGAGGCTTTGTAATATGGAAGAATAAATCTGACTTCATATTAGATCTGTTCCTTTGGCTCTAACCCTGTACTCTGTTGCCTGTGCTGAATCATGCTGATTCTGCACCTTTTGTAAAAGAATGGTGCCTATAGCCTGAAATATACAGGATTGCCTATTCTCAAGGCTCTGACCTTTAAGGGTATTAACACTTTTCCAATTATATAGAGATAAAAAGTTGCAGAATAGAAAATAACATTTGTCTTGTTGGAGGTTTACAGGGACACCATGACATGACCTATGTGGACAGCTGCAAGAACAAAGGATTTTGACACCAAGAAGTTTTCAACAACCAACCACACCCCCTCCCCTTTTCAATATAAAATAAGCCTGAATTCGGACTTGGGGAAGATGGTTCTCCAGGACATTAGTCTGCCATCTCCTCAGTCTGCTGCCTTTCCGAATAAAGTCCTTATTCCTTGTCCCAACACCTCATCTCCCAATTTATTGGCCTGTTGTGGAGTGAACAGAATGAGTTTGGACTCAGTAGCAGCTTGGTACTTGTCTCATTTTGTACACTGAAAGTGTTACATGTTTTGTTTTATTTATTAAAAATATTTTTCCCAAATGTAAAATGATTAGAAAAGTATTAAGATTTTAACAGATACATGGTAAAGTGAACACATAGGATAGAATTACAATTATAAAGTCAGCATGTACAAAAGTGCTGATTTCAGTAATTATTAAATAAATACAAATTAAAATGGTAGTGAGGTTTGTAAAGATATTACCTCTCTGCTTATTACCTCTTTGTAAATTTGAACCCAATCTTCTATTTACCTTCTAGATCCTATTAACTTTTTGACATGCAAGAGTTTTCATTTTTATTGAGTTAAATATCAGATTATTGTCTCTTTTTTGTATGTTTGGTTAGAAAATCAGTCTCTCTTCAAAAATGGATAAATATTCAGATCAGCTTTCTCTGATCTTCTTTACTAAAAGTTAACCTTCTAATTCATCAGGTGTGAATGATCTTTTATGGTATAAACTAAAGATATGCATGGAGCCTCTCCCCCAGGGCCATTTGTTGGATGATCCCTTCATTATTCCTTGACTTGTCAGGCTTTTATTTTTAAATCATATATGATATGATTTCTCTTCAGTCACTTTCTTTGTTGGAATATTCTGTATGCTTATCTGTAGAAATGTAGACAAATATTTTAATTACTACAGTCATACTTATTTGTTTCAAATATATGGATTGCTATTTTTCTTTTGAAAAATTTCAACAATGTTCTCATCCGGTGTTCTAACAGATGGAGTTTAAATTATTTCCTCAATATTCAAAACAGATCTTATTACAATTTTATTCCAGTCATTTTAAACCTATAGATTAACTTTGGAATATTTAAAATCTTGACATTATTGAGAAGTATAAAAGAATAATGGATAAACTTTTTTTCTTAGATACAAATATGTTAGGTTTTTTTTTTTACAGTTTTATCTCTATAGATCACTCATTTGTCTCAATTCAGATAATTCCTACTTATTTTTTATTGCTATTTCTAATGGGAATTCTTGAATTTGGTATATAGAATTGGAATTGGTATTTTTTAGATCTACCTCTCACTCTTCCATTTTGCTGAATTTCTCTGTGAATTCTATTTTTCAGTTGGTTATTTTCCTACAGCTCCTGCATACTAATTTCTGTAACTTAAAAAATTCTGCTTCTTTCTGTTATGGTTTCACTTATTTTTGGTTTATAAATATGAAATTGCTAAGAATTTCTTAAATATCATTAGTTTTAAATTAGATAGAAATCTTGTTTCCTTTGCTACTGATTTGGAAAAAAAAAAACTTTCAGCACTTTCCCCATTGAGTATGGTTCTAGATATTGTTTTGAAATAAACACTCTGAATCCATCTTTCTTGTCTGTTTTAAAGGGTTACAATTGTAAGTGGGACTATTTTACCAAATGCCTTGTTGCCACCCCATTAAAGGAATAATACAATTTTTTATTTATCCTTTTTTATGTAACATATGATGTTAATCAGTTTTATAAACTCAATGTACTTTACATTCCTCAGATGAATGTCCTCTGGTATAATAAATTGACTTCTATTTCTGCCTGTGCAAAGCCATTATGGACAATACCACTAGCGAAGCAGATTTAACATGGGGTTGATGGGAGGAAATTTGCTAGAAGAGAAGAGTACAACACAAGCAGATCACCCAAAGTCTCACTGTTCCACAATTTAGGTGAGTAGAAGGCTCTTGGTACATGGTGACTCATGCGTTTGTAGAAGGAAGCCTAGCCCTGGTCTTGCCCTCTGTGTTTACAAACAGGACTGAAGATCACGTGAGTATGGAAGGGCAGAAGCTCCCTTGGCTGGAGGGGACCTTTATAGAAAAGGGGCTCCTGGAAAGTCATGGCTGATCTCTACTTGTTCTTCTTTTAAGGAAATTTCAGGTCTCCTGAGCCAACACTCCACTAAATTATCAAAAATGCGAGGAAATAAGCTAGGGCTATGTAGATTTCACTTTCCTTTCTTCCCTATTACTTCATTACCAATTTTAGCATCCATGCTAATCAGGAAGACTGGGCTGTATTATTACAGTTTTTTTGTTGTTTTTTTTTGTTTGTTTGTTTGTTTTCTGTATAGTCACGTATTTTGCACTATATTTCCTCTGAAATAACAGTCATTTATAACTATTCCAAAGTCTGTGGGATATTTTTATTTGAACTATATGATGAGTCTTGAACTTAACTATATTGTAATGGATTCTAATTGTTTTTCTGGGAAAGGCTTGTGTTAATTTTATACCTCTTTTAGCCAAGCTGTCTGTTTTTCCTTTTTTTGTGTGTTCTGTTGCATAAAAAAAAAAGTTTTATACACTCTTAACTTTTACAATAATTTGGAAAATGGTGAATTTGATTTTAACTTTATTAGTGGCAGATTTAACAATTTTCATAGATTTGTTAAAGTTGTATTTATGATTTTATTATGAAAGCTGAATATCACAACTTAACTGCATTTTATGGAAAAGTAAGAAGTATAATACTTTTGCTCTTTTCTCTCTTTATATAATTTTTATTAGTTTAATCTGGGGTTGCAAACCGTATTATTTAAGGAAAAAATGTGCTTTTTTAAAAGCATATTTTTTCATTTGTGTCCTATGTCAGTTACCATAGTTACACCAATTATTTAGACTTACCAGCATCAATCTTTCTACTAATAATGTTTAGTGATTTCTGAAGTTTTTTCTCTTGGTAGTTTCAGAGTTTACTGATAGTTCTGTTCTATTCTACTATGACTTTCCAATAATAGAGTTTTTAAATTTGATTCATTTTTGTTTCCCAGTGGACTAATTAACATCTTTTATCTTTTTCATAGAAGTATTTAAGTATATTTTCTGAAACATTGACGTTTTAAGGTTGTCATTCTGCTTTCAACCATGGATAGCAAACTGACCGGTTGCCATGTGTTTTATGCCATCACCTCCCTTTATCTACACTGCCAAACCCAAATATGTTTCTCTATTGTTTTCTGCAGAGAAAAGAACAAAAACAGAAACTTTCCTGATTCTGCATTAATTCTTGGAAGATTACCTTCTTTTTTAGTTTAGAAACTTTCAAGATCATTTTTATTTTCTTGGAATTCAAATAATAAAGTTAACAGGAAACATTGTTCATTAAATTTGCCATGAACACAGTGAGTGACAGTTTATATTGGTGTCAGGTCCTTTTCTATTATGGAAATATCTTTATTTTTTAAATTATTACTGACTTTGATCCACTTTTTTCCCTTTGGAAATGACCATTATTTGTAATTTGAATCTTTGTCATCTTATCTGCACTTCTATTACCTTCTCTCACTTTGCTTTGTCTTCATTCTGAATTGTATGATTACATCTCAAACTTCTCCCTTCCTTCTCCAAAATGTATTTTTCTACTGTCTCAAGTCTGCTATTTAGTGCTTCCAGTAGAGATTTTATTTCAAATCTTAAATTTTAAAAATTTAGGTTTTCTCTCTTACTTTTGTCTATTTGATAGAAGCATGCCTTTGTATCTCATTAAGAACATAAGCTAGAAATTAATTTTTTCCCCATTTCCTGGAGTAAATCTATTTCAGGGGAAGGATTTATTTTTAACAGTTTGGAATTGTATAATATAAAATACATGCAAAAATTCCATAAAAATATACACAGTATAAAAATTGTTAAACATTAACACCATACAACTCCAATCCAGGTCAAGAAACTGAACATGGCTGACACCGCAAAAGCTCTTTGCAGGACCAACTATACAATTTGTAGGGTCTGCTGCAAAATAAAAATGTAGTGCTACTTGTTCCAAAATTAGTAAAAAACTTCAAGACATCAAGAACAGAGCATTAAACCAAGCACAGGGCCCTTCTGAGCATACATCCCTGTACAACTGCCCACATTGCCTACCTAACTTTTGAAGATGCTGTGAGGAATAAATGAAGTCATGTATGTGTGGCCAGTATATTAAATAAGTATTACTGGATTTTGATCAAAATGCAATTTTACTTTCTTGTCTTGCACATTCAGCCAGGCTTACCTTCTCCTCCCCTGGAAGGAAAACTCCAGCAGGCCTGTAATAATAAGACAGCTTCTTTTTCTTCTTCTTCTTTTTTTTAAATTGAAGTATAGTCAGTTTAGAATGTGTTAATTTCTGGTGCACAGCATAGTGATTCAGTTATACATATATACATATATTCCTTTTCATATTCTTTTTCATTATAGGCTATTACAAGGTATTGAATATAGTTCCCTATGCCACACAGTAGGACCTTGCTGTTTATTTATTTTATATATAGACATTGGTATCTATAAGGCAATTTCTTAGAGAAGGCATAGTTCTGCAGAGATTTTAAGTCACAAATATTGTCTCAATTAAATAGTTGGCATCGTCCAATCCTGTATAGTAATTGGAACTCCTAATTTTTGTAGCTGAATCTTCCATCCCTTAGTTTAGACCTGATTTGGGCTGGAGACCTGTAACAGGGGAGGTGAGGTTCTCCACCTGTGCCCACCTGCTACTCTTTCACTCTGCCCAGGGGTAAGGAGGGGAAGAGATTAAGAGGATAGGACAGTCTTGCTTGGTTCTGTGACTTAGGTCATTAGCCTTGGCAGATTGTCCAAATTGCCTTTCTTTTCTTGCGATGTGTTTAATGGTGCTTCAGCTCAGAGGTCGGCTGCTGCCTCTCCTCCTGCAGTTCCCTAAAGGACTCAGTCCTGTGGTAGCTAATGCTTCCTTTCTGGGTCACCTGATATCCAGCTTCTGCTATTGCTGCATCTTTTTGCTGCTGTCTCCAAAGACCCTCAGGCAGCACTGTTAAAACCGGGCATAGGATGAACTCATGCCAGACTTTTCTCCCGCCGGGCCCACATCTGGTTCTGAGGGAAGGCTTGGTGATGAACTCAGAGAGACAGTCCAGTCTCCACACTCTGCCACCCAATGAGTTAACCCAGCTTTTCTCCAGCCCTCTGCATTGTCTTGGTGAGAGTCCACATCAGTTCACGGTCTGCTGTGTGCCTGAGGTCAGTCCCTGGCTATCTAGGGCTCCAACTGTTGGAATACAGTCCCAAACACCATGATTAGAAAACATCACTGTATAAGTCCATTCCATCTTCCTCACACTATCCCTTTCTTCCAGTGAGGCTTGAACAGGAGCTGCTCCACACATAGTAAAATTCTCACAGCAACACAAACATTTGTTCCAGAATTCAAATGCATAAATTGTAAGGTTGTTTTTTTGTGAGTTTAATGAAAAACTATGCTTTTGGGTCAGGATATAAAAATAGTGAAACTAAACACCATATAAAACTGACCCTACAGTGTTACAACTGATAAAGAGTCATTTGTCCTACCCAACCTCACATCACGTTCTGGACACTTTGAGAATGGAGAGCTCAGTAGGGGATGGGAGCCAGCTACTACTAACAGAGAATTTACATGATCTTGCATGATCTTGGGCATCTTACATTTTACAGTATTCCTTGCCAGTCTTCTCGCATCCTTTTATGACTGCTTCTTGTAAGTTTAAGGTCTCCAGGAATCATGGAAAAGTTTTCCTGGATCCCTTTGAACATCAGGCATAATTTGGAGTGGGAGTAGTTTTACTTCTATCTGGTGACTATCAGCCCTTTTAATATCCTGAAGCATATGTAGTAGCATTTTAAGAATACTCAGTGAATTGTTGGTATTTGTATTCCTCCATAGGCCCTATGCAATTTTTTCCTACTTACTCATCGTTGAATATAGAGTAAACCACATGGATTTATTGGGAGAGTTGCTATAAACCATTTCCCAGTGGACTTGGGTGGAAAAGATGCTCCTTTAAGAACTGAAGCAGAAAGATTAGTATGTATCACCTCTGAAACATTCGCAGTGCCCAGTAGATATTTTTTAAGTGCCATTTCCTCTTTCTAGGGAACATAAAGGGCCTCATGGATATACTGGGAGGGAAAGATGGGGGAGCTTAAACTTGTGCAGACTGATGAATTCAGAGCAAAGAGAAACTTCAAGTAAGAGACTTTATATGGAACCTGAGGGCAAATGTAAATTTGGTCTGATGCAGCTGAGTTTCCACCCTAAGAGGTGGAACTCCAAGAACCAGTTAGCTTGTGGAAGCAGAGAAGTGAAATTCAGAAAGCAGGTTCCAAAAGGGATCCTAACTCATGAATAAGGCATAAGGAAAGTCGTGTCAAACCCT